>NC_138774.1:36304611-36977111 GCF_965119305.1 Pelophylax lessonae
CTACACGTCTTCATCCCACCACTCCACATCCCCCCCCCCCCTCCTCTCCTCTTCCCCCCCCCCCCCCCTCCTCTCCTCTTCCCCCCTCCCCTCCTCTCCTCTTCCCCCCTTCCCCCTCCTCTCCTCTTCCCCCCCTTCCCCCTCCTCTCCTCTTCCCCCCTTCCCCCTCCTCTCCTCTTCCCCCCTTCCCCCTCCTCTCCTCTTCCCCCCTTCCCCCTCTCTCCTCTTCCCCCCTTCCCCCTCTCCTCTCCTCTTCCCCACCCTTCCCCCTCCCTCTCCTCTTCCCCCCCCCCCTCCACTCCTCTTCCCCCCTCCTCTCCTCTTCCCCCCCTCCTCTCCTCTTCCCCCCCTCCTCTCCTCTTCCCCCCCTCCTCTCCTCTTCCCCCCTCCTCTCCTCTTCCCCCCCTCCTCTCCTCTTCCCCCCCTCCTCTCCTCTTCCCCCACTCCTCTCCTCTTCCCCCACTCCTCTCCCCCCTCCTCTCCCCTCCTCTCCTCTCCCCCCCTCCTCTCCCCCCCCTCCTCTCCCCCCCTCCTCTCCTCTCCCCCCCTCCCTCTCCTCTTCCCCCCCCTCCTCTCCCTCTCCTCTTCCCCCCCTCCTCTCTCTTCCCCCCCTCCTCTCCTCTTCCCCCCCTCCTCTCCTCTCCCCCCCCTCCTCTCCTCTCCCCCCCCCCCTCCTCTCCTCTTCCCCCCCCTCCTCTCCTCTCCCCCCCCCCCTCCTCTCCTCTCCCCCCCCCCTCCTCTCCTCTTCCCCCCCCCCTCCTCTCCTCTTCCCCCCCCCCCCTCCTCTCCTCTTTCCCCTCCTCTCCTCTCCTCTCCCCCCCCCTCTCCTCTCCTCTCCCCCCCCCTCTCCTCTCCCCCCCCTCTCCTCTCCCCCCCCCTCTCCTCTCCCCCCCCTCTCCTCTCCCCCCCCCCTCTCCTCTCCCCCCCCTCTCCTTCCTCTTCCCTATCTCCCCTTCCTCTTCCCCTCCTCCTCTTTCTCTCCTCCTCTTCCCCTTCTCCTCCCTCTTCCCCTTCTCCTCCCTCTTCCCCTTCTCCTCCTCCTCCTCTTCCTCTTCCCCTTCTCCTCCCTCTTGTTTTTTATTGTAATAGGGGAGAGAAGGTAAGGTCCTGGAGTTCAGCTTTAAAAGTTGGAGACCTTGAATTTCTCTATCACATGGGCTTCCTACAGAGGTTTATGAGATGGCATTCATGCTACAAAACACAGTGCATCCATTATCGGCACACACAATCCTCCCTCCGAAATTCCTACAAACTGTAACAGAGGAGTCTATAGATAACTAACTTGCAGTGCAACCCAGACACAGCTGTGCGGTTTGTCGCAGTCAAAAGTTCGTTCTTTGTCACAGAAAAACATAATTAATTTGTAAAATCTATTCATTTCAGTGCAGGCTTCTCACAACACTGCACTGTATTGTTGCACTATATAAAAATCCCCACGTGCTTCTCTAATTTATGCATTAACACTTTCGTTGCCAATTCGGGTTTTTGGGTTTTTTCATAAGTGTTTAAAAATATAATTTTAGGGCTGAAGGTTACCTAAACTCCCCAAACATATATTTCTCTATCGTTCATTGAAGGACACAGCTCCTGATCTTCTTAACCATTGGGTTATACTGCCCCCTACAGAAGTAGGACACTAGGCAGAAAAAAATGCTTGACTACACCTATGGGCAGTCCCAGGGGTATACTCGCACTCTCAGCTAAAGGCACTCAGTTTTTTTTGCCTAGTCAGGAGTAATGACCTAGTTCCTTGCTGGGATTTTCGGTTCTTCCTTTTTAATGGATTTTTCTATTTTTACTGTGAGAATCTACAATCAACTGCTGGACTGGGCGACAGGCTGGATCATTTTTAAGATCCAGTGGTCATCACAGTCTGGCCAGCGAGTGCACGCTTTTCAGGTCAGTCTGGGGTGCTTAGCTGGCGATGGGGGGGGGGGGGGCGCTCCAGCGACTGGATGATCGGCTTTTGGGAGGGGGCTGTACCTGGTGGGGGCTCCTGCCAGTGCCCCCTTCCTGCTGGTGTAGTTTTTGGGGCTCTTGGGATCTCTCCTGCCCCCCCCCCCCTCGGGAGCCGCGTGGTGCGGCCATTTTTTTGTAGCCTGTGTGCTGTAGATTCGGCGGCAATGTTTGTGTAGCCTCGGTGGCCATTTTCTAGTGGTTTCTCATTGCTAATAGCGGCGGCCATGACTGTGAAGCGTATATGGGTGGTGATTTTGGCGGTGAGAGCCCCTCCTTATCCCCTGGTGCTGACTCCTGGATCTTTCTCTTCCTGATCACCACATGTGTGTGTGCAGATAGCCTGATTGGTTGGTGGTAAGTCTGGTGGTGTCCTCTCCCTCTGTCAAGGTGACAGGAAACCAGACCACATGGGAATGCAGGTAAAATGAAGTCGTTTATTGAAGCGAACAAAGAATGCACAACAAGATTGAGGAAGCAAAATCAAGAACAAGCCAGGGTCAAGTCCAGAAGCGGGTAGTCATCCAAGCCGGGGCTAAGTCCAGAAGCGGGTAGTCTGCCGATGCAGGATCGAGAGCCAGGAGAGTCGTCAGTCAAGCCAGGTCATACACAGAGGAACACGGAGAACAGAAGACTGCTAGCAGAGATCCACCTTGGAGCACAAACGCAAGGGCAAGGACTGCAACTAATCAGGTGATGGATATAGTCAGATGTCCAGCATCATCACTGTGCAACACCCAGGCAGAAGGCATGTGATGATGCAATCAGAGTTTATAATAGGCAGCAGTCTGCACATGTCCAAGATGGCTGCCAACAGGAGGGCAAGGTTAGACCTTGACACTCTCTCTGCTGTAGGATCAGTTGGTGCTCTGTGCCTGGCGACCTGTGGTGCTGCCAGCGTGGTGGGGGTGTCCCCAGCAGTGTTTTTTTTATACCTTTTTTTTTTTTGTGGGTCCCCCTTTTTCACTCATGGAGTCTCTGGAGCGCATTTCCCCATCTGATCCCCTCTGAGGCTGCCAGGCCCTCTGGGTCCCAACAATCCTTTACTGCACTGAACGGAGGTCCTGGAGTCTTTGGTGTATTTGGTCCTGGGGAAAGGGCTAGCATAAAGTGTCCCCCGCTTTCGCCTGCCTCATCTGTCTCATCAGATCCTGAATCTGATTTGGCCACTGTGGACGCGAGTCACCCTGCAGGGTCTGTGTCCACATGCCCTGATTTCTCAGATAGTGACGATGATTCCTCTGTTCCTGTATGAACTCCCGATTTGTTCCAGACATCTCTGCTGTACTCATTCCAGGGGGTGGAAAATTGGCAGGCGGATTACCTCAGTCGACATGGGTTGGACCAGGTGGAATGGTCACTTCATCCGGAGGTGTTTCATCAGTTGTGCCTACGGTGGGGTACTCCCGCGGTGGACCTGTTGGCCTCTAGCCTCAACAAGAAGGTGCAGAGGTTTGTGGCACGGTCTCTGGACCCTCTGGCGAATGCCAGACGCGCTGATGTGATTCCTACACTGTTAAAAGCTAGAAAATCTACCTCTATGAAGATCTACCATCGTACATGGAAGTCGTACATTGCCTGGTGTGAGTCTCTTTGGGTTCATCCTCGCTCCTTTTCGGTGGCTCGGATCTTGACCTTCCTCCAATGGGGGGTTGAGCAGCGCCTGGCCTTGAGTATTAACAAGGGCCAGGCCACGGTCTTGGCGGTCTTCTTTCAACGACCATTGGCCACACTTTCCTTGGTGCGTACTTTTATCCAGGGAGTTCGACACTTGGCTCCTCCAGTGCGGTCTCCATTGTCGCATTGGGACCTCAATTTGGTGCTTTCAGTGCTTCAGAAACCTCCTTTTGAAAATCTTAGGGAGGTTCCCCTGCTTACGTTATCCCAGGAGGTGGCCTTTTTGGTGGCAATCACTTCTGCACGCAGGGTGTCGGAGCTGGCGGCGTTGTCTTGTCGTTCACCTTAATTGGTAGTTTACAGAGATAAGGTGGTTCTTCGCCCCTGTGCGTCGTTCCTTCCAAAGGTGGTCTCTGATTTTCGTTTGAATGAAGACATTGTGTTGCCTTCCCTGTGTCCCAGGTCAAAACATCTGAAGGAAATGGCACCTGGCAGCTACGGAGTCTTTTAGGAAGTCAGACTCACTATTTGTGCTCACAGGCGGATCTCGGAAGGAGTCGTCTGCTTCTGCTGCAACCATTTCCAGATGGATCAGACAGATGGTGTTTCAAGCCTATTCAGTTAAGGGTCAGGTCCTTTCCCTGTTACGGCGCACTCTACTATGGCGCTTAGTGCCTCTTGGGCCTTCCGTCATCAGGCGTCAGTGATGCAGGTTTGCAAGGCGGCTACCTGGTCGTCTGTGCATACCTTTACAAAATTTTATAAAGTGGATGTGTTGGCATCTGCGGAGGCTTTCTTTGGCCGCAAGGTTTTGCAGGCTGCTGTTTAGAGGACTTGGTCCTCTATGAGGGTGTATTGTTTTTTTCAGGTGAGCTCCAGTTGTTCTTGGTTTAGAAGATCAGGAACTGTGTCCATCAATGAACGATAGAGAAATTGCGATTTTTGTCTTACCGTAAAATCCATTTCTTTGATGTTCATTGACGGACACAGCAACCACCTCTCTGTGGAGTTGGAATTCTTCTGACATTTCTTGTAGCAAAATGAGTGCCTATAGCTGAGAGTGGGAGTATACTTCTGGTACTTCCCATAGGCGTAGTCAAGCTTTTTTTCTGCCTAGTGTCCTACTCCTGTAGGGGGCAGTATAACCCAATGGTTAAGAAGATATGGAGCTGTGTCCGTCAATGACCAACAGAGAAATTGGTTTTACTGTAAGACAAAAATCCAATTTTTCTGAAAGCAGTGACCCTGGGGAATAAAATGGGGAAAGTTCTAATTTATTTTTATACACAATATTTTACACAGAAAGTTGACAGTTGATTTGGGAAACCTATCCGCACCCCCGAGAGTGTGTGTGTGTATGTGTAAGGCCCCATTCACACTTTGCATAGTGGGAACTCGCAACATGATTCCGAGTGTCAGGCATTAGGCCACTCATTCACTTCAAAGTGCTGCCCTATACATGTGTCGCCTAAAATAGGCTTCTGCTCCTTTTCGGATGACAAGCTTCACGTTTGTTAAAACTGCGATTTGCTGCAATTGCAGCGTGAAAATCACTGCAAAATTGCACCACCTTTTGGGATGCCATTTATAATGAATGGCACCCAAGCGCTCATTGCGCATTTTACACTGATTGCCTCTTGGATTTGGAATCGCGAGCAGCATCTCGGTAATTCCGCCCAGGATTGCAATGTATGAATGGGACATAAAACTTTCCCACTGCTGTATGATATAGTCAGTCGAAGTAAAAAAGGAACTTCACCAGTTCCCTCTGCCTAGCCACTTCTGGACCGAGCCCATTTTCTTGTTTACAAGTTAAAATCTGTATTTTTAGCTATAAAATTACTTATAACCCCCAAACATTATATATATATTTTTTTTAGCAAGGACTCTGGAGAATACAATGGCGGTCGCTGCAATATTTTTTGTCAAATGGTCTTTCAAACGCCTTTTTTTTTTTTTTTTAAAAAAATTCATTTCACTGCATTAAAAAAAACACGAAACAGTAAAGTTAGCACATTTTTTTTGTATATTGTGAAAGACAATGTCAGGCCGAGTAAATAGATACCCAACATGTTACGGTTTAAAATTGCGCACACCAGCGGAATGGCGACAAACTACGATAACAAGTTTAGAGTTACAGAGTAGCTGTTTTTTTTTTTTAATCATTGCTCTCGCTCTGGCGAATGCGGCGATACCTCACATGTGTGGTTTGAACAGCACTTTAATTTGCGGGCGCGACTTCCGTATATGTTTCTTACATGCGCAAGCTCACAGCGACGGGGCGCTTTCAAATTTTTTTTTCCTATTTTTATTTTTTTTTCAAATTTAGCACAGGTTTTTTTAAAAAAAATAAAAATCTGATCACTTTTATTGCGGTCACAAGCAATGTAAACATCCCTTGTGACAGCAGTAGGCAGTGACAGGTACTATTTATGGAGGGATCAAGGGTATAAAAGACCCCAAACCCCTCCACTGCACTTCAATGCATTCAAAATGCCAAAAAATGCATTTTTGAATAGTCGCTTTCTTAAATTAGACGGCTTTAGCCGCCAAGTAACCCGAACGTGTCGCCATGAACGCCGCTTCCAGGTTACATCATCGGTGATCCGATCAAAGCCGAATCTGGCTTTGTTTGGGACTCCAACCAGCCAGGGGAGGTGCCGGCTGGTTGCTCGTGTCCCCCGGTGGGACGGGAGACCCGGGCAGAGCCGCATAAGGCGGTGGGAGGGGTGTCCCCTCCCGCTCGCTGGGGTAACGACCGAGCGGCTTCCGAGCCGCATCGGCCATTACCACCTGAAAGCCGACCGCCGGCTCTAAAAAATGGTACCGGGATGATGCCTCTAGCTGCAGGCATCACCCCGGTACAACCACTTCTTGCAGCTCTGTCGTGAGTTTGTGGGAAGTGGTTAATATCGGGCACTTTCACCCCCCCCCCCCTTCTGACCAGGCCAATTTTCAGCTTTCAGCTCTGTCGTAGTTTGAATTGACAATTGTACAATCATGCAACACTGTATCCATTTGAAATGTTTATCATTTTTTGAGACGGATAGAGTTTTCGTTTGGTAGTATCTAATCACCACTGGGGTTTTTATTTTTTGCTTAACAAAAAAATGAAATAAAAAAGCAAAACTTTTTTCTTAGTTTCTGTTTAAAAAGTTTTGCAAATAAGTAATTTTTCTTCTTCACTGATGTGCTCTTTTAAGGCTACACTGATGGGCACTGATGAGACTGCACTGAAATGCTACACTGATGGGCACTGAAATGCTACACTGATGGGCACTGAAATGCTACAATGATGGGCACTGAAATGCTACACTGACGGGCGCTGAAATGCTACACTGATTTGAAATTGATGGGGCTGCACTGATAATCAGGGCACTGATAATCAATGCCCTGACTATCAGTGTAGATGTCCCCTGTCACAGGAAAGCCTGGTTATCTGCTTTCTTTTCCTCAGACAGTGACAGTGCATCGGACACAGCTGATCACATGGTAAAGAACCATGTTATTGGCTATTTACCCTGATCTGTGATGCGCATTGTCAGAGGGACACAGCTTAGGAGCAATTGCAGCCCTCCGCGCCAAGAATAGGGGGGGGGGGGGCGTCATATGATATCCTCCCAGGAACATGAGCGGTCCCATCCAGCCGCCTTTGTACATTAGGCCGGGCGGGAACCGGTTAAAGGGTAAGTTTACCTTTTCACGAAAATTGAAAAGATTAACTGACTGACTCCAAATACCCTGACCACCCGACCTCATGAATGCACTTACCAATGGGAAGTGCTTCTTTCTTTCTTCCCATTGGGCACTTTGCTGCCCTGACCAATAAGTGGTTGCCTTTGCAAGAATTATGATTAATACTCACTCCGAGGCTGTGTATTTCGGTATAAAAACCCATACACCAGCAATACGGGGCACACCAGCCAAAATATACTGCGAGGTCCCAAAATATACTGCGAGGTCCGGGGGGGGGGGGGGGGGTGGCTAGGATAACTGAAGTTGGATCACCTTTAATTTTTCATTAGAAGGTGATCTTGCCCTTCAATGCAACAGTTTGTTTGAGAAACCAGTCCCAAGACTTTTGACAGGCCAGAGTGTCCCCCAGGCTTTTTTTTTTTTTTCCCCTTCTGAATTCTCATTGAGGAGAATGGCGCTCCTTTGACTTCTTACTCGAGCAGAGTGCTGAGCACACTTCTAAATCACATCGCTATGATGATGATGGTAGTTGCAAGTTTTTGCAACGGTTTGCCCAATTGTTTGCACACAAGCCCAATGTAATTGACTTTTCCACCCATCATTTAATAGACAAAACTGTATTGAGTAAATAGATACCATAGATATGTCAAGCCTTGAAAAATGGGTTCCAAAAATTACGATACTCATAATTGCTAAAGGCAATGCTTTAGAAATCTTTACAGCTCATCAGTTTGGAGTTAACCATTAACAATGACTCTAGAATGATTCCTCTTACTTGCGGTGATACCTCATATGTGTTACTCGATCACTGTTTAACTACGAAGGTCCTACACCCATGGATGTGTGTATACATGGAGAAGTGGGGATGCTTTTCATTTGTTGTTCATTTAAAAAAATGTTTATGGTTTGATAAGCCCCCCATGAAAGTATATTTTAAGACAGGTGCTCTTTATGGAGACATCAGTGGTCTCTTTAGCGTTTAACATGCAGCATTACTAAAAACAGTTACCCCCAAGTAATGCTTCGGATTAACAACTTTTGCATAAAAGCCTGGATCTAAAAGGGGGGTAAGGTAAGCAGCTTGTGGTTCAACAGCTACTTTTTGGATTGTTAGCACTGCCTTTGCTGATAAGGGCACATTACATGAGAGCAGGGCATGTTAGGTGGTAGCAGGTCAAATTAAGTGGGAGCAGGGTGCATTACATGAGGGCAAGGCACAATATGGGGCGCCACATAATGGGGCACACAGCAGGATACATTACATAGGGCACATTGCAGTACCGGTTTCCTCTAAAAGCAGAGCATGGCAGGGAAGCGGTTGCAGATAGTCCACTTGTGGCACGCTGTTCCCTACTGGACCCTCCTCCCCTCCCCTTCTGTTTATCCCGGGTTATGTTAAATACAAGCACCTGGGATGGACAGGAGGAGGGGCCAACAGGCAACAGTGCGCCACAGCTAGCATTATCCCAGCCACTTCCCTGGCTAGCTCTGCTTGTGTTGGCAGTGGTTATGCGATCTACCCTAGTTGAGACACCCTGCACGAGTAGAATTTTAAAAGAACATTCATACGAACAATCGTATGAAAACGTATCCAATGACTTGACTTTTGTTCGAAAACCCTTCAAAACTTCATTTGCATTTAACATTCAGTTTTGGAATGAATGGATTTTCCCTAACAAAAACCACATACACTGTTAGAAACTTGCTCATTTGAGAAATAATTTCCTCCCCGCTCCTTCACATTCGCTCATTGCTGTGGTTGAAAAGGGACGTCCATTCATTCCCACTAACGATTAGAAAATCTTACAAATGTTTTTAAAATTAAAAATTGTTAATTAAATTTGACTAGTGTATGTCCAGCTAAAAGGAGAAGTAAAGCTGAAGCTCGTTTGGCTGTACTTCTCCTATGGATCACCGGAGAGCAGTTTGTCCTGCACTCCTGTGACCTATTTTCAGCAGACAATGCGCTGAAGCCTGTTGTTGGCTGTCATTACAGAGCCAGTCCAGGCTGGGGCAAGTTCGAGACAATATGGTCGCGATCTGCCCACAACTGTGGACTGGAACCTGGCTCGGCCTCTCAGCAAGTCACTGAAAGCCACAGCCCAGCACTCCAGTGAGCTTGGGGGGGGGGGGGGCAGAGCAGAGAGCCAGTGACTGACTTTCACCGGCTTTCTGCTCAGGCAGCTCTGAGAACTAAGCGATTGGCAGTGTTTGATCACTCAGTTCTCAGTCTTACAGCTGGCAGGGAACAGATGCAGCATCGGACTGATTCTGCATCCACCTAGGTAAGTATGATTCTTGAAAGAAAAAAAAAATCCATACTTCTCTTTTTAGGTCCATGAAAGGATTAGATGTTCTGCCTGGATGCAGCTGTTATGGGGCTTTTCCACTGCATGGAACCGAACGGTTCGGCTTGCTTTTGTGCTTTTCCACTGCATGGTACCACATGGTACGGTGTAGGAACGGTTCGGTACGGTATGGTACGGCAGCGCTTTTCCACTACATGGAACCGAACAGTACGGCTCTCAAAAACAGTACCACCTCGATTGTGGTTCCAAGAGGTATCATATCGGTACCATATCCCACAATCCTTTGCATGCAGTCACTACTAGCCACTGATTGGTCAGAGAATCGTTGTTATCCCACCCACTTAACTTTAGTACTACTTTAGTGGAAAAGCAAACCATTCCAAACCATACAGAACCGTTCCAACACCGTACCATACGGTACCAGCAGTGGAAAAGCAAACCAGGCCGAGTAGAGCCAAGCCGGTACTTGGTGGAAAAGTGCCTTTAGAGAAGGCACAATTTCAAAGGTTCCAAGTAGAAAGAACTGGTTGAGCTTTTATGGCTCCTCAAAAAGAGTGGGAATTGGCGAGTTTCCTAAGCTTGTTTTAGTCTTTTTTTTTTTCTTTTTATTTATTTATTTTTTAATTCTGAACGCATAAAATGCCACAGTTTTTGACTTATTGCATCTCTCTCACATAATTGTATTCTTCTTTTCTCTTCTAGTTCTAAGAACAAGTTTACTCGATAGCTTTATGCACATTTCCAAGGAATTTTCTCTCTCATTGTGATATTATCTTCTCTGTGCCCGGGCAGATGTCCTGGTGCCTTCCAGTTAAATCATTGTCTGTGCTGTTTATTTTTATACATTTCGAAACAGATTTTAGACTTTGGCACATA
The DNA here is from genome assembly GCF_965119305.1 of Pelophylax lessonae. Classification (NCBI taxonomy): domain Eukaryota; kingdom Metazoa; phylum Chordata; class Amphibia; order Anura; family Ranidae; genus Pelophylax; species Pelophylax lessonae. The sequence continues at coordinate 36,315,066 of NC_138774.1, forward strand.
CTTCATGATTTGCCAAACTTTATGGTTTATGTGTTCCACTCTCATTGTCTGATTTTCTTCTTCGTAGGTGGTCACCATGCCTGGCAGTGAGAGCATCCAGATGGATTTTCCCCACTACAGCTCTGTGCTTCTAGACACCCTGAACAAGCAGCGTTTGGAGGGGAAATTCTGTGATCTGTCCATCCAGGTCCAGGACCGCATATTCCGAGCTCACAAGACTGTTCTGGCTGCCTCCTCCCCATACTTTCACGACAAGCTGCTGTTGAATAACACCACCTGTTTGGTTCTTCCCACTGTCATTCAACCTGATGCGTTTGAAAACCTGCTACAGCTTATCTACTCTGGGAGTCTGTCCCTTGAAATGGAGGCCTTGCCATCCCATCTCTTGGTGGCCAGTGGTCTTCAGATGTGGCAAGTGGTAGATCGATGTTGTGAACTTCTTAAGGAGAGGCAAGTGTGTACTCCAGTTTGGTCGAGCCGAGCCAGTGAAAATCAGTCGCCCAGCAGCAGTTTTCAACCTCCGCGAGAGGACAATCCACCCACGGTGGTCACGGTAAACTCGGATGATGAAGATGTAATCAAAGTACAGGTTTCTGAGGAAGAGATAAAAAGTGAAAGTTGCACGTATGCCCTTCCTTCATCATCTTGCTCTCTTGGAAGCCCCAATGTTATCTACCTCAAGCAGGAGCAAACCGATGACGATAGCGGCTTTCTGAAAGCTTTTGAGGTGACAGAGGTGAAGCAAGAGATAGACACAGTGAAGTCAGAGTACCCTTCAGAGATGAGCTTTGTGGTGCCTCTTCCGTCCCCACCTACATCTTCTGACGCCTCTCTTTGTTTTCCAAACAAGTTATATGCGGAACCTGAATCTCACTCCTTCTCTATCTCTAAGCCGTTGGACCTGCACGGTAACGAGATTGTTGCCCCCGCCCTTCAGGCTCAGACTATTCACGCCCCTATTAAATTTATAGCTGCCCCAGATGGGAAAAAGTTTGGCTGCCTGTGTGGGAAACGCTTTGCTGTGAAGCCCAAACGGGATCGCCATATCATGCTGACCTTTAGTCTACGCCCGTTCGGCTGCTCCGTCTGTAACAAAAAGTTCAAACTCAAGCACCACCTCACGGAGCACATGAAGACTCACGGGAGCAACCTTTACTCATGCGAAGATTGTGGTCGCAAATTCCGGGTAGAGACCTGCTACCAGAAGCATAAGGAAGCTTGCAAGGGACAGAGGTGGGCGGGAGCTTGCTGGACCTATACTTAACCGTGCTTCTTTCCTCTTCTTTTTTTTTTCATTTTTTTCTTTTTTTTTAATCCAGAACCCTGTGGACGGAAATTTTAAAAATGGGGCCTTCTGATAGAAATATTGACACTAGCCTATTGTTTTCAGGAGCCTTCTAAAAAGATCGTTTTCGCTGTACCAGGAATTGTAGACCTAGGACAGTACTTTTGTAGCCTCCGGTACTGCTTGTAGAGCATCTTTGTAGAGCTGAAAATACATTCGTAGTAGGGTGAATGCCTTTTAAAAAAAAACCCTGGTCTCATTGTCTGTTTTAATGTGGTATATTGTGCTCAAGATCCAATTGGACCGGCCGACAGTCATAACATTGTTTTATTTTAGATTATTTTAGGCACGATATTATTATATCCCTAATAACACAAAAGAAAAAAAGACCCTTTTCCGCTTATGAAGAATATGGCAATTATATCATCTGTGACTAATGCCGCATGATTTAAGAAGACTTGACAATAATTTAATCCCTGCTGTAATGTGTTGAAAAAGGTTGGATTGTCATTTAGAATACAGGAACTAAACGGTGAGAAATGGAACTTGGGTTTAACAGTAAAGGTGGTGACATAGGACAGCTCTGTATATAGCCATATGCTTATAGGCTTCATGCACATGTTTACTTTCACAACTAAGGATGTGTGTTAGAACACCCACATACATTACAATCAAACTCGCGTTGCCTTTTATTTTATTTTTTTTTAAGGCGGTTTATAATAAGTGGACTGTTTACAAAAAAAAAAAAGGAAATACAGCCAATACAAATAATCACTGTCGTTTTTAATAAACAAGCTGCGCTAAATGATCAAATGGGTGACTAGTAAACTCTATAAATATAAATTATATTCAAATTTGAATGTGTGCAGATATAGTAACAAAATATCCCAAATGGTGCAGGTATGTAAATTCAATACCTGAAATATTATTAAAGTGCACTAAGTGATAGCATTATTAATGCAATGCGTAAATATATACAGTGATGGTCAAATATTTATCAATTAAAGGAAGACGTCAGTTGGGACGAAACACGTCGGGTCGCGGCGTGCTGACGTCACCCACGTAACCAGGAAGGACGGGCGGATTTGCCGGCCAGTGGTTTTTGAATCTTTTAGCACACATACTCTACATTTTTAATATAATTTATATTTTTATTACAGGTCACCCATTTGATCATTTAGCGCAGCTTGTTAATTATTATGTGTTTTTGTGTTATCTCGCTTGAAGCTTCAGCTCCCTTTATTCATTAGCGTGGCTATACTTTTTGGGTAATCACTTTAATTTGCCTGTATTTATTTCCTATTACTGTCAACTTCGTCTAGTGTCCATAATGCGGTATTTTTCTGATTGTGGTATTTCAGGAAATAACAGCATTATGGCCACTAGATGGAGCTGAAGATCATAGAAAATATGACACTTACTGCGATTATCCATGTGACTGTGTGACTGCTTGAGGCATTCGCACAGGATTTTATTTTTTTTTTTCATAAATGGGACCCAAATGTGTTAAGTGATTATCAATTCTCAATCAATGACAATTGCATGATAGGATTTTATTTTTTCTATTTATTTTTTAGTTGTTGAATCTTTTGCAAATCGTGAAAATATTGTGCACACAACATATTTTTTCTTTTGAACATGTGCTTGGTAGGGGCTCATGCACATGGGCACATAGGCCCGTGTAGCTTTCCAGAGCCATTTATGTTTCCTGAGCAGCATGGAGCGGTGTTCTGGCAGCCTGTGTTAGTCAATGGAGAACAGGGGCTGTACAGCTGCACGTGCACATCAAAGTTTGAAAGGTGTGCAGCACCGAACGCAGACAGTGTGCTCACTGTACAGTGCCAGTGTGAATGAGCCCTAACTGTTTTATTTTAGTTTTTAATTTTTTATTTTAGTTTTTAAAGCAAATTCAAAAAGGCAAATGTTTCTCTCTGAACTATTTATTGATTGTAATGTGTGTGAGGTCTGCATTGCATAAGGTTTTGGCAATAATCTAACCTGTTTCTGTGATTTCATGGAATTGGGAAAGGGTGTCTCACCTTGTCAGAGGTAAGTGTGATTGCTGGGGTGCAAGTTGGGATAGCTCACCAAAGGGCCAACCTTAAGGCTGCAGATACTGATGATGAGACTACTGAGGCTCCATTATAGAGCTGGGGCAGGTCTGCAATAGGTTTGCACTCCCTAAAACGTTCTTCCTAAGTTCTCATGCCCTTTTGAGTATAAAAGATTCAGATCCCTGTTGTAGGTTGTGGGTCCAATGCACACAGCTGTGTTGTGGTCAGTATATTCCCCGTTGCTGCATAAACCTAAACGGGAAAGTTCTGCGATTGTGCTCTAGCATGCATAAACGCCACCACTAGTCATTCTGAATTCAGTCGTACTGAATGACTAAAGGCTGAGATCATTTTGTGCCGCTGCCTACTCTTTGTTTACATCTCCCCGAATGGGTCATTCACTAGGCAGCTGCGCAGGGGAGTATTGCCCTCGGCCATCGGTCATTTTGAACAACTAAAGGTGCCTGTCAATTTGTGCCACTGCCGCTGCCCACAATGTGTTTACATCTCCTCCTAAATGTGCCATTCACTAAGCAACAGCGCAGGCTCAAATGACCTCAGCCTTGAATACCTAAAGGTGCAGGTCATTCTGGGCCACTGCCGCTGCCTACACTGTATTTACGTTGACATCTCCGGCTGAATGAGTCATTCACTAGGCAGTGGTTCAGGTGCAAATGACCTTGGTCTTTGGTAATTTTCAATGACTGAAGGTGCATGTCATTCTATATTGTCTTTATGTTGACATGTCCTCCTGAATGAGTCATTCGTTATACATTAGTGCAGAAGCAAATTACCTCGGCCTTTTATCACTTTGAATTACTGGAGGTGCAAGGTCATGCTAGGCTGCCGCCGCTGCTTGCACTTTGTTTATGTTGACATCTTCCCCCAACCCTGAATAAGTCATTCGCTAGACATTGATGCAGGCGCAAATTACCTCAACCTTTGATCATTTTAAAATACTGGAGACCAGTGGCGGCTTGTGCTCCATCAGTCGGTGGGAGCGGCAGAAGGACCTACCCCCCCCCCCCCCCCCATATCACTCTAGCCTGCACCAGCACATCTTTCCCCCTCGCCCGCCAGTTCCTCCGGAATGACAGGCAGCGACGGCTTCCCCCCCAGGCTCCTTCATGTCCCTTCGTTGTGGTCGTCTCCTCCCCCCTGCTTGGCCAATAGCATGCCTTCTCCTTCCGCCCAGTTAGGAAACAGCCCTCAGGACCTGCTTCCTGATTGGCTGGAATGGGAATCGGTGTGGCAATAGCGAATATTCATTTGCTTTTGTCACACAACTGGGTGGGCTCAGGGCGCAGTGCTCTGTGCCCCGAGCCAACCCTTTTTTTAAGCCTATTAGAGCCTCTGGCTCTAATCAGGTGATTCAAAAAAAAAAAAACCCAGTTGGAATCCATGCGTCTGGCGCCCTGCATGTAGATTAGGGGGCTTGAGACACGGGTCATTCCAAGCTGCTGCTTACACTTTACGTTGACATCTGCCCCCGGCCCTGAATGAGTGATTGGCTAGACAGCAACACAGAATGGCCTCAGCCCTCCGTCATAGCTTTGCTGCCTTGATGTCCTTCTGTGCCGCTGCTGCCACCTAGTAGGTCACTCATTCAGGGCCAGGGGGAGATGTCTATATAAGCAGTGGCACATACGGATGTACACTGTAAATGTATAGCAGTATGGACCGATTGGGACCATTTTTTTTTTTCATCAGAAAGATCCTGCACACATTTCAATAACTCAGTCCTGAAACCGAAGGTGTCAGTTTGACCCAAACAAATGTAGCCTGTAAAGTCATTAGAGGCCAGATCCCTGAGATTTCATCTGCTTTTCTTCTGTTTTGCCTGAGATTCAGACACAAAAATGGAAAAAATGTTCTATGTGAGGTGCTTAACCGTTTCGGTCAACAAAGAGGTTTTTGTAGAGTAATCTATCAAATGGTCACACACAGGATGCCAATTCACTGTGACCAAAACTACACCTGGTGATGTAAGATGGCTTCAGCTCTGGTCTACACCCGCAGGAGAGGTCCCTCAGATGCGTTTTGATCCCTAGTAGGCTTATTCATTCAATGATTAAGCCCACTAGGGGGTGAAACACGTCTGAGGGGCCTCTCCTGTGGGCGTCGACCAGAGCTGAAGCCATCTTACATTACTGGGTTTAGTTTTGGTCACAGCGAACTGGCGTCCTCTGTGCTATCGGGTGCCATTTTTCTGCTATCAGCGATAGGAGCAGTAGAGAATTGTCTACAAGCAAAGACCTTACATTGCAGGAAAATCACCTGCCACTCAAAATGCCCACAGGTAGCCTGGTGGGTGCTTCAGTGTTGTTGATGGTCCCTGTAATCTGACTGCTTTCCTCTAGAACAATGGGTAGGCAATATTAGCAGTTCAGTTGTGGTTCAACTACATATCCCGTCATGCCTTTGGCTGTTGGAGTCCTGCAATGCCTTATGGGACTTGTAATTTCTGAGAGAGGTGGAGTGTTGAGGTTGCCTTTCTTTGCTCTGCAGTGGAAAAATGTTTCTCAATCCGTTTTAGTCATGGCACCCTTTAAAAGATTAAAAACTCTCGAGGCCAGTCCGAAATGGGGTCCATCCGTTATATTACAATCACACCCACTTCCCTCCTTTCACATCAGAAGACATCAGTGATCCAAAAATGTTTTTAGAGCACCCCCTGCGCTCATGTGCAAATGCAAACGCGCACGCATATGTAAATGGTGATCGCACCACATATGTGAGGTATCGTCCCGAACATCCGTGTGAAAGCAATAATTCTTCTACCAGACCTTCTGTGTAACTCTAAACTGGTAACCTGTAAAGGCTTTTAAAGCATCGCCTATGGAGATTTTTAGGTACTTTGTTTTTCGCCGTTGCACAGGCGTACGCTGTTTTGAAGCATGACATTTTGGGTATCTATTTACTCTGCCTAACATCATCTTTTATATCTTACAAAAAAAAACAGGGTATTATATTGTTTGTGTATGTGTGCTAAAGTTAGGGATGCATCAAAATTTTAACCACTGAAAATTTTTGGCAGAAAATAGGGTTTTCAACATTGTGCCGACAGGAAAAAAAGTTCTGATTTCTGCTGAAAAACGCCCACGATTTTACCGTGATTTTGGCCCCCCTTTTCCACGATTTATCCTTTTTGTTTATGGTGTTTTTAATAGGTCATGTGACTCAAAAAATGCAGCATTGTAAATTTTTGATGCCATTTCAATGGGTAGGTACCTTTTTGGTGCTGTTTGCCAAATATGCACCAAAAAAGCTGCAAGCGGGATTCTTAACAACGCTTCAAAAGGTGCCGACAATAAATTCATATTCCTTTTTAAATTTATGATATCAATTAAAAAGTCGAATATAATACAATTACTTAAAAAAATATACGGTATATTTTTTTTTTAAAACGTCAATTTTGGTTTCGGCCAAGTGCATCCTGAACTTTCGGTTTGGCACTAAAGTTTTAATTTCGGTGCACCACTAAGTAACATTCATTAAAGGGTATTTTTCCCCGAAAATTTGCATTTAATAAACTGCTTTGATAAACCTCTGTGCAAATATTGTGCGACATAAAACATTGTTACAACCATTTTATTTCCCAGGGCCTCTACTTAAAAATAATGTATAATTTATTATATAAATAAAGGTTGGGTTCTGGGTACTTAGCAAAAAAAAAATGCTAAATTTTACACATATGACAAAAATGTCAGAATTGGCCTGGACTGGAGGAGTTTTTTTTTTTTTCTTCCCTATCTTACCTTGACTGCTGTGTTGTCCTCAAAAAACTTTGGGATCTATATATGTCGGCACCAACCTCTAAGTCCAATTTAAATCCGTATCAAAATACCTCTATCCCAGCTGCTGTAAAAAAAAAAAAAAACCTGCTGGTATTTGTGCAAATATTAATGTAAAAAACGGTGCTAGTGTGCCTATCTCTCCTGTGCTTGTTTTTATAAATTAAAGTGCTGTGGAAATATATATTAACATTAAATTAGTACTCTAAAATATAATTTAATATCAATAATAGTGTCCCAATCAGTGATACTCCATTATATCTAAATAAAATTTGATTAGTAATTGAAAATCTAATAAAAATTTCTTTTGAAAAAAAAAAAATGTGATTAGTAAAACATTCTGTAGCCCAGAATATCATGTGCGTCAGTGGGGTTCATTAACTAAAGGCAAATAGTTTGTGCACTTTGTAGTTGCTCCAGAGTTTAGTAAATGAGTAAAGTTTCACTTTGCAAAGAATACCCAATCACATGCAAGGGGAAAAAAAACTGCATTTCTCTTTCGTTTATTGACAGACACAACTCCTTATCTTCGTAAACATTGAATTATACTGCCCCCTACAGGAGTAGGACACTAGGCAGGAAAAAGCTTGACTACACCTATGGGGCAGTCCCAGGGGGGTATACTCCCTCTCTGCTATAGGCGCTCAGTTTTGTTCTGCCTAGTAAGTAGTAAGGACCAAGATCCTTGCTGGGATCTCAGGTCGTGGCAATTTTTTCCTTTTAAATGGGACTTTTTCCTATCTTGGTTATTTTGTTTCTTTGAGAATGTACAATCAACTGCCGGACTGGGCGGCTGGTTGGATAATCTAGATCCAGAGGGTCCCCCCAGGTCTGGCCAGCAAGCGTTCGCAGGCCTCAGCTCCGCGCAAGGTCGGCCGTGACATTGCCCCACTGGACGGGGGCTGGCCTGCGAGTTAAACGTCTCGTGAGGGCGCATACGACCTGGCCTCGGCCCGAGTTGCAGTGTTCCTCCTGGCTGACAGCCTCCCCATTCCAATGGAGCGGTGGTCTGTCAGGAGAAGTGCCCACCCTGTTCCTGGTATGGTAAGTAGCTGCCCCCCTTCCCCTGGAGGGTTTTGGGATGGACGTAGGCCCCTCCCTGGGACGGTGCAACCCCTCGGGTTCCCCTCCAGACCATCCAAAATTTTGGTGGTCACTGTGGGTCTTACGCACATTATAGGTTATAAACTGGCTTTTGCCACAGGCTCTTAAGAGGGGGGGGGGTTGTTGGAGTTGCTGCTGGCCGAGTTTTTTCCTGGTGCACAACGGGGGGGTTGAGCAGGGTTCCTCGCCACCCTGTGGGTTGGTGACTAGGGTAGGGATGTCCTCTGGGCAGTTGTTAGGCTGGAAAAGTGGATGGTTTATCATCCGTGGGTCTGCGCCTCACGTAGCCGGATCCAGCCAAAAATTTAGGCCACAGCTTTGCTGCCTACTGGCCGGGTCTGGGCGGCCCCAGTTAGGGTGGCTGAAGCCACTACCCTCGGTTTGGGCATCAGCCCTCCCCTCCGCTGCCCCTGGGTGGTCAGCTCCATTGGGGCTCGCGCCCAAGTGGCTGGGCGTCCACAAAAAATTTAGGCCGCGGCCTACTAGGCCATGCGACTTTGGGGTAGTACAAGACTTGTTACTTCAAGGGAAGGTACGTCCAATTCTGGACCTCAGAGCACTAAACTGCTTTGTACAGATCTTCCGAATGGTGTCCATTCGCACGGTAGTGGCATCTCTACATCAGAAATGTTCTCGCTTCTATCGACATCAAGGACGCCTACCTTCACATTCCAATATGTGCTGGTCACCAGTGCTTCCTCTGCTTGCTGTGGGAGAGGAGCATTATCAGTTTATGGCGTTACCCTTTGGTCTCCCCTCCGCTCCTCGGGTCTTCACAAGAGTTGGCCCCGGTGCTAGCATTGTTGCGTCAGCAGGGAATCGCGGTACTGGGGTACCTGAACTCTCTTCTTCTGCGAGCAAAGCCTCCGACTTCTCTGATTGACAATTTGGAGATTACTCTGCAAACTCTGAGGGAGTTCGGCTGGATTCTGAACCTTCAGAAGTCTGCTCTGGTTCCGTCCACAATACTGGACTATCTGGGTCTGACTCTGGACTTGGCCTCAGCTACAGTTTTTCTTCCTCTGGAAAAATTACAGACATTGCAGGAGGCAATTCAGCTTCTGTTGTCCTGCAAATGGTCATCCCTCCGGGCTTGCATGCTGGTCCTGATGGGGTCTACCTTTTGAGGCGGTTCCGTTTGCACAGTTCCACATGAGATCTCTGGAAAAAGAGATTCTGGTGAAATGGGACAAGATTTCATGGTCTCTAGAGGTGGCTTCGTTCTCCAGCACTCAGACAGGGAAAATTCTTTCTCCCTCTGTACTGGACTGTGGTCACCACGGATACCAGCCTTTCTGGGTGGGGAGGCGTCTTCTGAAAAGATTCTGCTCAGGGGGCTGGACACTAGAAGAATACTTTGTCTTGATCATTGGACAATTCGTCTTCAGGGGTGTCCGGTACGAATATAATTGGACAATGCCGCGGCTGTGGTATATGTCAATCACCAAGGGGGCACAAGAAGTGTCCTGACGGCTCGGGAAGTAGCCGGCATTCTAAGGTGGACAGACCAATTCGTTCAAGCCTTCTCTGCTCTACACATTTCAAGGAAGGTACAGAGGTTTGTGGCACGGTCTCTGGATCCTCTGGCCGACGCTACAGAGGCATTCTAGTGGGTCCAGACTGGCCTTGCCGGTCTTTGTATGCTGATCTGGTACGGCTGCTCACTGATGCTCCTTGGAGACTTTCTCTCAGGGAAGGTTTGCTGTCCCAAAGGCCAATCTTTCATCCTGCTTTACAGTTGCTGGCTTTAACAAGTTGGCTGTTGAAAGCAAGGTGCTGAAGGATAGAGGTTTGTCTGAATCTGTGATTCCTACACTGTTAAAGGCTAGAAAATATACCTCTAGGAAGATCTACCATCGTACTTGGAAGACGTACATTGCGATGGGGGGTTTAGCAGCTCCTGGCATTGGGTACCATTAAGGGCCAGGTTTCGGCCTTGGCAGTTTTCTTTCAATGTCCATGGGTCACACCTTCCTTGGTGCATACCTTTATCCAGGGAGTTCAACATGTGGGACCTCAATTTGGTTGTCAGTTCTCCAGAAACGTCCCTTCGAAAATATTTGGGAGGTTCCCCTGCTTGCGTTGTCCCAGAAGGTGGCCTTTTTGGTGGCTATTACTGCTGTGCCTAGGGTGTTGGAGCTGATGGGGTTGTCTTGTCGTTCACCTTACCTGGTTGGTCACAGAGATAAGGTGGTTCTTCGTCCCTGTCCGTCGTTTCTTCCAAAGGTCGTCTCTAATTTTGAATTTGAATGAAGACATTGTGTTGCCTTTCCTACTTTCCTATGTCCGAGGCCTAAACATCCTAAGGACATTGCCTTGCATTCCCTGGATGTGGTTCGGGCAATCAGGGTGAACCTGTCATCTATGGGGTTTTTTGGGTAGTTAGACTCACTATTTGTATTCACGAATGGATCTCAAAGGTTTGCCCGCTTCTGCTGCGACCATTTCCAGATGGATCAGACAGATGGTGATTCAGGCTTATTCGCGTAGGGGTCAGGTTCCTCCTTTCCCTGTTTAGGCACACTCTCCTCGGGTGCTTAGTGCCTCCTGGGCCTTCCGTCATCTGGCTTCAGTGCTGCAGGTTTGCAAGGCGAGCAGCTGGTTGTCTGTGCACACTTTCACAAAGTTTTATAAGGTGGATGTGTTGGCATCTACAGATGCTTCTTTTGGCTGCAGGCCGCGGTTTAGAGGACCTGGTCCTCTTTGAGGGTGTATTGTTGTTTTTTCAGGTGCGCTCCACTTGTTTATGGTTGAGCACCATGTATCTGGTTGGCTACGATTTAGCCTTGGGAAATTTTTATTGCTTTTCCCACCCCTCATGTTTGATTGACACTGCTTTGGGACGTCTCAATGGTCCAGAAGATAAGGAGCTGTGGCGATCAATGAACGAAAGAGAAAATGGGGTTTTTGACTTGCCGTAAAATCCATTTCTCAGATGTTCATTGACGGACACAGCACCCACCCCTCTATAGAGTTGGCTTTCTTCTGACACTGCTTGTAACAAAACTGAGTGCCTAAAGCTGAGAGTGGGAGTATACCCCCTGGGACTGCCCCATAGGGGTAGTCAAGCTATTTCCTGCCTAGTGTCCTACTCCTGTAGGGGGCAGTATAACCCAACAGTCAAGAAGATAAGGAGTTGTTTCTGTCAATGAACATGGATTTTTCGGTAAGTCAAAAATCCAATTTTTTGCTTGCATATGATTGGATGATGGAAGTCAGCAGACCTTCCCCTCATTTCCTAAGCTCTGGAGCAACTGCACTTTGCAAAGTGCATAGTCTATTTGCCTTTAGTAAATCAACCCCAGTGTCCGAAGTTCATATTAAAGTATTCAGTGCAGTAGACAATCCCACGTCAATAGTGCAAAAAAACAGTTCTACAACAATCCAATGTTTTTCTAATCCACTCAAATGTGCTCTTCAAATAAATCTTCTCATCCACAAACTGTTCGTGATGACTCTGTGCACCTCCACTTCCCTCCGTGCTCCACCCAGCATCACAACCCACTCACCAGAGGATTTGACCCTAAATTATGAGAGTCCTAAATCGCTTGCATCCTGAAACTCCAACTCTCTCCCCAAGAATTTCACACTCTGTGCGGGATGACGTCACATCCAAAGCCCAGTTCTACGCGTTTGGTCAAAACGGTCCCCTGTGATGTAAGCATCCCAAGACGCTTCAGGTAGGGAAGGGGACGTTTTTCTCGCCCTGGTGAGAAAGATGTAAGTGTGGGGTTGGATCCTGCAAAAAAGCTATTTATGAAAAATAAATTTGAGGAGTTTATATAAAAAAAAAAAAAAAAAAATTGCTCTGCGAATGTGTCAATCATTCACACGGGCACAACAAATTTTCATCATAATTTGCCTAAAGCGGAACTAAACTCTCTCAATCAACGTGTACTATTTTTAATCCTTATGCTGCTAGCCTTAGGAAATAGAAGGGAAGATATATTATATAATTCCTTGTTTGTATGTTTCTTACATTTCTTCAGTTGCTTCTTCTTTTCTGGCCTAGGCCAAAATGATGTCATACATCCCATGAGTCTTCATGGTCATCTTTTTTCCCTTTCATCTGGAGGCAGAGGAGGGGCTTTCTCAGCTAAGCACATTCCCCTGCCTTCATGCCTGAGCTCAGAGCAGGTGGATTCCAGGAAGTAAATGCTACATGAATCATCGGCCCTTACTCAAGATTGCTGAGGTTAGACCCCCCCCCCAAACCCCCATCCCCCTTCGGTGTGATAGCAGAAGGGGGATCTTCTCCCCACACCCGCTGTCACAATTTAAAAACCATGCTACATGTGATGCATACTAGCACATTATGCAATAGCCTTACATGTTTTATGTTTTCTATTTTTAAACTGCCATGGTTTACTACCGCTTTAAAGTTTTTGTTTCTTATTATTGTCAGCACCATCTAGTGGCAAAAATGTGATTTTTTTTTTATATATAAATAAATATATATATATATATATATATATATATATATATATATATATATATATATATTATAAAATACCTTGATCAGGAAAAATACCACGTTATTGCTACTAGATTGTGCTGATAATCCTAGGAAATAAACGCATTAGTAGAAATTATTTTTATACATAGGCCTGTTTGTTACCCCAACACTTCATATTCCTGATATGTACCTACTGTACCGTGTACTTGGTATGAGATAGTATCCTCTTCTCTTTGTATTTCTTGCTTTGTGTGAAATCTCTGGTGTTCCTGCCAGTCCCTCTGCTTTCCTATTAAAAACTGACCACACTAAGCAGGAGAGCACAGTCAGTTCTCTAGCTATGCTGGGGACTGTGTGCTCTAAAATGATCAGACTTGTCCTGACACCCCCCCTCCCCCCCACATAGCTATTCACTGGGAAGCTTAGTGTGCTGCTACTTCTCCTCCCCCAGCTCTTATGCAGCTGAGCACAGAGGGAGTATGATCATTTATAATAAAAAAAGTTTTCCCTTTTTTTTTTTTTTTTTTTTCCTCTATTAAAAAAAAAAAAAATGTTTTTGCCTTTCATTTCTGTTTTAAACGGAATGGGTTGTTTTACAAGGTGATCCTTTACAATCACTTTAATGTCCATGTGTTTAGTGGAGGTGAAAAAATTACGAAGTGAACAAAGAAGTTGAAGATCCACTTTAACAGTCGGTTTGTATTTCACATCTATAGCTCATGGTTTTCTTCCCATGAACACTGGCCACCCCACATTTCATTTTAGTTTATTATTCAGTTTATTTACTTTTTTGGTCATCTGTACCTTTTCCACGATGTCGGGAATTTTCTATTTTTTAACTGCTAATGGTTCACTATTGCTTTAATGCTTTTGTTTCTTAAGATTGTCAGCACCATCTAGTGGCAATAATGATATATATATATATATATATATATCTATATCTATCATGTGTGTGTGTGTGTGTATATATATATATATATATATATATATATAATGTGTGTGTGTATATATACAGTGGGTACGGAAAGTATTCGGATCCCCTTAAATTTTTCACTCTTTGTTATATTGCAGCCATTTGCTAAAATCATTTAAGTTCATTCTTCTTCCTCATGAATGTACACATAGCACCCCATACTGACAGAAAAACACAGAATTGTTGACATTGTTGCAGATTTATTAAAAAAGAAAAACTGAAATATCACATGGTCCTAAGTATTCAGACCCTTTGCTCAGTATTTAGTAGAAGCCCCCTTTTGATCTAATACAGCCAGGAGTCTTTTTGGGAAAGATGCAACAAGTCTTTCACACCTGGATTTGGTGATCCTCTGCCATTCCTCCTTGCAGATCCTCTCCAGTTCTGTCAGGTTGGATGGTAAACGTTGGTGGACAGCCATTTTTAGGTCTCTCCAGAGATGCTCAATTGGGTTTAAGTCAGGGCTCTGGCTGGGCCATTCAAGAACAGTCATGGAGTTGTTGTGAAGCCACTCCTTCGTTATTTTAGCTGTGTGCTTAGGGTCATTGTCTTGTTGGAAGGTAAACCTTCGGCCCAGTCTGAGGTCCAGAGCACTCTGGAGAAGGTTTTTGTCCAGGATATCCCTGTACTTGGCCGCACTCCTCTTTCCCTCGATTGCAACCAGTCGTCCTGTCCCTGCAGCTGAAAAACACCCCCACAGCATGATGCTGCCACCACCATGCTTCACTGTTGGGACTGTATTGGACAGGTGATGAGCAGTGCCTGGTTTTCTCCACACATACCGCTTAGAATTAAGGCCAAAAAGTTCTATTTTGGTCTCATCAGACCAGAGAATCTTATTTCTCACCATCTTGGAGTCCTTCAGGTGTTTTTTTTTAGCAAACTCCATGCGGGCTTTCATGTGTCTTACACTGAGGAGAGGCTTCCGTCGGGCCACTCTGCCATAAAGCCCCGACTGGTGGAGGGCTGCAGTGATGGTTGACTTTCTACAACTTTCTCCCATCTCCTGACTGCATCTCTGGAGCTCAGCCACAGTGATCTTTGGGTTCTTCTTTACCTCTCTCACCAAGGCTCTTCTCCCCCGATAGCTCAGTTTGCCGGATGGCCAGCACTAGGAAGGGTTCTGGTCGTCCCAAACGTCTTCCATTTGAGGATTATGGAGGCCACTGTGCTCTTAGGAACCTTAAGTGCAGCAGAAATCTTTTTGTAACCTTGGCCAGATCTGTGCCTTGCCACAATTCTGTCTCTGAGCTCTTCAGGCAGTTCCTTTGACCTCATGATTCTCATTTGCTCTGACATGCATTGTGATGTGGAAGGTCTTATATAGACAGGTGTGTGGCTTTCCTAATCAAGTCCAATCAGTATAATCAAACACAGCTGGACTCAAATGAAGGTGTAGAACCATCTCAAGGATGATCAGAAGAAATGGAAAGCACCTGAGTTAAATATATGAGTGTCACAGCAAAGGGTCTGAATACTTAGGACCATGTGATATTTCAGTTTTTCTTTTTTAATAAATCTGCAACAATGTCAACAATTCTGTGTTTTTCTGTCAGTATGGGGTGCTATGTGTACATTCATGAGGAAGAAGAATGAACTTAAATGATTTTAGCAAATGGCTGCAATATAACAAAGAGTGAAAAATTTAAGGGGGTCTGAATACTTTGCGTACCCACTGTATATATATATATATATATATATATATATATGTATGTGTGTGTGTGTGTGTATATGTATGTATGTATATGTATATATATATATATATATATATATATATATATATATACACGTGTGTGTGTATGTATGTATGTGTGTGTGTGTGTGTATATATATATATATATATATATATATATATATATATGTATGTGTGTGTATCTATCTAATTTATTTATTTTTTTCCTAAAATACCTTGATCAGGAAAAAATACCACATTATTGCTACTAGATTGTGCTGATGATCCTAGAAAATAAACGTATTGGCCCCCTAAAGCGTTTGTTACCCTAACACTTCATATTCCTGATATGTTCCTGCTGTACCATATACTTGTATGGGAAAGTCTCCTGTTCTCTTTGTATTGCTTCCTTTATGTGAAATCCCTGTTGTTCCTGCCAGTCCCTCTGCTTTCCTATTAGAAACTGACCACACTAAGCAGGAGAGCACACAGTGTTTGTTTTCCTGAGCTAGGAGCTGACTGAAACATTTTGTGGCTCTGTTGGTTTTCTGTGTCTATTTTTAAAAACTGGCACGAAATGCAGAAAAATCTTGTCAACCCCCCACCCCCAACCCCCTGCGAACAGCCCTCACACTTTGCGTCGGTATCTGAATCTTTCACCATTTTGGAATCAAAGAATCTGTCGGCCACTGATTTACAAACAAGGAGACTTCTGCATGTTGCATTGATGTCTATTATAGTCCGTTCATAAATCCTGTAGTTCGTAGGGCATCGATAGCCTGAATAGTGACTCAAGATGGCTGTTCTGACTAGGTATGCATGATGGGCGCACGCTTGTCATCCATTACTTTTAAAGGGCTTATCGTGTTAAAGGGAACTCTACCTTTACAGATTTATAAAAAAATGTTTGCTTGTGACGGATTCCTTTGAAGTTTTAATGTGCACCAGAAACGTCCATTGTTTCATTCACGGTTTTTAGTGGCATTTTAGAAGGTTAATTATTATGTTTGCCGCCTTGCCTGTTCCTGTCACAACACTAATGGGTTAACGTTTTACTACAGCCGAGGAACAGAGGGCTCTAATATCTTCTGTTCAATACTGTTGGCCTTTAAAAAAAACCCATCCACTTTGTATCCTGTAATCACAAGCTGTATGTAATCTATAATTGTCTCTAGTACTGGTGTCTGAAATAAAACATGAAAAACAGGCCTGTGTGTAATTAATGTGCAAGAATTCAATGCGGGAAAAAAAAAAAAGCTTATGGCCATAGACATAGGAGGGCCTTAAAATTACCAGCTGGTGTGCCTTCTGGCTGGCGGTGTCCTAAACGTACGTTAGGGTCAGCTGAGCATAAACACCAATCAGCCATCAACTTGATGACAAGTGAATAACACTGATTGTTTTGTTAGAATAGCACCTGAAAGTGGGTGAGTTATATTGGGCAGCAAGTGAACATGTTGTCTCTCAAGTTGATTGCTGAAAGAAAGAATTGTCATGTGTAAGGAGTTGAGCGACTTCGACAAGGGTCAAATTGTAAGGGCTAGACCAGTGGTCTCCAAACTGGGCCAAATGCAGCCCTTTGCTGCACTTTATCCAGCCCTTGGAGGACTATTCTTCACACTGATGTAAGGCACTTTTCCTCCCACTCATACCAACGATGAGGCACCATTCTTTCCACTGACACCAACAGCCGGGCATAATTTCTCCCACTAACAGCATTGGGGCACCACTTCCTCCCACTGGCACCTATGATGAGGGACCATTCCTTCCACTGACACCTATGATGAGGGACCATTCCTTCCACTGACACGAAAGATGGGGCACCATTTTTCCCATTATTACCAATGAAGGGGTAGTATTGCTCTCATTAACAATGAAGGGATAGTAGTCCTCCCATTATTACCAATGATGGGGCACTATTGCATTCACTGACACCAATGATGAGGGACCATTCCTTCCACTGACACTAACGATGGGGCACTATTCTTCCCATTATTACCTATGAAGGGGTAGCATTCCTTCCATTATTACCAATGAAGGGGTAGCATTCCTTCCATTATTACCAATGAAGGGGTAGTATTCCTCTCAATATTACCAATGAAGGGGTAGCATTCCTCCTATTATTACCAAGGAAGGGGTAGTATTCCTCCCATAATTACCAATGAAGGGTTAGTATTCCTCTCATTATTACCAATGAAGGGGTAGTGTTCCTCTCATTATTATCAATGAAGGGGTAGTGTTCCTCCCATTATTACCAATGAAGGGGTAGTATTCCTCTCATTATTACCAATGAAGGGGTGGTGTTCCTCTCATTATTATCAATGAAGGGGTAGTATTCCTCCCATTATTACTAATGAAGGGGTAGCATTCCTCCCATTATTACCAATGATGGGGTAGCATTCCTCCCATTATTACCAATGAAGGGGTAGTATTCCTCACATTGTTACTAATGAAGGGGTAATATTCCTCCCATTGTTACTAATGAAGGGGTAGTATTCCTCTCATTATTACCAATGATGGGGCACTATTGCACTCACTGACACCAATGATGAGGGACCATTCCTTCCACTGACACTAACAATGGGGCACCATTTTTCCCATTATTACCAAGGAAGGAGTAGTATTCGTCCCATTATTACCAATGAAGGGGTAGTATTCCTCTCAATATTACCAATGAAGGGGTAGTATTCCTCTCAATATTACCAATGAAGGGGTAGTGTTCCTCCTATTATTACCAAGGAAGGGGTAGTATTCCTCTCAATATTACCAATGATGGGGCACCATTGCACTCACTGACACGAATGATGAGGGACCATTCCTTCCACTGACACTAAAGATGGGGCACCATTTTTTACCAATGAAGCGGTAGTAATCCTCTCATTATTACCAATGGTGGGGCACTATTGCTCTCACTGACACCAATGATGAGGGACCATTCCTTCCACTACCCATTATTACCAATGAAGCGGTAGTATTCCTCTCAATATCACCAATGAAGGGGTAGTATTCCTCTCATTATTACCAGTGATGGGGCACTATTGCACTCACTGATGCCAATGATGAGGGACCATTCCTTCCACTGACACTAAGGATGGGGCACTATTCTTCCCATTATTACCAATGAAGGGGTAGCATTCCTTCCATTGTTACTAATGAAGGGGTAGCATTCCTCCCATTGTTACCAATGAAGGGGTAGTATTCCTCTCATTATTACCAGTGATGGGGCACTATTGCACTCACTGACACCAATAATGAGGGACCATTCCTTCCACTGACACTAACGATGGGGCACTATTCCTCCCATTATTACCAATGAAGGGGTAGTATTCTTCCCATTATTAACAATGAAGGGGTAGTATTCCTCTCATTATTACCAATGAAGGGGTAGTATTCTTCCCATTATTACCAATGAAGGAGTAGTATTCCTCTCATTATTACCAATGAAGGGGTAATATTCCTCTCATTATTACCAATGATGGGACACGATTGCATTTAATGACACCAATGATGAGGGACCATTCCTTCCACTCTTCCACTAACACCAATGATGGGGTGCTATTCCTCCTACTGACCACAGGCATTCCAATTGTTTTGCTCCCTCTGATCACCAAACCTGAGACAAGTTTACTCTCACTGATGCTGGGTCTTTTCCTACCCCCACTGGCCGCAGTTTTATGGCCACCATATGGAGTTGATGATCAAAGGAGATTAGTAAATGTTGCTATTACAATCAATACAGCAAACATTCATGATGCCCGTGTGAGTTCCTCAAGACATCCACACAGCGAATATTTTATTTGTGGACCCCTATGTGTTTGTGTCTTAGGCCACATTGACACAGCAAAAATGTGCAAAGTGCGGCAAGATGGATGTGGACAATTGCGGCCCCTCCGCCTATACAAAGCAATGACGGTCTGATGACGGCACAGGAGTCCGCTGGTGTCCAGATGTAAGGACACATCACACAATTAGCTGTGGTTAGGGGACAGATGATTGCCCTGGAAACAAATTGCTTTCTTCCAAGGGCGACCATCTGTCACAAACTACAGCTAACCACTCCATGTGCCATTATATCCGAAGATCACTCTATGCATCCTCCTATATATCCATCTGCCGAAGTCTGCTGGATTCCTGGCACACATTTACTGTGTTAACGAGGCCCTAAAGAGAATCTCTATAGGGGAAGTATGATGGCCAGGATTGCTGACCTTCTGAGAATGGTAGCTGCCTGGCTTTCTCTTTATTATTTTCAGAATCCCTGCCATAGAATAAGCATGCAGCCAGTGAATTCAGAATTCCTGATCATCATACTTGTTCAGGTCGGCACCTACCTATTTTGAGAAAAATATTTTCATTTTGGTACCTAACATCCCAGTGTTCATTGCAACTTATGCTATTTTACTCCAGAGAAAAAATTTCCTATAGTATTCTGCAGCAAAATGGCTTAAGGCAATGTCGCTTTTACCAACTGAGAACAACCGGGGCCTTTTCAAATTCATTTTTGCACCTGAAGTGTAAGTACCTCTTGCAATCGACCTACAGCAGAAGTTAGACTGGGAGAAGGGACTTGTTGTAGTCCAAAGAACATGCTGATAGGAGGAGAGATCAGAGTGACAGAGGGATGAGCTCATCAGTCTTCTGCTGCTACTTTCACTGTCTAGTCGAGGCGAGTCGAAGATCTTCAGGTGTCACTCAAAGAGGAACTTCACCCCCTTTTTCTTATTCTTTGTCTTCTTCCCTTTTTTACTGAGTTGTTTTTCATAAACATATACAGTATCTCACAAAAGTGAGTACACCCCTCACATTTTTGTAAATATTTTATTCTATCTTTTCATGTGACAACACTGAAGAAATGACACTTTGCTACAATGTAAAGTAGTGAGTGTACAGCTTGTATAACAGTGTAAATTTGCTGTCCACTCAAAATAACCCAACACACAGCCATTAATGTCTAAACCGCTGGCAACAAAAGTGAGTACGCCCATTAGTTAAAATGTCCAAATTTGGCCCAAAGTGTCAATATTTTGTGTGGCCACCATTATTTTCCAGCACTGCCTTAACCCTCTTGAGCATGGAGTTCACCAGAGCTTCACAGGTTGCCACTGTAGTTCTCTTCCACTCCTCCATGATGACATCACAGAGCTGGTGGATGTTAGACACCTTGCACTCCTCCACCTTCTGTTTGAAGATGCCCCAGAGATGCTCAATAGGATTTAGGTCTGGAGACATGCTTGGCCAGTCCATCACCTTTACCCTCAGCTTCTTTAGCAAGGCAGTGGTCGTCTTGGAGGTGTGTTTGGGGTCGTTATCATGTTGGAATACTGACCTGTGGCCCAGTTTCCGAAGGGAGGGGATCATACTCTGCTTCAGTATGTCACAGTACATGTTGGCATTCATGGTTCCCTCAATGAACTGTAGCTCCCCAGTGCCGACAGCCCCAGAACATGACATTCCCACCACTATGTTTGACTGTAGGCAAGACACACTTGTCTTTGTACTCCTCACCTGGTTGCCGCCACACACGCTTGACACCATCTGAACCAAATAAGTCTATCTTGGTCTCATCAGACCACAGGACATGATTCCAGTAATCCATGTCCTTAGTCTGCTTGTCTTCAGCAAACTGTTTGCGGGCTTTCTTGTGCATCATCTTTAGAAGAGGCTTCCTTCTGGGATTGTATAGAAAAGGCTCATTCAGCGCTACAATCAATGAAAAAATGGTACAAAAGCAGCTGAACACCAGTACAGGTCAAATCTATCAAATCCCAGTAAGCATAAAATACAAAGAGGGTACAGCGCTAAAATGGTATAAAATTTACATAAAAGTGAAAAAATACAATCCAAGGCAATAAATATGTAAACATGAATGCAAGAAAGAGTCCTTAAACTTCACACAGCCAAGCATAAGGATTTCGGAAGACCCGTGCTGTAAAGGATGAAAATTGCACCACTTAATTCGTGACTCCATCACCAGAGTTAGTGCTAGCCTCTCACCTCCATTACTTGACCTAAAAGGTCATTGCGCGGTTTATGTCAAATATCGGATGGGCTCCTGTTAATCCAATCTCCCAAGCTATGCCTCCAGTTCCAAATAGCTCAACAGTTTTGCATTCCACCAAAAAAGAGAGAATAAGGGACATCTAGTGCTCTCCGTTTGAACAACATTTATTGCAGGATAAAATCAGTTTACTTACAAGTGAGGCACTTTCCAAGTGCATAACGATCAGCAGATGTACATAAACATAACAGGCAGTGTGCTCAGTGTGCGATCCCTTCGGAGCGTCGTGGGTGACGTCACATCTCCTCCCCCGTACGCGTTGCGTCAGTGGGTGTGACTTCTTCAGCGGGGTACGGCGGCACCCGCACGCTATTTATCAGTACTGCTTAGCAACCGGACGCTACTCCCGGGGCGGAAATGGCAACACTCAAGTCTCCATTTTAAAGTTGGGAAACAGCCCTACTTCCGGGAGGCTCCGGAGCAAACAAAGCCAATGTATTGTAAACGGGACACTGGGGATTATAGACACGGATCAAAACACCCCAGAGCCGACCAATATAATATTGGGCATACATACAAGATATTGCACTTATTCCATAATGGATGCATAAAACCTACATTAGCAGGGAAAAAAACAAGCAGCCATATAAAGTGCATATATTATATATTTTTAAAAGGTAATAATTAATCACCTAAAATGGGGATATTAAATAAAATTCTAAAATCACCTCATATCAATAAAAGCAATTTAAAGACGTATATCCGCAAGGCTCTGTATGGATCTTTAACACCAAAATAGCACCAATGTTTAAATAAATATAGCTATACAATACAGAATATTAAAACGCATAAAAACACATAAAACCAACACATCCTATCTATTGGAAATAAAACAATTTAAATCAAATTCCACGTTTAAACCCCCTGGTACTAAAACTTTAGTCTGGTAGATCCAGAAAGATTCTCTCCGGCTTAATTGTCTCACAAAGTTTCCTCCTCTCCAATGACGCGTTGTTTTCTCAATACCCCAAAACTTTAATCCGGTGGGGTCACAATGGTGATATCTTTTAAAGTGTTTGGGGACATTATGCTTATCCTTACCCTGTCTAATTTTGTTCATGTGCTCCCCAACCCGTACATGCAATGCCCTCGTGTTTCTGCCCACATATTGGTATCCGCATTTGCATTCGAGCATATATACTACACCCTTTGTTTCACATGTAATAAAATCTTTGAGAACATGTACTTCTTGTGTAGCTGTGGCCAAGAACTCTTTTCTTCTTTTAATGTTGCCTTTGGAGGTTTTGCAGGCAGCACACCTTCCACAGGCATAAAAACCTTTCAGGGACGGGAAGAGCCTATTATCAGATTTATTAGGAGGATCAATAACCCCTGGGGCTAACTGATCTCTAAGAGTTGGTGCTCTACGATAAACGAACTTCGGTTTTGCCGGGAGAGCTGGGCCTAGTATCCTATCATGTTGCAGAATAGGCCAATATTTGGCTACAATATTTTCAAATTTCCTGTACTGGACATTATAGTCCAGTACAAAACGAAATTCATTGCTGGGGGCTGTCTTTATGGATGGCATGAGAGTAGTCTCTCGTTTGATGGTACTGACTTTAGACAGTTCCTTATCAATGTACCCAGGATCGTAACCCTTTTCCAGGAATCTGGAGGCCAATACTTTAGACTGGTACTGAAAGTCTTCTTCCAAGGAGCAGTTTCGTTTCATCCTCAGAAACTGTCCCCTTGGAATGTTACACAGCCACAGGCTATGATGGCAACTCCCAGTAGGTATATATGAGTTTAGATCCGTGGGTTTGAAATAAGTTCGGGTTTTCAAACACCCTTCATTCATAAAAATCTCCAAATCTAAAAATACAATACTCTCAGTGTTCACATTCCATGTCAGTTCAATATTCCTTATTGTTAGAGTTGAGATGGTTCACAAATTGCTGCAAGCTAGTCATATCCCCTCTCCAAACCAGCAGGAGGTCGTCGATGAACCGACGATAACAGCTCAATTGGGGAGGACGGTTTGAAAAGATCGCCTCTTCCTCCCAGTGTGACATGAACAAATTTGCCACACTGGGAGCAAACCGTCCTCCCATCGCAACTCCCTTCACTTGTAAAAAATATTCTCGGTTATACCAAAAATAGTTTTTCAGCAAACAAAAATCAAGACATTCCACGAGAAATTTCCGGTGTTTGGATGGTAAGTCTGATTTACTCAAGGCCCACTTAACAGAGTTCAGAGCATCTTCATGGTTTATGATGGTGTAAAGCGACCCTACGTCAGTGGTCACCAGTATGCTATCTGAAATCTCTGTTAAGTCGCCTAGTAGTTGTATGACATGTTTCGTATCCTTGAGATATGCAGAGGTACCACACACCAGGGGCTGTAGATAATGGTCAATATATTGACCTAGCCTAGCCGTTACGGAGTCTATACCGTTTACAATCGGACGGCCTGGTGGACACGTCTGATGCTTGTGAACTTTTGGGAGAAAATAAATAATAGGGGTCCTGCAAAATAAAGGGTTAAGATACTGAGCTTCCTTAGAACTCAAAATCCCTGATTTCTCTCCCTTGCTTATCAGAACTCCCAGTTCTTTTTTGAACCTTATCATAGGGTTACCTGAGAGAGGGGAATAGGTATCCCTGTCACTTAATAGCCTTTGCATCTCTTGGCGGTAATAAGTGCCACTCATTACCACCAAGCCTCCTCCCTTATCCGCAGGGCGGATTACGAGGTCTTTCCTGCCCTCGAGTGATCTGATACCCTTTCTAATTTGCTGTGGATCACTCGCTTTCCTTATCCTGAGTGAGTCAAGATCCCTGTTTACCATGTTTTTGAACACTTCAATATTTTTCGTATCCACATTAGGGGGATTAAACACCGACTTGTTTCGTAACTTAGAGTGGTGTGAGACAATTGCCTCTCCTTTCCCCTGCTGCGGATTCGATAAAAAATGTTTTTTAACACTTAAGGATCTAGTGAATTTTTGGAGATTAATATATGTGTCGAACTTATTCATATTTTTAGTCGGCGCGAATTTTAGTCCTTTGTCTAAAACTCTAATCTCATCATCTGTGAGAGAGACGCCGCTGAGATTGAATATTCCAGTTCCTATCAGGATTTTGGCTTTTTGTACCCTTTTACCTCCTCTGCATCCTCTTTTTTTCTTTTCTTTTGATTTTCTGTTCCGTTTGCGATCGGGTACGGGGGGTGCTGAGGAGGATAATAGGGTCTGGTTCCCATTGGAGTTGGGGTTGATGGGCCCGGTTGAGGGTCCCTCCAGGGGGTCCTCTGTGCCCCTAAAAAATGGGGGTCCTCTCCCTGGTTTTGTAGTGGTTTGAGAAAACAACGCGTCATTGGAGGGGAGGAAACTTTGTGAGACAATTAAGCCGGAGAGAATCTTTCTGGATCTACCAGACTAAAGTTTTAGTACCAGGGGGTTTAAACGTGGAATTTGATTTAAATTGTTTTATTTCCAATAGATAGGATGTGTTGGTTTTATGTGTTTTTATGCGTTTTAATATTCTGTATTGTATAGCTATATTTATTTAAACATTGGTGCTATTTTGGTGTTAAAGATCCATACGGAGCCTTGCGGATATACGTCTTTAAATTGCTTTTATTGATATGAGGTGATTTTACAATTTTATTACAATGGTGTATAATGAGAATCTATATGAGCTCACACACACTAGCAGCGCTGAATTAAACTAAAATACCCTATATAAAAGTTGTGCAGAAATAATGTGTCTTATATTATCTCTCAAAGGTGCAAGCCAATGTCCATTCAGAGTGAGTCCAAATGCTGTATAAAGTTGAGAGTTCATAAAATGTAATGAATCCTGGAGTGGAGATTTCTAGACCACCAGTGGTAATAGCTACCGTATACAACCACCGTCACCACACCTCCAAACGTGTCCCCCTAGGTAGTTAGAACTCACCAGAACCTGGGAAAACAACCGCCTTAAAAAGGATTTAATTCCATGACATGGTATGTGGATTACAGGCAACTAGTCTCCGGATTCACCAATCGCTGATCATTGAATCAGAACCTCAACGTGACAAACACAGCCAAAATCCTCGGAACATGTGAGGAAAAAACAGGGGAGGACCAATCGTGTAATTCCGTAAAATAAACTTTATTAAAAGTTCCCAATCCCCAATAAAATACACTCACCAAAAATGCGACTTGGTAGTAGCATGTAGAATAAATTCAAAGTCTATTGTGTGCCGGTGACTCACCGCTACCTCTGATGACCAGGGAACCAGAGCTCCGGAACACAGACTTCCACGTGACAGCTGAAGGATGCGTGCTCGCGCCCTTACATGTTTCGTCACACGGACTTCTACAGAGGGCGCGAGCACGCACCATCACGCTCCTCTGATATACACTCGCAGGTCGGAAGGAGACCGGGACATTGTCCAATCAGCGGACCGCGTCATTGACCGCCCATTCCGAACCCATGGACCAATCCTAGGCTTGCGCCGAGGCTCGGACCAGCCCAGTTCACCTCCGACCCGGAAAGTAAACAAGCCAAATCCTTTCATATTGGATTTGGCTGATGAATAATTCATGTGTCTTCTCCTCACTGGTGGGTTAAACGCGCACAATTTCCTCTTAGTGCGGCCTATGTAAATATAGCCACATGGACACTCCATACCGTAAACCACATGTGTGGTATGGCACGTGATGAGATCTTTGATTTCAAAGCTTTGGTTGTTGGCAGAAGAGTGGAAGGAGGTAAAATTGCGTTTTGGGAGGAAAGAAGTGGTTTTTACGCGTGCCGTCATTGCAGGGCTTGTAGACAAGTACGGACACATTTACGCAATTTTACCTCCTTCCACTCTTCTGCCAACAACCAAAGCATTTACGCAATTTTACCTCCTTCCACTCTTCTGCCAACAACCAAAGCTTTGAAATCAAAGATCTCATCACGTGCCATACCACACATGTGGTTTACGGTATGGAGTGTCCATGTGGCTATATTTACATAGGCCGCACTAAGAGGAAATTGTGCGTTCGTATAGCCAAACACCTCGCTAATATCAGAAAGGGGTACAAACACCATAGTGTCCCATTGCATTATAAACGCCACCATAATAAAGACCCATCAAATCTTAAATTTTGGGGTATCGAGAGAGTAGATCCAGTATGGAGGGGCTCCAACCGAGTGTGTGAGCTCTCAAAAAGAGAGACTCACTGGATCTACCTCACGAATGCCTTGCACCCTAATGGGTTAAACGTGGAGCTAGATATTAACTGCTTCATCAGCAACTATTAAAGCAGTCTGCTAATATGGATATCTATCTCCCGTGCGATTTGAAAATTTTTTCCATCATTTGTTTTGTTTTAGTCATGTATAAACTGCTTGAGTAAGGGTCCTTCCTCCAATTGTTTGTGATAGATTTCAGAAATTATGGTGGTCTCTGGGTCCTATTTGGTACTCTTTTTACGTTCTTTTGCATTTATCTGTGATTTTTTTGCCTTCTTTTCTTGACGATACAATTGGCATATATTCTTGATATGTGTGTCCTCTCCATAAGAGGATTGTATGTTCTTATTCTTTTCCAGAGTTATAATATAATTTATTGATGTTTTAAAACTGGTTTTATACTATGTAAAGTAGCATGTATAATAATACATCAGCATGGATTTTTGTGTCCATATAGTTCTTTGCTAAAAGGAACGCACACCTGCAGGAAAACCTTGATAAGGTGTCCTGCGTGAGTGAATAATGATCTTTGGACAGATTTGATGCATGTGAATGAATCCCCAATGATCGTGGTGTTTGCGTCCCGGCGGTAGTTGTTCATACATCCCTGGGACGCTTTGCACCAGTGAGGAGAAGACACATGAATTATTCATCAGCCAAATCCAATATGAAAGGATTTGGCTTGTTTACTTTCCGGGTCGGAGGTGAACTGGGCTGGTCCGAGCCTCGGCGCAAGCCTAGGATTGGTCCATGGGTTCGGAATGGGCGGTCAATGACGCGGTCCGCTGATTGGACAATGTCCCGGTCTCCTTCCGACCTGCGAGTGTATATCATAGGAGCGTGATGGTGCGTGCTCGCGCCCTCCGTAGAAGTCCGTGTGACGAAACATGTAAGGGCGCGAGCACGCATCCTTCAGCTGTCACGTGGAAGTCTGTGTTCCGGAGCTCTGGTTCCCTGGTCATCAGAGGTAGCGGTGAGTCACCGGCACACAATAGACTTTGAATTTATTCTACATGCTACTACCAAGTCGCATTTTTGGTGAGTGTATTTTATTGGGGATTGGGAACTTTTAATAAAGTTTATTTTACGGAATTACACGATTGGTCCTCCCCTGTTTTTTCCTCACATGTTCCGAGGATTTTGGCTGTGTTTGTCACGTTGAGGTTCTGATTCAATGATCAGCGATTGGTGAATCCGGAGACTAGTTGCCTGTAATCCACATACCATGTCATGGAATTAAATCCATTTTAAGGCGGTTGTTTTCCCAGGTTCTGGTG
Organism: Pelophylax lessonae; assembly: GCF_965119305.1. Lineage (NCBI taxonomy): Eukaryota > Metazoa > Chordata > Amphibia > Anura > Ranidae > Pelophylax > Pelophylax lessonae. The sequence continues at coordinate 36,342,914 of NC_138774.1, forward strand.
AGTTCTAACTACCTAGGGGGACACGTTTGGAGGTGTGGTGACAGTGGTTGTATACGGTAGCTATTACCACTGGTGGTCTAGAAATCTCCACTCCAGGATTCATTACATTTTATGAACTCTCAACTTTATACAGCATTTGGACTCACTCTGAATGGACATTGGTTTGCATCTTTGAGAGATAATATAAGACACATTATTTCTGCACAACTTTTATATAGGGTATTTTAGTTTAATTCAGCGCTGCTAGTGTGTGTGAGCTCATATAGATTCTCATTATACACCATTGTAATATATTTGATTTGTATAGCGGCTGCTTTTTATGTTCATTTATTTATCTTAGCGCTGGGTTGAGTGGGTGTTTTCAATACTTACTCCTTTCTTTTACGATTTTAGAATTTTATTTATTATCCCCATTTTAGGTGATTAATTATTACCTTTTAAAAATATATAATATATGCACTTTATATGGCTGCTTGTTTTTTTCCCTGCTAATGTAGGTTTTATGCATCCATTATGGAATAAGTGCAATATCTTGTATGTATGTCCAATATTATATTGGTCGGCTGTGGGGTGTTTTGATCCGTGTCTGTAATCCCCAGTGTCCCGTTTACAATACATTGGCTTTGTTTGCTCCGGAGGCTCCCGGAAGTAGGGCTGTTTCCTTCTGGGATGACAGCCATGCAGACCACTTTGATGCAGTGTGCGGCGTATGGTCTGTACACTGACAGGCTGACCCCCACCTCACCCCTTCAACCTCTGCAGCAATGCTGGCAGCACTCATACGTCTATTTCCCAAAGACAGCCTCTGGATATGACGCTGAGCACGTGCACTCAACTTCTTTGGTCGACCATGACGAGGCCTGTTCTGAGTGGAACCTGTCCTGGTAAACCGCTGTATGGTCTTGGTCACCATGCTGCAGCAAAAAAAAAAAATTTCAGATCCTCAGAGAGTTCTTTGCCATGAGGTGCCATGTTGAACTTCCAGTGACCAGTATGAGAGAGTGAGAGCGATAACACCAAATTTAACACACCTGCTCCCCATTCAAACCTGAGACCTTGTAACACTAACGAGTCACCCCCCCTCCCTCCGCCTTCCGCGTCTCGCCCCGGTTCTCCCGTCCCACCGGGAGACCCGGGCATCCTACCTCCACTGCCGCCGCCACTGAAGAGAAGACCCGGGTCTCCATGTAAAAAACCTGGAAGTGATGTACTCGGCGCCGAATTAAAAAATTGACAGCATTCAAAACAGCCAAACTTGGCGTTTTGAATGCTTTTCAGTGCCGAGGAGGGGTTTGGGGTCTTTTAGACCCCCAGATCCCTCCACAAGGAGAACCTAAAAAAAAAATGTTAATGTCCGAAAATATCAGCTGATATTATCCGATGACCAAAATATCGGTATCAATATCGGCATTAAAAAAATGATATCAGCCGATCACTAGTTTAAATGAAGCTCAATTGTTACTCAGGGGCCTAAAGTGTGCCAAGAAAATATCCCCCACACCATTACACCACCACTACCAGCCTGAACCATTGATACAAGGCAGGATGGATCCATGCTTTCATGTTGTTTACGCCAAATTCTAACCCTACCCTCTGAATGTGTCAGTGACAGTAATCATTTCCCATATCCCTGTATGTGGTGTTCTTTAACCACTTAAGCCCCGGAAGATTTTACCCCCTTCCTGACCAGGGGGTATTTTGCGATTCGGGACTGCGTGACTTTAACGGACAATTGCGCGGTCGTGCGACACTGTACTTAAACAAATTTGACGTCCTTTTTTTCCCACAAACAGAGCTTTCTTTTGGTGGTATTTGATCACCTGTGCGATTTTTTGATCATGCGCTATAAACAAAAAAAGAGCGCCAATTTTGCAAAAATAACAATATTTTTCACATTTTTTTATATGAAATTCCCCCCAAAAAAAATGTAAAAATCAAAATTTTTTAACATTTTCGGCCAATTTGTTTTATGCTACATATGTTTGGTAAAAAAAATCGCAAAAAGCGTATTTTGATTGGTTTGCGCAAAAGTTATCGCATTTACTAACAAAGGGAAAGATTTCTGTCATTTTTGTTGTTTTTTTTTAACGCGTAATGGCGGCGATCTGCGATTTTTTTGCGGTACTGCGACATTGCGGCGGACAGATCGGACCCTTGACTGGCATTTTTGACACTTTTGGGGTTACCAGTGACATTTCTACAGTAATCAGTGCTATACATATGCACTGTTACTGTAAAATTACACTGGTAGTGAAGGGGTTAACTTTATTTGAGAGGGAGGGGCTGTGTGTGTCCCTAGGGGCGTGATTCTAACTGTCATTGGATGTGGCTTGAGGTGTAGGAACAATGATCAACGGTCCTACTTAGTAGAACCGTGTGATCATCGTTTCTACACCGGGGAGAATGACAGGCGGCTTGCTTACACTAGCAAAATGACTTTCTCCCTCTCCCCCGACGATCACCGAGTGACCGGCGGACATGGGGTCCGCCGGTCACATGCGCGGGGGGGTCCGTGACAGAGCGGGAGCGCGCCTCCGGCGGCGCGCGCGTTCGCTCCCCAGAGCCTCACAGGCTAGCGACGTAGACCTACGTCGCTCTGCCTGTGAGGGGCTGACTGCCGCAGTAAATATACTGTGAGCAGTCGGCAAGTGGTTAAGATGCGCATCTGAGAGTCTTTTAAAAATATCAATACTCCCCGCTGACACCACCAATTGTGGAGGAGAGTTCCACATCCTTTGTTGTGTGAGAAGGAGTGAAATGATGAAAGTGCACTTTAATTGTTGCAGAGGCAAATCAGGCTGTGTACTGGATGGACATAAATACAATTCCTTTGGCAGGTTAAACCGCTTCCGTTTATTGCATCCGTGTATTTAGCCGTTTGCATGCAGTTCAACTTTAAAATCCTAAGACCCCTCCGTCGTGGAGCTGCATAGATCAACGCTGGCTCAACAAATGTGGTCTTTGTTTTCTTTTCACACCATAATACTGTGTTGGGGTGCATTGCTTAAAAATGCAGACATGCGGCATCTTCAGGGCCGCTGATAGGGGGGGGGCCACCAGTCATTCTGTAGGGAGCCCAGGCACACAGGGGGGCCCCAACAACACAGGGAATCGGTTCGGAAGGGCAATTACAGAAGGAAGCCCTGTGCGGCTCTCTGCAGCAGCTCAAAGCCAGTTTCTCCCTCTCCTGACAGCTTTCAGCTGCTGCAGGGAGAGACATAGACCCAGGGCATCGTTCCTGTAATTACTTCTCAGACACCGATCACCCTCCCTGGTCTGCCTGCTCCTGATGCCCACCCCCCTCTCCCCGTGTGCCCCCCTTTCACTGTGCCACCCCCCCTCCTACAGCACTGCAGGCTTCCCTGTCCTGTAAAAAAATAACACATTGTAAAAAAAAAAATTAAACATTGTAATAAAATGTTTTAGAAAATTGTAAAATAATTATACCTCATGGCGGTATTCCCCATCCGGGGGGGGGTTCACCTTCTCTGTCCTGGAGTGATTTCTGCCTTAACATCAACCCCTGCCACAATATTACGGATATTGACCTTATAACAAACACTCTACTTTGATGGATCTTTCGGCTTTTTTTGCCTCTATACTGTCTGATTTTTGGCAGATACTACAATTCCAGTGAGCCTTCAGGCTATATGGAGATACTTGGTTACCCATAGCTATAATTACCTACTCTTGACCCTTGGGCGTTCCCTGGCAGCACACTCCAGAAAGAGAAGACCCCCTCGTTATTTGCTATACCTTTCAAGGTTAATCTTACCTATATTGCTTTCTAACATTACTTGGCTCATATCCAGAAACTTACACACCAGTAGCTCCAGAGGAAGCTTGCTACGTAAGCGAAACATGTAGGGCAACCTGGCTACATGCAACGTCTACCTACCAACTACTGTACAATGGAACTCAGGGACGATTGAACAAACTTTCTGTCATCGTCTATGAGACCTACTAGATGTGATGTACCATTTACTTTTGCAATATGTAATGTAGTTATATCATGTACTATATGTGTGATTTTTCCATATATGTTCATTGAGGCACTGTGCTTCTACTATATATGACTACTGTTCCCCCCCTTTTTTTTGTTATGGTTTAACCTTTTTTAACTAGTGATCAATAAAATATATTTTTTAATCATCAGTGCCTATAAAGTCCAAAATTCTTGTTTCCTTTGAATCTTTCTCATATTCATTGGGATGTGACACTTTTTTACTAGCAATGCGCCCAAATGTACTGCGATTTGGTAGCGTAACACCTAATCCATCAAAATAATTATAAACATTTTTTAACATTTAAAAATATAGATATATTTTTTTAAATGTAAAAAATAGTTAGAGAGGGATAATTCACACAGGCTCTCTGTTACTGTTTATTTGTGTTCACTAATAATGGTTTTAGTGTATTTTTAGTGAAAATATTGTCTTGATATATTGGGGGGGGGGGGGGGGGCGCCAGGTAGGCTGTACGGGGCCCTGTGATTTCTAACAGCAGCCATGTGCATCTTAACACAACAAACTGCATTTCGCATGCTGCTGTGCATAGGGTTAAATTAATTGTCATTTTATAACAATGTCACAATATCAGTAAAGTTTTATGTCAATAAAGGTAAAAAAAGAAAAAAAGGTAAACCTGGTTATGCATTGTAATAACGCATTACGCTGCTCTTCAGAGTGGGCGCTGGGGAGAACGAGCCTTTAAGTCAATCTACAGAGTTGGTGGGAAATATTTTCTTTCTTTCCGCCATCTTGTGGTGTAATTTAAGAATGCAGCTACAGCAGAGAAAATATCTTCTGGATGTCACGGAGAATGGCATAAAGGAGATAGCACTGGCGGCATGTTAAATTGTGGTGTGATAGTGCAGGAATTGGGGTGATCTGAGGTGTGAAGGTGCAGGAATTGGGGTGATCTGAGGTGTGAAGGTGCAGGAATTGGGGCTGATCTGAGGTGGGAAGGTACAGGAATTGGGCTGATCTGAGGTGTGAAGGTGCAGGAATTGGGGCTGATCTGAGATGTGAAGGTGCAGGAATTGGGACTGATCTGAGGTGTGAAGGTGCAGGAATTGGGACTGATCTGAGGTGTGAAGGTGCAGGAATTGGCCTGATCTGAGGTGTGAAGGTGCAGGAATTGGGACTGATCTGAGGTGTGAAGGTGCAGGAATTGGGACTAATTTGAGGTGTGAAGGTGCAGGAATTGGGACTGATCTGAGGTGTGAAGGTGCAGGAATTGGGCTGATCTAAGGTGTGAAAGTGCATGCACTGGGGCTAATTTTAGGTATGAAGGTTCAGGAATTGGGGCTCATCCAATGTCTGAATTTGCATGAACTGGCTGATCTAAGGTTTCAAGGTGCATGTATTTGGGCTGATCAAAGGTTTGTAGGTGCTGGAATTGGGACTGATCTGAGGTGTGAAGGTGCAGAAATTGGGTCTCATCTGAGATGTGAAGGTGCTGGAATTAGGATTGGTCTGAGTTGTGAAGGTGCAGAAATTGGGTCTCATCTGAGATGTGAAGGTGCTGGAATTGGGACTGGTCTGAGGTGTGAAGGTGCAGGAGTAGGGACTGATCCTGATGTTTGAAGATGCAAGACTTGGGGCTGATCTGAGATCTGAAGTTAAAGAAGAAGTACAGCCAAAGTACTGTGTGTATATATACCCCTATACAGAAGTTCAGATGTTTTGCCTACCTCCAAAGACCCCAAAAAAATGCCCAAAAAAACCCCTGCAATAACACACCTGGGCGTTTTTTTTTTGGCGCGGGCGTTTTTCTGGGCATTTTTTTGGGGTCTTTGGAGGCATGCAAAACATCTGAACTTCTGTATAGGGGTATATATACACACACACTTATATGTATTTTACACTTACACATATATAGGTGTGATAGGAGCGGAGCCATATTGGTGTTAATTATTTCATTAGCGCAAGTATAGGGTTCTGCTACTTTTACACCTATATATGTGTATGGGTATATATACATATAAGTGTGTGTGTATATATACCCCTATACAGAAGTTCAGATGTCATGCCTGCCTCCAAAGAACCCAAAAAATGCCCAAAAAAACCCCTGCAATAACACACCTGGGCGTTTTTTTTGGCGCAGGCGTTTTTTTGGGCATTTTTTTGGAGGCAGGCAAAACATCTGAACTTCTGTATAGGGGTATATATACACACACACTTATATGTATATATACCCATACACATATATAGGTGTGAAAGTAGCAGAACACTATACTTGCGCTGATGAAATAATTAACACCAATATGGCTCCGCTCCTATCACACCTATATATGTGTAAGTGTAAAATACATATAAGTGTGTGTGTATATATACCCCTATACAGAAGTTCAGATGTTTTGCCTGCCTCCAAAGACCCCAAAAAAATGCCCAAAAAAACGCCTGCTGCAAAAACACACCTGGGCGTTTTTTTTGGCGAAGGCGTTTTTTTGGGCATTTTTTTGGGTTCTTTGGAGGCAGGCAAAACATCTGAACTTCTGTATAGGGGTATATATACACACACACTTATATGTATTTTACACATATATAGGTGTGATAGGAGCGGAGACATATTGGTGGTAATTATTTAATTAGCGCAAGTATAGTGTTCTGCTCCTTTATATATGTGCAGGTGTATATATATACATACATGTGTGTGTATATATACCCCTATACACAAGTTCAGATGTCATGCCTGACTCCAAACTTGTCCTCAAAAAATGCCTATAAACGCCTGCAGCCAAAAACCAGGCTGACAGATGAGAAGCCATATCGCTGCTCTGTAAGTGAACTAAGAGAAACGATCTTTTCTCTATAGCGGTCACCCTGATATGGAAGGGTTTGGTCACCCTGCCATAGCAGTCACTGTCAGTTCACCCTACCCTACACTACGGTCCCCCTGACACTTAACACTTTCCCTACAGAAACTAAATTTTTGCATCTAACTAAAGTAGAAAATAGCACCCTAACTACACTAGATATCCCTTTCCTCACACTAATAATTGCTAAATGACACTTTTGAAGCAAAATTAACAGAACTGCTTCCACTCTCTTCCATGTCCCTGTATTACAATGCTAGGAATTTGGCGGGGCTATCTTATATACTGGGGGGCGTATTCACTAATGATTGGCCTATGGACCCCCTAGTCACTCCAATCACATTCCTAGCATTCTCCTGCCCCCTCAATTGGCTTTTACTAATGGTCTGGTCCAATCACAGGCTTTTAAAGCCCATTTCCTGTCCCAGTGCATTTTTGTCGGTTCTGGTTGCCGAATTCCGAACTTTTTCAGCAAATATGCAGCATGTTTCCGCATCGCATCCGCACCCCTGGCAGTTCACACTGCCATATGCAATATGCTGGGGGTGTCAATTGAAGTTTAAGGACACCCCCATATCAGATCGCATATCGCAGTGCGATCTGAAAGTTCGCACAGAATCGGATCGCACTAGTGTGAACCACCATGCAATCCGATTATGCTGCGGACCAAATGAAAGGGTCCTGTGCGTGTTGGGTGCGATTGCTGTGCAAATTCAGCCATACAAAGTGTATGGTTGAATTTGCACCGCACAGACATCGCGTGTAATTTTAGGAGCAGTGCGCTCCGAATTACATGCGATCTCTGTGATCGCACAAATGTGAACCGGCACTTAGGGTCAGATTTAGCAACTCAGCTGCTCTGTATAACATGACACCACAAAACCATCCAAATATCTCCTTTAACCATTAGAGAAAATGTGAAATGAAAGACATATCCCTTAACATAAAATAAGATTTTGGGAAACTGCAGATTTATATATTTTAGGCACACTAAGGTGCTAATACAGACTTGCTAAAAGATGGCATTTGCATAGGCACACACCCCCCCCCCCTACTATTCAGGGCTGCTGATAGAAATCGCAGGGCCCCATACAGACTACCGGACTGCCCCCCCCCCAAGAAAATATTAAAGATATATTTAGCTAAAATTACAATAAAATCTTTATTAGCAATACAACACAACTCACATAATTCCTGCTAAATCTAAAAGAAAAAACGGAGTTATTAAATAAAAGTGAAGATGAGATGAAAAAAATATACAGGCTGGGCAGTTGGAGCTCCGGGATCAGAGAGACAGAGGGGGAGAAACAAAGTTACAGGGATAACAAACTCAGGAGCAGAGCTAACATTAGAGCCAGGGCTGGGAGGGGGGCCCACACAGGGGGGGGGGGGGGGGTTAGCGACAGACAACGGTCTCTTTCTCAGCAGATAAAACCTGGCAGCAGGGAGAGGGACAGAGATCAGCTTCCAGCTGCTGGAGGAAGATTTCTGTATTTGATGTCCATCACTAATCCCCTTCCCTGTGTGGGCCCCCCTGTGTGCTCGGGCTCCTTATAAGAGGACCGGTGGTCCCCCCTATCAGCGGCCCTGCCTCCATCTGACAGTGCTGAGGTCTGGTGATAGATCTCTTAGGCACAAAGCAGCTGTTTGTGGGAGAGCCTTCGGGTATATGCATGTGTGCCCCATATTTAGATGCAGCAGGCATTTTAGGGTGCAGGAGTGCCAAAATAAGGGGATTGGGCAACACTATTAAGACAGGGACTAGCACCTTATTGAGCCTGCTATACAATGTTGTTGATTTACCAAAGGCAAATAGACTGTGCATTTTGCAAGTGCAGTTCCTCCAGAGCTTAGTAAGTGAGGTAAAGCTTCACTATAAAAAGAATAGTATACCACTCTGTGAGGACGTCAAGTGACGAAACTAGTAGGGCGGGGTCAGGACCCCGACAGACACTGCAAGGTAGCTTTGCCTGCACCCCGGACTCACAGCTGGAGCCGGAGGAGAGATAGACACACAAATCATCCCAGTGTCGGGTAGACACTTAGGAATGTGAGTTTACCTCATTATTTTTTTATGGAATTACGCTATGGGTTCCCTTTTTCTTTTTTCTCAATAATCCTACCTCATACACCTCTGAGATATACCATCTATGGATAAAGTAGGAAGATCCATCTGGGAGTTTTGGACCAACCTGCCTGGTAAATATTTATATGTATGCAGTTGCACTCTAGAAAGTGCAGTTGCTCCAGAGCTTAGTAAATGAGCGGAAATTCTGCTGACTTCCATCATCCACTCATGTGCAAGCAAATATGCATTTTTTTTTTATTTGTCTTGCATGTGATTGGGTATTCTTTGCAAGTGAACCTTCATCTCATTTACTAAGCTATGGAGCAACTGCACTTTGCAGAGTGCAACTAATTCACAGTCTATTTGCTTTTAGGCTTCTTTCACACCAGAAACTGCAAGTAACTGCATGTCTTTTCCTTGCACCTATGCATGCATTTGATGCACGTTTTACATGCAGTTGACGCACATTTTTCTGTCTGCGTGAGATCCCTTATTCTTTCTTTCCTTGGGCTTGCATGTGCACTGTGATGCGTTGCAGTGTGGAAAAACGCAGCGTGCTGTACTTTTTGGCCCTGCAATGCAATGGCGTGAACTATGCCCATAGTATAGCCTGGATTTTAGACTGTCTATGCAGTTAGAGTGCAGTCCAAAATGCATCCTACTCAGGGCTTTTTTCCTCAGACAATAGGTGCAGGAACTCCCCTTTCCGAGTCACCCCTTGTCTCCGCCCCCTTCCCACCTCCTGCACCATTCCTTAGTTCCACCCCCTAAGTACTGCTCCTTTTAGAGAATACAGAACCATGTAACAATTGTGGTACTAAGTAGTGTTGAGCGAACACGGACTGTATTATTCGTGTTCGTACCGAATAATTGGATTTTTTGTACCCGAACACGGACACGGACACTTTACTGTATGTTCGGGTAAAAATCCGTGTTCGGTCGTTTTATTTCCGGGTTTTGCATGCTTTGGCGCTCTTTTCATGGCGGGCTTTCAACAGCCAATCAACAATCGTTTAACTGGTGTGCCTTAAGCCATCCCAGCCATGCCTGCAAATGTCTCAGTAGCTGTGATTGGCCGTCTGAAGCATGTGACCAAGTCTTTATAAGTTCGAGGCAGCCGCAGCGGCGTCATTATGCTGCTTAGATTCAGGGACAGAGCACACATCAACGTGCTGGCTGCTGATTAGGGAAAGATAGGCAGGAAAAAACCATTTGTGTCCGGATAGAATTGAGGGACAGGTCGGAGTGTTTAGGCAGGGCGAGTTGTAGGCATTTTAGGGATAGAGTCTGCTGAATTATAGGGTCAGTGTCTTCTACAAACTACAATCGATATTGCTGTGTGGGGGGTGGGGTCTGCACTCAATCCTGATCTACGATCTCTTCTCAATCCTGTTAGGGACAGAGTCTGCTGAATTTTAGGGAAACTGTGTTCTACAAACTACAATCGATATTGCTGTGTGGTGTGGGATTGGAGATAGGCAGGTGTCAGTGATCCACATCCATTTTTCTGTGTGTGAGCTGCAGTGAACACAATCTTTTTGGGCTGCAGTGAACACAATCTTTTTGGGCTGCAGTGAACACAATCTTTTTGGGCTGCAGTGAACACAATCTTTTTGGGCTGCAGTGAACACAATCTTTTTGGGCTGCAGTGAACACAATCTTTTTGGGGTGCAGTGAACAAAATCTTTTTGGGGTGCAGTGAACACAATCCTTTTTGGTGTGCAGTGAACACAATCTTTGTGGGGTGCAGTGAACAAAATCCTTTGTGGGGTGCAGTGAACACAATCTTTTTGGGGTGCAGTGAACAAAATCCTTTTTGGGGTGCAGTGAACAACATCCTTTTTGGGGTGCAGTGAACACAATCTTTTTGGGGTGCAGTGAACAAAATCCTTTGTGGGGTGCAGTGAACACAATCTTTTTGGGGTGCAGTGAACACAATCTTTTTGGGGTGGAGTGAACAACATCCTTTTTGGGGTGCAGTGAACAAAATCCTTTTTGGGGTGCAGTGAACAAAATCATTTTTGGGGTGCAGTGAACACAATCTTTTTGGGGTGCAGTGAACACAATCTTTGTGGGGTGCAGTGAACACAATCTTTTTGGGGTGGAGTGAACAACATCCTTTTTGGGGTGCAGTGAACAACATCCTTTTTGGGGTGCAGTGAACACAATCTTTTTGGGGTGCAGTGAACACAATCTTTGTGGGGTACAGTGAACAGAATCTTTGTGGGGTGCAGTGAACACAATCTTTGGGGGGTACAGTGAACACAATCTTTGTGAGGTGCAGTGAACACAATCTTTGTGGGGTGCAGTGAACACAATCATTGTGGGGTGCAGTGAACTCAATCTTTGTGGGGTACAGTGAACACAATCTCATACTTCTGAAGGTTTGAGGGTGCTGCCTGTTCCATACTCCCCCTACTCCTCATCTAGCCTTTTAGGGGTACAAACAATAGTAATTGGGGCCTAGTGTGGTTGTGTACGTGTGATATACATACACTTTTTTGGGATCATATTTTCTATTCCGCTATTTAATCAAAAACCTTTGGGGATCAGTTAAATTGGGGGATAGTCTGTGTTGGTACGTGTGAGAGAGATCCACCTTTCCAAGTTGTTGGGGTTCATCTCATACTTCTGAAGGTTTGAGGGTGCTGCCTTTTCCATACTCCCCCTACTCCTAGCCTTTTAGGGGTACAAACAATAGTAATTGGGGCCTAGTGTGGTTGTGTACGTGTGATATACATACACTTTTTTGGGATCATATTTTCTATTCCGCTATTTAATCAAAAACCTTTGGGGATCAGTTAAATTGGGGGATAGTCTGTGTTGGTACGTGTGAGAGAGATCCACCTTTCCAAGTTGTTGGGGTTCATCTCATACTTCTGAAGGTTTGAGGGTGCTGCCTGTTCCATACTCCCCCTACTCCTAGCCTTTTAGGGGTACAAACAATAGTAATTGGGGCCTAGTGTGGTTGTGTACGTGTGATATACATACACTTTTTTGGGATCATATTTTCTATTCCGCTATTTAATCAAAAACCTTTGGGGATCAGTTAAATTGGGGGATAGTCTGTGTTGGTACGTGTGAGAGAGATCCACCTTTCCAAGTTGTTGGGGTTCATCTCATACTTCTGAAGGTTTGAGGGTGCTGCCTGTTCCATACTCCCCCTACTCCTAGCCTTTTAGGGGTACAAACAATAGTAATTGGGGCCTAGTGTGGTTGTGTACGTGTGATATACATACACTTTTTTGGGATCATATTTTCTATTCCGCTATTTAATCAAAAACCTTTGGGGATCAGTTAAATTGGGGGATAGTCTGTGTTGGTACGTGTGAGAGAGATCCACCTTTCCAAGTTGTTGGGGTTCATCTCATACTTCTGAAGGTTTGAGGGTGCTGCCTGTTCCATACTCCCCCTACTCCTAGCCTTTTAGGGGTACAAACAATAGTAATTGGGGCCTAGTGTGGTTGTGTACGTGTGATATACATACACTTTTTTGGGATCATATTTTCTATTCCGCTATTTAATCAAAAACCTTTGGGGATCAGTTAAATTGGGGGATAGTCTGTGTTGGTACGTGTGAGAGAGATCCACCTTTCCAAGTTGTTGGGGTTCATCTCATACTTCTGAAGGTTTGAGGGTGCTGCCTGTTCCATACTCCCCCTACTCCTAGCCTTTTAGGGGTACAAACAATAGTAATTGGGGCCTAGTGTGGTTGTGTACGTGTGATATACATACACTTTTTTGGGATCATATTTTCTATTCCGCTATTTAATCAAAAACCTTTGGGGATCAGTTAAATTGGGGGATAGTCTGTGTTGGTACGTGTGAGAGAGATCCACCTTTCCAAGTTGTTGGGGTTCATCTCATACTTCTGAAGGTTTGAGGGTGCTGCCTGTTCCATACCCCCCCTACTCCTCATCTAGCCTTTTAGGGGTACAAACAATAGTAATTGGGGCCTAGTGTGGTTGTGTACGTGCGAGATACATACACTTTTTTTGATCATATTTCCTATTCCGCTATTCAATAAAAACCTTTGAGGATCAATTGAATTGCGGGATAGTCTGTGTCGGTACGTGTGAGAGAGATCCACCTTTCCAAGTTGTTGGGGTTCATCTCATACTTCTGAAGGTTTGAGGGTGCTGCCTGTTCCATACTCCCCCTACTCCTCATCTAGCCTTTTAGGGGTACAAACAATAGTAATTGGGGCCTAGTGTGGTTGTGTACGTGCGAGATACATACACTTTTTTTGATCATATTTCCTATTCCGCTATTCAATAAAAACCTTTGAGGATCAATTGAATTGCGGGATAGTCTGTGTCGGTACGTGTGAGAGAGATCCACCTTTCCAAGTTGTTGGGGTTCATCTCATACTTCTGAAGGTTTGAGGGTGCTGCCTGTTCCATACTCCCCCTACTCCTCATCTAGCCTTTTAGGGGTACAAACAATAGTAATTGGGGCCTAGTGTGGTTGTGTACGTGCGAGATACATACACTTTTTTTGATCATATTTCCTATTCCGCTATTCAATAAAAACCTTTGAGGATCAATTGAATTGCGGGATAGTCTGTGTCGGTACGTGTGAGAGAGATCCACCTTTCCAAGTTGTTGGGGTTCATCTCATACTTCTGAAGGTTTGAGGGTGCTGCCTGTTCCATACTCCCCCTACTCCTCATCTAGCCTTTTAGGGGTACAAACAATAGTAATTGGGGCCTAGTGTGGTTGTGTACGTGTGATATACATACACTTTTTTTGGATCATATTTTCTATTCCGCTATTCAATAAAAACCTTTCTAGGGCAAGATCTTAAATTACAGAAATATGAGGAGACCGTCAAATAAGGGCCGTGGCCTGGGTCGTGGTGCTGCTGGTAGAGCTCCTGTTGCAAGGAGAGGACATGGTCGATCTGTGCCAGCTACACGCACAAGTGAAACACCTTCCTCAAGTGTGAGTAGGCGACAGAACCTGCATCAGTATTTGGTAGGGCATCAAACGCCCCTAGAAGTGATGAGGCCAGAACAAGTTGAGGCGATAGTAGATTGGTTTGCTGCTGACAGTGCCTCCAGTTCCTTCACATTGTCTCCCACCCAGTCTACTGCAGAAAGGTCAGAGTTGGCACCTGCAGCCAATGTCCAACCGTCTTTCACCTCACCCCCTTGCAAATCAGGCCAGCAGTCTGAGCCCCAAGCCATACAGCAGTCTCTTATTCTTTTTGAGGACTCTGTCAGCAGGGTTTCCCAGGGCCATCCACCTAGCCCTGCCCCAGAAGTGGAAGAGATTGAGTGCAGCGATGCCCAACCACTTATTTCTCAAGATGAGTACATGCAAGGATCATCGCAGCACGTCTCCGATGATGACGAAACGCAGGTGCCAACTGCTGCGGCGTTCAGCATTGTGGAGACCGACAAGGAGGGCAGGGGTGAAGACTGGGTGGAAGATGATGTGGAGGACGATGAGGTCCTCGACCCCACATGGAATGAACGTCATGCAGGTGACCTGAGTAGTTTGGAGGAAGAGGCGGTGGTCGCACAGAGCCACCAGCACAGCAGAAGAGGGAGCAGGGTGCAGAAGCGGAGCGGCCGTGCCCTAGATACTACGCCCGCTACTGCCCAACGCAGCAAGGGAACGAGCGCACCAAAGTCAGCTCAAAGGAGTTCTCTAGCGTGGAAGTTCTTTAGAAAATGTGCTGATGACAGGACACGAGTGGTTTGCACCCTGTGCAATCAGAGCTTGAAGCGAGGCATGAACCTTCTCAACCTGAGCACAACCTGCACGATCAGGCATCTAAGTGCAAAGCACGAGCTGCAGTGGAGTACACACCTTCAAAACCAAGAAACGTCTCTGGCTCATCCTGCTTCCTCTTCTGCTGCAGTCTCGGCCGCTCCAGCCACATCTGTAGTGATACCGGCACCTGCCACCCCGCAAACAGACGATCTGTCAGCAACACCACCACCTGGGTCACCAACAACCATCTCCACAATGTCCCGTGGAAGCGTTCAGCTTTCCATCTCCCAAACACTTGAGAGGAAGAGGAAGTACCCCCCTACCCACCCGCGATCCCTGGCCCTGAATGCCAGCATTTCAAAATTATTGGCCTTTGAAATGCTGTCATTCCGTCTGGTGGAGACGCACAGTTTTAAAAACCTTATGTCGGTGGCTGTCCCACAGTACGTCGTGCCCAGCCGCCACTACTTTTCCAGGCAAGCCATCCCTTCCCTGCACAACCAAGTGGGGGAAAATATCAGGTGTGCACTGCGCAACGCCATCTGTGCCAAGGTCCACCTAACTACGGATACGTGGACCAGTAAGCACGGTCAGGGGCGTTATATCTCCCTAACGGCACACTGGGTAAATGCAGTGGCGGATGGGCCTGAGGCGGATAGCAATTTGGCGCATGTCCTTCCACCACCGAGGATTGCAGGGCGCTTCAGTTTGCCTCCTGTTCGTAACTCCTCCTACTCCGCTTCCTCATCCTCTACCGCCTCCTCATCCGGACAGCGTAACACCTTCACCACCAACTTCAGCACGGCCAGGGGTAAACTACAGCAGGCAGTTTTACAACTTGCCTGTTTGGGGGACAAACCACACACCGCGCAGGAGTTGTGGAGGAGCATGGAACAGCAGACAAATGAGTGGTTGCTGCCAGCGAGCCTCAAGCCCGGCCTGGTGGTGTGTGATAACGGGCGAAATCTCATAGCAGCTCTGGGCCTAGCCGGTTTGACGCACATCCCTTGCCTGGCGCATGTGCTGAATTTGGTGGTGCAGAGGTTCCTTAAAAACTACCCCGATATGTCAGAGCTGCTGCAGAAAGTGCGGGCCGTTTGTGCGCACTTTCGGCGTTCTCACCCTGCTGCTGCTCGCCTGGCAGCGCTGCAGCGTAACTTCGGCCTTCCCGCTCACCGCCTCATATGTGACGTGCCCACAAGGTGGAACTCCACCTTGCACATGCTGGAAAGACTGTGCGAGCAGCAGCAGGCCATAGTGGAGTTTCAGCTGCAGCACGCACGCGTGAGTCGCTCTGCGGAACAGCACCACTTCACCACCAATAACTGGGCCTCCATGCGAGACCTGTGTGCCTTGTTGCGCTGTTTTGAGTACTCCACCAACATGGCCAGTGGCAATGACGCCGTTCTCAGCTTAACTATCCCACTTCTATGCCTCCTTGAAAAAACAATTCGGGCGATGATGGAAGAGGATGTGGCACAGGATGAGGAGGAGGAGGAGGATGAAGAGGTAACATTTCCAAGGCTTTCAGGGCAGTCATTCGCAAGGGGCTCCGAGGGTGGGTTCCTGCACACGCAAACGCCAGGGACGCAATTGTCCAGCAGGGGCACAGTTCTGGAGGATGAGGAGGATGAGGAGGAGGAGGAGCTGGAGGAGGAGATGGAACCATGTTCACAGCAGGGTGGCACCCAGGCCAGCTCATGGCCATCACTGGTGCGTGGCTGGGGGGATACAGAGGACACGGACGATACACCTCCCACAGAGGACAGCCTTTCGTCGCCTCTGGGCAGCCTGGCACACATGAGCGATTACATGCTGCAGTGTCTCCACAACGACCGCCGAGTTGCCCACATTCTAACTTGTGCTGATTACTGGGTGGCCACGCTGCTGGATCCCCGTTACAAGGACAACGTACCGTCCTTAATTCACTCACTGGAGCGCGATCGCAAGATGCGCGAGTACAAGCGCACGCTGGTAGACGCCATGCTGCTGGCATTCCCATCTGACAGCCGGGCCACAGTGGAAGCACAAGGCAGAGGAGGAGGAGGAGGAGGTCGCCAACGCAACCAGGGCACCGCCAGCACCTCAGAAGGCAGGGTTAGCATGGCCGAAATGTGGAAAAGCTTTGTCAGCACGCCACAACAAACAGCAGCACCAGCAGCTCAGATGGAACGTCTTAGCAGGAGGCAGCATTTTACCAACATGGTGGAGCAGTATGTGTGCACACGCCTACATGTAGTGAATGACGGGTCTGCCCCCTTCAACTTCTGGGTCTCCAAATTGGGCACATGGCCTGAGCTTGCCCTTTACGCCTTGGAGGTGCTGGCGTGCCCTGCAGCCAGTGTATTATCTGAACGGGTATTTAGCACGGCTGGGGGCGTTATAACAGACAAGCGCAGCCGCCTGTCCAGAGACAATGTGGACAAGCTCACGTTCATTAAAATGAACCAGGCATGGATCCCACGGGACTTTTCCGTACCTTATGCAGAATAGCAATGGATACCGACCTTACCCACCCATTGTTCCATTTTTGCTCTTTCTCACTCTTTTGGGGTGTACCCTCATTTAAAATTTTTGAAAAGAAGCAGTGTTGGCTACCTCGTCCTCTTCCTCAGGGCCAGATTAATGTAGGGGCTATTGGAGCTGCAGCTCCAGGCCCCTACCTTTTATATAGGCCCCGGGTTGGCCATATTCACTGTTACCGCTCTTCTGTCACTTGTAAACACAGAAGTCTGTCTTCTATGCTCGCTTCCCCAGGCAGCACCCTCAGAACCTCCCCACACAGCGTGAAGGCCGGACAAGGAGGGACAGTTGGCGATGCATGGATGTGTTTATGGGCTTCAGAGACAGCATCCCATGTTGAATTAGGCATGCATGGCTGCACCCTTCCTCCTCTGGGTGCATGGCAAGGCACGGCCCTTAAGGCCCTTCAAAATCCTCAGCACCAAGCCCATGATGCTGTTAATCCGGCCCTGGTCCTCCTCCACCGCCGCTTCCACCTACACCGCCCATAGGTGTGCGCAGCCTATTGCATTAAGGTGTGCACCCCAAAGTTGAAATACACATGCATGTGTTTGCCAGCAGGGAGAGTAATGTATCGGGGCCATGTACCTGTAGGCAAGGAGAAATAGAGCAGAGCAGGTCCCAGGGAGATCTTTCCCATCTCCTCACTGGCAATGCTATGTGCCCTAGGTGATTAGGGTGTGCCCAGGCACACCCAGCACACCCTGTGCGCACGCCTATGTCACCGCCACATCCACCACTACCTCAACCTCCCTCCAACTCCATATGGGCCTCGTCCTTCAGAGATGAAGAAGAACATTGTTTTATTTTTCTGTTTTTTTTTTGTTGTTTTAAGTTATTTCCCTATCCACATTTGTTTGCAGAGCACTTGCCATGCTCTTAATTACGTTTTGCTGCCATTTGCAGCACTCTAGCCCTTTCCTTTGGTGTTTTAGAGCCATTTTAGTGCCTTAAAGTTCGGGTCCCCATTGACTTCAATGGGGTTCGGTGTCCGGGAAAAGTTCGGTAAAAGTCCGGGACACGGACCCGGACTTTTTTTTAAAGTTCGGCCGAACCCGTCGAACACGGACATCTAGGTGTTCGCTCAACCCTAGTACTAAGTAATTTGTATGGAATTTGTTAATAATAACAAGAAAAACAGTAAACTAGATCACATGCGCCAGCAACAATAGATCCCCTCAGCAACAATTAACCACCCGGAAGGAAATACCCCCTCCCCCAGCAACAAAAGATCTCCAGCAGCAATAACAGCTCTCCCTGCAGCCAGCACCAATAGACTCTCCAGCAGCCAGCAGCAATAGACCCTCCCCCAGCAACAATGTATCACTCGCAACAAAATACCTCCTCCCCTAGCAACAATAGACCCTCAGCAGCAACAACAGATTCCCCTGCAGCCAGCATCACTAGATCCCCCCAAGCAACAAATGACCCCCAACAACAGTAGACCCACCCCCCCACCAACAACAATAGACCTCCTGAGCAACAGTAGACGCCCCTCCCCACCCCGCAAAAGTAGATCTCCTCCAGCAACAATAGATCCCTCCAGCAGCTAGCATTAATAGACCTTGAACCCCTTGCCATTACATACAGTCAGTGGTGGAGGTGCCGGAACTGCGTTCCCCCGCTTTCCCGCTGAAAAAAAGCCCTGATCCTACTGCATTAGGTGTGAAAGGACCCTAAGTAAATTAACAACCAATGTTGTTTTTGGCTTGTTTTTTTGTAAAATTATTCCTTTTTCTTTTTTTTTTCTGTTAAGATAAAGAAGGAGGCGTGTGTACACTTCGAAATACAATACAAAGTGCAGCGCTAAGTGATGATAGCTACATTGTCACCAATATAACAAAGTTGAGAATTTTAAAAAAATATAAAAAAAAAAAAACAATAAATGATAATGATAGTCCAAACAATAGTGCTGAAAGCCTTTAGATGCAAAATAAATAAAAAAATAATTTAATGAGGAATTCCAAACGCTGAAGTGTGAATCTTCCAAAATAGTGCATATGATGGAAATCAAGTGAAGAGCCCACATCAGCAAAAGGGAGATATAGATATATTGCTCACCAGCCTCTGTGGACCCAGGTACTGTATAGTAAATAGGTCTAACACGCTTGGTATTAATCCACGGCTCCCACAGTATATGGTGGTCCTGGGTGCAGGTAATCACACTAGGATAATAGATCTCTGGGGATGGATGACTCAGACTTCCAGGAAATCCATTTTCCATATATAAAAGATGATGACACCAACATAGTGTGATACTGCTTAATAAACTGCTTTATTAAAAGGATAAAACTACTTACAAACGTCCATATGTAAAGGCATAATCATTGGATGCAGTAGGGAAGGATAGCGACTGACAGATTGTATGGCTCTGACGCGTTTCATCTAATAAGACTTCTTCAAAGGGATGTAGCCACTTAGGCCCTGTTCACACCTGAGCGTATTTCAGCTCCTAAAACGCTCATCTCTGAAGTCTCAAAACGCCCAACAAGCAAAATTCCATTAATTTCAATGACCCCTGTTCACATCTGAGCGTTTTGTCGCCTGAAGAAAAATGCCTGAAGCTCAAAAAAAGTACATGAGCTTCTTTTTTGGCAGATTACAAGCGTTTTTTTGTTAGATGTCAATGCCCAGGGGCTGACTGGCAACTTTCAGCCCAGAGGGCAAGTACAAACCATAGGCCCATGGTGCAGAAACTTGGCCCCTCTCCCACTCGATCTCTTTCCGGCCTCCTCCTGACCCCCATTCCAGGCTAAAGCTCCGCCCTAGGTACTCTCTACTCACAAGCCAAATCTGGTTTCCCAACCTGGCCAGCAAGAGCGGTTGGGGGTGAGCTGGACAGCTCGGTCGGGGCTAGCCAGAGGAGGAGAGTCTCCAGTGGGGCATGACACCGGCCTCTGCTCAGACACAGCTTACACCATCCATGTTGGGGGGAGGGCTGTGCTCTGTCCTTATCTTTATCCCGCACTCAATAGGTAAGCAGTGGGGACTTTTTACTTCTCTTCACCAGGAATCTCTTAGGCATGTCTGTGGCAGAAGCGGTGCAGCCTTTTTATGGGGCATCAGAGTGGCCCAGGGGGCAATTACCCGCCTGCCCCCTGGCCTAACGTAGGCTCTTTACCATGTGACCAGCTGTGTCCAATCACAGCTGGTCACATAGTAAATAGGAAGTGCCGTTGATCGGCTTTCCTCAGTTCGTGCCTGGCAGGCATGAGTAGAGGAGAGCCGATCTGCGGCTCTCCTGACGGGGGAGGGGGGGGGGTCTGCAAAGGTAATCAGAGCAGTGATTACCAGTGCAGACCTTTGGGGGGGGTGCCTCTAGAACCACCAGGGATGCCCACTATGGCCACCAGGGATGGCAATCAGGGCTCAGGGAGCCCGCCAGTGCCCCCCTCATCAGTGTTGTCCGCCAGTGCCTTCCCCATCAGTGCTGCCCACCAGTGCCCACCATTGCCATCTATCAGTCCCGCCCACCAGTGCCCATTATTGCCCACCAGTGCTGCCTATCAGTGTCCATTAGTGCCTATCAGTTCCGCCCATCAGTGCTGATCAGTGCCGTCTATCAGTGCCCATCAGTGCCACCTATCAGTGCCGCCTATCAGTGCCCATAAATGCCGCCTATCAGTGCCCAGCAGTGCCGCCTATCAGTGCCCACCAATGCTGCATATCAGTGC
The DNA here is from genome assembly GCF_965119305.1 of Pelophylax lessonae. NCBI lineage: Eukaryota > Metazoa > Chordata > Amphibia > Anura > Ranidae > Pelophylax > Pelophylax lessonae. The sequence continues at coordinate 36,363,719 of NC_138774.1, forward strand.
TACCTATCAGTGCCACATATCAGTGCCCATCAGTGCCGCATATCAGTGCTACCTATCAGTGCCACATATCAGTGCCGCATATCAGTGCCACCCCATCAGTGCCACCCCATCAGTGCCTCCTCATCAGTGCCTGTCAGTGCGGCCTCATCAGTGCTCATCAGTGCAGGAAAAAACTTATCTATTTACAAAATTGTATAACATAAACAAAAAAAACTTTATTTTTTTCAAAATTTTCGGTCTTTTTTTATTTGTTTAGCAAAAAAGAAAAAACCTTGCGGTGATCAAATACCACCAAAAGAAAGCTTTATTTGTGGGAAAAAAATGTCATAAATTTGGTTTAGGTACAGTGTTGCATGACCGTGCAATTGTCATTCAAAATGCAACAGCGCTAAAAGCTATAAATTGGCCTGGACGGGAATGGGGAAAAGTGCCCGGTATTGAAGTGGTTAAACATTTGTTTTTTTTTTTCCGCTTTGAACATTTAAAAAATGTACAAAACAATATATTATCTTTAATAAGGCTATTTAAAATGAAACATGGCTACCCCAAGTGGCATAAAAATAAATATGATGAAATCCATCAAGGTTTGTTTTAAACCAAAAGTCACCTCACCTCCTATTATTTGTTCCTAGAATATTGGTAATAAGGATTTATATTGTTACTTTACTGTATAAATTCCCCTATTGTTATAGTTTATTGAAAAGCTTTACCCATAGCTTTCTTCATTGCTTCATTTCTCAAGCCATAAATAATTGGATTCAGCATTGGCGTCAGTAAAGTGTACCCTAGAGTAGCCGCTCTTTCTCCAACTCCAACTGAGCCACCAAAAGCCAGCTCGCCTCCTATTGTTTGTTTCTAGAATATTAGTAATAAGGATTTATATTGTTATTTTACTGTATAAATTCCCCTATTGTTATACTTCATTGAAAAGCTTTACCCATAGCTTTCTTCATTGCTTCATTTCTCAAGCCATAAATAATTGGATTCAGCATTGGTGTCAGTAAAGTGTACCCCAGAGTAGCCGCTCTTTCTCCAACCCCAACTGAGCCACCAAAAGCCACCTCGCCTCCTATTATTTATTTCTAGAATATTAGTAATAAGGATTTATATTGTTATTTTATTGTATAAATTACCCTATTGTTATACTTCATTGAAAAGCTTTACCCATAGCTTTCTTCGTTGCTTCATTTCTCAAGCCATAAATAATTGGATTCAGCATTGGCGTCAGTAAAGTGTACCCTAGAGTAGCCGCTCTTTCTCCAACCCCAACTGAGCCACCAAAAGCCACCTCGCCTCCTATTGTTTGTTTCTAGAATATTGGTAATAAGGATTTTTGTTGTTATTTTACTGTATAAATTCCCCTATTGTTATAGTTTATTGAAAAGCTTTACCCATAGCTTTCTTCATTGCTTCATTTCTCAAGCCATAAATAATTGGATTCAGCATTGGCGTCAGTAAAGTGTACCCTAGAGTAGCCGCTCTTTCTCCAACTCCAACTGAGCCACCAGAAGGCCGAAAATAAACTGAAATAATTGTCCCATAGAACAGACAAACAGTCGTCAGATGAGAAGAGCAGGTGGAGAACGCTTTCTGACTCCCATTAGTGAAATGAAGCTGGAAGAGGGCCACCAAGATAAATCCATAGGATAATATGATACATGTGAAAGGAATACCAACAGACACGGCCCCCTCTGTGACGATGAGGGAGAAATTTAAGGACGCATCTGAATCTGCCACAGACAAGACTTGGGAGATTTCACAGAAGAAGTGGTATACTTTCTTTAGCCCAACGTATCGAAGAGTAGCCAACATTAGGGTGTGAAGAAGAGAATGAGAACATGCAGCTATCCAGGAAATGGCGACCAACAAAATGCATAAGCTGCTCTTCATCTTCGAGGCGTATCTCAGCGGGCTGCAGATGGCCACGTAACGATCGTACGCCATGATGGCCAAGATGTTGTTCTCCAGGTTTCCAAAAGAGATGAAGGAAAACATCTGGCTGAGACAAGAAGGGAAGCTGAGGGACCTATTGTCAGAGATCAGGGTTGAGAGAAGGGTGGGGATAGTGCTGGACGTGAAACAGATATCAACCAATGAAAGATTGCTCAAGAAGAAGTACATAGGGGAGTGGAGAGCCTGGTCATACACGATGCAGGTAAGGATTATCACATTTCCTATGAGGGTTATGAGGTACATGATGAAGAACGTAAAAAACAGATATATCCTCATTTGAGGGAAATCTGAGAATCCCAATAAGACAAACTGAAGAGCAGAGAAGTTTGTATTGGCCATCTCAGGAGCTAAAGTCAAAGAGTAAAATATAGGAAAGTTATTAGAGCCAACCAAAAAATAAAATATAACAAATAAGAGAGCAAAGATTGCGCTGAAATGTATTAAAATAAACTTGGGAGTGGATCATATAGCGGGCCCCTCCAAAAATGAGCTTTCTCTAAGACCAGAACCAACCTGCCTTGGAAGGTTGAATGTGGTTGGTGAAGTAGGAAGCAGAGGGAGAGTGGGCTACACCATAGGGCAGTGATGGTGAACCTTGGCACCCCAGATGTTTTGGAGCTACATTTCCCATGATGCTTATGCACTCGGCGTGGGGTGGAGTTCTTTTGAGGCTCATTGTGTGTTTTATGAGTAGGGACTTAGTTCACTTGGGATAGAGTTCACAGGCCTTTGAACATACCTCAATTTTTTATATGGTACAATACTTGTCTCAACCTCAATAAAATATATTTTTTACTTATTTTTCAAATACCTGTGTTTGAGCCGTTATTTTATATATATATATATATATATATATATATATATATATATACACATACATATATATATAGTTATATAACTTCTCTTTTGTTCTTTTCTATTGCTTATGCACTCAGCAGTGTAGTGGAAATCATGGGAAATGTAGTTCTAAAACATCTGGGGTGCCAAGGTTCGACATCACTGCCATAGGGGATTCAAAGAGAATCTTTCTGCTGTCTTTCTACAAAGCTGTGCATGCTTGTGATTGGAGGGGACTTTTCATAATTCAGATTAGGATAAACTGAATTAAAGAGGAAGTAAACCCTCCTCTGTAACTTGTACCTATAGGTGATCCTATGATAAGGCTTACCTATAGGTACTGTAATTATCTCCTAAACATGCACCGTTTAGGAGATATTTACCTTACATGCAGCCAGTGACATCACTGGCGCATGCGCTCTGAAGGAACGGCTGCTGGTGCCGTTCCTTCAGAGCTCCGTGCCGTGACCGTCGACTCCCACGCGCGTGCGCGGGAGTGACGTCACCGCGGCTCCGGCCAATCAGATGGCCGGATGCCGCGATCCCGGAAGACGGGCGACTGGACATGTCGCCCGTCATACAGGTAAGCGGACGGCACATTGGGGCTCCTTCTAAGGTAAGTATTTCATAATGAGCTAGTATGCGATGTATACTAGCTCATTATGTGTTTCTCTTGCAGGTTGCAAAAAGAAAAATAAATTTTTTTTGGGGTTTACAACCTCTTTAACTTTATGAATAGAGATGAACAGAATTGGGAGTTTTCATTTCTCTGAAATTTTGGCAATATAAATTGAAGTCAAAGGCAAAATCAAAGTGGTTAATAGTGGCATTAAGTCCCGGTTCACACATATGTGATGCGGGAATCCTACAAATCCACTGCAGGTTCCCGCATCGCATTCAACTCGCAGGCAGTTCACAATGCCATATGCGAAAGGCTGGGGGTGTCAATACAAAGTTAACGACACCCCCAGATAAGTTTGCATATCGCAGTGCGAACTGTCAGTTCGGACATGAATCGGATCGCATAGGTGTGAACACCCATGTGATCCGATTCTGGTGCGGACCCAAATAAGGGTCCTGTGCGAGTTGTGTCCTAATCCGATGCAAATTCAGCCATACAATCTGTATGGCTGAATTCGCATCGCACAGATATTGCATGTCATTTTTAGAGCCGTGCGCTCCGAATCACTTGCAGCGTCTGTCATCGCACATATGTGAGCTGGGACTAAAGGGTAAATAGGCTGTAAATGTCTCCTGTAGGGCATGAAGGCTCTTTTCAAACATCTAGTGGTGGTCGGTTAAAGGAGCGCCCAAAATCAGCAATAAGAATCCCACTTAGATCAGAAGATCATTGTTTTACTGGTAGCAGAACATGTTAAAGCCAGCGCGTTTCGGGGGAACAGAGACTCCCCCTTCTTCAGGGCGTAAATGTTGCTATTCGGATCTGCAACCGACAGCATAACCTTTAAGACCGTATCTTAAGGAAGCAGCCCAGACCCCTTAACAAGGGTCCACTGCCTTTTTTCATCCAGTCGGGCCAGATAGATTGGGAGTTAATTTCCCCAAGTGGCCCTCTCTCACCTACCACCCACCCACAGACCCTCTATCCAGCAGGTCAGTCTAGCGCAGAAATCAACTTTTCAAAAAACTTTTCAAATATCTTGGACCTTGTGCCAAAAAAACAGACCTCATTGTTTTATGTTTATTTTTAAAAAAAAATAAAAATAAAAAAGAAACATAAAAAAAAGTTAAAACATTTAAATCAAGAATACATGAATATGAATCAAATACACACAAAAAAAAACGCAGAAAAAAAAGAAAAAAAACCCCAAATAAAATAAAACAAACTACCCTACCCCCATAAAAACACATTTTAAATAAAGTAAAAAAAGATGATTTTTCTTTTTTCATTTTGCCAAAGCAGGTTGATGAGCAAAATTGAGAGTTCTTGCTGCAGTGAAATTAAAAATAATGGCAAAATCAGTAATTTTGTAGAGAAATCAAATTCTACAAATCCACTTCACTCATTATAATTTATCAATTTAGAAGAACCTATAGTATTTGCTGGATGGCATGAGTTTCTAAATCAATCAATTCATCAATTTCTGAATTGATTATAATTTATCAATTTAGAAGAACCTATAGTATTTGGTGGATGGCATGAGTAGTTTACTTAATGCTCCCACTTTTTGCCTGGAATTTCTCCTTACAGTGAGTATATGGTATACATGGTTTATATATATTTGATTTTGTGGGAATGAAAAACACAATTTAAAAACAATATATATTTTTTTCCCAGTAATAATTTGATATTGCTTATTATTACAATTTTACTAATTTCCAACCAACAGGTGCTCTATACTCCTTTTTTTATGCTTATCGGGGTTAACGCTTTGCTGGGGAAAAAAAATCTGTTGTTCCACATTGCTGAAAAAGTCAGAGCAGGGACCCATTTCCCCTCCTCCACCCTCCTTGCCTCCTCTGTATTCCTCTTTGCAGAGGACAATCGGAATGATAGCAATTGGCTTCTACTGGGCTCTTTCTTTTAAATCCAAGACTGCTCTTTGACTTTAAATGTGTATTTTTAAAATATGTATTTTGTAGATCTTACACAACTTACATAACTTTCAAAAAATACTGTGAAACATTGGTTTAAAATCACAAGCTTTAAAATATTGAATATTGGGGCTGTTGCCTGTGATTTTAAAGTCAAATGTAGTTGGCCAATGCACCACCACAATAATGGAAGACACATTAATAAATCAATAACACATTACACAATCCCGTATCTTCAAAAATCTATATATGTGTACTGATCTCAGTTCCCTTTAAAATGCTTTGCGGGTAATCTGAAGCAGCTTGCCAATAACCTAAATACACTATATTACCAAAAGTATTGGGACGCCTGCCTTTACATGCACATGACCTTTAATAGCATCCCAGTCTTAGTCTTAGTTTTTAACATTTTAGGCCAATTTGTTTTCTGCTACATATTTTTGGTAAAAAAAAATCGCAATGGGCCTATTTTGATTGTTTTGCGCAAAAGTTATCGCATTTACTAACTAAGGGAAAGAATTTTGTCATTTTTATTTTTTTTTTAACGAGTAATGGCGGCGATCTGCCATTTTTTTGCGGGACTGCGACATTGCGGCGGACAGATCGGACCCCTGACTGACATTTTTGACACTTTTGGGGGTACCAGTGACAATTCTACAGTAATTAGTGCTATACATATGCACTGTTACTGTAAAAATTACACTGGCAGGGAAGAGGTTAACTTTATTGGAGAAGGAGGGGTTAAGTGTGTCCCTAGGGGCGTGCTTCTAACTGTATAGGGATGTGGCTGTTTGTGTAACTACAGAGATATACGATCCTACATAGCAGGACCGTATGATCTCTGCACTTACAGAGGGGAGAATGACAGGTGGCTTTGTTTACATCAGCCGCCTGCCTTTCTCCCTCTGTACTGGACGATTGCGAGTGACCAGCGGACATCGGATCCGCCGGTCACAAGCGCGGACATGTTGGGGAGCGAGTGGGGGCGGGAGCGCGCCTCCGGTGGCGCGCGCGCTCGCCCACTAGAGCCTCACAGGCGAGCGACGTAGCCCTACATCACTTTGCCTGTGAGGAGCTGACTGCCGCCGTAAATAGTCGTGCGGCAGTCGGCAAGTGGTTAAAACTAAGCCCCGACACGGAACCCCAGACACCACTGTGGGAACTGACATGCTCCCTCAGCTTCTCTTCCGGGTTCGGCGATGTGAGTGGCCAGAGCCACGATGACGTCACTCCCGCGCATGCGCGCAGGAGTTTCACTTTCCGGCAAGATCCAGCAAGCAGCTCTGAAGGTCCGCCGGACCTTCAGAGCGCATCCCCCGCAGACGTCAGCGGCTGCATGCAGGGCAAATATCTCCTAAACCGTGCAGGTTTAGGAGATATTAATTGTACCTACAGGTAAGCCTTATTATAGGCTTACCTGTAGGTAAAAGTCACAAAAATCGGTATACTACTGCTTTAAAGTGGTTAAAAAAGCTCAGTACAGCTTTTTTCTTTTTTTTTCTGAGCTAAAATACAGCCCATTCATTGTAATGTGCCTATGCACACGGGCACATAAATTCTTCAGAAGAACAAAACAGAAAAATCTGCATTTTTGGATAGTTATTTACGCCTAATGTGCGCAAATGCGAAAAAAAGGAACGCACACAAACATTCTGTGATCTAAAAAATGCTAATTTGCATATTTTACAAGGACGTGAGAATACATTTGCGTGAAAAGATGCGAATTTGCGCGAAAAAACGCAAATTTACTCAAACGCACATGCGCAAAAATGCACGCGAATGCGTGAAAATGCGCGCATTTCAATAAGACAAATACGCCTGAAATTTATGGCTGAAAAAGGAGATGCTCAAACAGGAGTATCGTGTGTAAGAGGCCTAAAAATATATATAACCAGGCAGGTTGGTCCAAAACTCCCAGATGGATCTTCCCACTTTATCCATAGATGTTATATCTCAGAGGTGTATGAGGTAGGATTATTGAGAAAAAAAGAAAAAGGGAACCCATAGCATAACTCCATAAAACAAATTGGTTTGTTAAAACATAATGAGGTAAACTCACATTCCCAAGTGTCTACCCAACACTGGAATGATTCGCTTGTCTATCTCTTCTCTGGCTCCAGCTGCGAGCCTGGAGTGCAAGCAAAGCTACGTTGCGGTGTCTGTCGGGATCCTGGCCCCGCCCTACTAGTTTCGTCACCGTGACGTCCTCATGGAACGGTATTCTATTAATTGTATAGTGAAGCATTACCTCATTTACTAAGCTCTGGAGGAACTGCACTTGCAAAGTGTACAGTCTATTTGCCTATAGTAAATCAACCCCTGTGAATTGCCTTCAATAGTTTCTCCTTAGACTCACAAACATCCACTGAAAACAATATACTAACTAGGCAGCTAATATTGGAAATGATGTGAATAATGTTGGATCGGCAGTCCATAAGAATATTGGTTGCAGTGTGTTATATACAGATAGCAAGCAGAAGAACCCGTATAAGGGCATGCTTAAAAAAATAATGGCACAACTGGTCGGTAAAAATGTAAAGGGCATGTAAAAAAAATATAATTTTTTTCCAAAAATAATGCAAAATAAACATGTACATGTTGAAAACTTAATTTATTAGCTTTGTTTAGTGCACACAGATCTTCAGACTACAGATCATAAGTGTATCGTAGAAGTGTGTTAATTTTTATTCTGCAATTTTTCGTTATTTAGATTTTTTTTATGATTTTCTACCTACCAAAATGTAAAAAAAAAAAAAAAAAAAACACCAAAAAAAAACCAAAACAAAAAAAAAACATATAATAAAGGACATAATAAAGGACAAAGTGAACTTGAAATGTCATTCTAATAGTCAATATGGACAAACCAAAAGACATATTACAATAAAAAAAAAAAAAAAAAAAAAAGAATTGACAGTCTATTCTTACCAGTTTTGTTTTTTTCTTTTCCGATTTTTTTTTCAGATAATCTGCATTTGAAGCTGTTATAGCTGCCAGGGGTGGGCCAACTCAACATTGAACCCCACAGACTAAGACTAGGATGCCATATTACAATAAAAAAATAAATAAAAAATTGACAGTCTATTCTTACCAGTTGTGTTTTTTTCTTTTCAGATTTTTTCAGGTAATCTACATTTCAACTAACCAAAATAAATATATTTATTTTAGTATCAGCGAGATCTAAGTAGGGTAAATGGTAGCCAGAAAAGGACTGGTAGGCAGTATTTTAGTTATAAATTACAAGGCGAACAAAGAAATTAATTTTCAATTTTTTGTTAAGATATAAATACATTTCCATTTGGATAAATAAAATAAACTGGAAGTTACACAAGAAATCAAGGGAAGTGTTATTGAGAATTCTGTATGACAGCCATGATAAATATATAAAGCCGAGATTATACAACAGGGACATTATCAGCAATGGGAGTCCCCAAGAGGGTCTTCATCCCTGAAGCACGGCCATAGATAATGAGTTGGGATCCACGCTTCAATTAGATTGTGTTATTGTAAAACTATTATTAACCACAAGAAAAAAATATAATTGTACAGGCGTAAGAACAATAACAAATAACTAAAAAAAAAAAATCACAACCATAGACTCTTAGGCAGGGTCCTATTTAGTATGCAGTTCTCACCAGTTCTAAAATATAGTGTATTACTTCATATAGGCTCTGCATCTTTCATCCCAGACCATATCACATGACTAATAAAGTTAAAGCTGGTGTGGAATTTAATTTGATTACTGATTATTCTGTAAAGCTAAACATTTCCCAGAGATGACTGCTATATTCCAGAACAAATTGTTGATATTGATAAATTTATTTATTTCAAATATTTTTTTTTTTTTCTGTATGGTTATTTGTAATGTGCTTTGTTTTTTATATAAGGAAAAAAAATTAAATTCAATAAAAAGTAAAAAAAATAAATAAATAAAGTTAAAGTCATTAGAACCAGCTGGATACCTGCCCTATAAGCAAAACTAGCATTAGTCTGTTTAGTCCACCAATCACGAGCCTGGGGCACAAAAGTAAAAGGGTTTGAGAAGCTTTAATTAAATAAACTCTTGTGACTCTTCTAGAAAAATCCTGTATCCCCTTCCATTTTCATTCTGCTGCCAGATTTACCAAAATTAATACAAAAGTGGGCTAAAAAGATACATTTATAAAATTTCTTTATCATGTGCAAAACATTTATTTTTTTTCAGTAAATAGGAAATATAGTTTATTATTATTTTGCTTTCTGTTTTTAAGTTGCAATTTAATTTAAAGGGCTCTCCATTTGTTTCTTTGATGAAAAAATACTTTTTGTTTTAAAATAAAAGTCAAAATCATTAGCAATATCTAGTCACTTATCAGTCCGCTTAAGCTGGCCATACACTAGGAGAATTTCATGCAAAATCTTTTATTTTAGGAATGTTTGTTTGTTTTTTTTTAAATTAATATTAGAGTCAAATCGATGACCATTTTTTTTTACTGTATTGATGAGAAAGTTTGATTGAAATTTTTTTTTGAACTATGTTGATGTCTTCACTTCTATTGTATGACTTTTTTGTTCAATAAAAAATAATTGAAAATAATTTATTTTTTGAACATACAAAAAAACAGTGTATGTGGTTTGTGTTAAGGAAATTACAATAATTCCAAAATCAAATATTAAAAGCAAATTCAATTTTAAAGTACTTGTGAAAAAGATTCCTGAAGCCATCAAATGTACTGAGAAATTTCATACGAATTTCATTTGAAATTCCACTGCTGTATGGCCAGCTTTAGTCTGCAGTTTTATGTTGACAAATTGGGGTTGATTTACTAAAACTAGAAAGAGTGCAAAATCTGATTCAGCTCTACAAAGAAACCAATCAGCTTCCAGGTTTTTTCGTCAAAGCTTAATTGAACAAGCTGAAGTTAGAAGCTAATTGGCTTCCATGCACAGCTGCAACAGATTTTGCATTCTCCAGTTTTAGTAAATCAGCCCCATTGCTTCTTAAAGCAAATAGCTCTGCTGTGCTGTCTTTTTTAGCCAACCTCTATGACTCTTGGAATCCTTTGCCATGTATAATATGGTGTTGTAAAAAGTATTCATAACTTATCCCAAATATGACGCAAAACCATATAGATTTGAATACCGGGTATCAGCACACATGTGTCTTATGGTAAACACAGCCATTTTTTTTTTGGCCTTGGCACAACAGGAAGTAAGGAAGCGATTTTCTTCTACACTTACCCAATGCTGTGAAATTTATTCTTAACAATTTAAAAAATTTTAAAGTAGAAAATATGTCCTAAGAACCAGAGGCATAACTAATGGTTACAGAAGATAGACTTAGGACTAAACTAGAGAAACTTAACATAAATAAATCATCGGGACCGGATGGCTTGCACCCGAGGGTTCTTAAGGAACTCAGCCAGGTGATTGCCAGACCATTATTCTTGATCTTTACGGATAGTCTGCAGACGGAAATGGCACCAGCTGATTGGAAAAAAGCCAGCATGGTACCAATATTTAAAAAAGGGCAGAGATATATCCCGGGTAACTATAGGCCCGTCAGCCTAACATCAGAAGTCTGTAAGATTTTGGAGGGGATGTTAAGGGACCACATACAAGACTTTAGTAATGAAAACTGTTTTATTAGTAGTAATCAGCATGGCTTCATGAAAAATCGTTCTTGCCAGACCAATCTATTAACCTTCTACGATAAAGTGAGTTGCCATCTAGGTAAGCCTGTGGATGTGGTGTATCTGGACTTTGCAAAGGCATTTGACACCGTTCCCCACAAACGCTTACTGTACAAACTAAGGAATGTAGGTATGGACCATAGGGTGAGTACCTGGATAGAGAACTGGCTCTAGGGGCGAGTCCAGAGGGTGGTGATTAATGGGGAGTACTCAGATAGGGAGGGTGTGGAAAGTGGGGTCCCCCAAGGTTCTGTCCTGGGACCAATACTGTTTAATTTATTCATAAATGATCTAGAGGAGGGGATATCTAGCATAATCTCGGTATTTGCGGATGATACTAAACTAAGCATGCCAATATCTTCTATGCAGGATGTGGAAACCTTACAAGCGGACCTGAACAAAATAATGGGGTGGGCAACTACATGGCAGATGAGGTTTAATGTTGCAAAATGTAAAGTAATGCACTTAGGCGTCATAAATACGAACGCAAGTTACTCACTAGGGGGGGAACCTCTGAGTGAATCTGGGTCCTAGTGCCCAACAGGCTTGGCAGTGGCATGCAATGCTAAGCTGCTGCAAGCAAAGCCAACAAAATACTGGCATGTATAAAAAAGGGGATTCACTCCAGAAATAAAGAGATTAGACTCTGGTCCGGCCACATCTGGAGTATTCCGTCCAGTTCTGGGCACCGGTCCTCAGGAAGGATGTGCTGGAACTGTAGAGAGTCCAGAGAAGTGGTATCAGCGGGGAGCATCGATAGTTTCAAAAAACTATTAGATGTACACCTTAAAGACCACAACATATAGGGGTAAACAATGTACGGTTAACATCAAACACACACACACATCATAGGTTGAACTGGATGGACTGGTGTCTTTTTCGACCTCTCTAACTATGTAACTATGTAACTACAACCTTCAGGGCCCCGGTGCAAGAAACCATGAAGGGCCCCCTGGACCCCTTGCTGGGGCCCTTCCCTTCAAGCCTGGGGCTTTTCCCACTGATCCTGGGGCCCTTTACTTTCATTGCGGGGCCCTTTATTACAGTCCTGCAGCGTGACCCTTTCACAAGTTCTGCAGTGGGCCCCCTTCCTGCTATCTTGGGGCCTCCCCACGGTGGTGGAATTCCAGGGCCTGGTTGCAAGTGTGAACTTTGCGGTCCTGGAAGTTCACCCACAGGTGTCAGTAGTTTTTATTTTTTGTTTTTTTTTTTTCATTCTATTTTTTGGTATTTTAATTGTATTATTTTTTATCATTTTATTTTTTTACAATGTCACTGACTATGACTCTGTCCATTCAGAAAAGAAAGGAGCTTGTAAATTACATATTTACCTACCCCTTCCTGTTTCTCTATTGTGACACATCCTCTGTAGCAGTCTGCAGGAGAGGGGAGGGTGGGGGGGGGGGGACCAGGGGAGCACACAGGGGCCCAGAGACAGCAGAACACAAGTGAACTGAATAGGAGGAGTGGCAGGGGCAGCATACAGGAGAACTGATCTCCTCCATTTTCTGCTCCATTTTGCAACTTCAGGAGGAAAAAGGAGGACAGTGATTTCTCTACATGCTGCCCCCGCCACCCCTCCTATCCAGGTGTACAGGGGAGCCGCACAGGCCCCCCGGAGCATTGGGCCCCGGTTGCAATTGCAACCCCTGCAACCCCTATAGTTACTCCCCTGCTAAGAACCTTCAACAAAGCTTGTAGGGCATATGTAATATATTTAGCACCTCTTCCTCTTCTACAAAACTGAACTTTACCCATAACAACTCGATAAAAAACAATGTTCTTTATCAAGGAATATACATTCCACATTAATAATTCTGCTACCATAATTAGTGTGTGCTGTAAATTGCCTCCAGCATTGCTCCTGTTTCTTCTTACTGAAGGCTGCTATCTTGCTGAAGCCCAGATCCCATGAGCAGCAGTAAATCATAAAGCAGAACTAAACCCATCGATTTAACAGTTTCAAAAACAGTTACATTCCTGGAATGCTGGGATTACTGTCACATTTGCTTGTGTTCTCAATCAAACTCTCAAACCATCAACTAGCTGGTGTCATAACTGATCACATCATGGCAGTTGCAGATCAAACAGCAGCAGCTTCCTTGGCTGTAAAGGATAGGAGGGTTTAATTCAGATTTAAGGCTGCCAGCAGATCGGCCTCTACAAACCTGGCATAGCCTAAAAATAGAGAGCAACTGAGCATGGCCAGAGCAGGGTGAGACAGTGTATTAAAGAATTTTATACAGTATAGACACTTATTTTTAATGTTTTATATCGCTATACCTGCAAATGGGGCCAGCCTGCAGTCATCTAGCGGGACTTATTTTTCTGACTAAAGTTCCACTTTAACCACCTCAGCTCCAAAAGCTTTTACCCCCTTCATGACCAGGCCATTTTTTAATTTGTACTGCAATAATTTAACTGGTAATTGCGCTGTCATACAACACTGTACCCAAAAATGTATATAATTTATTTCAAATTGAGCTTTTGTTTTTGTGGTATTTGATCACCTTTGGGTTTTTTTAAATTTCTATTATAAAAATGAAAAAAGACTGAACATTAAAAAAAAAAAACTAAACAACTATATTTTTACATCTCTGCTATAAAACGTTACCAATAAAATCAAATTTCTTTAAAATAATAAATGTAGGGCAAAATGTATTCTGCTACATGTGTTTGATAAAAATCCCAATAGGAGTATATTGATTGGTTTTCGTGAAGGTTAGAGCATCTATGGTATATATACTTGAATTTTATTTTATAATAGTAATGGTGGTGATCAGCGATTTTTAATGGGACTGCGATAGTGCTGTGGGCAATCTGACACCCACTGACACTGGGTGGGAATTGATTAACTGCCACTGATGTCACCAGTGACAATAATACAGTGATAATACTATAACAAACAAAAATAAAAAGTGCGCTGCGCTTTGTGAATGGTCATGCAGCCTCCTGGGACCTGTGACATGTCCCAGAAGGTTGCGGGTTGGGGGAGAACTTCCGGTGGACTGGCGCGGTGGTACCTGCTCCCCCACCAAAAAAAGTGTCTAAATTAGTGTGGGGGGGCATAAAGTGGAACCCCCCTTTAGGGTGAAGTTCTGCTTTAACTCTAATATGTACTAATTAAATTGTTCCTCCTCTTCTCCCTTTACCCTTTAATGAAATTTTTATATTTTTACCAATATTATTTTTTTTGTTTTCATTTGGTATTTTTTCATTGCTGCATAAAAAAGTGCAACTTTTTTAAACAAACCTTTTTCTTTATTTGCAAATAACATTGTCACGTTTTTTTCCCAGAAACAATATTTTAAAATCAGGACCATTGTATATAATTGTAACACTTTCCTAGTTAAGATTTAGGCTGCTAGTTAAATTTAGTTTAGCTCCTATGTAGCCAGTGGAGCAGTGGTTGATTACTTTAGTCTGCTCAGTGTTTCACAGGCTGCTAATCTGATTGCTTCCCTCTGCATACTAGAGGATTCTAGAATCATAATGGGAGGGAGGGCAAAGGGGCAGTTTTAATATTTATGGGGATCCAGCTATCCCCTGAAATTATGTGTCCAGTAGGGGTCCTGGAGCGCCCATAAATAATCTGAGGCCTGGAGCAGAAGTGTGTGGGTCTTGATTCCAGTCCTGCAAGTCCCTTGCCTAGGAGCTCTGCCCCTAAGGTCAATCTGCTGGAAGTCTGCTGGAGGTCATTGAAGTTCCAGCTGTAGCTTAAGCTTGGGGGGAGTTGCTATTTCCAAAAAGTCTGGTCTGGGATTTTTATGGTCTGGAGAGCTCACTGAAGAGTACCCGAGAGAAGTTGGGGAAAGAGTAAAAAGGTGTTCTGTGGTATTGTGACTCTGTGTGTCCCTCACTGAGGAGTGCCCGGTGGATATCAGAAGGAGGCAACTGATTATCCTGTGGCATTGTAAGTAGAAGTTTGCTGGAGGTCATCGAAGTCCCAGCTGTAGGCATTATATGAAATCCCTGGTGTTCCTGCTAGTCCCTCTGATTTCATATAAAACTGACCACACTAAGCAGGAGAGCACACCATCAGTTCTCTAGCTATGCTGGGAACTCAGTGTACTCTCCTCCAATGATCAGACTTGTCCTGACACTCCTTCGGGTGCACAGCTATTCACTGAGAAGACCAGTGTGCTGCTGCTTTTCCTCCCCCCCCAGCTCTTATTCAGCTGAGAATAAAGGGAATATGATCACTTAAAAAAAGGGAAAAAAGTTTTTTTTAAATCTATAAAAAAAAAATCTTGCCTTTCATTTCTGTTTTAAACTTAATTGGTTGTTTTACAAGGTGATCCTTTACAATCACTTTAATGTCCATGTGTTTAGTGGAGGTGAGAAAATTACGAAGTAAACAAAGAAGTCAAAGATCCACTTTAACAGTCAGTTTGTATTTCCCAGCTATAGCTGATGGTTTTCTTTCCATGAACACTGGCCACCCCACATTTTATTTTAGTTTATTATTGTATTACTCAGTTTATTTTCTTTTCTTTTTTGGTCATCTGTAGCTCTTCCGCAATGTCAGGAAAAAAGGGTTGTTTTCTTGACCTAGGAGCTGACTGAATCATTTTGTGGCTCTGTTGGTTTCCTGTGACGTCTATTTGTGAAAACTGACACAAAAAAAGGGAAAAAAGGTAGTCAGTATGTTTTTTTTTAAATCTACCCAAAGAATTTTTGCCATTCATTTTTTAAACTGAATAGGTTGTTCTACAAGGTGATCGTTTACAATCACTTTAATTTCCTACCAGTTCCAAAAATGGGCAGTTGGTACACATTTTTAGTAGGGCTGCGCATCTTCACTTACCTCAGCGATTACGATTATTAGGGTCGCGATTCGATGCGATTCGATTCCGCGATGCATCACGATTACTGCCCAATGCCCATGCCCAGCCCAATGGTTTTCAAAACTTTATTAAAAAAAAAAAACAATCAAGCAGTCACAAATAAAAGAATCCTTTTTATTTTCATTTGCTTCAAAGGACACTTTCCTGGACCCTGTCATGGCCTGCAAGCCCTGCATACTTTAGTGCACTTGCACTGCAAACATATAGGAAGGTCTGAAAATGCAAACAGCATAGCAGAGACAGACAACAACACTAGTATTTTACTAGAAGTAACAGTAAAATTAGTAAAAAACTGTAGTAGTGCAGTTTACTGCTTCATAAAAGAAAATATTAATATAAGCCAGGTCTACCACCATTTAAAGTACAACTAAAGGCAAAACTTTTTTGATTTTGGATAAAGTTTTGCCTATAGTTGTACTTTAAAGGCAAGCCAAGATAGAAGAAGCCAGCCAGCCAGCCAGCCAGCCAAGCTAATATTCTTGTGAAAATGGTCATCATAAATTCCCACAAAACATTATATATAAATCATTTTATGTGAATATGCATTGCAATAAATTCCAGGTGTGCCATAACCTGTCCTCTACAAAACAGAGCACTTCCTGACTAGTAGCGAACATCAAGGGTGAACCTGGCAATAGTGCACTGCCGCATAACTTCCATGTTCACCGTGATGTTTTTTCCCTCTGCAACTGCCAGTCAACTCAAGTGAGTTGATGGCTGCTAGAGGGGAGTTACAAATATAAGCTTTGAGCTTATCAATTCACTTATGTCACTTTTATGTCACTTACTTTACAGAAAACGTTACCTGTCCTGCAGACAGTCTCTGTCTCTACCACGATTAAACCCAACTGAAGCCAAGCCAAAGCCACCATTAGAGGAAGGAAAACCCTTGACAGAGTAAATCATCAACTGAAGCTTAAACCTTGAGTAAATCTTCATGGGATCACAAAAAAAACACACAACACGATTGTCTGCATCAGAATCATGAGAACTGAAGAAAGGTTTGGCATTGGCACACTGGTACAACTCAAGGCATATAGGTTAGGTCAGGTTTGTGTGTATTTGTGATCCAGTAAAGATTTAATCAAGGTTTTACGCTTCAATGTATGATTGATTTAATCTTTCAAGGATGTCCTTTTCTGTACCGTGGCTGGTTTGCCTTCAGTTGTCTAAAAATACACTTTTACCTTTAGTATTTGTTTGGTTGAGGGAACCCCCTACACTTGCTATTGCTACAGAGTACAACAGACACCAGCAGACAGACATGCGTTGCAATAAATTCCAGGTGTGTGCCATAACCTGTCCTCTACAAAACAGAGCACTTCCTGACTAGTAGCAAATATCAAAGGTGAACCTGGCAATAGTGCACTGCTGCATAACTTCCATGTTCACCGTGATGTTTGTTTCCCCCTCCAACTGCCAGTCAACTCAAGTGAAGTGAGTTGATGGCTGCTAGAGGGGAGTTATACAAATATAAGCTTAAGCTTAAATATCAATTCACTTATGTGAATGGACCAATTTGGAAAACAAGCCATTCTCCATCTCTCCAGTGCCAGAAAAGCTGTAAAAAATATAAAATGTTCCAGGTTCCTGCCATTGCCAGTCAACTAAACACAGTGTGTGTGTGTGTCGTTACTCGTGACAACTCAAAAGCTTATACGCAGCCTCAGCATCAACT
The DNA here is from genome assembly GCF_965119305.1 of Pelophylax lessonae. Lineage (NCBI taxonomy): Eukaryota > Metazoa > Chordata > Amphibia > Anura > Ranidae > Pelophylax > Pelophylax lessonae. Next base: position 36,381,259 of record NC_138774.1, read on the forward strand.
CATGTGTGTGTGTTGAGTTAATGCTAGAGCTGCGTTATAAGCTCTTGAGTTGTCACAACAGTCAGTCAGTCAGTCAGTCAGTCAGTCAGTCAGTCAGTCACGTTACAGAAAGAAAACTTTACCTGCACTGCACTGAGCAGCACTCTACCATGTTGATTACATCTGTAACTGAAGCCAAGCTAACCAACAAGCCACCATTAGAGGAAGGAAAATCCTTGAGAGAATAAATTGTAAACTGAAGCCTAACCTTGAGGAAATCCTATGGGGGTCACATTCACAAACTCACAAATATAGTATATTACACAAGAATCCACAATTGGTGTATTTATTTGTGATCCAATAAGATAAGATTTACTCGAGGTTAAGCTTCAAATGTACAAGTTATTTCTCTCAATTATTTTCCTTCCTATAATGTTGCACCGTGGCTGGCTTGGTGTCAGTCAGTTGTCTAGAAGAAAATACACTTTAATATTATTTATTTGGTTGAGGGTTAAATGAACCCCTGCCTACTTGCCTAGACACTTTTAGTGTGAAGCAACGGAACGGATTATGGATTGGAAATGGACACATTGGACAATGGACAGGACAATCTTCAAAAACAAACCATCAGTGCTATAAAGCTATAAAACAAGACTGGTGGTGTGACTGACTGGTGACTGGCGGCAGACTGAATTAGTAATTACTAATCATTAAAAACATGAGTTAGTAATTATTTCAGTGCTTAGCATTTGGGAACATGTAGGTTTTTCTGTAAGAACACTAGATGATCCACATGCTCAGGTTTAAGACTGCTTCTTTTCGCTGTTATAACATCTCCTGCAGTAGAGAAAACCCGCTCTGCATATACACTTGTACCTGGGATACACAAGTATTGCTTTGACAGCTGAGAGAGGAGGGGGAATATGACCTCATGCTCACGCCACCATTTCAAAGGGTCCTCAGTGAGAGGCAGAGGTGGGGCTTTACAATATTTTTCCATTTCGTCTTCTGCCTTGGCATAGGGGGTCTTAGGTTCTATTGCACCATCAGTGAAAGACTGCCCCAGCAAAGTCATGAGCAGCGATGTTGTGGCCTTTTTTTTGGGAGGAGAATGGCTGTCCTCAATGGGTGTTTATTCTTCCACAGTTGATTTTTCCCTAGGCACTTCATCCACATTTGTCCTTCTATTAGATGTAATCTGTGCGTTTGAACAAAAGATAATAGTATAAGAAGAGCTGAACTGACTAAGAGTGTGATTCATTGATGAGGTGTGGGAAACTGCACGGTAATCCATACCATACAGTTCCACTTCCCACATTGCATCAGTGAATCAGGGCATGTTATTACACAACACAATGTAGCTGAGCTTCTAGCTGTCTGGGAGGAAACATGATGAAATTCTAATTACCTCCAAAGATGCAGCCTCCTCAGTCACTCCTCTGTATATCTCAGATCTCTCCTCCTCTGTGAGAATAAAAGGCAGTCCTTTAAAGCGAGGATCCAGTGCAGAGGCTGTATGAAGGATCTTCTTCTCTGCCTCACTGCTGTACCTCTTCAGGAGATCTGTTTTGATGGCATTCTTGATCTCATGGGTCATGGCTGTGTCTCCCATGGTGTCTGTCATGCTCTGGAGCAGTTGTGCATTTAGAGGGGCAATGAGAGACACTGTTGGGTTGTGCTCTTCTGACATCAGCAAGGTTGCATCCTTCATTGGCTTTAATGCACTCACAGCGTCCTCTGCATTTGACACATCTGTTTCATTGAGAGTGCAGAGATCAGACTCTTCTTTTCTGACTTCTGGAGACAGCAAGGTGGCACAAACTGCAGGTTGTTGTTCTAAGAACCTCTCGACCATGTCATATGCGCTATTCCATCTTGTTGGCACATCAGTTATTAGCTTATGATTCTTCAGGCCCAGACATTTCTGTTTCTCTTTTAGACAGTGGCTTGCTCTAGTGCTGCAATGGAAGAATGTGGATATTCGTCGCACTCTGGCGAGAAGCCTGGAGAGCGTGGCCCCTTTCAGTGCCCGCTGACATGCAAGATTGAGTGTATGGGCAAAACATTTAACATGAGGAAATTTACCAACTTGAGCTGCAACTATCATGTTCTCCGCGTTGTCGGTCACAAGCACTACAGATTTATCAGACAGCTGCCATTCTTCCACGACATGAGACAGTAGCTCTGCCAGATGAGCACCTGTGTGAGACTCATAAATGGCTCTTGTTTGCAACACATGTGACAAGACCTGCCAGTCCTTAGTAACTTAATGTGCTGTTATTGTAACATAGGACTCCGTTGTGACTGAAGTCCATGAATCACACGTTATTGCGACTCGACTGGCTTGGTTCATTGACGCAAGTACCTGAGCTTTGGTGTCATGGTAGAGTGCAGGTATAACGTTTTCTGCAAAGTGACTGCGTGATGGGATCTTATAACGTGGCTCTAGCGTCTTCAAAAGGTAGCGAAACCCAGCGTTGTCCACAACTGAGTAAGGCCGTAGGTCCTTGGCGATGAAAGCTGCCACAGCTTTGGTTAGTTTCTTCCCTTTTTCTGAGTTGGGCGGATAAGTTGACAGTATGGCATCATTTCTTGGCTGATCTGGGTCTAGCAGTCTTTCCTTGGCAGTGGTGGCACTGCTGGTGGCGACAGGTGTTACTAACTCAGAGTTAAAACGGCTAACATGGTTTCTCAAGTTCGTAGTATTCCCTAGGTATTTAATTTTTGTGTGACAGGCTTTACATACGGCGTGTGTCTTGTCCAACTCACGCTTCCCTGTGTGTTCGTAAAATCCGAAATGTGCCCAGATGTTTGCTCTTAAAACGCTAGGTGCATTTTTTATCTCTTGATCTTTTTCTCCTTCTGCCATTACCATACTACCATGTATGTGACGGAGACGGATGACGTAAGTTGCCAAACTCTGTCAGTGTTTAAAAAAAAAAAAAAAATACCACTTGTAAACTAAGCCGCAACAAGTCAACCAAGCAACATCTTTCATAAAATATGACTGTCTGTCGTTCTTATGCATGCACTGAGCCAAAAACCCCGGGGCCCCCCCCCTTACCCCACAGCTGCCTGTGACAGTGACACTGACAGAGACCCCCCTCCCCCCACAGCTGAGCTGACAGCCTGACCCACTGACAGAGACCTGGATGTCCCACTGTCCCACACCTTCCCCAATCCCCCACAGCACAGACAAACACTGAGAGTGAGTCCCCCCCTTGCCCAGACCCCCACAGCTGACACTGACAGAGACCTGGATGTCCCACTGTCCCACACCTTCCCCAATCCCCCACAGCACTGACAAACACTGAGAGTGAGTCCCCGCCCTTGCCCAGACCCCCACAGCTGACACTGACAGAGACCTGGATGTCCCACTATCCCACACCTTCCCCAATCCCCCACAGCACTGACAAACACTGAGAGTGAGTCCCCCGCTTGCCCAGACCCCCACAGCTGACACTGTTAGAGACCTGGATGTCCCACTGTCCCACACCTTCCCCAATCCCCCACAGCACTGACAAACACTGAGTGAGCCCCCCCTTGCCCAGACCCCCACAGCTGACACTGACAGAGACCCCCAGGCCCCCACTGACACTCAGAGAGAGCCCCCTGGCTGCCAGACTGCCACAGCAGAACAGTACCCCCGGGCCCCGACCGACCGTACCCTGTCCCAGGCCCCCCTCCCATCACAGACATCCCCCAGAGATACAGACGAGACCCCCATGAATGATTATACAATTATTTGTTCGGACTACATACCTGCTGTGTGACTATGTGGGTTGTTGTGCACTGCATTGCAGAGGAGGACAGGTGCTGTGCTGCTCTCTGGGCACTGTGGCGGGCGGCTGGCGTCAGCGGCTGGGCCTGGGACGGTCGGCTACGGTGAGGCTGGCGGCGCTGGCTGGCTGCGATGGGGACGCACTTGGGGCTCCTGTGTGTGGAGTGTGGACTGGCTTCTGGCTTGTGGCTTGGCTGGCTGGCTTCTTGGCTGCAAGGCCGCAGGTGGGACGCCGATACACGCGGGGGATGTTCTTGCTGCGCCTCGGCCCGGGTCAAAGAGACGGAAGGGGAGGGGCGGAAGCCTTTTTATTACGCTCCCGCCACTAACCCACCAATCAGCTGCCGATCTTGTGACTTTTTCTCCCTTGCGCGATAGGGCGTGGCCGCGGCTGATGACGTAATTTCCTAATCGATTATGCCGGCAACCCGCATCGATGCAGAATCGCGAAGGGTCGAATCACGATGCATCGATCTTTCGATTATATTCCGCAGCCCTAATTTTTAGTGTCTGCCAAGCACCCAGCCAGAAGTCTAAAAGGGCGTACTGAGACAATTACTTGGCCATTGTCCAGAGCCAATCTGAAAATTGTTTGCAGAATTTGGGCTAGGCTAAAGCTGACTATACACCAGTAGGGGCTGGTGCATTGGGGGCGCAGGTGCGCCGCCCCCCCATCCATGCGTCCGGCCCCCTAATCTACATGCAGGGCGCCGGACGCATGGATTCCAATGGGTTTTTTTTATTTTGAAGAGCGTGATTAGAACCAGGGGGCTCTAATAGGCTTCAAAAAAAGGGTGGGCTCGGGGTGCAGAGCACTATGCCCTGAGCCCACCCAGTTGTGTGACAATAGCGAATGAATATTCGCTATTGCCACACTGATTCTCCTCCTGGCCAATCAGTAGGCGGGTCCTGAGACCCGTTTCCCGATTGGCCGAAAGGAAAAGCCATGCCAAGGAGCGGAGGAGGAGGAGGGAGGAAACTGAGGGTGAAGCCGCCGCTGCCGCTGCCTGCCCCGGGTGAGTGAGCCGGCTACCGGGGGGGGGGACAGTGCGGGCTGGAGCCAGTGGGGCACAGTGCGGGGAGGAGCTGGTGGGGGGCAATGCAGGCTGGAGCTGGTGGGGGACCGTGGACTGGTGGGCTGGAGCCGGTGGGGGACAGTGCGGGCTGGATCTGGTGGGGGACAGTACGAGCTGGAGTTGGTGGGGGACCGGGGACCGGTGGGCTGGAGCCGGAGGGGGACAGTGCGGGCTGGATCTGGTGGTGGACAGTACGGGCTGGAGCTGGTGGGGGACCGGTGAGCTGGAGCTGGTGGGGGACAGTGCAGGCTGGAGCTTGTGGGGGACAGTGCAGGCTGGAGCTGGTGGGGGACAGTGCGGGGTGAAACTGGTGGGGGACAGTGCAGGCTGGAGCTGGTGGGGAACAGTGCGGGGTGGAGCTGGTGGGGGACAGTGCAGGCTGGAGCTGGTGGGGAACAGTGCGGGGTGGAGCTGGTGGGGGACAGTGCAGGGTGGAACTGGTGGGGAACAGTGCAGGCTGGAGCTGGTGGGGGACAGTGCGGGGTGGAACTGGTGGGGGACAGTGCAGGCTGGAGCTTGTGGGGAACAGTGCGGGGTGGAGTTGGTGGGGGACAGTGCGGGGTGGAACTGGTGGGGGACAGTGCATGCTGAAGCTGGGGGGCAGTGCAGGGTGGAACTGGTGGGGGACAATGCAGGGTGGAGCTGGTGGGGAACAGTGCGGGGTGGAACTGGTGGGGGACAGTGCAGGCTGGAGCTGGTGGGGGACAGTGCAGGCTGGAGCTGTTGGGGGACAGTGCAGGCTGGAGCTGGTGGGGGACAGTGCAGGGTGGAACTGGTGGGGGACAGTGCAGGCTGGAGCTGGTGAGGAACAGTGCGGGTGGAGTTGGTGGGGGACAGTGTGGGGTGGATCTGGTGGGGGACCGGTGGGCCGGAGCTGGTGGGGGACAGTGCGGGGTGGAACTGGTGGGGGACAGTGCAGGCTGGAGCTGGTGGGGAACAGTGCGGGGTGGAGCAGGTGAGGGACAGTGCGGGGTGGATCTGGTGGGGGACTGGCGACCGGGGGTGGGGCGACAGTGCGGGCTGGAGATGGTGTCGGGTGGGTATGGTGTGGTCCAACTGCCGCACCCTCCCTAGCCCATGGAGCACCAGCCACCCCTGCTATACACTAGTCAGTTTTTTTTTTTAACAAAAGTTCTTACAAATTTTTCATACAAACATTCATGGGAAAATTCTTTGCACATTTGATGACTAGATTAATAAAAGTACTTAACATGTTTTCTTTCTTTTCGCAGTCCATTTTGGAATAAGTGCAATGTCCCAAACAAAGACCACATTCATTGTTACATCAGTTTCTATCAAGAAAATGATTCCATTCTGCTCCTTCGAATTTTCTCATCACTGTTGTCAAAAACGTATGTCAATTATACTCCGCTAACGATTAGAAAATAAAGTGAACATTTTAAAACGAAAAATTTCAAATGCAATTTTTCTAATGTTTAGCCAGCTTAAAGGCTAAGTTTACCTTTTGAAAAAAAAATGCACATGTTCTTGTAGGTAAAAAAAAAAAGTGCGTTTATTATTTTTCTAATGAGCCTGCAGAGCATTGCACCCTATGATCAGCAGATCGTGGGTAAAATGTCAGGCTCCTGCAGACTCTTAGGATAGCTGTCTGCCTGTACCTCATATGGACAGGCAGTTACATGAGAGCAGTGCCGGGACAATGTCATCGGGAGCCCAGGGCAAACATGCCAAACTGCGCCCCTACTTATCTGTATGCTTACCCCCAAGCATAAATTCCCCCTCATCCCAGTAAATCACCTTCCCAGCACAAATCCTCTACCGCTAAATTTTCCCCTCCTAGTACACATTGTCTCCTTCCCACTCCAAATTAGGGCTGCGCATCTTCACTTACCTCACGATTCGATGCGATTACGATTATTAGGGTCGCGATTCGATACGATTCGATTCCGCGATGCATCACGATGCATCACGATTACTGCCCAATGCCCATGCCCAGCCCACTGCCCAATGGTTTTCAAAACTTTATAAAAAAAAACAAACAATCAAGCAGTCACAAATAAAATAATCCTTTTTATTTTCATTTGCTTCAAAGGACACTTTCCTGGACCCTGTCATGGCCTGCAAGCCCTGCATACTTTAGTGCACTTGCACTGCAAACATATAGGAAGGTCTGAAAATGCAAACAGCATAGCAGAGACAGACAACAACACTAGTATTTTACTAGAAGTAACAGTAAAATTAGTAAAAAAACTGTAGTAGTGCAGTTTACTGCTTCATAAAAGAAAATATTAATATAAGCCAGGCCTACCACCATTTAAAGTACAACTAAAGGCAAAACTTTTGGGATTTTGGATAAAGTTTTGCCTATAGTTGTACTTTAAAGGCAAGCCAAGATAGAAGAAGCCAGCCAGCCAGCCAGCCAGCCAAGCTAATATTCTTGTGAAAATGGTCATCATAAATTCCCACAAAACATTATATATAAATCCTTTTATGTGAATATGCATTGCAATAAATTCCAGGTGTGCCATAACCTGTCTTCTACAAAACAGAGCACTTCCTGACTAGTAGCAAACATTAAGGGTGAGCCTGGCAATAGTGCACTGCTGCATAACTTCCATGTTCACCGTGATGTTTGTTTCCCTCTGCAACTGCCAGTCAACTCAAGGGAGTTGATGGATTGGCTGCTAGAGGGGAGTTACAAATATAAGCTTTAAGCTTATCAATTCACTTATGTCACTTTTATGTCACTTACTTTACAAAAAACGTTACCTGTCCTGCAGACAGTCTCTGTCTCTACCACGATTAAACCCAACTGAAGCCAAGCCAAAGCCACCATTAGAGGAAGGAAAACCCTTGACAGAGTAAATCATCAACTGAAGCTTAAACCTTGAGTAAATTTTCATGGGATCACAAAAAAACACACAACACGATTGTCTGCATCAGAATCATGAGAACTGAAGAAAGGTTTGGCATTGGTTTGGCACACTGGTACAACTCAAGGCATATAGGTTAGGTCAGGTTTGTGTGTATTTGTGATCCAGTAAAGATTTAATCAAGGTTTTACGCTTCAATGTATGATTGATTTAATCTTTCAAGGATGTCCTTTCCTGTACCGTGGCTGCCTGGCTTGCCTTCAGTTGTCTAGATACACTTTTACCTTTAGAATTTGTTTGGTTGAGGGAACCCCCTACACTTGCTATTGCTACAGAGTACAACAGACCAGCAGACAGACATGCGTTGCAATAAATTCCAGGTCTGTGCCATAACCTGTCCTCTACAAAACAGCACTTCCTGACTAGTAGCAAATATCAAAGGTGAACCTGGCAATAGTGCACTGCTGCATAACTTCCATGTTCACCGTGATGTTTGTTTCCCCCTGCAACTGCCAGTCAACTCAAGTGAAGTGAGTTGATGGCTGCTAGAGGGGAGTTTTACAAATATAAGCTTAAGCTTAAATAATTATCAATTCACTTATGTGAATGGACCATTTTTGAAAACAAGCCATTCTCCATCTCTCCAGTGCCAGAAAAGCTGTAAAAAATATAAAATGTTCCAGGTTCACTGCGATTGTGTTTGCCCCTGCCATTGCCAGTCAACTAAACACAGTGTGTGTGTGTCGTGACTCGTGACAACTCAAAAGCTTATATGCAGCCTCAGCATCAACTCAACACACACACACACGTGTGTGTGTGTGTTGAGTTAATGCTAGAGCTGCGTTATAAGCTCTTGAGTTGTCACGACAGTCAGTCAGTCAGTCACGTTACAGAAAGAAAACTTTACCTGCACTGCACTGAGCAGCACTCTACCATGTCGATTACATCTGTAACTGAAGCCAAGCTAGCCAACAAGCCACCATTAGAGGAAGGAAAATCCTTGAGAGAATAAATTGTAAACTGAAGCTTAACCTTGAGGAAATCCTATGGGGGTCACATTCACAAACTCACAAATATAGTATATTACACAAGAATCCACAATTGGTGTATTTATTTGTGATCCAATAAGATAAGATTTACTCGAGGTTAAGCTTCAAATGTACAAGTTATTTCTCTCAATGATTTTCCTTCCTATAATGCTGCACCGTGGCTGGCTTGGTGTCAGTCAGTTGTCTAGAAGAAAATACACTTTAATATTATTTATTTGGTTGAGGGTTAAATGAACCCCTGCCTACTTGCCTAGACACTTTTAGTGTGAAGCAACGGAACGGATTATGGATTGGAAATGGACACATTGGACAGGACAATCTTCAAAAACAAACCATCAGTGCTATAAAGCTATAAAACAAGACTGGTGATGTGACTGACTGGTGGCTGGCGGCAGACTGAATTAGTAATTACTAATTCATTAAAAACATGAATTAGTAATTATTTCAGTGCTTAGCATTTGGGAACATGTAGGTTTTTCTGTAAGAACACTAGATGATCCACATGCTCAGGTTTAAGACTGCTTCTTTTCGCTTTTATAACATCTCCTGCAGTAGAGAAAACCCGCTCTGCAGATACACTTGTACCTGGGATACACAAGAAGTGCTTTGACAGCTGAGAGAGGAGGGGGAATATGACCTCATGCTCACGCCACCATTTCAAAGGGTCCTCAGTGAGAGGCAGAGGTGGGGCTTTACAATATTTTTCCATTTCGTCTTCTGCCTTGGCATAGGGGGTCTTAGGTTCTATTGCACCATCAGTGAAAGACTGCCCCAGCAAAGTCATGAGCAGCGATGTTGTGGCCTTTTTTTTGGGAGGAGAATGGCTGTCCTCAATGGGTGTTGTTTCTTCTTCCACAGTTGCTTTTTCCCTAGGCACTTCATCCACATTTGTCCTTCTATTAGATGTAATCTGTGTGTTTGAACAAAAGATAATAGTATAAGAAGAGCTGAACTGACTAAGAGTGTGATTCATTGATGAGGTGTGGGAAACTGCATGGTAATCCATACCATACAGTTCCACTTCCCACACCGCATCAGTGAATCAGGGCATGTTATTACACAACACAATGTAGCTGAGCTTCTAGCTGTCTGGCAGGAAACATGATGAAATTCTAATTACCTCCAAAGATGCAGCCTCCTCAGTCACTCCTCTGTATATCTCCGATCTCTCCTCCTCTGTGAGAATAAAAGGCAGTCCTTTAAAGCGAGGATCCAGTGCAGAGGCTGTATGAAGGATCTTCTTCTCTGCCTCACTGCTGTACCTCTTCAGGAGATCTGTTTTGATGGCATTCTTGATCTCATGGGTCATGGCTGTGTCTCCCATGGTGTCTGTCATGCTCTGGAGCAGTTGTGCATTTAGAGGGGCAATGAGAGACACTGTTGGGTTGCGCTCTTCTGACATCAGCAAGGTTGCATCCTTCATTGGCTTTAATGCACTCACAGTGTCCTCTGCATTTGACACATCTGTTTCATTGAGAGTGCAGAGATCAGACTCTCCTTTTCTGACTTCTGGAGACAGCAAGGTGGCACAAACTGCGGGTTGTTGTTCTAAGAACCTCTCGACCATGTCATATGCGCTGTTCCATCTTGTTGGCACATCAGTTATTAGCTTATGATTCTTCAGGCCCAGACATTTCTGTTTCTCTTTTAGACAGTGGCTTGCTCTAGTGCTGCGATGGAAGAATGTGGATATTCGTCGCACTCTGGCGAGAAGCCTGGAGAGCGTGGCCCGTTTCAGTGCCCGCTGACATGCAAGATTGAGTGTATGGGCAAAACATTTAACATGAGGAAATTTACCAACTTGAGCTGCAACTATCATGTTCGCCGCGTTGTCGGTCACAAGCACTACAGATTTATCAGACAGCTGCCATTCTTCCCCGACATGAGACAGTAGCTCTGCCAGATGAGCACCTGTGTGAGACTCATAAATGGCTCTTGTTTGCAACACATGTGACAAGACCTGCCAGTCCTTAGTAACGTAATGTGCTGTTATTGTAACATAGGACTCCGTTGTGACTGAAGTCCATGAATCACACGTTATTGCGACTCGACTGGCTTGGTTCATTGACGCAAGTACCTGAGCTTTGGTGTCGTGGTAGAGTGCAGGTATAACGTTTTCTGTAAAGTGACTGCGTGATGAGATCTTATAACGTGGCTCTAGCGTCTTCACAAGGTAGCGAAACCCGGCGTTGTCCACAACTGAGTAAGGCCGTAGGTCCTTGGCGATGAAAGCTGCCACAGCTTTGATTAGTTTCTTCCCTTTTTCTGAGTTGGGCGGATAAGTTGACAGTATGGCATCAATTCTTGGCTGATCTTGGTCTAGCAGTCTTTCCTTGGCAGTGGTGGAACTGCTGGTGGCGACAGGTGTTACTAACTCAGAGTGAAAACGGCTAACATGGTTTCTCAAGTTCGTAGTATTCCCTAGTGTGACAGGAAGTCAGGTAAATCTGGGAATGTAGTCACTGAGAGGAGACACATTCCCACCTGCTTTGAAAGTTCACTGATACTATAGGGTGTTGGCTGCAGAGAGAGCCAGCAGGAAGTTGAAAACCATTCAGCTGTTCAGAATGAGGAGATCAAGGCCTCTATAATTTGTCCAGAGAAAATCTATTGAGTGCTGCCTCCTGTCGCCGTGTGGGCTGGGAGAGGAAGGCAGACATACGTGTACCTCCCGACGCCGTGTGGGCATGGGAGAAGGACTGCTGCCTCCTGTCGCCGTGTGGGCTGGGAGAGGGGGACAGTCGGATGTGTGCCTCCCGACAAGCTGGTGAGCATGGGAGAAGACCCCCTACAGCGATGTGAAGCTAAGGAGGGTAACCACGAGTGAAGACGTCTCAAAGGTGAGAAGACAAAGTGTTCCATGTGAAGAGTGTGAAGAGTAAAGGGACCTGTTAAATGAACTGTGTTCAATGTGAAGAATCTGAAGAGTAAAGGATCCTGTTATAAATGAACATGTGCTGTGTGAAAGAAAACAAAGGGACATGTTCAATGGACAATGTTTGTGCTGTGTGAAAAGCAAACAAATGGACATTTGAGTGTCTGCTGTAGGATCAGCAGTGTCGGCCCAACAGTAGGTTGGAAAGACTTCTTAGGTAGGTTCCAGCTGTGAGAAGGTAGCCGCCCACAGAGGCAAGGATTTATTTTGTCTTTTATTTTATTTTGGCTGTTTTGATGCTTGCAATTGTGTTAAGTAAATTGCATGAATAAATCAGTCTTGTTTTCAACCTCTAATCGGCTATCTCTCTGTGAAAACGCACCCCCAAAGGGGTCACCCATACGCCTACCACCGAGCTAATCCCTTACATATGGTGGAGGTATGCAGTGGGCATAAGCAGAGATCCCTGCAAGGAAGTGCAAATGTTTGATGAACTTTATCTGGTGCATGAGATTGCACAATCTATGTGTGCAGGAGAGAAGATCCTGACAGAAAAAAAAAAAAAAAAAAGTGTTTTAAAGAGACAGCGGTCTCAAAATTATTTGATGAACTTTGTTGTGTCTGGTGCAAGTGACTGCACAAACTGTGTGTGCAGGAAAAGAGATCTTGCAAGAGAGAGAAAAACTACATGTGTTAAAGAGACAATGGTCTGAAAATTTTTTGCTGGACTGTGAAAAATTTGTTTGTGGAGTTATTGAAGATGGGGCGATCCAAACGCCTGAAAAATGCAAAGATAGATGAAATGAGAGACCGGATTCTATGGATGGAGGGGATGCTACCATTTGAACCAGCCCCATCCATGCCTGAACGGAATCGGCTAAAGAGAAAAGTTGTTGTCCCTAGCAACACTGGGGCAAATGAAACTGCTATGGAGACGCAGGGTTCTCAGATGAAAAGTAAACCCAAAATGGGGGAGATGCTGAAACAACGGAGCTTTGCAGCTCAACAAAAGGATCACCAAGAGAGCATGGCAGGCTGGAAACAGAGACGCCAGCAGCCAATGGAGGCCATCGGTTTGGAAGAAACCGAGTATGTGTGCAGGGCTGAGTTGGATGCCTTGCAACGGAAAATGGAAGAAAAGGAACAAGCCTTGGAATTGCTTAAAATGGAGCATAGAAACTTGCAGGAAACGAATGAACTACTCAAGTCTCATGTGTCACAGTGGGAAGAATCCACTGCTCTTCTTTTGGTCGAGTTGCAAAAACGCAGAGAGACTATAATGGAGAAAGATACCATCCTCATGGAAAAGGAAAGTGAAATTCAGACTTTGCAGAAGCAAAGCATGTGTGAAATGTTGGAGTTGCGTAATCAGCTGGAAAAAAGTCTTCAGTGTTTGGAAGTTACAAAAATAGACCTGCAGGAGTCGCAGGAACAGAATGTCGCTCTGAAAACGACATTGTCTCTCAGCGACAACGAGAAAAGTGAAAGAGAGGCTAAATTACTGAGTACTGTGTATGAGCTCACCACTTTGAGCAATGTGGTAGATGAATTACGTGCAGACTGTGAAAGTTGGAAAGGTGAAGCCCAACGTTTCCAGCAGCAGTTAAAGGAGAAAGAAGCCTGTGTGGCAGAATTACAGTCTCATTCCCAGAAACTAGCCAATGAGGTGAAGGCTCTTATGCAGGGAAAAGGAGATTGTGAACATAAGAGGGAAAAAGTAGAGGCACAGCTTCTGGAATCGCAAGTGAAGGTGTCAGAAGGTGACCGATTGTGTGCTAAGCTGTCAGAGAAGGCAAACCGACTGCAGGTTGAGCTGGACAATGTTACAAATCAGCTTTCTCAAGCAGACAGCAAATCTAGAGAAATTGCGGAAGATTTTTCTATCTTGGAATCGCAGCTGCAAGACACGCAGGAACTCTTACAGGAAGAGAGGTGTCAAAGGCTGAGTTTTAGCACAAAGCTCAAACAAATGGAAGATGAGAAAAATGGCTTCCTGGAACAATTAAAAGAGGAGGCGGAAGCAAAGAAAAACCTATCCGAGCAAGTCGCAACATTGCAAGCTCAGATAGCGGATATGAAAAAACGCATGGAAGAAAGCGTTGGTTCATTACAGTGTGTTGAAGATGTGAAAAAGAAGTTTGATCAGATGCTTGGTGAAGAGAAGACTGTGTCTGCAAAATATGCAGAAGAACGCGCACGTGCAGAAACGGAGGTGCGTGATAACGAGAGCAAAGCCCTGTTCTTGGCTCGCTCTTTGGAGGAAGCTCTAGAGTGTAAGGCTGAACTAGAAAGTGTTAACAAACAGCTGCGTACAGAAATGGAAGAATTGGTCAGCTCCAAGGATGATGTTGTGAAAAGCGTTCAGGAGATAGAAAAGTCTAAGCGAGCCTTAGAACAGCAAGTAGAAGAGATGAAGATTCCGTTGCAGGAACTGGAAGAGGAATTCCAGGCAACAGAGGATCTGTCCCAAAGAGGGGATAGTGTGCCTGATGCAGTTTTTAAAAGGATCAGTGTTTTGGGGTCTGTCCTGAGTGAGCCTCAGAAATGTGATGACATGTGGCTTGAATCACCCCTTTGGAATAAACCGTTCCTTCAAAAACTTCAAGCATTGGAAAATGTATCATTAGAACTTCAGCAAACAAAGGAGCTGAGTAAGAAATGTGATGATTTCTCAGTTCAGGCTGAAAACCTAGTGGGGAAAACTAAGGCTGTTGGTGAAAACGTGAAGCAAATGAATAAGTGCCTTTCAGGGAGTGTTTCCAAAATGGAACTGGTGAAAGACGGGTGGCAGAAGTTTGATCGTGATCTTGAGATGCATTCCATGTGGAATTCAGATAGAGAAAAAGAACTAGGTGACCTTGAGCGGTCAAATAGTTCAGCAGAAAGTGCATTGAAGAAACCTGTAAAAGAATGTGTTGCAGTTCCATGCTTCTTCACTGATGCAGAGAGGAGGTCTATAATGGATACCACCCAGATCGCTGGGTTCAACTGTGTTGTTGCCTTTAACCCCTATGTTGGTGGAAGGAAATTTGATGATGTTCTGGTTGGCTACTTCTGTGAAGAGTTTGGCAAGAAATATAAACTGAATATCAAATCAAATAGTAGGCCTTTACTGCGACTCGCTCAGGAGGGCGAAAAGTTTAAGAAGTTGATGAGTGCAAATGCTTCAGATCTGCCTATGAATATGAAATGTTTGGTGAATGATATTGATATCTCTGGGAAAAGGAACAGGGGTCACTTTGAAGAAATGTGTGACAGCCTGTTGTCTCAATTGGAAAATCCTCTGCACAGCATCTTAGAGCAAGCAAAGCTCAAGAAGGAAGATCATTCCCTTTTACAACAAAAAGTCAATGATTGTGTACAGCTGTATGGAGAGGCAACTCAAGTCACAGAGGGATGTCAAGAGTCCCTACTTGGAACAAAGCTTAGTGAAGCAAAGGTTCTCAAAGTTTTGTGGAAAACATTTATGGATTGCAGAGAGAGGCGTCTTAAGAATGTTGAAGACATTAAGACTAGCCCAATTGAGTTGCCTATGGATCACGGTCCTCCATGGTGGATTGGACAGACGGTTATGAGGGACAAGCTGTCTGACATTTATGAGAAAGCTGTCAATGAAGATGACAGAAACGAGAAGGAGCAAAATGATGCCAAAAATGCAGTTGAAGAATGTGTATATGAGATGAGAGACAAACTGTGTGGCATTTATGAGAAATCTGTCAATGAAGATGACAAAACAGTTTCATCCGGAAGCTTGAGGATAATAGGAGGCTTATCAGTGAGTCAGCAGTGCCTGACACATGCGTGCCTGGAAATATGTGTCCCAACCCTAGGGTTGAAACAAGAGGGGGGGGTATGTGACAGGAAGTCAGGTAAATCTGGGAATGTAGTCACTGAGTGGAGACACATTCCCACCTGCTTTGAAAGTTCACTGATACTATAGGGTGTTGGCTGCAGAGAGAGCCAGCAGGAAGTTGAAAACCATTCAGCTGTTCAGAATGAGGAGATCAAGGCCTCTATAATTTGTCCAGAGAAAATCTATTGAGTGCTGCCTCCTGTCGCCGTGTGGGCTGGGAGAGGAAGGCAGACATACGTGTACCTCCCGACGCCGTGTGGGCATGGGAGAAGGACTGCTGCCTCCTGTCGCCGTGTGGGCTGGGAGAGGGGGACAGTCGGATGTGTGCCTCCCGACAAGCTGGTGAGCATGGGAGAAGACCCCCTACAGCGATGTGAAGCTAAGGAGGGTAACCACGAGTGAAGACGTCTCAAAGGTGAGAAGACAAAGTGTTCCATGTGAAGAGTGTGAAGAGTAAAGGGACCTGTTAAATGAACTGTGTTCAATGTGAAGAATCTGAAGAGTAAAGGATCCTGTTATAAATGAACATGTGCTGTGTGAAAGAAAACAAAGGGACATGTTCAATGGACAATGTTTGTGCTGTGTGAAAAGCAAACAAATGGACATTTGAGTGTCTGCTGTAGGATCAGCAGTGTCGGCCCAACAGTAGGTTGGAAAGACTTCTTAGGTAGGTTCCAGCTGTGAGAAGGTAGCCGCCCACAGAGGCAAGGATTTATTTTGTCTTTTATTTTATTTTGGCTGTTTTGATGCTTGCAATTGTGTTAAGTAAATTGCATGAATAAATCAGTCTTGTTTTCAACCTCTAATCGGCTATCTCTCTGTGAAAACGCACCCCCAAAGGGGTCACCCATACGCCTACCACCGAGCTAATCCCTTACACTAGGTATTTCATTTTTGTGTGACAGGCTTTACATACGGCGTGTGTCTTGTCCAACTCACGCTTCCCTGTGTGTTCGTAAAATCCGAAATGTGCCCAGATGTTTGCTCTTAAAACGCTAGGTGCATTTTTTATCTCTCGATCTTTTTCTCCTTCTGCCATTACCATACTACCACGTATGTGACGGAGACGGATGACGTAAGTTGCCAAACTCTGTCAGTGTTTAAAAAAAACTAAAAAAAAAAAACTTGTAAACTAAGCCGCAACAAGTCAACCAAGCAACATCTTTCATAAAATATGACTGTCTGTCTGTCAGACTCCCTTATGCATGCACTGAGCCAAAACCCCCGGGGCCCCCCCTTACCCCACAGCTGCCTGTGACAGTGACACTGACAGAGACCCCCCTCCCCCCACAGCTGAGCTGACACTGCAGCCTGACACACTGACAGAGACCTGGATGTCCCACACCTTCCCCAATCCCCCACAGCACTGACAAACACTGAGAGTGAGTCCCCCCCCTTGCCCAGACCCCCACAGCTGACACTGACAGAGACCTGGATGTCCCACACCTTCCCCAATCCCCCACAGCACTAACAAACACTGAGAGTGAGTCCCCCCCCTTGCCCAGACCCCCACAGCTGACACTGACAGAGACCTGGATGTCCCACACCTTCCCCAATCCCCCACAGCACTGACAAACACTGAGTGAGTCCCCCCTTGCCCAGACCCCCACAGCTGACACTGACAGAGACCCCCAGGCCCCCACTGACACTCAGAGAGAGCCCCCTGGCTGCCAGACTGCCACAGCAGAACAGTACCCCCGGGCCCCGACAGACCGTCCCCTGTCCCAGGCCCCCCCCATCACAGACATCCCCCAGAGATACAGACGAGACCCCCATGAATGATTACACAATTATTTGTTCGGACTACATACCTGCTGTGTGACTGTGTGGGTTGTTGTTGTGCACTGCATTGCAGAGGAGGACAGGTGCTGTGCTGCTCTCTGGGCTCTGTGGCGGGCGGCTGGCGTCACTGGCAGTGGCGTGGCGGCTGGGCCTATAGGCTACGGTGAGGTGAGGCTGGCGGCGCTGGCTGGCTGCGATGGGGACGCACTTGGGGCTCCTGTGTGTGGAGTGTGGACTGGCTTGTGGCTTGGCTGGCTGGCTGGCTTCTTGGCTGCAAGGCCGCAGGTGGGACGCCGATACACGTGGGGGATGTCTTGCTGCGCCTCGGCCCGGGTCAAAGAGACGGAAGGGGAGGGGCGGAGCCTTTTTATTAAGCTCCCGCCACTAACCCACCAATCAGCTGCCGATCTTGTGATTTTTTCTCCCTTGCGCGATAGGGCGTGGCCGCGGCTGATGACGTCATTTCCTAATCGATTATGCCGGCAACCCGCATTGATGCAGAATCGCGAAGGGTCGAATCGCGATGCATCGATCTTTCGATTATATTCCGCAGCCCTACTCCAATCCCCCCTCTCAGCACCAATACCCCCATCAATCCGCCCACCTAGCACAAATCTTCACCCCCCAATACTAATCCCCCTAAATTACCACTCTTTGCACACTCCCCCCTAATTTCCCATCCTCAAACCATACTTACCCCCTGTTGCCCTCCAAATTCCTCCTTCCATAACAAATCCTCTCCCCCCCAAATCTCCCTCCCATCTCACATGATACCACAGTGCCCAGGGCAGCTGCCCTCCTGCCCACCCCTTGTCCCGGCCCTGCTTGAGAGCAAGAAGATCAATTAAATATGAGAGCGCTTACCAGTGCCGTTGTAGTTCATTGAGAACTATAAGTCGTCTGCCACAATGGATGCTGGTAGTCTATTCATTCACAGGAAACTGTTATTGAATGACATGGCAGTATGGGCGGAGTCCCGCACTGATGCACTCTTTTCAAATTTTGACAGCAGGTGCTGGCATAGGATCCCCCTCCCACTGTCACACAGAGCGGAGGGGGATTGGTGGGAGAAGATGCAGATGCTAGAAAATGTTACATGCTCCACCCTATAAACTAGTGGAACATGTTACATGTTCTAAAGGTCAACTTATCCTTTAAGCTTTACATACAGCACTGCCCCTTGCTGAAGGAGTGATAAAAGCGTGGGCTGGACAGAAGATGAAAGAAAACATGTTCCAAATACCATACTGTGAACATAGCCTAAATCTGTGAAGGGGAAATTAACCACTTTACCACCGGAGGATTTTCCTGCTTTACGTCCAGGCCACTTTTTGCGATTCGGCACTGTGCGACTTTAACTGACAATTGCGCGGTCATGCAACGCCGTACCAAACGAAATTTACATCCTTTTTTTCCCACAAACAGAGCTTTCTTTTGGTGGTATTTGATCACCTCTGCGCTTTTCATTTTTTGCGATATTAAAAAAAAGCGACAATTTTGAAAAAATAACAATATTTTTCTACTTTGACAGTTAAAAAATATCCAATATTTAATTTTTGTCGTATATTTAGGCCAAAATGTATTTAGCTACATGTCTTTGACAAAAAAATTCTCAATGAGCGTATTTTTAACCGCTTTAAGACCGGAAGATTTTACCCCATTCCTGACCAGGCCATATTTTGCGATTCGGCACTGCGTTACTTTAACGGACAATTGCGCGGTCGTGCGATGCTGTACCCAAATTAAATGTATGTCCTTTTTTCCCCACAAATAGTGCTTTCTTTTGGTGGTATTTGATCACCTGTGCGATTTTTACTTTTTGCGCTATAAACAAAAAAAGCGACAATTTTGAAAAAATAACAATATTTTTTAAAATTTTTTATATAAAATCCCCCCCCCCCCCAAAAAAAATTTAAAAATCAAAATTTTTTAACATTTTAGGCCAATTTGTTTTCTGCTACATATGTTTGGTAAAAAAAATCGCAATAAGCGTATTTTGATTGGTTTGCGCAAAAGTTATCGCATCTACTAACTATGGGAAATGTATGTAATTTTTTATGGTTTTTTTATTTAACGAGTAATGGCGGGGATCTGCGATTTTTTTTGCGGGACTGCGACATTGCGGCGGACAGATCGGACCCTTGACTGACATTTTTGATGCTTTTGGGGGTACCAGTGACATTACTACAGTAATCAGTGCTATACATATGTACTGTTACTGTAAAAATGACACTGGCAGGGAAGGGGTTAACTTTTATTGGTGATCAAGGGGTTAATGTATGCCTGGTGCTTACTGACATGTGTGGGGGGAGGTGACTGAGTGACACAGGCACAGATCGCAGGTTCAGCTATGCTGAATCCTGTAATCTGTCCCTGCCTGTCACTTAGGAGATCCGCCCGCTTTGTTTACACAAGCGGGCGGATCTCTACACTCGATGCCCGATGATCGGGGAAGAGCGGCGGTGATCACCGCCGCTCCTCCTCTGGCCCGACTCCCGCTGTAACTGAATACAGTGGGAGCGAGCCTACGGCGGCGGGCACGCCGCCCACAAGGGGAGGAGTCCAGCGACGTAGGTCTACGCCGCTGGATGATAACGAGCCACTTTGCCGCAGTAGTACCCATGTGAGCGGTCGGCAAGTGGTTAAAGTGATTATGCAGTGGATTTGCACAGATTTTTTTTATGATCAGGACTAAACAGAGTTTTTACTGCTGAGCTCTGTTTTTGATACTGTCATACACACTCAGCCCCGGTTCACACTGGAGACTTAGCCGCCTGACAAGTCGCGCTCCATTCATTGCAATGGAACCGTTCTAATCGGAGCAACTCAAGTCGCTCCGACTTAGAAAAACGTTAATGCACTACTTTGGGGGCGACTTGCATTGACTTCTATTAGAGAAGTTGTATGCAAGCCCTGCTGAAGTCGCGCTGCACGGGGCAGCTTCAGAGTCGGGCGACTTTAAGCGGCCCCAGTCTGAACCCAGGCTCAAAGATGTAAGTTAAGGTTTCCTTTGTTGTATATAAGTTGGGGGTTCCTTGGGTGTATATAAGTGAAGGGTTCCTTGAATTTACCTAAGTTTAGGGTTCCTTTGGTGTATGTAGGTTTAGGGCTTCTTGGGTATATGTAAAGGTACCTTGTGTGTATAAAATGTGTGAGATTATGAGGATTCTTTGGGTGTACATAAAACCAGGGGTTACTTGGTAGTATCTAAGTCAATGTATGTTGAGAGTTCCTTGGGTATATATCATTTGGGCATCCATTGGGTGTAAGTTGATGGTTCTTTGGGTGAGTTTAGGTTTGGGGGGCTCCTTGGGTTTACATAAGTTGAGGGTTCCATTGATATACACTGCTCAAAAAAATTTAAGGAACTCTTTGAAAACACATCAGATCTCAATGTGGACACATATCATGCTGGATATCCATACTGATATGGACTGGGTAATGTGTTAGGAATGAAAGGATGCCACATCGTTTGATGGAAATTAAAATTATCAACCTAAAGAGGGCTGCTTTTCCCTCCACCAGGAGCCAGGTTGGAGCTGTGGTGAGCACTGTGGTCCAGGAGAGGAGCGTCCTGGGAGAAGGAATCAGCAGGATCACAGTGAAGGAGGGCAGAGTGCGGGCCGCTCTCTTCATACTGCCCAGCTAGTGTCCCCAGAACAGGGGATCGGGGTCCCTGGGTGTTACATGGAGCATCCCTGGTGTGAAAGGGAATCTGGGTCACCAGGTGTGCCATGGGGAATCAGAGTCACCAGGTGTGACATGGAGAATAGGGGTCACTGGGTGTAACAGGTGTTTGGGGTCACCAGGTGAGCCATGAGGAATTGGGGTCCCTGGGTGTGCCATGGGGGATTGGGGTCCCCAAGTGTGGCACAGGGGAACATCAGGGTCCCCAGGTGTGACATGGAGGAACATCAGGGTCCCCAACTGTGACATGGAAAAACATCAGGGTCTGACATATAGGAACATTGGGGTCACCGAGTATGACAGCATGACATGGAGGAACACGGGGGTCCCTGGGTGTGACATGGAGGAACATTGGGGTCAGTGGGTATGACAGCATGACATGGAGGAACACAGGGGTCCCTGGGTGTGACATGGAGGAACACGGGGGTCCCTGGGTGTGACATGGAGGAACATTAGGGTCAGTGGATATGACAGCATGACATGGAGGAATATTGGGGTCCTAGGGTGTGACATGGAAAAACATCAAAGTCCCTGGGTGTGATACGGAGGGACATTAGGGTCCCCGGGTGTGACATGGGGGGTCACTGGGTATGAAAGCATAACATGGAGGAGCCATCAGATCAGGGTCACTGGGTATGACGTGGAGGAATTTTTAACCCCTTCCCTTTTATTTTTTTTTTTTGAGGGGGGCGCAAGTAGCTGATCTTGCCTAGGGTTTAAAATAGTCTAGCATGGGCCCTGAACACAGGGTGGATACTGGACATGATTTACCAGTTGCTACATGGTGGGCACACAGCCATATCGCATTTATACCTATTCACTGCTTTTATATGTCTTTCTTTACTTCACCTGTTTCTTCTCTCTCACACCTTGGTTCCTGGTCTATATCCACCATTGTTCCTACCCACACCCTTTTTACTGCTTCTATGGAGGTTTATGTCCACACACCTCCCCCCTCAAGCACCTGTTGACTTTATTTGCATTCTTAGGGGCGGGACCCGCTGTGCTCCACCAGATATAAAAGGAGAGGTATATAGACAGGATAGGTGGCCACATTTCACGAAATCAGGGTGGATACCAGACATGATTTCTCAGTCGCCACATGGTGGGTACACAGCTATTTCGTATTGATACCTATTCACTGTTTTTATTCATGTCTTTCTCTATTTTCACCTGTTTCTTGTCTCCCACACCTTGGTCTCTGGTTTATATCCAGCACTGTTCCTACCCACACCCTTTTCACTGCTTCCCATGGGGGTCTATGTCCATACACAACCCCCCCCCCCTTTTAGTACCTGGTTACTTCATTTGTATTCTTCCTGCCTGTCAAAACTCCTGAATATGTCTCCATCTTTTGATCCATATCCATGTATCTACATGCGGAATATATTTTGATACTTGATACTTTCCAGCTATCATCTAGGATGATAGAATTGCATACTTATTTACACACATACATATATATATCCAACTTTGTTTCTGAGACTGGTTAAATTGGAGATACTCAAACACTCTTCACATATTAAAGCGGAGTTCCACCCAGTGAACGTTTTTTTTAATAAAAATACCCCCGGGACAGTCAGGGCTAGTGCATTCTACAATGGATAGCCTCTGATCTGTCCCGGGTTGCACTTACCTGCAAGAAGAAATACTTGCCTTGAAAATGTATTCTCCAGCACTGCCATCTCAGGTGTGGGCAGCTTGAAGCCAGCGCGATCCTCTTCTGTGTCCTCTTCCGTTTTCTTCGGTCCCACGATGCACTGCGACGGCCCCGCCGTCACTTCCGGTGCCTCAGCGTCATCCCTGCACAGCTTCTAGGCATGCCCAGAAGCTGTTTTGCAAGGTATGACAGCGCCTGCTCCGGAACTGACGTCGGGGCCGGTGCAGGCGCATTGATTCCTAGGAGTGATGACGTTCAGCTCCCAGGAATCATTGCATGCCAGGAAGTGACAAATCGCTGTGGCCGCCGAGGGGAGGAAGAGGAAGTAAGGTAAGTATATTTTCTTCTAAAACAAGGTAAGTAAAAAAAAAAAAAAATTGCGATTATCCATTTGTTTTTCAGGTGACCCGGAGCGAGAAGATGGAGGTAAGTATAATTTTAGGGTGGAACTCCACTTTAAGGCACATCCTCACCCCTGATCCGGTGTAGCATCCCTTTGGGTTCCTGCTCCTTCAGCCCCCTTTTGGACATATTGTCTGCCATCGTATGGTAGCGCTGTTTTTAAGCAAGATGACATGACTTTGTATGTGAGTATGGTGCCTCCCCACTTGGGTCTTACATTTATTGAGTATCCATGCCCAATCTGTCATTCACTCTGCATGTCGACTAACAACATTTATTATATTTCCAGATATGCTATATTACACATACTCCTGATGATTGGGCAATGAGACCCATGAAACGCGTTGAGTTCAACGTTCAAAATGTATTTATGTGCAAACTGTTATTACCATGTCATATTTCACTGATAATTTGCATTAGTATGCTCATGTAATGATGTTTTACTTGGATATGTATTTATATGGCTACTATTCTACACACGGTTTTACAAATAAACCAGATGCATTGCATTTTAATGACACATTGAGTCCTCCTCATTTAAAGTCCCATCAGGCTCTCTTTTCCTGTTTTGTATCCTGTTTCTCCTTGTACAAAGAAGCAGATACCGGACCTGCTGATGGGCTAGACCTTCTATGGCCCTGTCCAGCTCACCTAGAGTAACTGCCTGTCTCCTGGAATCTCCTCCATGCTCTTGAGACTGTGCTGGGAGACACAGCAAACCTTCTGGCAATGGCACATATTGATGTGCCATCCTGGAGGATTTGGACTGCCTGTGCAACTTCTATGGGGTCCAGGCATCCCCCTCATGCTACCAGTAGTGACACTGACCCTAGCCAAATGCAGAACTAGTGAAAAACAGTCAGAAACGATGAATAGGGAAAAAAAATCCAGTGGCCTCCACCTGTAAAACCATTCCTGTTTTGGGTGTTGTCTCAATGTTGCCCATCTAGTAAACCTGTTGTTAATTTCATTAACAACCCCCTCCGCTACTTAAGTGACCAGATCAATATCCCAGGAGTTTAACCACTTCCATACCGAGTCATGTAAAATGACGTCGGCAAAGTGGTTGTCTAGATCCGGGCCGCCGTCATATGACGTCGGCCCGTTCTAGCTGCTACTGCGCGCCCCCGGCGGCGCGCAGCGGCGCGATCAGGGATGAGGCTTGTCCCTCGGACATAGCCCATCCCTGATCAAGGTAAAGCCAATAGAAATTGGCTGTTTACCATGTGATCGGCTGTGTCAATCACAGCCGATCACATGAGCGGCTCCAGCACGAGCCGCTCGTTCTCTCTGCAATGCGCGCCCCCGGGGGCGCGCAGAGCAGCGATCGGGGACGAGGCTCGTCCCTCGGACAGAGTCGATCCCCGATCTAGGTAAAGAGCCAATGAAATTGGCTCTTTACCACGTGACCGGCTGTGTCCAATCACAGCCGGTCACAAATGTCAACAGAGAACACGGTAACTAGCTGTCACCGTGTTCTCCTCCTCACACACTGATCCTGTGTGAGGAGGAGATTGTGGTAACAGCTAGTTACCAACTACAGTGCACCCTAAACACACTGATTGCCCCCCCCCAATAAAGAGCACCTGTCACTAGCCCATCAAAGTACCCGAGTACCTGTCACCAGCCCATCAGGTACTCAGATGACAGGTACTTGGGTACTCTGATGGGCTGGTGACAGGTATTCGGGTACTCTGATGACAGGTACTCGGGTACTCTGATGACAAGTACTCGGGTACTCTGATGACAGGTACTCGGGTACTCTGATGACAGGTACTCGGGTACTCTGACGGGTACTCTGATGACAGGTACTCGGGTACTCTGACGGGTACTCTGATGACAGGTACTCGGGTACTCTGATGACAGGTACTCGGGTACTCTGATGACGGGTACTCTGATGACGGGTACTCGGGTACTCTGACAGGTACTCGGGTACTCTGATGACAGGTACTCGGGTACTTTGAGTACCTGTCAACGGAGTACCCGTCATCAGAGTACCTGAGTACCTGTCACCTACCCATCAGAGTACCCGAGTACCTTCCACCTGCTTATCAGAGTACCTGACGCCTGAAGTACCCAAGTACTTGCCGCCTGCTCATCAGTACCCATCACTACTCATCAGTACTCATCAGTACCTATCACGTATCAGTACTGATCATCAGTACCCATCAGTACAGTATCACCTATCACCTATCAGTCAGTGAGTACTACTCATCAGTACCTGTCACCTGCCCATCAGAGTACCCGAGTACCTGTCACCTGCCTATCGGAGTACCCGAGTACCTGCCACCTGCTCATCAGTACCAGAGTACCTGTCACCTGCCCAACAAAGTACCCGAGTACCTGTCACCCTTCATACAGCCACCATGTCCAAGTCCAAAAAGGTTTATATACGTCCTCCATTTAAACCTAAATACCGGTGTTATGGCAGCAGATAGCTGCCATAACCCTGGTATTTTTTTAAACGGTGGACGGTTGGCTTTCCGATAAGGGTGGTCCCAGCGGCGGATTTGCCGTGGGATCACCCTTCCGGGATGGCGGAAGAGGCGCCCCCCCCCCCCTCCCGACGCGTTCCGGTCCTTTTCCCCGCTTACCGGACCCGCCGGCAGCGGGGAAAACGATCCGGTCCCGAATCCTCACAGACAGGATGTCGAGTGAGGGCAAGCTTGCCCTCACTTGACTCTATGGTCTTGGAGGACCGGAGCTACGGAAAATGTTGTTGCCTAGCAACCGGTTTAAAGGTCCTTTTTTTTTTTTTTTTTTCATTTTATATTATAATTATTTTTTTTTTTTTTTTTTTATATCTTTTAGTGTACTTGTGAGATCTGAGGACTTTTTGACCCCAGATCTCACAAAAAAGAGGTCCTGTCGTGCCTATTTCTATTACGAGGAATATTTACATTTCTTTTAATAGAAATAAAAATGATCAATTTTTTTTTTTTTTTTAAACGGTGTAAAAATAAAAAATAATAAATAAAATAAATAGTAAAAAAATAAAAAATAAAAAATTAAAGCGCCCTGTCCCCGTTAGCTCGCGCGCAGAAGCGAATGCATACAGAAACCCCGCCCACATATGTAAACGGTGTTCAAACCACACATGTGAGGTATCGCCGCGATCGTTAGAGCAAGGGGAATAATTTGAGCCCTAGACCTCCTCTGTAACTCAAAGATGGCAACCTGTAGAAATTTTTAAATTGTCGCCTATGGGGATTTTTAAGTACCAAAGTTTGTCACCATTCCGTGAGCGTGCACAATTTTGAAACATGGCATGTTGGGTATCTATTTACTCGGCGTAACATTATCTTTCATATTCTGGAAAAAAATTGAGCTAACTTTACTGGTTTCTTATTTTTTAATTAAAAAAAGTGAATTTTTTCCAAAAAAATTGCGTTTGGAAGACCGCTACGCAAATACGGTGTGATAAAAAATATTGCAATAATCTCCATTTTATTCTCTAGGGTCTCTGCTAAAAAAAAATATATAATGTTTGGGGGTTCTAAGCAGTTTTCTAGCAAAACAACTGATTTTAGCTTGTAAACACCAAATGTCAAAAATAGGCCTAGGCAAGTGGCTAGGATGCATGATGATGCTCCTTGGATGTTAGGCCCCTCTATATGGCTAGGCTGTGAAAAAGTCTCACACATGTGGTATTGCCATACTCAGGAGGAGTGGCAGAATGTATTTTGGGGTGTCATTTTTGCTGTGTACATGCTATGTGTTAGGAATATCCTATAAATTGACAACTTTGTGTAAAAAAAAAAAAGTTTTCATTTTTTTCCCACATTTTCCAAAAACCTGTGGAAAAAAATGATATGTTCAAACGACCCATAATGCCTCATAGAATATACGTTGGAGTGTTTGCTTTCCAAAATGGGGTCATTTTGTGGACTTTTCCATTGTATTGGTGCTCTAGGGCCTTGAAAAGTGTGATAGGTAGTAAGAAAGTTTTATGTGTATTTATGCTCCTAGAACGCCTGAATGTGCTTCTTGGACGTGGAGTCTCTTTTTGTGGCCAGGCTGTGTAAAAGTCTCACACATGTGGTATCGCCATACTCGGAAGGAGTAGCAGAATGTATTTTTGGGTGTAATTTTTGCTGTGTACATGCTATGTGTTAGAAATAGCTTATAAATTGACAACTTTGTGGGAAAAAAAAGAAAAAAAAATGTTTTTCTTAATTTTCCCAAGAATTGTGGGAAAAAATTACAACTTCAAAAAACTCACCATGCCTCTTACTAAATACCTTGGACTGTCTACTTTACAAAAAGGGGTCATTTGGTCAGTATTTGTACTGTCCTGACATTTCAGGGCCTCAAGAAAGGAGATAGGCAGTCAGTACATCTGGTGTGATCAATTTTCAGTAATTGGTACCATAGCTTCTAGACTCAATAACTTTCACACAGACTAAATAATATACACTAATTTGGGTTAATTTTACCAGAGACATGTAGCAGTATACATTTTGGCCCAAATGTATGAAGAAAAATTTATTTTTTGCAAAATTTCATAATTGAAACTAAAAAAAAGTGTTTTTTTTTCAAAATTTTTGCTCTTTTTTTGCATATATCACGAAAAAAAACCCCCCCAGTTGTGATCAAATACCACCAAAAGAAAGCTCTATTTGTGTGAAAAAAATGATAAAAATTTTGTTTGGTTACAGTGTAGCATGACTGAGCAATTGTCATTCAAAGTGTGAGAGTGCTGAAAGCTGAAAATTGGTCTGGGCAGGAAGGGTGTCTAACTGCTCTGTATGGAAGTGGTTAATTGACTTGATGCTGTACTCTGATTAAAGTTTTGTAAATAATGTATATTTTCGAGGTTTAGGTTAATTAATCAGGCACGATACTACTTAATATTCTAAAAATAATTGTGCTCAATGGTTTAGTGGTTAGCGCTAATAACTATAAATACGGAACCATGGGTTCAAAACCCAGGCATGCCATCACCAGTGTTGGGCATGTAACTTAAAAAAGTAATTTGTTATAGTTACTTGTTACTTCTCTCAAAAAGTAACTGAGTTACATCAGTAAAAAAGTAACTAAAAAATACTCAAATATGTCAAATAACTTATATGCCCCCAATATTAAATATGTTAAATGAATGAAATGAACACTAAATAAAAGCAATTATTATTATAAAACATTGTACAGTAATCTACACTATTTTAACAACTTAAGCCCTAGGCCTATTTCTGACAATTTTTGTTTACAAGATAAAATCAGTATTTTTTCCTAGAAAACTACTTAGGACCCCCAAACATTATATATATATATATATATATATATATATATATATATATATATATATATATATATATATTTTTTAGCAAAGACTCTGGAGAATAAAATGACGGTCATTGCAATATTTTTTGTCACGCGGTATTTGCGCAGCAGTCTTTAAAACGCCATTTTTTTTGAAGAATTACGAAAAATCACATTTCACTGCATTTAAAAAAAACTAAACAGTAAAGTTAGCCCATTTTTTTTTTTGTATATTGTGAAAGATGATGTCACGCAGCGTAAATAGATACCCAACATGTTACGGTTTAAAATTGCGCACACCCGTGGGATGGCGACAAACTACGGTCAATAGAAATCTCAATAGGCGACGCTTTAAATTTTTTTAACGGTTACCAGTTTAGAGTTAGAGTGTAGTTTTTTTTTTTTTTGATTATTGCTCACTCTCTGGCGATTGCGGCGATACCTCACATGTGTGGTTTGAACAGTGATTTCATTCGCAACTCAACTTCCATATGCGTTTTCTTTCGTGCGCGAACTAACGGCGACGGGGGCGGCTACATTTTTTTTTCCCTATTTATTTATTTATTTTAACTTTATCACAGGTTTTAAAAAAAAAAAAAATATGATCACTTTTATTGCTGTCACAAGCAATGTAAACATCCCTTGTGACAGTAATATGCAGTGACAGATACTCTTTATGGAGGGATCGACCCTAGACCCCTCCACTACACTTCCATGTATTCAAAACGCCGCAAACGGCATTTTTTAATACACTAGTTTTTTTAATTTGCCGCCTTTAGCAGCAGAGTAACTAGGACGTGACGTCATGGACGCCGCCTCCGGGTTACGTCATCGGAGACCTGATCTAAGCCGTTTCCGGCTTTGATCGGGACTCCATCCAGCCAGCGGACGTGCGGGCTGGGTGCTTGGGTCTCCTGGTGGGACGGGAGACCTGGGCAAAGCCGCGGAAGGCGGCGGGAGGGGGGGATGTCCCCTCCCGCTCGCGGGGGTAACGACCGAGCGGCTCCCGAGCCACATGGGTCATTACCGCCAGAAACCTGACCGTCGGCTCTAAACAACGGTACTGGTGTGATCCTCTAGCTAGAGGCATCACCCCGGTATAACACCGCAAAGTCAGCTGATATACCCATACGTCACTTTGCGGTAAGTGGTAATGTTGCTGTGGGACAATGAGACACCTCTCAAATATATTATTGTAAATACTATAAATACTATAGTGGAGCAATAAAACACAATAGATGGTTTAGACATTTTTATATTTATTTGCACAGACCTGAGACCACAACTGGCCAACAAACAAGTCTCAAAATAAATTATACTTCTTATAACTGTACCAAGAAAAAAGTAAATAAAAAAAATAATGAATAAACTCTTTGTTGTGCAAAATAAAAATATAAAACCGTCACACAACTTCACAATTGGTAGACATACTGTGTAGCGTACTTCAAGTATTTTATACTGAGCAATGTACCAAAAATAAACAATAATAATAAAAATATACACTCTTTGTAGTGCAAATAAAAAATATGAAACTGATATATGTAAACAAACAGGTACTGAAACATTTTATTACTTGTTTTATATAACAGTTACATATTTTTAATTTGCACTGTATATTTTTATTATTATTGTTTAATGAAAAAAAAAAAAAAAAACTGTTATCTCCTCTGCCTCTATTTAATTCACTGTCATGGTTTGCCAGATAAATCCAACTTTAGCTCCTAAACATTCATCCAAGCTATCTATCCTAAGTATTAAACCAGTGGTTGTATCTCAAACTTCTGGTCAGAGAGCCTATTCCTATTTGGAGTGATGACAAGTTTCCCAAGACTAAAGAGTCTCTCTACTGGGGCACTGGATGGAGTAGCTGCATTATATCTGAGTGAAATTTTCTTTATCAGTGCAAATCCATTTAGAGAGTCTATCTCCTGTGCTCCTGATTTAAAATAATCTGCAACTTGAGTTTTAGCGGTAGAAGAGATGAAGAGAAGGAAAATAACTCATCCTCTATGGCTAAGTCTCTGCTACTGCGGTGTGTTGATGTGCTAGTGGTGGTACCTGCTTGCTGATCTTGGCCTAGGACAAGTTTCCGGCACTCCGCCAGCAGACTTGCCTTGGCCTTGTCCTTCCTGACCTGTGTCCGAAGCCAACGTAATTTGAACTTGGGCAGAGTCACAGCAGCCAAGACAGCATCCTCGCTTTCCAGCACCTCTGCAAATCTTGTTTTTATTGCCTGGAAATAATAATTCAAAGAACACATTATTTTATTTATTTTATTTCAGGTGCTTATACTGTATATAGTGCCATCAGTTTAAGCGTATCCATATGTTGTCTTTGGAAATAGACGTATGACATGAGTGCTGCCAGCACTGCTGCAGAGGTTGAAGGGGTGGGGGGTCAGCCTGTCAGTGCTCAGACCATACGCCGCACACTGCATCAAATTGGTCTGCATGGCTGTCATCCCAGAAGGAAGCCTCTTCTAACATTCACACATACTAGGGCCAATTTAGACATGTCTTTGGAGTGTGGGGGGGGGGGGGAGGGGGGAAATCAATAAAATAAGATGCAATTCTTGGGTGACTGGTTAAAGATATAAAAATAAATTAAAGTTCTTACTGTCACAACTGCCTCTGGAAGGTCAACTAGGATTTGCAGGCCACTCTTCAGTTCCAAGGTCCTGAAAATCAATGTTTCCAGTGTGGGTAGGAGTTTACCTTGGAAACAGTTGTCTTCTTCCTGAAAAATGTCTAAGGCTACTGTTAGGGTTGAGCGGACACCTAGATGTCCGTGTTCGACGGGTTCGGCCGAACTTTAAAAAAAAGTCCGGGTCCGTGTCCCGGACTTTTACCGAACTTTTCCCGGACACCGAACCCCATTGAAGTCAATGGGGGCCCGAACTTTAAGGCACTAAAATGGCTCTAAAACACCAATGGAAAGGGCTAGAGTGCTGCAAATGGCAGCAAAACGTAGTTAAGAGCATGGCAAGTGCTCTGCAAACAAATGTGGATAGGGAAATAACTTAAAACAACAAAAAAAAACAGAAAAATAAAACAATGTTCTTCATCTCTGAAGGACGAGGCCCATATGGAGTAGGAGGGAGGTTGAGGTGGTGGTGGATGTGGCGGTGTCATAGGCGTGCGCACAGGGTGTGCCGGGTGTACCTGGGCACACCCTAATCACCTAGGGCACATAGCATTATCGCTCTGTTTGCCAGTGAGGAGATGGGAAAGATCTCCCTTGGACCTGCTCTGCTCTATTTCTCTTTGCCAGCAGGGAGAGTAATGTATCGGGGCCATGTACATGTAGGCAAACACATGCATGTGTATTTCAACTTTGGGGTGCACACCCTAATGCAATAGGCTGCGCACACCTATGGGCGGTGTAGGTGGAAGCGGCGGTGGAGGAGGACCAGGGCCGGATTAAGAGCATCATGGTCTTGGTGCTGAGGATTTTGAAGGGCCTTAAGGGCCGTGCCTTGGCATGCACCCAGAGGAGGAAGGGTGCAGCCATGCATGCCTAATTCAACATGGGATGCTGTCTCTGAAGCCCATAAACACATCCATGCATCGGCAACTGTCCCTCCTTGTCAGGCCTTCGCGCTGTGTGGGGAGGTTCTGAGGGTGCTGCCTGGGGAAGCGAGCATAGAAGCCAGACTTCTGTGTTTACAAGTGACAGAAGAGCGGTCACAGTGAATATGGCCAACCCGGGGCCTATATAAAAGGTAGGGGCCTGGAGCTGCAGCTCCAATAGCCCCTACGTTAATCTGGCCCTGAGGAGGAGGACGAGGTAGCCAACACTGCTTCTTTTCACAAATTTTAAATGAGGGTACACCCCAAAAGAGTGAGAAAGAGCAAAAATGGAACAATGGGTGGGTAAGGTCGGTATCCATTGCTATTCTGCACAAGGTACGGAAAAGTCCCGTGGGATCCATGCCTGGTTCATTTTAATGAACGTGAGCTTGTCCACATTGTCTCTGGACAGGCGGCTGCGCTTGTCTGTTATAACGCCCCCAGCTGTGCTAAATACCCGTTCAGATAATACACTGGCTGCAGGGCACGCCAGCACCTCCAAGGCGTAAAGGGCAAGCTCAGGCCATGTGCCCAATTTGGAGACCCAGAAGTTGAAGGGGGCAGACCCCTCATTCACTACATGTAGGCGTGTGCACACATACTGCTCCACCATGTTGGTAAAATGCTGCCTCCTGCTAAGACGTTCCATCTGAGCTGCTGGTGCTGCTGTTTGTTGTGGCGTGCTGACAAAGCTTTTCCACATTTCGGCCATGCTAACCCTGCCTTCTGAGGTGCTGGCGGTGCCCTGGTTGCGTTGGCGACCTCCTCCTCCTCCTCCTCCTCCTCCTCCTCTGCCTTGTGCTTCCACTGTGGCCCCGCTGTCAGATGGGAATGCCAGCAGCATCGCATCTACCAGCGTGCGCTTGTACTCGCGCATTTTGCGATCGCGCTCCAGTGAGTGAATTAAGGACGGTACGTTGTCCTTGTAACGGGGATCCAGCAGCGTGGCCACCCAGTAATCAGCACAAGTTAGAATGTGGGCAACTCGGCGGTCGTTGTGGAGACACTGCAGCATGTAATCGCTCATGTGTGCCAGGCTGCCCAGAGGCGACGAAAGGCTGTCCTCTGTGGGAGGTGTATCGTCCGTGTCCTCTGTATCCCCCCAGCCACGCACCAGTGATGGCCATGAGCTGGCCTGGGTGCCACCCTGCTGTGAACATGGTTCCATCTCCTCCTCCAGCTCCTCCTCCAGCTCCTCCTCCTCCTCATCCTCCAGAACTGTGCCCCTGCTGGACAATTGTGTCCCTGGCATTTGTGTGTGCAGGAACCCACCCTCGGAGCCCCTTGCGAATGACTGCCCTGAAAGCCTTTGAAATGTTACCTCTTCATCCTCCTCCTCCTCCTCCTCATCCTGTGCCACATCCTCTTCCATCATCGCCCGAATTGTTTTTTCAAGGAGGCATAGAAGTGGGATAGTTAAGCTGAGAACGGCGTCATTGCCACTGGCCATGTTGGTGGAGTACTCAAAACAGCGTAACAAGCAGACTTGTATAAAGTACTCGAAATTTCTACTTGAGTAAAAGTACAAGTGCTCGATCAAAAAATTACTTGAGTAGAAGTGGAAGTGCTCGCAGAAAAAGTTACTTAAGTAGAAGTACTAAAGTATTCAACATTTTTTTTACTTAAGTATTGCAAGTAGTTTTTTCAAAAAATTTGCTACTTAAGTACTAAAAGTAAAAAGTACCAGTAGTTTTGAAAAAAAATTTCTACTCAAGTACTGAAAGTAGAAGTACAAGTACTGTGTTATGTAGTTATTAAAGAAATAAGTCAAAAGTTTGAACATCATATTGTTTTTATTATTTCAAATGATTTATTCAAATGATTAACCTGTGTTTGTTAGTAGTTTCTTGATGCACTTTAAGCGCTGTAGCACCATTTATTTGTTTGTTTCATATTTTCTTTTTATTGGAAAGATTTGGTATAGCAGCTTTTATTATACACAGCCTTTATTTTCGTATGCGCTGATTTACAAATGACATTATACACATTTTTTTGAGCTTTATGCAACCTGCCATCTACTGTTCTGGCAGTGGTAATTTTTTTAAAAGTAACGAGTAACTATGCAGCACAAAAAAAAATACTTGAGTAGAAGTATCGAAATCATCGAAAAAATGTAGTGAAGTAAAAGTAGAAGTAGGAGAAAAAAATTCTACTCTAGGAAAGTACAGATACCGCATTTCGGTACTTAAGTACAGTACTTAAGTAGTTCTACTTCGTTACTATACATCTCTGCTAACAAGGCACACAGGTCTCGCATGGAGGCCCAGTTATTGGTGGTGAAGTGGTGCTGTTCCGCAGAGCGACTCACGCGTGCGTGCTGCAGCTGAAACTCCACTATGGCCTGCTGCTGCTCGCACAGTCTTTGCAGCATGTGCAAGGTGGAGTTCCACCTTGTGGGCACGTCGCATATGAGGCGGTGAGCGGGAAGGCCGAAGTTGCGCTGCCAGGCGAGCAGCAGCAGGGTGAGAACGCCGAAAGTGCGCACAGACGGCCCGCACTTTCTGCAGCAGCTCTGACATATCGGGGTAGTTTTTAAGGAACCTCTGCACTACCAAATTCAGCACATGCGCCAGGCAAGGGATGTGCGTCAAACCGGCTAGGCCCAGAGCTGCTATGAGATTTCGCCCATTATCGCACACCACCAGGCCGGGCTTGAGGCTCGCTGGCAGCAACCACTCATTTGTCTGCTGTTCCATGCTCCTCCACAACTCCTGCGCGGTGTGTGGTTTGTCCCCCAAACAGGCAAGTTGTAAAACTGCCTGCTGTCGTTTAGCCCTGGCCGTGCTGAAGTTGGTGGTGAAGGTATTACGCTGTCCGGATGAGGAGGCGGTAGAGGATGAGGTAGCGGAGTAGGATGAGTTAGGAACAGGAGGCAAACTGAAGCGCCCTGCAATCCTCGGTGGTGGAAGGACATGCGCCAAATTGCTATCCGCCTCAGGCCCATCCGCCACTGCATTTACCCAGTGTGCCGTTAGGGAGATATAACGCCCCTGACCGTGCTTACTGGTCCACGTATCGATAGTTAGGTGGACCTTGGCACAGATGGCGTTGCGCAGTGCACACCTGATTTTTTCCCCCACTTGGTTGTGCAGGGAAGGGATGGCTTGCCTGGAAAAGTAGTGGCGGCTGGGCACGACGTACTGTGGGACAGCCACCGACATAAGCTTTTTAAAACTGGGCGTCTCCACCAGACGGAATGACAGCATTTCAAAGGCCAATAATTGTGAAATGCTGGCATTCAGGGCCAGGGATCGCGGGTGGATAGGGGGGTACTTCCTCTTCCTCTCAAGTGTTTGGGAGATGGAAAGCTGAACACTTCCACGGGACATTGTGGAGATGGTTGTTGGTGACCCAGGTGGTGGTGTTGCTGACAGATCGTCTGTTTGCGGGGTGGCAGGTGCCGGTATGACTACAGAGGTGGCTGGAGCGGCCGAGACTGCAGCAGAAGAGGAAGCAGGATGAGCCAGAGACGTTTCTTGGTTTTGAAGGTGTGTACTCCACTGCAGCTCGTGCTTTGCACTTAGATGCCTGATAATGCAGGTTGTGCTCAGGTTGAGAAGGTTTATGCCTCGCTTCAGGCTCTGATTGCACAGGGTGCAAACCACTCGTGTCCTGTCATCAGCACATTTTCTAAAGAACTTCCACGCTAGAGAACTCTTTTGAGCTGACTTTGGTGCGCTTGTTCCCTTGCTGCGTTGGGCAGTAGCAGGCGTAGTGTCTAGGGCACGGCCGCTCCGCTTCTGCACCCTGCTCCCTCTTCTGCTGTGCTGGTGGCTCTGTGCGACCACCGCCTCTTCCTCCAAAATACTCAGGTCACCTGCATGACCTTCATTCCATGTGGGGTCGAGGACCTCATCGTCCTCCACATCATCTTCCACCCAGTCTTCACCCCTGCCCTCCCTGTCGGTCTCCACAATGCTGAACGCCGCAGCAGTTGGCACCTGCGTTTCGTCATCATCGGAGACGTGCTGTGATGGTCCTTCCATGTACTCATCTTGAGAAATAAGTGGTTGGGCATCGCTGCACTCAATCTCTTCCACTTCTGGGGCAGGGCTAGGTGGATGGCCCTGGGAAACCCTGCTGACAGAGTCCTCAAAAAGAATAAGAGACTGCTGTATGGCTTGGGGCTCAGACTGCTTGCCTGATTTGCAAGGGGGTGAGGTGAAAGACGGTTGGACATTGGCTGCAGGTGCCAACTCTGACCTTTCTGCAGTAGACTGGGTGGGAGACAATGTGAAGGAACTGGAGGCACTGTCAGCAGCAAACCAATCTACTATCGCCTCTCTGTGTTCTGGCCTCATCACTTCTAGAGGCGTATGATGCCCTACCAAATACTGCTGCAGGTTCTGTCGCCTACTCACACTTGAGGAAGGTGTTTCACTTGTGCGTGTAGCTGGCACAGATCGACCACGTCCTCTCCTTGCAACAGGAGCTCTAGCAGCAGCACCACGACCCCGGCCACGGCCCCTATTTGACGCTCTCCTCATATTTCTGAAATTTAAGATCTTGCCCTAGAAAGGTCTTTATTGAATAGCAGAACAAAAGAACAACAGTATCGCACGGGTGTATCTCACAGTCAAATATGCAAACTATGCCGCAATTTAATGTTTTTTACACCAAAAGGGTGTGTATTGAATAGCGGAATAGGATAAAAAACTGTGTATCTCACACGTACAAACACAGACTAGGCCCGATTACATTTTTTCCTACCCTAAAGGGAGGATGAGGAAGAGGAGTATGGAACAGGCAGCACCCTCAAATCTTCAGAAGTATGAGATGAACCTCAAAAACTTGGAAAGGTGGATCTCACACGTACCGACACAGACTATTCCGCAATTTAATTGATCCCCAAAGGTTTTTATTGAATAGCGGAATGGGAAATATGATCAAAAAAAGTGTATGTATCTCACACGTACAGAAGCACACTAGGCCCCAATTACTATTGTTTGTACACCTAAAAGCATGGATGAGGAGGAGGAGGAGGAGTATGGAACAGGCAGCACCCTCAAATCGTCAGAAGTATGAGATGAACCTCAAAAACTTGGAAAGGTGGATCTCACACGTACCGACACAGACTATTCCGCAATTTAATTGATCCCCAAAGGTTTTTATTGAATAGCGGAATAGGAAATATGATCAAAAAAAGTGTATGTATCTCACACGTACAGAAGCACACTAGGCCCCAATTATTATTGTTTGTACACCTAAAAGGATGGAGGAGGAGGAGGAGGAGTATGGAACAGGCAGCACCCTCAAAGCTTCAGAAGTATGAGATGAACCCCAAAAACTTGGAAAGGTGGATCTCACACGTACCGACACAGACTATTCCACAATTTAATTGATCCCCAAAGGTTTTTATTGAATAGGAAATATGATCAAAAAAAGTGTATGTATCTCACACGTACAGAAGCACACTAGGCCCCAATTACTATTGTTTGTACACCTAAAAGGATGGAGGAGGAGGAGGAGGAGTATGGAACAGGCAGCACCCTCAAAGCTTCAGAAGTATGAGATGAACCCCAAAAACTTGGAAAGGTGGATCTCACACGTACCGACACAGACTATTCCGCAATTTAATTGATCCCCAAAGGTTTTTATTGAATAGCGGAATAGGAAATATGATCAAAAAAAGTGTATGTATCTCACACGTACAGAAGCACACTAGGCCCCAATTACTATTGTTTGTACACCTAAAAGGATGGAGGAGGAGGAGGAGGAGGAGGAGTATGGAACAGGCAGCACCCTCAAAGCTTCAGAAGTATGAGATGAACCCCAAAAACTTGGAAAGGTGGATCTCACACGTACCGACACAGACTATTCCGCAATTTAATTGATCCCCAAAGGTTTTTATTGAATAGCGGAATAGGAAATATGATCAAAAAAAGTGTATGTATCTCACACGTACAGAAGCACACTAGGCCCCAATTACTATTGTTTGTACACCTAAAAGGATGGAGGAGGAGGAGGAGGAGTATGGAACAGGCAGCACCCTCAAAGCTTCAGAAGTATGAGATGAACCCCAAAAACTTGGAAAGGTGGATCTCACACGTACCGACACAGACTATTCCGCAATTTAATTGATCCCCAAAGGTTTTTATTGAATAGCGGAATAGGAAATATGATCAAAAAAAGTGTATGTATCTCACACGTACAGAAGCACACTAGGCCCCAATTACTATTGTTTGTACACCTAAAAGGATGGAGGAGGAGGAGGAGGAGTATGGAACAGGCAGCACCCTCAAAGCTTCAGAAGTATGAGATGAACCCCAAAAACTTGGAAAGGTGGATCTCACACGTACCGACACAGACTATTCCGCAATTTAATTGATCCCCAAAGGTTTTTTATTGAATAGCGGAATAGGAAATATGATCAAAAAAAAGTGTATGTTTTTCACACGTACAGAAGCACACTAGGCCCCAATTACTATTGTTTGTACCCCTAAAAGGATGGATGAGGAGGAGGAGGATGAAACAGGCAGCACCCTCAAATCTTCAGAAGTATGAGATTGTGTTCACTGTACCCCACAAAGATTGTGTTCACTGCACCCCAAAAGGATTGTCTTCACTGCACCCCACAAAGATTGTGTTCACTGTAATCCACAAAGATTGTGTTCACTGTACCCCCCAAAGATTTTGTTCACTGCACCCCACAAAGATTGTGTTCACTGTACCCCACAAAGATTTTGTTCACTGCACCCCACAAGGATTGTCTTCACTGCACCCCACAAGGATTGTCTTCACTGCACCCCACAAAGATTGTGTTCACTGTACCCCACAAAGATTGTGTTCACTGCACCCCAATAGGATTGTGTTCACTGTACCCCACAAAGATTGTGTTCACTGTACCCCACAAAGATTGTGCTCACTGTACCCCCCAAAGATTTTGTTCACTGCACCCCACAAGGATTGTCTTCACTGCACCCCACAAGGATTGTGTTCACTGTACCCCACAAATATTGTGTTCACTGTACCCCACAAAGATTTTGTTCACTGCACCCCACAAAGATTGTGTTCACTGCACCCCAAAAGGATTGTCTTCACTGCACCCCACAAAGATTGTCTTCACTGCACCCCACAAGGATTGTCTTCACTGCACCCCACAAAGATTGTGTTCACTGTACCCCACAAAGATTGT
The DNA here is from genome assembly GCF_965119305.1 of Pelophylax lessonae. Classification (NCBI taxonomy): domain Eukaryota; kingdom Metazoa; phylum Chordata; class Amphibia; order Anura; family Ranidae; genus Pelophylax; species Pelophylax lessonae. Next base: position 36,420,200 of record NC_138774.1, read on the forward strand.
GTTCACTGCACCCCACAAAGATTGTGTTCACTGTACCCCACAAAGATTGTGTTCACTGTACCCCACAAAGATTGTGTTCACTGTACCCCCCAAAGATTTTGTTCACTGCACCCCACAAGGATTGTCTTCACTGCACCCCACAAGGATTGTCTTCACTGCACCCCACAAAGATTGTGTTCACTGTACCCCACAAAGATTGTGTTCACTGTACCCCCCAAAGATTTTGTTCACTGCACCCCACAAGGATTGTCTTCACTGCACCCCACAAGGATTGTGTTCACTGCACCCCACAAAGATTGTGTTCACTGTACCCCACAAAGATTTTGTTCACTGTACCCCACAAAGATTGTGTTCACTGTACCCCACAAAGATTTTGTTCACTGCACCCCACAAAGATTGTGTTCACTGCACCCCACAAGGATTGTCTTCACTGCATCCCACAAAGATTGTGTTCACTGTACCCCACAAAGATTTTGTTCACTGCACCCCAAAAGGATTGTGTTCACTGCACCCCAAAAAGATTGTGTTCACTGCAGCCCACACACAGAAAAATGGATGTGGATCACTGACACCTGCCTATCTCCTATCCCACACCACACAGCAATATCGATTGTAGTTTGTAGAACACACTGACCCTATAATTCAGCAGACTCTATCCCTAAAATGCCTACAACTCGCCCTGCCTAAACACTCCGACCTGACCCTAAATTCTATCCGGACACCAATTCGTTTTCCCTGCCTGTCTTTCCCTAATCAGCAGCCAGCACGTATGTGTGCTCTGTCCCTGAGCTAAGCAGCAGAATGACGCCGCTGCGGCTGCCTCGAACTTATAAAGACTTGGTCACATGCTTCAGACGGCCAATCACAGCTACTCATACATTTGCAGGCATGGCTGGGATAGCTTAAGGCACACCAGTTAAACGATTGTTGATTGGCTGTTGAAAGCCCGCCATGAAAAGAGCGCCAAAACATGCAAAACCCGGAAATAAAACGACCGAACACGGATTTTTTACCCGAACATACAGTAAAGTGTCCGTGTCCGTGTTCGGGTAACAAAAATCCAATTATTCGGTATGAACACGAATAATACAGTCCGTGTTCGCTCAACACTAGCTACTGTAAGTGGCCTCATGGCAGTACAGTACTCCCTGATGAACTGAGGTTCTCGTTCTGTGATTACTGGCATCTCAAACTTGGACGAGATGTTGTTCAGCTCACCCCTAGGAATCTCACCGATTCGAGCCAGGGCATCATAAAATAAATTCCATCTTGTACTGCAAGGGACCATCAGCTTCTTTGCAATGATGTCATCCACGGTCTCTGCAGCCATCGTTGAACGACTAGCCATGTTCCATAAGCCTGTACATTTTGCTGTAGTGCTTCTGTATATCGCTTTTGTTTGTGGTTTTGACATTAACTACTTGTCAACATTAGTACATGAAACAAGGTTTAAAGTGGGAGCAGCACACCTCGTAAAGTGGCGGCAAAGTGATCACAATTTCACCACCATCATCATCACCACCGTTTTGTTGCGATACATCATTAATGTCCGTAAAAGTCACCTCCTCCTCATCATCCTCCTCCTCAACTGGCTGCTGGTATCTTTCAAAAGGCCTTGACGAAATTGGAGCCAAAATCTGACAGTTGATGTAATTTTATGGGATATGCCATAGGATGAGTGAATGTTGTCAAGCTCAATTGCAATAATGTCATGAGTATGACGACCCTTGAATCTTCTGCATGCTAGTGCTGCTTTCCCTCGCTTCATGCATTTTGGATCTATCCAATGCCGGTTACGCCAAGATAGCTTTTTTATGTGCCGTCCAAATATCGGCTGTTGTGGAAATATAGTCTACATGTTCAAAGGTCTTTTTGAGGTCGTCATTCGTTCTGGCATACTCGGCATCTACTGTATGCACTTTGAAAAAGTATTTTTGCATGGTGGGCCTACCGCCTGTCTCTCAGGTATTTTCGCAATGATTGCCCGGAAAGAATCCGACTCAACTGTCGACAACAGCAGCATCTCCTCAACTATATATCTGGAAATTATTTTGTTTAATTCTGTCTGCGTTATACGAGTTTGCTGTGGTGAAAAATCAACTTTCAGTTGCTTTGATGTTGTGGCTTCATTTCCTCCTTTGATAGTGGAGCTCACATTATCAGCTGTCTTGGCCACTAAATTTGTGTCAGCATGAGACTATGTGAGGTGCTTCATTAAATTTGTATTACTTGCCACCGACGTGGAGAGACTCTTATTTCCTGTGCATAAGTTGCATGTTACATAAACATTCTTGCCTTTCACCTCAATGAGGGAAAAGTAGTGCTCATACTTCCAGTTTGTGAAAGCTGCCTTTGTACTTGTTGGATTTGTCATCGCTCTGACTCCTGGTCGTCGTCGGTGTGTGCGATTGTGTCTGTGCGTTTGTGTGAACTGAACAGCAGTAACACAAAAAAGTCTCTCAAAGGACTTGTAATAATAATAATAATGGTTCAATGCAGGTGCTGGAGATGATGACGAGGCTTCCATATAAGAGTATTTTTATAGCCTTGCCCTTTATATCATATGCACTGTCTGTACTGTACTGTGGTGAATCCTGATTCCTGAGTGGTACCTGCGTGGTATTTGCTGAGTGGTACCGACTGAATGTTATTTGCTGAGTGGTACCGACTGCATGGCATTTGCTGAGTGGTACCGACTGCATGGCACACTGGTACGGTACCTGAGTGGTATTTGCTAAGTGGCACTGGTGGTACCTGAGTGGTATTTTCTGAGTGGCACTGGTGGTACCTGAGTTGTATTTGCTGAGTGGTACTGGCTGGCTGCGTGGTACACTGGCACTGGCAGTGGGTACCTGAGTGGTATTTGCTGAGTGGTACCGGCTGGCTGCGTGGTGGTGGTGGTACACTGGTACTGGCAGTGGTACCTGACCTGAGTCCTCCTGAATGACTCCTGACTGAGTGTTTTTTTTTTTTTTTTTTTTTACTCGAGTGGTACCTGCTGCTGGTGGGCAGTGCTGGTGGGCAGTGGTGGATGGTGGTGTGGCACTGGTGGGGGTACTGGCAGTGTGGTGCGGTGGTACGTGACCTGAGTCTGACACCCTGAGTCCACTCCAGTCCTGACTGTGGTATTTTATGTTTTTTTGGTACCTGCTGCTGGCTGGTGGTGGTGGTGGTGGCTGGTGGTGAGTGGTGTGGCACACTGGTGGGGTCTGAGTCCTGAGTCCTGACTGTGGTAACAGTATTTTTTTATTTTATTGTTTTTTAGGTGGATGGTGGTGTGGCCTGGTCAGGCACACTGGTGGGGTCCATCTGGCTCCTCCAGGCTGTCTGTCTGCCTGTGCTGCGGTCCCTCCTCCTGTTGTGACACTCCAGTGGCTGTGGACGGACGTGGTGGACTGGTGGTGTATTATATATATATTTATATTTAAATTACTTATGGCCTTGGCTGGCCTGCGCTGTGAGTCCTGGCCGCAACTCTCTCTTCTCTCGACCAGTACCGCGGACATCGCCGGCAGGGTCATAGAGGGGAGGAGTGAGGAGGAGTTACACTACTGCCATCTAGTGGCGGTAGATGTAATTGCGGTAACGTCGCTTAAGTAATGGGAATGACGTTACTGCAGGGGGGGGGGGAGAAGTAATCAATTAGATTACGAATTACCCGCAAAAGTAATGGCGTTAGTAACGCCGTTTTACTTTTAATGCCGTTATTCCCATCACTGGCCATCACCTACTTAAATTTTTAGTCAGCTGCAAATGCTGAAACTTGGTGAACGCCTAATTGCCACTGCCACATCTGCATGCATGTTTCCCTAATATGCAGCTGACCCCCCCACTCCTTCAACCTCTGCAGCAATACTGGCAGCACTGGCAGCAATTACCCAAAGACAACCTCTGGATATGACGCTGAGCACATGCACTCAACTTCTTTGGTTGATCATGGCGAGGCCTGTTCTGAGTGGAACCTGTCCTGTTAAACTGCTGTATGGTCTTGGCCACCGTGCTACAGCTCAGTTTCAGCCTTGGCAATCTTCTTAGCCTAGGCCATATTTATGTTGAGCATAAGATCCTCAGCAAGTTCTTTCCCATGAGGTGCCATGTTGAACTTCCAGGGACCAGTGTGAGAGAGTGAGAGCGATAACACCATATTTAATACACCTGCTCCCCATTAACACCTGAGACCTTGTAATAAGTCACATAACACCGGGGAGGGAAAATGGGCCCAATTTGGACATTTTCACTCAGGGATGTACTCACTTTTGTTGCCAGCGGTTTAGACATTAATGGCTATGTATTAGGTATTTTGAGTGGACAACAAATTTACACTGTTATACAAGCTGTACACTCACTACTTTACATTGTAGCAAAGTGTAATTTCTTCAGTGTTGTCACATGAAACGATATAATAAAATATTTACAAAAATGTGAGGGGTGTACTCACTTTTGTGAGATACTGTATGTAAGTTGAAGATTCCTTTGATATATACATCATATAGGTTGAGGGTTCCTTAGGTTTACATAAGTAAAGGGTTCTTTGGATGCATGTAAGTTGAGAGTTTCTTGGGTATACGTAAGTTGAGGTTTCTTGAGTGTATAAAACTCGAGCAGTCATTAGGTGTATGCAAATCAAGGGTTCCTTGAGTTTGTGTAAGTCGAGGGTTTATTAGATGTATGTAAGTTAAGGGTTCTTTGGGTATATGTACTTTGGGCGTTCCTTGGATGTATGCAAGTTGAGGGTTTCTTGGGTACATGTTAGTTGTGGATTTCATGGAATATGCAGTCATTTCCAGCGCTCAGAAACCCGCCAAAGACAAGAAGTACAGTAAGGATAATATCTGTCAGGAATACTCCACCGATGTAGCCCTCTTCAAAAGGGGGAATCCAGTAAAAACTACAAAAAAAGCTATATACCAAAGGTAGAACAACCTGTGAAAATCACATGCAATCTCCACCCTGCGCCAAGTATGAAATAATGAAAAAAAATAAAAAACTAACAAGCAGCCACCTACCAAACTCAATAAATTAAGCCATAGGATGTATTAGATCAAAGACCCAAAACATCCCGCCTGATGTTTTGGGTCTTTGATCTAATACATCCTATGGTTTAATACAAAAAAAGCACATGGGAGGGTGCAAAAACCTTGTGCATTATCTGAGATTTATTAAGTAGAACAAGAACGTAAGCAAATGGGTACTCACAAAGATAGAAGAAAAGAAGGCAATAAAAAACATGAAGCACAATCCAGTGCAGGTATCGTGCCATGTAATGAGCGATACCATGGTGCTGGTAAGCTAAACGCATTTCAGAGGCACACCCCTTCCTCAGAGCTGAGCCCTACCATCTTCTATTAATTTTGCCACATTTGCTACATAAAAATTGCTTTTCGGTTTCCTGCCAAGAGAACCTGTTCGTGACACAGAATGAATAATTATGAGCTAGCATTAGATACTGTATTAAGGTCTACATTGAGCATACATACTGTATACAGTGGGGATCGAAAGTTTGGGCACCCCAGGTAAAAATTTGTATTAATGTGCATAAAGAAGCCAAGGAAAGATGGAAAAATCTCCAAAAGGCATCAAATTACAGATTAGACATTCTTATAATATGTCAACAAAAGTTAGATTTTATTTCCATCATTTACACTTTCAAAATAACAGAAAACAAAAAAATGGTTTTGGCACCCTGCAGAGTTAATATTTTGTACTGCCCCCTATGGCAAGTATCACAGCTTGTAAACGCTTTTTGTAGCCAGCCAAGAGTATTTCAATTCTTGTTTGAGGTATCTTTGCCCATTCTTCCTTACAAAAGTCTTCCAGTTCTTTGAGATTTCTGGGCTGTCTGTCACGCACTGCTCTTTTAAGGTCTATCCATAGATTTTCAATTATGTTGAGGTCAGGAGATTGTGAAGGCCATGGCAAAACCTTCAGTTTACGCCTCTTGATTTAATCCCCCGTGGATTTCGAGGCGTGTTTAGGATCATTATCCATTTGTAGAAGCCATCCTCTCTTTAACTTCAGCTTTTTCACAGATGGCATCAAGTTACCATCCGAAATTTGCTGAAACTTTATTGAATCCATTTTTCCTTCTACTCATGAGATGTTCCCTGTGCCACTGGCTGCAATACAACCCCAAAGCATGATTGATCCACCCCCATGCTTAACAGTTGGACAGAGGTTCTTTTCACTAAATTCTGTGCCCCTTCTTCTCCAAATGTACCTTTGCTCATTCCGGCGAAAAAGTTCAATTTTAACCTCATCGGTCCACAGAACTTGTTTCCAAAATGCATCAGGCTTGGCTATATGTTCATTTGCAAAGTTCAAACGCTTGATTTTTGTGGTGAGGACGTAAAAGAAGTTTTCTTCTGATGACTCTTCCATGAAGACCATATTTGTACAAGTATCTCTTTATAGTGGAATAGTGTACCACAACTCCAGTGTCTGCCAGATCTTTCTGGAGGGATCGTGCAGTCAAACGTGGGTTTTGAATTATTTTTCTCACAATCCAGCGAGCTGTTCTGTCTTAAATTTTTCCTGGTCTTCCAGATCTTGCTTTAACTTCCACTGTTCCTGATGACTGCTATTTCTTAATTACATTCCGAACAGAGGATGTTGACATCTCAAAACGCTTTGCTATCTTCTTATAGCGTTCTCCAGCTTTGTGAGCGTCAACTATTCTCAGTTTCAGTTTTCTAGACAACTGCTTAGAAGATCCCTTGGTGCTGATTGTTGGGGCAAGGTCAGATGAGTCTGGGAATTTAAAACCTTTGAGATTGACATCACCTGGTCTTCCCAGATGATGATTGAGAACAATCCATGACACTGGCAGGTCTCAGCCTTGCAAAGGGGGCAGTGCATGCTATAAATTCTGCAGGGTGCCCAAACTTTTGCAGACACCATTTTTTTGTTTTCTGTAATTTTGAAAGTGTCAATGATGGAAATAAAATCTAACTTTTGTTGACATATTATAAGAATGTCTAATCTGTAATTTGATGCCTTTTGGAGATTTTTCCATCTTTCCTTGGCTTCTTTATGCGCATTAATAAAATTTTTTACATGGGGTGCCCAAACTTTCTATCCCCACTGTAGGTTCAGTTCTTGTCAGAGGCAGGAGCAGAGGTAGCAGACAAAGGGGCTCCAGCAAGATGATGGCAATCAGCCAGTGAGTATCCGAGGGCTCATTTAGTCAAACATTACTTTCTGAGGCGTGATCTGTGTTATGTTGCCTCATCACCACCTGTTTTAACCCCTAAAATAACAGCACAACCATGCTGAAAACGCATGCACTGCAGGGCAATGCATTTAATTGAATGGGTCGCATTCACCAGGTGAGAGAGCAACTTAAAGCGTTTGTTACCCTAAAAAATAAAAAACAAAATGGATCCTGTTCCTTTAGGCTGGGTTCACACTTATGCGAATTGGATGCGGGTTTCCCTGCATCCAATTTGCATGTTAGGAGCCTGGGACCGGCTCTCAATGGAGCCGGTTCACACAGCTCCAGGACGGCTGCAAATTGCACAGGAGTCCTGTCTTCTGGTTAGTTTCAGGTCCGAATTTAGCCAAAAATTTGGACTGAAATCTGACCTGAAACAGTGACCAGGGACGCACCAGACCCCTCCTGTGAGCCGCTCTGCATGGAGGTGTGAACCCAGCCTTAAAGTATGAATAACAGCACAGTGCTTGTGCTGTGTAATTTGGTACCTTGTATCATATCACCTGGCTGATCCTGTCTGGTTCTGCCCTCCCCCCTGTAAACTGACCATGGTTTATCACCGTGACATCGTGGTCAGTATACGGGCCTCCATCATCTGCAGCTCTCCTGTCCTCCTCTGTCCTCTCCCCCTTCCCTCCCTGCCTGTCAGCTGTGTCAGAGTCTGCCCCTCCATTCCTGCTATAATAACTTGGTAATTTTCAAGCAATTCCCTGTCTTTCATAATCCTATGTGCCCTGTGTATGTGCTTTATTAAAAAAATGCTGTTCTATACTATATTTCAAAGCACTGCTTGGCACTCACATGACCGCCTGCCACTCTCCTCCCAACTGGCATCAGTGAGGAATCTCAGCCCCTCCCGATGTAGCTGTTAGATCAAGAGAGGAACCGGCAGGCGGTCACGTGATTGCCGAGAGGTTCTAGGAAATAAGGTATAGAACCACATTTTTTAAATAAAGCACAAACACAGGGCATATATCATTATAGAAACCCAAAAGACAGGGGATTGCCTAAAAATGACCAAGTGGGTTTACAGCCACTTTAAGGGGGAGTAATTCGGGGAAGCAGCTTAAAGAGGCTCAACCGTGTCTTTTTACCACCCTCCAACTGTAAACGAATCCTTAAAGATTTCTAACCTGCATCTGGACCATGTCACAATAGTGGGGGACCATTGATCAGCCAGATAAGAAGGGGACCATTGATCAGCCAGATAAGAAGGTAACAGAGAAGTTTTTTTTTTCCACACATTTTGCTTTCTGACACTCCACTTAAGGCTTATGCTATGTAGAGATCATTATTTTATGAAATATAAGGCATTGAATCAATGAGATGAATTAGGCAAAATAAAATTACAATTTTATTTTTAACATAATGAAATACAAACACTTATGCACGTTCTTAATGGATGGTAAAGCATTTACAATTCTACATTTTTATTTAATTTTAAATAAATGTTTTGCTTGGCACAAACCACACTTTCACTAGGGTCCAAGAATTTTGGTAGTGGAGCTACCTGAAAAGCAGCCCCATTTTCCTGTAGTCACCACCCATTTTATTTTTACTACAGACAGTGGGCCATATCATAGAAGAGGGACAATTGAATAGAAAGCTATTCCCACCTCCTGTCTATAGGAATTATGATGACCAGATGCAACAAAAAACATTTGTCAAGGAAACAACAGATGCGTAAATGGCCTTTACCGGTACAGTATAATTTATCAAGTTAGATAAAAAGCATTACTTTAACAATCTTTTGACAGCAGCTTTGACCTCCTTATTTCTTAGGCTGTAAATAAATGGGTTGAGCATTGGGATAATGACGCTATACACCACACTGATGGCTCGATCATAGGTCGGTGAGTAGATGGAGCGTGGCCGAAAATACATAAATATGACTGTGCTGTAGAAGGGAATGACCAGGGTGAGGTGAGATGAGCAAGTAGAAAAGGTCTTCCATCTTCCTCGGGACGACCGTAGAGCCAACACTGCTCTGATGATGAGTATGTAGGACCCAAGGATGATGAACACTGGACCAAAGATAATGATGGGACCTTCGATGAAGATTGCCTTCTGCAGAGCATTTGAAGCACCTGAACAGGATAACATTATTATTACAGGAAGATCACAGAAGAAGTGTTGGATAACCCAACTACAATTCCTCTGAGAAGAAGTCAGCACAGTATACAGGGTAGAGTGTAAACACACAAGAACCCAAGCGTTAGCCACCAGACATATACAAGTCCTCTTATTCATAATTATCAGATAACGCAGGGGGAAACAAACTGCAGATAATCGGTCAAAGGCCATGATGGTCAGCAAAAGATTGTCCATAAGACCCAAGCCTAGAAACAGGAATTGCTGGACAAAGCAGCCATGGGTGGAGATGTGGTTATCTCCAGACAGAAGGCCATACAGGGCCCTAGGGATGATACTGGAGGTAAAACATATATCCACAAAGGCAAGGTTCCCCATCAGGACATACATTGGGGTGTGAAGCTGGTGTTGGGATGTAATAAGTGCAAGGATAAACATATTTCCCACAATACAGAGGACATAAGCAAATAAGAAAAACAAGAAGAGAGGAAGGAGAAGATGAGGTGTATCAGAAAATCCCAACAGGACAAAGCCAACAAGAGTCTTATTCTCAGAAAGTGCCATGTGTTTATCATTCAGTTATGAATGTGATGAAAAGAGGGAGATCATGAGGTACACTTCATCTGAAAAAATACTGTAAGCCATGGGACATGGACAAAGACCAGCTAAACCGAAGAGCATTACGAATATTCATCACGTGTTGATAGTCATGCAGAAAGAGTAAGATAAACTGTTAATTATTTAGTTATATAATATAACATAAGATACAGTATAAAGACTTCCACTGACATTTTCTTTGCATTATAAGGTACTCTGCTGATAGCTGTGTTAATTTTGTGCAGATTAAAAAAACAAAAAAATACTTTTCTTAAAAAAAAAGCACTGATAATAAATGGCTGGACCAGCCTTTCCAATTCCCAGCACATCCCTAACATGTTTCACACATATACTATATAGTGCTCCCTCACCAGTGCTGTATCTTGGCCTAGGCCAACAAGGCCCAGGCCTAGGGCAGCACTTTGCAGGGGGGGCAGCAAAAAAGCTGTTGGGGCTGCACTGATATGCTGCCCTGATAGGCACTGATATGTTGCACTGATGGGCTCTAATAGACTGCACTGATGGCCACTGATGAGGCAGAACTGATAAGCTGCACTGATAGGGCTGCACTGGTAAGGCAGCACTGATGGGCACTGATATGATGCACTGATAGGCTGCACTAATGGGCACTGAGAGGCTGCACTGGTGGTCACTGATGGGGCTGTACTGATGGCCACTGACGAGGCCGCACTGATATGCTGCACTGATGGGCATTAATGAGACTGCACTGATAAGGCTGCACTTATGGGCACTGATAAGGCTGCACTGATGGGCACTGATGTAGCTGAACTTATGGGAACTGATGAGGCTGCATTGATGGGCATTGATAGACTGTGGTTGTGGTCTGTAGTTTTCAGATGACAGGGCGGGTCATAAACAGGAAAGGGTGTGGCCTTTACAGGAAGGGTGTATACAAACAAGAAAAATTGGCCCGCGGGACTTTGTATGAGGTACGTGCTTAGTGGCTGGAGAGCAATGAAATACACAATCGATGAATAAAGCAATATTAGATTTTATTGCAAAATGTGTACAAGTTGTAAAGATAAAAGTAGTAACATGTGCTCAATGGCACATGATGTAGCTCAATGGCTATAATGTGAATGATATACAACATAGGCAATATTACATCACATATTGGCAAAACATCTTGGTGTGACCACTCAGTTTCAAACATGGCATGAATCATATACTGAGATGACATAACAGTGGAATATATAACATTGTGAACTGACGCGTTTCGGAAGAAGCATCTCCCTTCTTCAGAGATCAATATATTCAAGGTATATCTATAAAAAAATAATGTCGTTGAAGTATGCAGAAAAATTCAATCAAATATTGAGAGCTCAATGGAGTACAAAATACTCACAAATCAATGAAACTTAAATGGAAAAATTGGACTCCTGTGTGGCAGCGGCGTGCCATGTCTGACCCGGGAGCTGAAGGGTCCCAATATGATAGCAACCAGATAAGGGGGGGGGTCCATGGTAGGTGGGTGATGAGTGTGCAATGGAGTAAAGCACCTTCCAAACCTGTCATGTATATAAGTAAAATAGTGGTAAGGAAGTAGCATAATGCTACCAATTATAATAGGCATATATAATGTATATAAGGTAGGAAGGGCTAATGTGAGGGAAATGGGGATCCCAAATTGGTGAAAAGCGAGTGAGCTGGAGAGAAGGAAATAAGAAGGGGAAAAAGAAAAAAAAATCATACAGTGGATAAGGAAAAATAGGTGACGGTGTGTCATGAAGGTCCAGGGTTGGGAAAATGAGTGAAGTGAGATCATGAGTGGAAGAGTAGGAGTGCTGACCCAAGGCGAGTGGGTGTGAGGAGAAGATAAACCAGAAAGAGAATGGTGAGGAAATAGCCCAGTGACTGACCTACCAAGTTGATCCGAAGCTGGCAGCAAAAATGGGACCCTAGCGTCATGCAAAGGGTAAGAGCAGATCAAACAGAGCTGCGCCATCTGTGATCTCGTGGAGGAGAGGAACGCTGGAGGCGGACCTCTCCGACCCGTAGATGTAAAGGCACGCAGCAGCGCGGCGACGTCAGTGAGGGACTGACGCACAACGCTGGAGGTGCGGCATGACGCCGATGTACAGGTGGACCCGCTAGTCCCAAGGAAGGGGAAGGGCGGGGACAGCAAGGGAGGCGGAGAACAAACACCACCTAGCGCACAGGAACCATTGAATAAAAAGATAAAACATCCAGTGTGGAAGGCGTCACAAAGGGAGAGCTCAATAAATGATTGCATGTTGCATACAAAAAGAGGAAATGAATTGGATAAACCATAAAAAGAAAAGGGGGGCACCAAGATTGAATTTCCAGCCAGGAGGAAACCAGATCATTAATGGGCACAGTGGGTGTCTTCCACCCTAATACAAATACAAAAAGGGGCAATGGTCTGGTTCCCACCAAAGCACTCCTCCATCCCAAAATACATATACAAACAAGAAAAATTGGCCCGCGGGACTTTGTATGAGATACGTGCTTAGTGGCCGGAGAGCAATGAAATACACAGTCGATGAATAAAGCAATATTAGATTTTATTGCAAAATGTGTACAAGTTGTAAAGATAAAAGTAGTAACATGTGCTCAATGGCACATGATGTAGCTCAATGGCTATAATGTGAATGATATACAACATAGGCAATATTACATCACATATTGGCATGGAGGAGTGCTTTGGTGGGGCTGACGTGTGCTGACGTCCTGCGGCATAACAAGCGGATGTGAGGACATCCATGTCCCGCACACACGCTTGTTCTCCCCGTATGGACCCGCGTTTGCCGATGCGACCTCCGGTCTGCCCGGTATATCGCGAGGTTACGTCAGGGGGTGTGGCCGGAGCGGTGACGTCATTGACGAGCCGCTCGGGGTCCACACTATAAAGAGGCCATACACGCTGGCCTCATTATGGCGGCGGTTCCCCATCCGGAGTGGACATCATGGAGGCATAGGACAGAGCTGAGACAACGTATCTTCTTGGGCACAAATTGACTCAACTTTATTTGCTAATCATTACCAAGAGTCTATTTAGTATTCTTTAAACATTACTTTATTTACGTCCACTCCAGGCTACCGATACACCATTACCTGCTGGTATACTTTGCTGGCTTTTTCCACTGAATACATGGAGATATGCTTCCATAGTTGTAGTGTTTGGTAAGACATGAGGCCCCTTTTGGCAACTCACATTATTTAACTATTATTCCCGGACTATCCTCGTTACTTGAGTTTTTACCCTATTGTATGTCTCCACACGGTGTTTGGGGGGTGTATATTAGATCTTATCACGATTTGCCTGGTAATATATCTCTTTCTCTATAGTCCCCTGTAGTTTTTCTGACTATATTTGACATTTAAATAAATATTAATTGATGTACTATTATGTCCTTACTTAGGTGGCACCCAGGCTTTACCACCCCTAGGCCAGTCCCCTTGTTATGATACCGAGCTCTGTTACCTATCCATGAATGTCCCTTCGTTATTAATTATCATGTCTCTGCGGTGACGTTTGTCCTGCATAACAAATATACAGGTATGTATAAAACCAATTGCCCACTGGTATCTGTATGACCCATTGATACCCGTTATATAAATTGCTATTGTGTGGTCCCCCACATGTGATCTTTCGGGAAACTTCCGGGGTGCATTATCCGTTGCGCCCACGGGGATTTCACCGCTCGCCCGTTTGCATTGACCTAATCAGTGATTGGATACGTCACCATGAACATGCATGTGGTTCTCAAACTTTAGACGTTATTTATATGACACATTTTTTGGAAATAACTTGTATTACTAGTAATCATATATTTTTTGTTCCATACAGAATTATCCATTCTAATTACAAGTAGGCTCCAGACGAAGCCTCTATATGAGGCGAAACATGTTGAGCAATTGAACCACTACTCTTTGTCACCATTATCTGAGTATATACAGGATAGTGCTTGCCATTGGATTGACCTCTGACAGCATTTTCGTCACGTATTTATAGTCGCATTTTTTGACTAATAGCATTGTAATTATGCATGACTATACCGAGTAGAACTGCTGTATGTTACTTATTTGACTGCTCAGCCAATTTTGGTTCCAGTCAATTTTATTTCATATATATTTTCAACTTTTTGTCTTGTGATCATTTGTTTCCTTTCCCCAATGTTATATGTTATGGAATTTGAATAAAATTGTTTTTAAGTAATCTATGTGCCTGGAAAATCCTTCCTCCCCAATCTTCCACAATTTTCTAATTTGCCAATATGTGATGTAATATTGCCTATGTTGTATATCATTCACATTATAGCCATTGAGCTACATCATGTGCCATTGAGCACATGTTACTACTTTTATCTTTACAACTTGTACACATTTTGCAATAAAATCTAATATTGCTTTATTCATCGATTGTGTATTTCATTGCTCTCCAGCCACTAAGCACGTACCTCATACAAAGTCCCGCGGGCCAATTTTTCTTGTTTGTATATGTATTTTGGGATGGAGGAGTGCTTTGGTGGGAACCAGACCATTGCCCTTTTTGTATTTACAGGAATGGTGGGTCATATTTAAATTGGGGGGGGGGGGGGCAAGTTTAGTCAGGCCTAGGGCAGTACAAAACCTAAATACACCACTGTCCCTCACATTGGTGGACAGTTGGAGAAGTGCCCCTTTACAAGGATGGCCAGAGGGAAGAATGATTCTTACATTGGTTGGTGGTCAATGGGAAAAAAGCTCTCCTTAAGATAGCCAAAAGGATCATTGGTGTCAGTGGTTACAATATCTGTCAGAAATTGTAATTGCTCAGAGAACCCTTGGAACCCTAAAGTTCCACGGAACCTTGATTGAGAAAGGCTTCTCTAAAGAATGCACAAATTTGAAGAGACTGTAGATCTGCATGTGATTTCACATGGCCAAGGTCTTGCATTCCCTGCAATTGCAACAATTGGCTGACAGAAAATGAGATAGCTAATCTGTTTGCATGCAGATTAATACTAGTGTGTTGAAGTTATCATAGTCAGAGACAGATCTCATTTCCATACAGGGATCTTTGTGATTGATGTGTGGGAAGTGGGAAAGGATCTCAGGATAAGTTGGAGAATCCAACCCTAAACTCGCTCATCCATGTCTTTATGGACCTTGCTTTGTGCACTGGTCCAAATCGGTTGGTGGAGGGGGGATTAAGGTGTGGGGTTGTTTTTCAAGGCTTGGGCTTGGCCCCTTAGTTCCAGTGAAGGGAACTCTTAAGGCGTCAGCATACCAAGACATTTTGGACAATTTCATGCTCCCAACTTTGGGATTCCATTAAGACTGGGATTCCATTAAAGTTCATGTGCGTGTAAAGGCAGGCGTCCTAATACTGTAGGTAATATTGTGTGTGTATATATATAGTATTATATATATATATATATATATATATATATATATATATATATATATATATATATGTATGTAAAGAAATTCACTTTAAAACTGAATTGGCAGGGAGTGCCGAGAAAGAAAAAATGCTTTTTTGATACAGTTTGTGTCAGCATGGATCAATTACTTAAAGCGGAGTTCCACCCAAATGGGGAACTTCTGCTCATTTGCTTCCTCCCCCCCTCCGGTGCCACATTTGGCACCTTTCAGGGGGGAGGGGGGAACAGGTACCTGTTTTTGACAGGTACCCTTCCCCACTTCCGGGAAACCGCGCCGCGGTAAAGTTAGGTCCCCTCCTCCTACCCCCCCACCGCTGAGCCAATCCGAATGCGCAGTGTGCTTCGCGCATGCGCAGTAGGGACCCGCCTGTGAAGCCGCAAGGCTTCACTGCAGGATTCCCTTACTGGCAATGGCGACGGCAGAACCCGACAGCCGATGGAAACATCGGCTGCGGTGCTGACATAGCTGGACTCCAGGACAGGTAAGTGTCCTAATATTAAAAGTCAGCAGCTACAGTATGTGTAGCTGCTGGCTTTTAATTTTTGGAGGGGGCAGAACTCTGCTTTAACCAAAACTATCTAAGATAAAAAAAACTTCTGTGTGCTGCAGCCCCCTAATACTTAGCTGAGCCCATCTCTATCCAGGGATGTTGCAGGAGTGTCTCAGCTGCCCAGGACTCCCCTCCTCATTGGCTGAGACAGCAGCTCGGCACAGTTGGCTCCTGCTGCTGTCAATCAAAGTCAGTCAGCCAATCAGGAAAGAAAGTGGAAGGGGCCAGGTCACGGCTCCGTGTCTGAATGGACACAGAGCTGTGATTCAGCTTAGGTGCCCCCATAGGAAGCTGCTTGCTGTGGGGGCACTCAACAGAAGGGGGGGGCAGGAGCACCAAAGAGGGACCCTAGAAGAGGAGGATCTGGGCTGCTCTGTGCTAAACCACTATACAGAGCAGGTAAGTATAACATGTTTGGTATTTAAAAAAAACAAGACTTTACAATCACTTTAGGCCAGCCATACATAGATTGAAATTTGGCGGGTTAGCGGGGACCTGATACATTTAGTTCCACATATGGGCAGAAAGGTTGTACATAAGTACAACTACTGATTTCTGTACAACTGCCCTGTCAGATGCAGCCCTTAGCCTTCAACGCTGATCAGTGAATTGTGATGGAAGGAAAGTCTCCCTGCTGTCAGAATACCATAGCTCAGAGGGAGGATTCCCCCATCCACTCTCCTATTCAACATGCTGGTTGCTTGGGCAGCTTTACTCAGTAACAAGTGTAGCCAGGTGCTTGGCTAAGAATGGAGAGTGAGAGAAACACTGGCTGCAGCTGCTCTCTGTAGCTGCTGCCCTGTGGTGCTGAACTGGTTAACAGCTATATTAGTGAGATGAGGGAGCTGGTGAGCAGGAAGAGTTCAAAAGACTGAGTCAGGCAGCACTGCATTGTGGGAAATGTAGTCCAGAGGAGAGAGACTCTACTGTATTCAAGAACTTTTTACCTGCATTTTTCAGAGGGAGATTTCCAGGAGGAGGGGAAAGAGCTGCATTTTCTCAGGCTGTACAGGACACAGCTTCCTCTTGCCATGAGGGAGACCGGAGAGTGTACATCTCAGTCCTGTATGCACTATCACTGCTGCATATTGACCGACCGAGTAGGGTCCAGGTGTGCTGACAGCCAGAGTCACTTTCATGCAGAGCAGAGAGTTGACTAATCGCTGTGTGTGACAAGATGGTGAGCTGCAATAATGCTGGGACTGGAGAGCTTTTGCTGTTAGGATTTACTATCTGCTGCTAAAGAGAGAGACTGAGCCCTTTAGGAGCTGACCAATCAGCCATCTAGTAGCCTTACAGCTGCCCCCAGGCATGACTGGAACTATTCTCATGTGCATGAACGGTACAACTGGACCCCAACACTGGTCGGCTGAAGAGTTAGGTCTTTATGGCTGCTACACAAGGACCTTTACCAAATGCTTATGCTAAGAGGCCTCTCAGGAGACATTACACCATATCCTATCCATTCTCCTAATGTGCATGCTGGATTAATTATAGTAGTAGTATTCACATTGCAGTTAAAGTGATTGTAAATGCTCTGTAAAAAAAGTAAAAATAATAAACAGGTTTATTCTTACCTTAGAGTGGCCCCCAACTCTCCTCTTCCTGGCTTCTCCATTCCACCGATTGCGCCCATAGAATGCAACTTCCGCTGGGGGCACTCATGCGAGCTCGCTCCCGTGCCTCATTGTATATGTCTATTGACACAGACAGAGGGACTCAGCCCCGCCCCCTGCACCTTCATTACTGGCTTTGATTGACAGCAGTGGCTAATGGCTTCCACTTCCTCAGCAAAACCAGTGAGACCAGGAAGTGAAGGGAGAGAATAGCTGCTGGCAGACACAGTGCTGGATCGAATGAGGGCTCAGGTAACTAAAAGGGGGGAATGCATTAAGGTAAAAAATGTCTAGGCTTTATAACCTCTTTAATGCTTATTTGTAATGTTTTTTCTGACTTTTTTGTTTTAATGTGTGATTCCAGTCTGGTGGTACAAAACTAAATTATAAGTTATTTTGGCATAGTGTTTTTACTGTCTAGTAGACTGCATCTGAACCTACCTTCTGTATGCTCATTTATGCTCAAATCACCATTTAATTTAATTTAACCCGTACCAATACATTGAGTTTATTTATGGTCTTTAACTGTCTTATGTCTATTTCCTGATACTAATTCACAATCGAGTTAAAGGTATCCAAACTTGTTCCTATAGGTGCTTACAATAACTTTCATTCAATCTGGTGTGTCAGAGGAGCTGAGGTTGATCTTGGAGTCGAGGTGCAGAATAGAGAACCCAAATTACCAAGCGGATCCTTTGGGGTGTAGTGCTACAAAAGTTAAAGTGTATCTATTAATTTTACCTTGTTTTTCGTGGTCATTTGACTAAAAAAAATGCCAAAAAAATGCAACACTAGTGCATTTTTTATGCATTCTTGCTGAGGTTTCAATGCATTTCAATGGAAAGGTATGTTTTTGGTGTGGTTTGCCAACTATGCACCAAACATGCAGCAAGCAGGATTTTTAACACTGCTTCAGAAGGTGCCGATAATGGCCGACAATCAATTCTTATTCATTTAAATTCATGATAATATTTAAAAATTCCAATATAATACAATTATTTATAAAAATATATATATTTTTTTGTAAAACCGTCAATTTCGATTTCGGCCAAGTGCATCCTGAAGTTTTGGTTTCGGCACCAAAATTTTCATTTTGATGCAACACTAATTAGAACTCTTGCAAGTGTTTTTTGTGTCCCTACTGGGGTGATTCAACCTCTTTTTGCCCCATTAAACATCGCGATGAGAAAATCCAAAATTTTGAGTTGTCACCAGAACAGGAAAAGTAGGGAAATTGAATGCAAAAACTTGTTTAGGTGACACCTGTTCCAAAGAGGATTTCCCTAAATTTGGAAAGATTTCCTCTCGCTTTCTTTTGTGTCTTTGGGACAGGAAGTAAAAGGAATATACCAAATGGTACGCTGATGACGATAGAAGAACTGACAAGTGAGTGTTAATGTTTCCTTACTATATTCAGAGCTAAAAATTAGAAGGAAATGAAAAAGATTTGACTTTAGATGCACTTTAACATATGAGATTTCTAAAGCTGTATGAACAAATTGACTAGGAGTTTTTGTTTTGCATGTGAACACTTCAGGATAAGGCTACTTACCTGCTATCAGTCTAAATGTATTTAGGTGTCACATTCTCATCCAATTGAATTGTAGATTTACATACAGTATGTGAGAGTCAGCATTCAATGATAATTCTGCCTGTCCATCCATCATAGAACAGAGAGGACTCACCGGGTCTTCTGTGATCTTTATCTACATCGGGACTGGGATAGAATTTATAGACACTACAGAGCAGCAGAGAGGCCAAGGTTCCCTCATGGGGCACAATCATACTCTCCGTCTCCCAGGTATACAGGGAAATCTAATCAGTATTTAATTAGGTAAAATATATTTCTTCATGCTTATCATAAAGCCCATTCTAGGTATTAGAATAACAAAATACATGTTTGTTAAGTCTAGGGGTAGAAGAATAGGATTACCTCATGTCTTGCTTACTTGGCTGCTAACACTCTGGGTTGTGGGCAGGTCCACACTGTGCTCATGTACAATGCAGGACTGAGGGTTCCTTGGGTCATCATAAGTTGGGGGTTTCTTGCGTAGTTGTGATCTGACAGCCCTTGGATTTTATGTAAGTTAAGCATTCCCTACGTGTATGTAACTTGCATGTTCCATTGGGTGTTTATAAGTTGAGGGTCTTCCATAAGTGTATGTAGGTTAAGAGTTCTCTTGGTGTGTGTAAGTTGAGGGTTGCTTGAGTGTATATAGGTGGAGGATTTCTTGGATGTACATAAGCAGAGGGCTCCTTGGGTGTATGCAAGTTGAGGGCTTCTGAATGTATGTAAGTTAATGTTTATTTGGATGTATGTAAGTTGATGTTTCCTTGGGTGTATGTATGTTGAGGATTCCTTGGATGAACGTAAGTCAAGAGTTGCATTAGTGTATGAAAGTCAAGGGTTCCTTGGGTGTACGTAAGTCAGGGGTTCCATGGTTGTATAGAAGTTGAGGGTTGTATATTAGTGTATGAAAGTCAAGGGTTCCTTGGGTGTACGTAAGTCAGGGGTTCCATGGTTGTATAGAAGTTGAGGGTTGTATATAAGTGGAGAATTCCTTCAGGCTACATAATTCTAGGGTTCCTTGAGTGTGTGTAAGTTGGGGGTTCTTTCTGTGTATGTAGGTCAAGGGTTGCTAGGGTGTAAGTTGAGGGTTTCTTGGGCATGGTTTTATTTTGGGTATATGTAAGTTGGGGGTTGCTTACATGTACAAGTTAAGAGTTCTTTGGGTGTATATATTGCGAGGGTTCCTTGGGTGTATGTAAATCAGAGGTTTCTTGGGTAAGTTTAGGGTTCCTTGGGTGTATGTACATTAAAGGGGTTATGGTAAATAGGTTAGTTAGGGGTTCCTAGGGTGTGCGTAAGTTGAGGATTTTTTGGGTGTATGTAACTCAAAGGTTCATAGTGTATATGTAAGTTAAAGGTTCCCTGGATGTATGTACACTGAGGGTTTTTATGTGTACATAAGATGTGATTTTCTTGATTCATATTTCTGGTAGCATTACCTGCAGTAAAGTTGCTTTAACTATAATCTTCTATAAATGTTGTGTGTTCCTGGGGAAGGGGGTGCAGATAGTTATACTGTAATGGCGGTGGCTGTGGCTGTTCCTGAATCTCTACTAGTGCATTACATATAGTTTGTAAGGACTCATTCACATCAGTAGATTCTTAGAGTCATCAAAGTTTACATTTGGCTGTGGCCTCTGCCCTTGCAAAATAATGACAAGCTGGCAGTGACCAAGGCTGTCTGCAGATAGATGGACATGCGGTAGGAGTGGACAGGGCCATTTTACCGAATGGGCACACTGGGCAGTTGCCTGGGGGCCCCACTTGACCAGGGACCCCACTTTCCCAGGTGGCCCCACCTGCCCAGCGACCCAGCCCCAGCCCCAGCCAAGCATTAGACCCAATTCCTGCATGCATCCTGCCGCCAAACTTAGCAGGTGGCAAGCACCTGTCGGCCCTGCGCTGCTTTCAGGCCACTTGGGCTGTGGAGGGGGAGCCCACAACTGCAGGAATGCCTGTCTGCCTCCACGGGAACAGGCACACACAGGACAGTTGAGTCTTACTCCCGTCAGTGTATGTGTTCACTGGACCCAGCCGCCGAACTTGGAAGTTGTCATTAGCCTGGCACTGCTGTACCAATAAATATTGCCTTATCGATAATTTTCATTTTTATTCTCGTGGATGATTGTATAGGCAGGGCCCCAGTGCACTGCATTGCCTGGGGCCCTTTAATGCTCTCAAGATGCCACTGCTTGGCCTAGACTAACTATTTAAACTAATACCAAATCTGGAGTAAAGTCCCATACACACAATCAGAAAATCATTCCAAAAATACCACTTTCTAAGCGATCGTAGGATAATCTGATCATCGGTACAAAACTTTGGAGAGCCGATCAGGGAAGGTCGTGCCAAATTATCCAATGGGACGAACACGGAAATTTTTCTCGTACGATAACAGATCATGTGATTTTCATTCAATCAATACAGTTTTCATTTGAAAATACAATACATTACATAACTTTGGAATTTTTATTCTGTCATATGAGAATTTTCGTAACTTTAGTAACCTCTTCATTTTTGATCCATTCCATCCATCCACGGGAGAGACTGTGCTGACCTCCCCACTGAAAACAGCTAGTGATTTGCTGACTGGGTTCTATCGTTGTGACACCCCTGTCTTTTTCTTTGGCGTGCACCCCAGTAGGTCCTTGTTGGACTTCCCAAGGGGGACTATCGTTTTGCCATCTTTTTCTTCCCCGGCAATGGAATGGATAGCACTGTCTGCTTTTTAATCTTCTTGGCTGCTGTATAAAAACCTTAATTGTTGACAACATAAGTGTTCTGTTCTACTGATGTGCACCACTGAGGAAAGAATGAACTATTAAAATGCGTTGGGTATTTTCGTTAATGCTGTGTCACGGTGTTTTCATTGTGTAATTTTCAGGATATGTAGAACATTATACATATATGTTGTTTATTATGTTGGTATTATAATACAAAAAGTGAGTGGAGAGAGATAACCTGTATTGGAAAATACTGGCACCGTTCCCTAGTAAAGTGAAATTATTGAGGTATATTCCAGGTCTCAAAAGATACTGGAAATTGGGTATTTGGGGGTGCCTAGATATAAGGTATTATAATGCACCAGACTTTGTTAAATAAAATTTGTACTTGAGATTTTTTAAAATATTCTCTTGTTAATTTATACTTTATTACGGATTGATACTACTCTGTAGGCTTCCAAGGTCCCATTAGGGGATTGGTCTTTCTTTCTTCATTTTTGATATAGAGACTAGCATGCAAAAAAAAAAAAATGGGCGCTCATTCATCCAATAATCTCATTGTGTGTACCAGGCTTTAGGCTTTAACACACCACATTGGACTAGGTGTTCAATCTTTGTCACCCTATTGCAGCAAGTGCATAAACAAGAACCTTCATGGCAGGATTACAACTACTGTATTTTACTAAGAATTACAGATTTAAAAATAATACATTTTATTTTTGAAATAACATTAACATGTTAAAGTTTGTATTAGATTTTAGTGATTTGATTTACATCTACTTTAAATCCACACAGATACTTGTCAAAGTGAATTAGATCTTTTGACCAACATTCAAGTCCAAAGGACTTTTCAAACAAATCAACAAAGGGTACAATGTATTATATTGTTTTACAGAACACATACAATGCCTTAAAAAAAGTATTTATATCCCTTGACATTTTCCACATTTTGCCATGTTACAACCAAAAACATAAATGTATTTTATTGGGATTTTATGTGATAGACCGACACAAA
Organism: Pelophylax lessonae; assembly: GCF_965119305.1. Classification (NCBI taxonomy): domain Eukaryota; kingdom Metazoa; phylum Chordata; class Amphibia; order Anura; family Ranidae; genus Pelophylax; species Pelophylax lessonae. The sequence continues at coordinate 36,442,984 of NC_138774.1, forward strand.
GTGGCACATAATTGTGAAGTGGAAGAAAAATGATAAATGGTTTTCAAAACTTTTTACAAATAAATATCTGAAAAGTGTGGCATGCAATTATATTTAGCCCCCTTTAAAGTTGTGAAGAAGTTTAAAGCAGGGTTAGGTTATAAAAAAAATATCCCAAGCTTTGAACATCTCACGGATCACTGTTCAATCCATCATCCAAAAATGGAAAGAGTATGGCACAACTACAACCCTACCAAGACATGGCCGTCCACCTAAACTGACAGGCTGGGCAAAAGGCTGGGCAAGGAGAGCATTCATCAGAGAAGCAGCCAAGAGACCCATGGTAACTGGGGGAGCTGCAGAGATCCACAGCTGCTGGTGTGAACAGAAATGTGTGGACTGCCACAGAGAATGTCAGGTACAAATTCAGTGTAAAAGAATATAATTTATTAAAAAAATAAGTGAACAACATAAATAACACCTCCAATAAACCAAACTGTGTAAAACAAACCAAATAACCAAACAAATAGTGACACACAATGCAGAACTGCCTAAACCAAATATATACGACAAATAAGGAATGCTAGCTTAATCGTAACAGAGCCAGGGTAATACACAGGAGATCAAGCAGAAAGAGCTGGGAGCAGGACAGGATAGGGAGAGGGTAACAGGAGACAGAGAGAGCAGGAGTGAAGGGATTGGGCCACAGGCTCGGGATCAGGGTCCAGGAACAGGAAACAGGATGCAAGATACTAAGACACTGGAACACAGGTCAGGGGCACATGGAGACAACACCAAGGCAAAAAGAGAAGGACAGACAGGACTTAAATATACTTCCTGCAACCAGCAACAGGTGATGACTTATGAAATGAGCTTTTGGCTGCTGAGAAACACCCGCTGGTGAAAGCTGGAACTGCAGCCTATGGATTTGGGAGCTACAGTGCCACCAGCAGGTGAGCTCTTACCTGACAGTACCCCCCCTCTAAGGAGCGACCTCAGGAAGCTCCAAACAGCCATAGCTAAACCAGTCCATAAAAAACAGTCATCTGTTACACATGTCCAGAGCAAAAGTTCCTCATAGGCTGAAGAAGTGCCAGGCTTCAAGTGAGATGCCCCACTGCCAAGATCCAACAATAGCCAAAGTGTCCCGCCACCTGTGTCAGGTGACTAACTGGGTACCCCACTGCTGAGGTCAAGCAACTGGCTGGGTGTGCTGTTGGCCAGATCCTCTGGGATGTACAGAGTTCAATACTCCAAGTTTCTCAAAACAGCAGGTACCCCAATGCTGGGGTCCCACAAGTTATCGGCAGACTTAGCCCTGAGGTCATGTGACAATACCGAAACTCTGACACTGAATTGTCTCGCTGTAACCAAGTAGCTTGCCTGGTTTCCAGGGCTTACTCTGCACTTCATAAGCCACCTAGGTATCTCTGAGGCACTGGTTACCTGACCCGGGTCCTCTAGTGCATCCGGAGCTGTGGCAAGGCACAGATAGTACTCAGCCGATCCCTGGGAGCTTACCATGATCAGGGCGATGAAGGCAAATTAAGCTACCACTTACCAGGAACATCAGGCTGGGCAGCAGACACCGGAAAATCAGACTGGGCAGCAGGCACCGGAAAATAATGCTGGGCAGCAGGCACATCAGGCTGGGAAGCAGACAGAGGCACAACAGGCTGGGCAGCAGGCAGAGGCACATGAGACTGTTCAGCAGGCAGAGGCACATCAGGCTGGGCAGCAGGCAGAGGCACATCAGCCTGGACAGCAGGCATGGGCTCATCAGACTGGACAGCAGGCATGGGCACATCAGGCTGGTCAGCAGGCACTGGATCATCAGGCTGGAGCAGATCGGTCGGCGTGGAAGCAGACTGGAGCAGATCGGTTGGCGTGGAAGCAGGCAGGAGTAGATTGGCTAGCATGGGAGCAGACAGGAGCTGATCGGCTGGCGTGGAAGCAAACTGGAGCAGATCAGCTGGTGTGGAAGCACTTGGAGCAGATCGGCTGGTGTGGAAGCAGACTGGAGCAAATCGGCTGGCATAGAAGCAGACTGGAGCAGATCGGGTGGTATGGAATCAAGATTGGATAACGGCAGGATTTTGCTAGTTTGGAAAATCTTTCATTTCTTTTTGGTTTTAGCCACTGGGGTTGTTCATGCGAATGCAGGGCTGTGAGTAAGAGGAGCAGCTGATGGAAGAAAGGAGCTGAGAAATGGTGAAAATGAGAGAGCAGTTGCTAAAGAGGGCTTTTGTGGGTTTGTCGCAGACAGTGGTGAAGAGGTCATCTTAACTGTATTAAAGGCAGGGTAGTTGCAGCAAGTGGGAACAGGGTACCGACAAATAGTTGGCAGCAGGGTATACTGGGCTGCAACTATGGTTGCTGTGGCTGATGGAGAGGGAGATACTTGAGAAAGTGGGTGTCTAGCAGCAGGAAAGGGTTGTTGCAAGCTGACTGAGGCAGAGTGCAAAATATCTGACCATGCTTGTAGTAATGGTTGAACAAAATTCAGTTTACACTCTGCTTTTCTGACAAGTGACTGCACTGCGTTAATACACTTTACTAGAACCTTTTGGGAACATGCTGAATAGTGCTCAAAGAAATAAGTGTGAGTCCTCCTCCAATACCCATACCAGTGCAATACTGAAGGGGGTGCTTTTAGGAATACCGGACAAAGCCAACTTCGCACAAACCGGAATCAATGGCTGAACATCACTAAACAACATCCTGCCCTGATCAACCAGGGAATGAGCAAGACAAATACATTCTAACATCTGATCTTTGGCCCACTCTTTTAATATCTGGCAGCAGTATTCCTTTTCCTGTGTCACTAGCAAAGAAATTTATACAATCTCCTCGGGATGCATCTTGCCACAAATACCAAAGCCAAGAAGACTTCCCTGTGCAGCCACTTCTGGTCAGGACCGGCTTTGGTGTTAATGTTAGCTGCTGGTCTGACCAGAAATGTTTGGACTGCCAGAGAATGTCAGGCACAAATTCAGTGTAAAAAATATATAATTCTTTTAAAAAAATGAGTGAACATAAATATAAACGCACCTCCAATAAACCAAACTGTGTAAAACAAACCAAATAACCAAACAAGTAGTGATACACAATGCACAACTGCCTAAACCACACAGCAAATAGGGAATGCAAGCATAATTATAACAGAGCCAGGGTCATACACAGGAGATCAAGCAGAGGGAACTGGGAGCAGGACAGGACAGGTAGAAGGTACCAGGAGACAGAGAGCAGGAGGGAAGGCATCAGGCCACAAGGTCGGGATCAGGGTCCAGGAACAGGAATATGATGCAATATACTGGGACACTGGAACGCAGGTCAGGGGCACATGGAGACACCAAGGCAACAAGGGAAGGACAGACAGGACTTAAATATAATCCCTGCAATGAGCAACAGGTGATTAATGAAATGAGCTTCTGGCTGCTGAGAGACACCCGCTGGGGGAGGCTGGAACTGCAGCCTATGGATCTGGGAGCTACAGTGCCACCAGCAGGTGTGCCCTTTCCTGACAGATCCACAGCTTAAGTGGGAGAATCTGTCCACAGGGCAACTATTAGTCAGGCACTGCACAAATCTGGCCTAATAGGAGAGTGGCAAGAAGAAAGCCATTGTTGAAAGAAAATCAGTTCGCAAGAAGCCATGTGGGGGACACAGCAAACATGTTAAAGAAGGTGCTCTGATCAAATGAGACCAAAATTTAACTTTTTTGCCTAAAAGCAAAACGCTATGAGTGGCAGAAAACTAACACTGCACATCGCCCTGAACACACCATCCCCACCGTGAAACATGGTGGTGGCAGCATCATGTTGGGGGGATGCTTTTCTTCAGCAGGGACAGGAAAGCTGGTCAGAGTTGATGGGAAGATGGATGAGCCAAATACAGGGCAATTTTCGAAGAAAACCTGTTAGAGTCTGAAAAAGACTGGGGCCTAGGTTCACTTTCCAGCAGGACAAGGACCCTAAACATACAGCCAGAGCTACAATGGAATGGTTTAGATCAGAGCATATTCATTTGTTAGAATGGCCCAGTCAAAGTCCAGACCTAAACAAAAATGAGAATCTGTGGTAAGGCTTGAAAGTTGCTGTTCACAGAAGCTCTCCATCCAATCTGACAGAGCTTGAGCTATTTTGCAAAGAAGAATGGGCAAAAATGTCACTCTCTAGATTTGCAAAGACATCCCCAAAAAGACTTGCAGCTGTAATTGCAGTGAAAGGTGGTTCTACAAAGTATTGACTCAGGGGGGCTGAATACAAATGCATCCCACACATTTAAGATATTTCCTTGTAAAAATGTTGAAAACCATTTATCATTTTCCTTCCACTTCACAATTATGAGCCACTTTGTGTTGGTCTATCGCATAAAATACATTTACGTTTTTGGTTGTAACATGACAAAATGTGGAATATTTCAAGGGGTATGAGTACTTTTTCAAGACACTGTATCTGTACAAGAAAACTAAGAAGGAAACCAGCAGGTAGCATGACAAATATTTTAATTCATGCATTTGCAGATCCATAATGAATTCTCCTGTTGGTGATGTAAGAAGAAAACCTACCAAATGGTAAACTTCCTCTATTAATAAAAAAAAAATAAAAAATCTCCCTGCAAAGTTAAATCATAATGTGCTAGTAAGCATACTAGCACATTATGAGACACTTCCCTTGAAATTAAGCCCTCTAGAGATGAGCTGCAGTCGCTGACAGGGCTTCCATCTTCCTTCCGGTTTTGCGGGTTCTACCCATTTAAACGGCTAAACCACAATCATCTCAGGGGTATGTGAGATGATTACAGCCACACACACCTACACAGGTTGAACTGGATGGACTATTGTCTTTATTCAACCTCACCTACTATGTAACTATGTAACAATGATGTCACTCCCGCGCATGTGTACGGGAGTCACGGCCCTGGCACAGAGCTCTGAAAGGAAAAACAATCTCATTCAAAAAATGGTGAGGCGGAGCAGTCGGCCAAAAGCTACCATCAAAATGGGTGGGAGAGAAAAAAGGGAGAAAGAAATAAAGAAAAAGCAATCCTTGCAGACTGATACAAAAATGAAAAAGAAGAGAAAAAGTAAAGGGAAAGAGAGAAAGAGGGGGAAGGAAAGTAAAGGAAGAGAGGAAATCCAGAAGAACTGTGGGGAAGGGGGAGGAGGGGTCAGAATGGGAAGGGCAGAGCCTAGAGCAGGGGTGTCAAACTCAGTTTCATCACGGGCCGCATCAGCATTATGGTTGCCCTCAAAGGGCCAGTTATATCTGTAGGATTAGATGTCCAGAGCACGCCATGTCTGCTTACACTCTTGCATCAAATATCAAGAACCCCCCAACCTAAGAAGTCAGGAGTCACCCACCCTTCCTTACATCACAATGCACCCCTTTACCTTGTGTTACTTTGAGCTGCTGCCATGAAGAAGATGCGGGAGGATCTGGGAAGAAGTGCAGGGTCTGGAGGAGAACCAGAGGAGGGCTGGAGTCAGCTTCCAGAGTCTCCTGAATGCTGAAACCAGGGGAGGTAGAGGCAAGGTGGTGTTGCAGCTGCACAGACAGGTGCAGGATCTGCAGTAGGAGTTCTGCTCTCCTCTCTGCTGCGGACTGCTGAGAAGGGGGGTGTGCAAAGATGAGCCTTTCTGCAGTGGCACAGAGGAGTGCAGGATCTAGTAAAGGAGTTCTGTCTTCTCTGCTGCTGACTACAGAGACATGGTGGGGACAGAGACAAGGGGGGTTCCGCAGCTGCATGAGAGGTGCAAGGGCCACATGAAATGGCCTCGAGGGCCGCATTCGGCCCACGGGCCTTGTGTTTGACACCTGTGGCCTAGAGCATCCCATAGTCCGAGCCCCTCTCTCCAAGGATTAGCAGGGAGGGAAGAATCCGTCAACAAGAGCCCTCAATCAAAGAGTAGTGTTGACAAAGGTCGCCCAGGGTTCCCACACAGCTTCAAATTTAGCTTTAGAGTCATCCAAAATGCTAAACATTTTCTCCTGGGTCATGATCCAGGAGATTTTACATTTCACGGAAAGGAAAGAGACTGTGGCTTCATTGCTTAGCTATGGTAATTTTAGCTCCTAGAAAAATGTAGGAAATCAGGGCTTGTGTGTGTTTAGGAACCTGCGGGATATGACGGCCTAGGAGGGCATATAGGAGATATTAATTTTAACTACAGGAAAGCTTTATTAAAAGCTTACCTGTATGTAAAAGTAGCAGAAAAGAATTCACTCCCACTTTAAGACATGTTTTTCAAATGCGTAACAAGTTTTCCTGATGGTGATTGAAGAAGAAAAACTACCAAATGGGAGAGACATAGAATATTTTTTTATCGTGACACTACACAGCAGATATTTCATCTGTAGGCCTTATACGTAGCTAAAGGTCAAAGCAATATTTTTCATTGTTATGCTAGAATTTTTCTTACAGCAGCTTTTACTATCTTGTTTCTCAGACTGTAAATAAAGGGGTTGAGCATTGGTATAATGATGGTGTACACCACACTGATGACCCGATCATAGGTTGGTGAGTAGATGGCACTTGGCCGAAAGTACACAAATATGACTGTGCTATAGAAGAGGATGACCATGGTGAGGTGAGATGAGCATGTGGAAAAGGTCTTCCACCTTCCTCTGGATGACTGTAAAGTCAACACTGCTTTGATGATGAGTATGTAGGACACGAGGATGAAGAGCACTGGGCTAAAGATGACAATTGCACATTCAATAAAAATAACCTTCTGAAGAACATCTGAAGCTTCTGAACAGGATAACACCATTAATACAGGAAGATCACAGAAAAAGTGGTGGATAAGCCAACTACAGTTTTGCTGAGAAGAAGTCAGCACAGTGTGAAAAGTAGAGTGTAGGCACACAATGACCCAAGAGCTAGCCAACAGACAGATACAAGTTCCCTTGTTCATAATTATCAGATAACGCAGGGGGAAGCAAACTGCAAAATATCGATCCAAGGCCATGATGGCCAACAAAAGACTGTCCATGTTGCCTACTGCCAGAAACAGAAAGAGCTGGGTGAAACAGCCATGGATGGAGATGTGGGTGTCCCTAGACAGGAGGCTATACAAAGCCCTGGGGATTATAATGGTGGTAAACAGTATATCCACAACGGCAAGGTTCCCCATCAAAACATACATAGGAGTATGAAGCTGGGGCTGTGATGTAATCAGCGTGAAGATAAAGGAGTTTCCAGCAATGCAAATGATATAAGCAGCCAAGAAGAAAGAGGAGAGAGGGAGGAGAAGATCAGGTGTATCGGAAAATCCCAACAGGACAAAGTCAGTGAAAGTCTTATTTTCAGGAGGCACCATTTTTATTTTAGTCAGTTATGAACGTGATGAAAAGGAGATCACAGGGTGAAGTACATCTGAAGAAATTCATACCTTGTTTCAAAAATGATAAACCATGGGGGTACAAAAAATGGTACCCAGATAATGCAAACTGAGATCGGAAAATCCCAACAGGACAAAGTCAGTGAAAGTCTTATTTTCAGGAGGCACCATGTTTATTTCGGTCAGTTATGATCACAGGGTGAAGTACATCTGCAGAAATCCATACCTTGTTTAAAAAATTATAAACCATGGGGGTACAAAAAATGGTACCCAGATAATTCAAACTGAGATCGGAGAAACTGAAGAACATGTTACATGAATATTTATTGAGTTGCAGGGGATTTATAAATTACAATCAAAATTAATCAATAAAGTGTGTGTAATCTCCTTATTCAGATTTTAGTATGCTTGGTATCAAAATACTTCAAAACTGGCGACAACACCCCCTTCTTGTCCAGGCCAGTTTTCAGGTTTCAGCACTGTGATACTTTGATTGACAATTACTCGGACATGTAATACTGTACCCAAATGATTCATATACAATTTTTTTTTTTTTTGAGACAAGACAGAGCTTTCTTTTGGTGGTATTTAATCATTGTTTTTTTTGGTGATATCTGGTATCCTTTTAAATCTTGTATTCTCTCACTAACATGTCCAGTTAGACTGCACTGCCTGTCAAATGCCCTCTGAAGAGTGATCTAAACACAGAATTGGATATGTGAATGACTCCTTATGGCGACACTATGACTGGTTGTTGCAGTGATCAGGGACACTGGAACTGATGTGGTGGTGATCAGGGACACTGTGACCAGTGCAGAGACGATCAGGGACAATGGCTGGCGGCACAGATTTTTTTTTTCAAATGCGGTCACCACAGCAGTGGAGTGTCACCATAGTACCACTGTACTGCTCGGGGGGGGGGGGGGGGGGGGAGGCGGGTGTGTGATAAGAGTTTGAGCCGTGCACGATGAAGCTCCCTCCCAGATATATATATACATATATATATACATATATATACTGTATGTGTAAAAAAAAAAATATATATATATATATATATATATATATATATATATATATCCATGTTTTCAAGCTCAGAAATCTTTGAAAACATTTTTTATGATGGCCCCAGGGCTCTTCCATAGAAAGAGAAGGCTTTAGATACCACAAGATAAACATAATTTTGGATAGATTGTATTGCAGACATGAATGTGACTTTCCAGAACTAAAGAATATACTAACATATGAATTTTGTTACTGAGGATTTATTTAGGCCTGTCTATTAAAGCTGCATGAATGTGTGCTCAATTACATTACCATCTTTGAAGCTGCATACTCTTTTAATGTATGTATGATTGCTTTGGTTATTTTTGCCTTCTAAGGGGGACATACATCGGAGATGTTTGAAAATTACTTGAATAAACAATCCCCCAATGGAATCATAGAATAAATAATAGTAGTGCAGATATCTTATAGTCATCAAAGCATGAAAAAGAGCACAAGTCCTTTCACATTAAATGTCCATCTCTGTATAAAATCCTGCAACAATCCTTTCCACCAATTTGGGGGTCACCAGTGTGTTTAAGGCGTGAACCTTACGGCGACCGGAAGTACTCGGGTGACACATTCGGAGGTGTTTGAGGTTCGGAGCATCAGTGTGGAGAGGGTGAGCCTTACCAACATCGCCTGCCGGTGCATCGTTGTTACTTTCTAGAGTCTAGATGATATATATGAAGGCGGATTATTCTATTGCGTTTGTGAGTGCATTTATATTGGGGATTTTGTTTAACCGCTTGCCGACCGCCGCAAGTAAATTTACTGCGGCGGTCAGCCCCTACCAGGCAGAGTGACGTTAATTAACGTCACTAGCCTGGGAGGGTCTGGGGAGCGAGCGCGCGCCCGCGGAGGCGCGCTCCCGCTCCCGCGCGGTCACGGACCCCCCCCGCGCGTGTGACCAGCGGACCCGATGTCCGCCGGTCACTCGGCGATCGTCGGGGGAGAGGGAGAATGTCAGGCAGCTTGTGTAAACAAGCCACCTGTCATTCTTCTCGGTGTAAAAACACTGATCAGACGGATCTATTATTTAGATCCGTTGATCAGTGTCCTTACAACCCAAGCCACAGCCAATCACAGTAGAAAGCACGCCCCTAGGGACACACACAGCCCCTCCCTCCCAAATAAAGTTAGCCCCTTCACTACCAGTGTATTTTTACAGTAACAGTGCATATATATAGCACTGATTACTGTAGAAATGTCACTGGTAACCCCAAAAGAGTCAAAAATTTCAGTCAAGGGTCCGATATGTCCGCCGCAATGTCGCAGTACCGCAAAAAAAATCGCAGATCGCCGCCATTACGCGTTAAAAAAAAAACAACAAAAATGACAAAAATCTTTCCCTTTGTTAGTAAACGCGATAACTTTTGCGCAAACCAATCAAAATACGCTTTTTGCGATTTTTTTTTACCAAACATAGGTAGGATAAAACAAATTGGCCGAAAATGTTAAAAAAATTTAGATTTTTACATTTTTTTTTTGGGGAATTTCATATAAAAAAAATGTGAAAAATATTGTTATTTTTTCAAAATTTACGCAATTTTTTGTTTATAGCGCAAAAAGTAAAAATCGCACAGGTGATCAAATGCCACCAAAAGAAAGCTCTGTTTGTGGGAAAAAAAGGACGTCAAATTCGTTTAGGTACAGCGTCGCACGACCGCGCAATTGTCCGTTAAAGTCACGCAGTGCCGAATCGCAAAATACCCCCTGGTCGTTTAGCAGGAAAATCCTCCGGGGCTTAAGTGGTTAATAAAGTGTGAAGTGGTTATACAATATCACACTAGTGCGGTCCCCCTTCTTTTGTTTTTTCATTAATCCGATGGATGGGAGAATCGTGAGGAAAGGGGACGCTGATCTCTGTATAAGGAAGTATACATCTGTTGTGTTCATGCTGTTTTGCCTGTCCTATGAGAATAGGAAGGCCACTTGGTCTGGTGAGTTGCCATCCTTATCTATGTCACAACGGTGGAGGATGTACTGTCTGGTGACCCCTCAAACACACTGGTGACCCCAAATTGGTGGAAAGGATTGTTGCAGGATTTTATACAGAGATGGACATTTAATGTGAAAGGACTTGTGCTCTTTTTCATGCTTTGATGACTATAAGATATCTGCGCTACTATTACTTATTCTATGATTCCATTGGGGGATTGTTTATTCAAGTAATTTTCAAACAGTTTTTTCTTTAAAGTAGCAGCGATATTTCTCTAAACGAGACTTGTATGATACTGATTTGTGCGCAGAGGATATAGTATATTATTACCGCTTGGTGCTATTTATATTACCGTATTTATTCGAGTATAACGCGCACACGTGTATAACGCGCACCCCTAATTTTCGATTAAAAATCGGTATAAAATTTTGTTTCACACCAAGCATTGTAATTGACAAAAAAACGTTGTTGAACACGTGCGGCCAATTGACAATGTAAACTGGTATAAACACAATACCGAAATAAAATTTCCGGTAACAATATTTATTTAAAATGCTTCAAAGTCAGATTCATCATCAGACACACTTAAGAGTTGTTCCCATTCTTTGCAAAATGCAAAACACTGAATTGTACAAAAGCAATGCTTACCGTAACGTGTGGGCGAGGCGAGGAAATGAAGCGGCGACCATACAGCGGATAATGAGAATTCTCACCCCCAGTTCGGGCCGCCCACTGTACGCGACTGTACAGTGAGCGGCTGCAGCCCGGAAAAGGCGCAGTGCGAACTCACAATTCGCCTGCGCCCTCAATGGACCGGCCGCCACTGCCACCCCACCCCAGCCCTCGTTTATAACGCGCACCCAAACTTTGATTTCTTTTTTTGGTAGAAAATTTTGTGCGTTACATAGTTACATAGTTACATAGTAGGTGAGGTTGAATAAAGACAATAGTCCATCTAGTTCAACCTGTGTAGGTGTGTGTGGCTGTAATCATCTCCCATACCCCTGAATGTTCTGATCCTTGAGATGTAAGTCTAAGAGTCTTTTGAAAGCCACCATACTACCCGCAGAAACCACCTCTTGTGGTAGAGAATTCCACAATCTTGTTGCCCTAACAGTAAAGAACCCCCCGCGTTGCCTGAGGTTAAAACGCTTCTCCTCTAATCGCATTGTATGCCCTCGAGTCCTCATGCAATCCCTTTGAATGAACAGCTTTTTTTCTAAGCTGGGATCCCCATTAAGATATTTATAAATTGCTATCATGTCCCCCCTCAGACGTCTCTTCTCCAGGGAGAATAAATCGAGCGATTGTAGATGCTCTTCATAGTCAAGGTTCTCCAATCCCCTAATCAGTTTAGTTGCCCTTCTCTGGACTCTCTCCAGCTCCAACACATCCCTCCTGAGGACTGGTGACCAGAACTGGACGGAATACTCCAGATGCGGTTGGACCAGAGTTTTATAAAGTGGAAGGATTATAGTCTTAGTTATAGTTATACTCGAATAAATACGGTATATATTTATTTGAATTATACATCGGAGATGGTGGAGTTGCCTGCAGGATGGTGAGCCTGGTTGGGGGGGGGGGGGGGACTTTCATGTTTTACTATCGTTTTTTCCGCCCTGTGTGGTGACGTTTTTTTGTTTTGTGTTGCATAGAACAATAAAAAGAAATTGACAAAAAAAAAAATATGCATTTTATAAACTGGTAGGAATAAAATGAGGAAAACAAAGGCTTTCTGTTTTTCAAGAGAACGTTTCATAACACGACTACTTACCTGCTACTGGTCAGAGTTTATCTTAGATGTCACAATCTGTCATTTAGTGCATATTTGTATATGGTGTGTGAGCATCCAACCAAGGATAGCACTGTCTGCCCCTCCATCATAGAACGGACAGGACTCCCAATGACTTTTTTTGTCGATATCAGGATCAAAGAATAATTTATAGACAACACAAAATCCCAGAGAGGCCAAGTATTCCCCCATGTGGCACAATTATACATCCTGCTTGCCAGGTGTACAGATAAACATAATCAACATTTTATTAGGTCCCAAGTTATTTTATTTTTTTACTTTATTGCTGGTAATTAAACGCATCTGAAATTTACTAAAAATAAAAAACAGAAAAAAAGGTAAAACATCAACAGGGGGTATTTAAAGAGGTTGTAAACCTCAGAAAATGTTTTTTAAAAAAACAAACACCTGAAAGACAAACACATAATGAGCTAGTATGCATCGCATACTAGCTCATTATGAAATACTTACCTTAGAATTAGAGATGTATAGAACTGTTCGCCGGCGAACAGTTCCCGGCGAACTTAGCATGTTCGCGTTCGCCGCTGCCGGCGAACATATGCGATGTTCGGTCCGCCCCCCATAAGACATCATTGAGGCAAACTTTGACCCTGAACTTTACAGTCAGCAGACACATTTCCAGCCAATCAGCATACCTCCCTCCCACACCCTCCCACCTCCTATAAATAAGCAAGGGCAGCATCCATCTTAGATCATTCTGAAGCAGTGTGTGTAGTGAGAGTAGGGAGAGAGCTGCTGCTGCTGCTGCTGCTGCTGCTGCTGTTAAGCTAGGGACAGTTAGTCAGTGTTCCTGGTCTTGCAGTGTTCTTGGTCCACTACTGCTGTAATATCAGCACCCCAAAAAGCCCTTCTAAGGGCTGGTATTTGTGTTTTTTTTATATATATATATATATATATATATATATATATATATATATACCTAGCGTCCCCAAAAGCCCTTTTAAGGGCTGGTAATTGAGTTGTTTCTTCTTATATATATATATATCTATATCTATCTAGTGTCCCCAAAAGCCCTTTTAAGGGCTGGTAATTGAGGATTTTTTTTATTTATATATATACATATATATATATATATATATATATAGTGTCCCCAAAAGCCCTTTTAAGGGCTGGTAAGGTAATAGAGTTTTTTCTTTATATATATATCTATATATATCTATTGTACACTGCAGTTGCCTGCCCGCTGTGTGTGAGAGGCCACAGACCTACCACAGACTGTACTGTGTGCACACCACACTCATTTCGGGTGGCACAGGCACAGTACCTTGCATTTTAAAAAATATTTTTTTTTTCCTCTGTCATAATTGCAGTGAGTGCTGTGTCAGGTCCACAGAGTGCACTGTACCCTCTGCAGTGCACTGCCCAACACTGATATATATACGGTGGCACAGCATCTTGTTGCAATAAATTGAAAAAAAAAAATATTTTTTATTATTGCAGTTGCCTGGGCTGCCAGTTACTGTCAGGTCCACAGAGTGTACTGTGCCCACTGCAGTGCCACTGTGTGCCCACCCACCACTGATATATAAGGTGGCACAGCAGCTTGCAAAGTAAAAAAAAAAATATATATTTTTTAATTGCAGTTGCCTGGGTGCCAGTGACTGCTGTCAGGTCCACAGAGAGTGTACTGTGCCACTGCCCACCCACCACTGATATATAAGGTGGCACAGCAGCTTGCAAAGTAAAATAAAATATATTTTTTTTAAATTGCAGTTGCCTGGGTGCCAGTGACTGCTGTCAGGTCCACAGAGAGTGTACTGTGCCACTGCCCACCCACCACTGATATATATGCCTGCAAGAGAAAAAGCCAGCCGCAGAGAAGCCGTATTCCTGAAAATATAAGGAAAATGCTGTTTTTTAGGGGTTCTGGACATGCTACAGAGCTGAAACTTGACAGGTACATTTTTTAGACCCCCCAGACACTAAATACAAAAAATGACATGCCTGCCTAAAAAAATGCCCGATAAATGCCTGCAAGAGAAAAAGCCAGCCGCAGAGAAGCCGTATTCCTGAAAATATAATAGAAAATGCTGTTTTTTAGGGGTTCTGGACATGCTACAGAGCTAAAACTTGACAGGTACACTTTTTAGACCCCCCAGACACTAAATACAAAAAATGACATGCCTGCCTAAAAAAATGCCCGATAAATGCCTGCAAGAGAAAAAGCCAGCCGCAGAGAAGCCATATTCCTGAAAATATAAGACAAATGCTGTTTTTTAGGGGTTCTGGACATGCTACAGAGCTGAAACTTCACAGGTACACTTTTTAGACCCCCCAGATGCTAAATCCAAAGAAATTTTTTATTTTTATTTTTTTTTAATTTTTCCAATAATTGGCTCTCTATCAAAAAATTATAATTTTTAAGAACTTTTTTTTGCGTGATCCCTCTCCGGCATGCCACAGTCCAGGTGTTAGTCCCCTTGAAACAACTTTTCCATCACTATTGTGGCCAGAAAGAGTCCCTGTGTGTTTTAAAATTCGCCTGCCTATTGAAGTCTATGGCGGTTCGCCCGATTCGCCGGTTCGCGAACATTTGCCGATGTTCGCGTTCGCCGTTCGCGAACGGCAAATTTTAGGTTCGCGACATCACTACTTAGAATGAAGCCCCGCAGTGCTGACCGCTCACCTCTCTCAAGGGTGACATGTTTGGTCACCCTTCTTCCGGGTTTGCGGCACCCGGCCATCTGATTGGCTGGGGCCTCGACGACGTCACTCCCGCGCATGCGCGCGGGAGCCGACGTTTACAGCACAGGGCTCTGAAGGAACGGCACGAGCGGCCGTTCCTTCAGAGTGCATGCGCCAGTGATGTCATTGGCTGCATGCAAAGTAAATATCTCCTAAATGGTGCCCGTTTAGGAGATATTTACAGTACCTATAGGTAAGCCTTATCATAGGCTTACCCAGGGGCGGACGTACAGGAGTCGCAGGGGTCGCCATGGCGACCGGGCCCCATGCTACAGGGGGCCTGAGAGGGCCCCCTGTATGTATTGAGAGGAGGAGCGGCAAGCAAAGCTGAGACCGAGAGCTCCCCGATCTTCCTGACGGAGCTGATCTCACATAACATTGGAAGCAATGGAAAGTGAAAGCAGAGTGTGTGCTGTGCTCTATGCCTCCCCCTATAGTGCAATACCGGACAGGAAGGTACAGTCCTCTCTCGTTTTTTAAAAAGGCTTTCTGTTTATGTATGTGCATTTATGTATGTATGTATGTATGTGTGTGTGTGTATGTATGTGTGTGTATGTATGTGTGTGTATGTGTGTGTATGTATGTATGTGTGTGTATGTATGTATGTGTGTGTGTATGTATGTATGTGTGTGCATATGTGCATCTATATATGTATGTGTGTGCATGTATGTATGTATTTGTGTGTATGTATTTGTGACTGTGTATGTATGTGCGTGCATGTATGTATGTGTGTGTGTGTGTTTCTATGTGTGTAGATATATGTATGTGTGTGTGCTTCAAGTTATTGCCCATTTGAGTTTATGGACTTTTAAGGACTTTTAAATGATTTTAAGCTGAAGTGTGCAGTAATTCTGTTATTATATTATAGTCGGTTTTCTCAATTTACTTTAAACACGTAAGACCCCTTTCCCACGGTCCGCATTCCGTTGCGGAAGGTGCTCTGCTCAGCAGGGATCGATCCGCCGATCCCCGCTGAGCAGGCTGATGACAGCTCCATCTCCGCTCTGTGTGCGGATAGGGAGGGGTCAGAGCCCCGCTGCTCTCTATGGGGAATCGGATGAGAGCGGACCGCCTGTTCGCTCTCATCCGATCCCATCCGATCCGATCCCCAGGATGGATGGAAAATAGTGTTTCCGTCCGTTCGGATTTCACGGACAGGATCGGATGCGGATGGCAGCGGGTGTCAGCGGACATGTCACCACTGACATCCGTTGCTCCATAGGGCTGAATGGGGGATCCGATCAGATCTGCCTAAAAAAATGACAGGCCGATCTGATCGGTACTGAAATTTTTCTATTTTGTATTGTGTGATCTAATTCATATTACAACATTTATGCATGATTTCATTACCTATAATTACTTCTAAATAAGTAGCAGCATTGTGTTATATGTGTCCTATACTCCTGAGCGCATAGGGTCACTCTGCAATTGTTTGCCTTTTATGGGTGAATTTGGAGGTGTTTCTTTAGTCCACCAGCACTATTACTGTTCCCATTCCCCACTCCCCACCAGTCCTGCCACTGATCCCATACCCCCCTTTCCCCACCAGCACTATTACTGGTCCCATTCCCCCCTCCCCACCAGTCCTGCCACTGATCCCATACCCCCCTTTCCCCACCAGCACTATTACTGGTCCCATTTCCCCCTCCCCACCAGTCCTGCCACTGATCCCATACCCCCCTTTCCCCACCAGCACTATTACTGGTCCCATTCCCCCCTCCCCACCAGTCCTGCCACTGATCCCATACACCCCCCTTTCCCCACCAGCGCTATTACTGTTCCCATTCCCCCCTCCCCACCAGTCCTGCCACTGATCCCATACCCCCCTTTCCCCACCAGCACTATTACTTGTCCCATTTCCCCCTCCCCACCAGTCCTGCCACTGATCCAATACCCCCCTTTCCCCACCAGCACTATTACTGTTCCCATTTCCCCCTCCCCACCAGTCCTGCCACTGATCCAATACCCCCCTTTCCCCACCAGCACTATTACTTGTCCCATTTCCCCCTCCCCACCAGTCCTGCCACTGATCCCATACCCCCCTTTCCCCACCAGCACTATTACTTGTCCCATTTCCCCCTCCCCACCAGTCCTGCCACTGATCCCATACCCCCCTTTCCCCACCAGCACTATTACTGTTCCCATTTCCCCCTCCCCACCAGTCCTGCCACTGATCCCATACCCCCCCCTTTCCCCACCAGCACTATTACTGTTCCCATTTCCCCCTCCTCACCAGTCCTGCCACTGATCCCATACCCCCCTTTCCCCACCAGCACTATTACTTGTCCCATTTCCCCCTCCCCACCAGTCCTGCCACTGATCCCATACCCCCCTTTCCCCACCAGCACTATTACTGTTCCCATTTCCCCCTCCCCACCAGTCCTGCCACTGATCCAATACCCCCCTTTCCCCACCAGCACTATTACTGTTCCCATTTCCCCCTCCCCACCAGTCCTGCCACTGATCCCATACCCCCCTTTCCCCACCAGCACTATTACTGTTCCCATTTCCCCCTCCCCACCAGTCCTGCCACTGATCCCATACCCCCCCCTTTCCCCACCAGCACTATTACTGTTCCCATTTCCCCCTCCCCACCAGTCCTGCCACTGATCCCATACACCCCCCTTTCCCCACCAGCACTATTACTGGTCCCATTCCCCCCTCCCCAACAGTCCTGCCACTGATCCCATACACCCCCCTTTCCCCACCAGCACTATTACTGGTCCCATTCCCCCCTCCCCACCAGTCCTGCCACTGATCCCATACACCCCCCTTTCCCCACCAGCACTATTACTGGTCCCATTCCTCCCTCCCCACCAGTCCTGCCACTGATCCCATACCCCCCTTTCCCCACCAGCACTATTACTGGTCTCATTCCCCCCTCCCCACCAGTCCTGCCACTTATCCCATATCCCCCTTTCCCCACCAGCACTATTACTGGTCTCATTCCCCAGGTCTTATTTTACCGATCCTAAGGAGGCAAATCAAAGAAATTGATTGTTGAGGTTCACATTCCCTTTAATGAAAGAATATTATATATAAAGTATATATATATATATATATATATATATATATATATATATATATATATACAGTAGTTTTTTTTTTTTTTTTTGTATGTACCCCATCGGTGTCCAGGGGGCCTTACAAGCCTGTGAGAGGTTGAGGGTCTTGAAGGAGTTTTAGGGCAGTGTTGGGGGGGGGGGCCTTCATGATTTCTTGCACCTGGGCCCTGAAAGTTCTAGTTACGCCCCTGGGCTTACCTATAGGTACAAGTTGCAGAGGAGGGTTTACTTCCTCTTTAGACTGCTAGAAAACTATAAACACAATGTTTTACAATGTATTATCCCTTTCTTTTAGGCTTCATGTACACGGGACGTTAGAAAAAACGTGCTGCAAAGCCAGTTCTGACGCCGGGAAAAAGCAGCTGTCAAACGTGCTTTCAGTAGCTTTTTCCATTGGCGTTATTGCAGGTTTGGCCACGTTGCTTTTAGCAGCGTTTTATCTGCCTCCATTCAAAATCAATGGTTCCCTATGGGAGCCTATTGATTTGAATGGAAGTCGCACCGCAAGTCGGATCAGGATGATCCGACTTGCGGCGCGACTTGCGCTGTGAGAATCTTAAGGGGGAACTCCACGCCAAAAATGGGAAAAAAACGGCGTGGGGGTCCCCCCCAGGTTCCAAACCAGGCCCTTCGGGTCCGGCATGGAATTTGAGGGTAGCCCCATGCTGAAAAACGGCGTGGGGTTCCCCCCAAAATCCATACCAGACCCTTATCCGAGCATGCAGCCCGGTAGGGCAGGAAGGGGGAGGGGACGAGCGAGCGGCCCCCCCCCCCCCTGGACCATACCAGGCCACATGCCCTCAACATGGGGGGGTGTTGGTGCTTTGGGGCAGGGGGAGCTCTGCACCCCCCACCTCAAAGCACCTTGCCCCCATGTTGATGAGGACACGGGCCTCATGCTAACAACCCTGGCCGGTGGTTGTGGGGGTCTGCGGGCAGGGGCTCATCGGAATCTGGAAGCCCCCTTTAACAAGGGGGCCCCCAAGATCCCGGACCCCCTCCCTATGTGAATGGGTATGGGGTACACTGTACCCCTACCCATTCACCCCATAAAAGGCAGTGTGTGTAAATAACGACAGGAGACGTTTTGGAAAGTTTGTTAAAAATCTTCATCTGGTCTTCTCCGCTCCGGTCTTCTGGTCTGCTCCTCTCTTCTATTCTTCTGGTCTTCTGCTCTTTTGCTGTCCGCTCTTCTGCTGTCCAATCTTCTGCTCTTTTGCCTCCTCTGGTCTTCTTCTTCTTCCTCCGGTCCTCCTCCGACGATGTCTCCGGTGATTATGCCGGTCTCCGGTCTCTGCAGCTAGTTATATAGCCATTGTGGGCGTGGCCTCTCGGTGACGTCACCGGGAGGCCCCGCCCCCTTATGTCACAGATTAAAGGAATGGTGCACTTTCATGGACTGTCTGAGGTAATCTCGTGCTTTTTCTGGCTGTCCTCCACCCATATTATTGTAGTGTCCACAGAAATCAAGCTGGCTTAATAAGTTAACAAAAAAAATTAAAGACATTATAATTAAGAGCCGGTTCACACTACCGCGACCAGAAAGTCGCCTTAGCGCGACTTTCAGCGTGACTTCAGCGCGACTTCAACGCGACTTGTGAATTATTTTAAGCAACTTATGATAGACGAGTTTGTACGACTTTGTATTTGGCCAATCAGAATATGATGTGTTGTGACCTAATTCCCCTTTTCTTTTTCTTTTTTTTTTACTCATTTCCTCATTGCCCACCAGTGCCACGTATCAGTGTCCAATCACACAAAAAAAAGTTCCTAAAAATTGTCGTTTTTGATAGAGAGCCAATTATTGAAAAAAAAAAAAAGAGATTTCTTTGGATTTAGTGTCTGGGGGGGGGGGGGGTCTAAAAAGTGTACCTGTGAAGTTTCAGCTCTGTAGCATCTCCAGAACCAGAAAAAAAAAGATAATTTTTCTTAGAATTTTTAGTAGCACACCTGGGCGTTTTTGTTGCAGGCGTTTATTGGGCATTTTTTGGTTGTCTTTGGAGGCAGGCATGGCATCTGAACTTCTGTATAGGTGTATATATACACACAAATTATGTCAGTAGCGCAGGGATGGGGTTCCGCTCCTTTCACACCTATATGTGTGTATGTGTATATGTATATATATATATATATATATATATATATATATATATATAGTTACATAGTTACATAGTAGGCGAGGTTGAATAAAGACAATAGTCCATCCAGTTCAACCTGTGTAGGTGTGTGTGACTGTAATCATCTAACATAGCCCTCAATCTCCTGATCCTTGAGATGTAAGTCTAAGAGTCTTTTGAAAGTCACCATACTACCCGCAGAAACCACCTCTTGTGGTAGACAATTCCACAATCTTGTAGCCCTAACAGTAAAGAACCCCCCACGTTGCCTGAGGTTAAAACGCTTCTCCTCTAATCGCATTGTATGTCCTCGAGTCCTCATGCAATTCCTTCGAATGAACAGCTTTTCTTCTAAGCTGAGATCCCCATTAAGATATTTATAAATTGCTATCATGTCCCCTCTCAGACGTCTTTTCTCCAGGGAAAATAAATCGAGCGATTGCAGCCGCTCTTCATAGGTAAGGTCCTCCAACCCCCTAATCAGTTTAGTTGCCCTTCTCTGGACTTTCTCCAGCTCCAACACATCCCTCCTGAGGACTGGCGACCAGAACTGGACAGAATACTCCAGATGCGGTCGGACCAGAGTTTTATAAAGTGGAAGGATTATAGTCTTATCTCTGGAATACATCCCTTTCTTTATGCATGCTAATATTCTGTTGGCTTTGGAAGCTGCCGCTTGGCATTGCATGCTGTTGCCTAATCTATCATCAACTAAGACTCCCAAATCTTTCTCCATTTTTGATTCCCCCAAGGGTTCCCCTCCTAACGTGTATTGTGTTTTTATGTTTTTGGTCCCCAAGTGCAAAACCTTACACTTCTCCACATTAAACCTCATTTGCCATGTCGTTGCCCACTCCGTAATTTTGTCCAGGTCATTCTGTAGGATATCTGCTTCATGCTGTGCAGTTATTGCCCTGGCCAATTTTGTGTCATCTGCAAAAACTGATAACGAACTACTGATCCCTTCCTCAATGCTGTTTATGAATAAATTGAACAAGGTTGGTCCCAGGACTGAGCCCTGGGGCACCCCGCTTACTACCTCAGACCAGTCTGAGTATGCGCTGTTTATTACTACCCTTTGGACACGGCCTTTTAGCCAATTCCGTATCCAAGAGCAAACCCTGCTGTCGATACCTGCAGACCTTATTTTATAAATTAAGCGCTTGTGGGGAACTGTATCAAACGCCTTAGCGAAATCCAAGTACACCACATCCACTGGTCTCCCCCTATCTAGCTCACAGCTCACTTCCTCGTAGAATGCTAAGAGATTGGTTTGACAAGAACGCCCATTTGTAAACCCGTGCTGGTTACTACTGATGATGTTGTTGTCTTTAGCATACTCTACGATATAGTCCCTTATCATCCCCTCCAAAAGTTTACATATTATTGATGTCAGACTGACAGGCCTATAATTTCCCGGGATATGTCTCTGGCCCTTTTTGAATATCGGAATCACGTTAGCCTTCCTCCAATCCCCTGGTACATCTCCTGTCCTAATACTGTCAGCAAAGATCAGGAACAGTGGTCTAGATATAACCATACTGAGTTCCTTGAGCACTCTCGGATGTACGCCATCCGGGCCTGGTGATTTGTTTGTGTTAAGTTTATCCAGTCTTTCCCTGATTTCCCCCTCTGTTAGCCATAGTGGCAAGTCCTGTGTATTACTACTAACCATACAGTCATGGTCAGTGTACCCTTCCTTTTCCTGCGTAAAGACTGACGAGAAAAAAGAATTCAGCACGGTTGCTTTTTCAGTGTCCTCTGTAACCATCCTCCCATCATCGTTAATTATGTGTGCAATATGCTCTGCCCTAGTTTTTTTGCTGTTGATATATTTAAAGAATTTCTTTGGGTTTTTTTTACTATCCTCCGCTATTTGTCTCTCAAAGTTGATTTTAGCCATCTTGATTTCGTGTTTACACTTCTTATTTTCCTCCTTGTATTGCTGGAAGGCCGATACTGTGCCCTCTGATTTATATTTCTTGAAGGCCAATTTTTTTCCCCTAATAAGTTTTTTAACGCTACGGTTTAGCCAGCCAGGTTTGGCTTTGTCTCTTCTAAATTTATTCCCCATAGGAATGCACTGCAAGATGCCTTTGCTTAATATTGTTCTAAAGCATTCCCATTTTTCCTCTGTGGTCAGTGATCCCAGGGTTTGGTCCCAGTTTACCCTTTCCATCAATGAGTACAATTTTGGAAAGTCTGCCCTTCTGAAGTTTAGGGTTCTTATGTTCCCCACTTGCCTTTTTATATTGTTATTTATACTAAATGTGATCATCCTGTGATCGCTAGAGCCCAGGTTGTCCTGGACTCCTACCTCCGAGATTATGTCTGGGTCATTAGTGATCAATATATGTATATATATATATATATATATATATATATAATGTGTGTGTGTGTGTGTGTGTGTGTGTGTGTATACCCCAATAGAGAAGTTCAGATGTCATGCCTGCCTCCAAAGACATCCACAAAAAAGCCCAATAAACGCCTGCAACAAAAACGCCCAGGTGTGAAAGGAGCGGAGCCCCATCCCTGCGCTAATGCAATGCTAAGACAAATGATCTTTTTTTCTGGCGGTCACCCTGACATGCAAGAGTTCAATCATCCCTAGTGTCCACCAGGGCCACTGCCTACCAGTGCCACGAATCAGTGTCCACCAATCAGTGTCCACCAGTGCCACGTATCAGTGCCACGAATCAGTGTCCACCAGTGCCACGAATCAGTGTCCACCAGTGCCACGTATCAGTGCCACGAATCAGTGTCCACCAGTGCCACATATCAGTGCCACAAATCAGTGTCCACAAGTGCCACTGCCCACCAGTGCCACGTATCAGTGCCACGAATCAGTGTCCACCAGTGCCATGAATCAGTGTCCACCAGTGCCACGTATCAGTGCCACGAATCAGTGTCCACCAGTGCCACATATCAGTGCCATGTATCAGTGCCACAAATCAGTGTCCACCAGTGCCACGAATCAGTGTCCACCAGTGCCACGTATCAGTGTCCACCAGTGCCACTGCCCACCAGTGCGACTTATCTGTGTCCACCAGTGCCACTCACACAGACCAGGCAGAGATAATGGTATATAGGAACTGTAGGCATGGCTGCAATGTGGGGAATTTTCCTTCTTCTTCATGGAAAGTCGGATCACAAGTGCGCTTCAAATAAGATAAGGATCCGACTTGAATGCGACTCCCATTGAAGTCTATTGGGACAAGTCGGATACAAGTCTCCTCAAAGTAGTACAGGACCCTTTTCTGCAGTCGGAGCGACTACAGTAGTGCCAATTAAGACGGCTCTCATTGATCTACATTGCATTTGTTATGTCAAGCGACTTGGGGCGACTTGAGGGCACACAAGTCGCCTGAAAAGTCATGGCAGTGTGAATGGAGTCTAAGTGCCGGTTCACATTCTTGCGGCTGCGGCGATCGCATGTAATATCGGAGCGCACTGCTCCTTCATTACATGCGATCTCCTGTGCGGTGCGAATTCAGCCATACACTTTGTATGGCTAAATTCGCACTGCACCCGCACCAAAGTCGCACAGGACCCTTTTTTTCAGCCGCATCAGGATCGGATCGCACAGTGGTTCACACTTGTGCGATCCGATCCTGTGCGAACTGTAAAGATCGCACTGCGATATGCGATCAAACTGGGGGTGTCGTTAACATTTCATTGACACCCCCAGCGTATTGCATATGGCAGTGTGAGCTGCCAGGGGTGCGTTTGCGATGCGGGAACAGGCTGCGAATTTGCAGCCTTCCCGCATCGCATAAGTGTGACCTGGCACTAAAGGCAAAACTTTTGTTTTTGTTTTGAATAGAGTGTAGAACAGTGGTTCTTAACCTGGGTTCGATCGAACCCCAGGGGTTCGGTGAGTCAGTCTCAGGGGTTCGGCGGGGGGGCAACAGGGCAATTGCTCCCCCCGAGAAAATATTACTGATTGTTAGGCCAACCCCCCCCCCCCCGCGGGAAATCAGAGCTGCGTTCGGGACGACTCACAGCCATTACACATAGACACTTGACGCTCTGCCCCCTGAACCTCCCCCAGCAGGTTTCCAGCCTATCTCCTGCAGACTGCTTGCTGCTTGAGTGGGCGGGATGGGGGTGTACCTGACCACGGAGATCGCGCCCGCCTGGAAGAGGGAAGTGTGAGCAGCTGAGCAGAGGGAGCCGAGTGAATGTTCCTGGAGGTAGGCTCAGCTAGCTGTACATGGTGGATTAGTTTGCAAGCACCTCTATGCTAAGTTTGCTGAGTTACTGCAGCTTAACATAGAGGTGCTGTTAGCTGACAAATGGAAATGCATGTCCTTTTCATTTAGCTCAATAAGCATTGTGAATGCCCCCTGGTGTGCGCCCTCCTGATACCCCATGGTATGCCCTCCCAACACCTCCCCCCCCAGTGTGTGTCCTCCTGACACCCCATGGTATGCCCTCCCAACACCTCCCCCCTCAGTGTGTGTCCTCCTGACACCCCATGGTATGCCCTCCCAACCCCCCCCAGTGTGTGCCCCCCTGACACCCCATGGTATGCCCTCCCAACACCTCCCCCCAGTGTGTTCCCTCTTGGCACCCCATGGTATGCCCTCCCAACCCCCCCCCCCAGTGTGTGCCCTTCTGACACCCCATGGTATGCCCTCCCAACACCTCCCCCCAGTGTGTTCCCTCTTTGCACCCCATGGTATGTCCTCCCAACCCCCCCCAGTGTGTGCCCTCCTGATACCCCATGGTATGCCCTCCCAACACCTCCCCCCAGTGTGTGCCCTCCTGACACCCCATGGTATGCCATCCTAACCCCACCCCAGTGTGTGCCCTCCCAACCACTGATGTGTGCCCTCCTGACACCCAGTGTGTGGCCTCCTGACTCTCCACTGGTGTGTGCCCTCACTACCCTCCCCCACAGTGTGTCCTCCTGACCCTCCCCCCCAGTGTATGCCCTTCCAACCCCCTGGTGTGTGCCCTCATAACCCCCCCGGTGTGTGCCCTCCTGACCCCCCCCCCAGTGTGTGCCCTCCTGACCCTCCCCTGGTGTGTGCCCTCCCGGCCTCCTGGTGTGTGGCTTTACTGATCCCTGTACACTGTCCTATCCTCTGTCCTGTCAACTCTGTCCTCTGCCCTATCCTCTGTACACCGTCCTACAGCCTACTGACCACTCTATCCTTCCCTACAATCAACTGACCCGTATACACTGCCCTACATGCTACTGGCCTCTGTACACTGCCCTACATCCTACTGACCTTTCTACACTGCCCTAAAAGCTACGGACCCCTATACACTGCCCTACATGCTACTGACCTCGCTACACTGCCCTACAAACTACTGAGCACTGTACGCTACCCTACAAACTACTGAGCACTGTACGCTACCCTACAAACTACTGAGCACTGCACGCTGCCCTACAAACTACTGAGCACTGCACGCTGCCCTACAAACTACTCACTACTGCACGCTGCCCTACAGCCTACTGACCTCTGTACATTTTACTTTGTATGATACGTTTAATCGAGTTCTGTAAACACCTTATTTTCTGGCAGTGCCCCTCCCGAGACTAGACTCATAAAATCATATTTTATTTTTCCAATTAAGAAGGGTTCGGTGAATGCGCATATGAAGCTGGTGGGGTTCAGTACCTCCAAGGTTAAGAACTACTGGTGTAGAAAGATTAGCACCCCTGTTAGGTTTTACTGGGGTCTGTGCCCATTAGGGGTATTCACCCTCTCTATTTGTTCTGTTTACTGTTATCAATTAGAGTGAAAGTGAAGGAAAATCCAAAATTTTGGGTTGTCACCAGAACAGAAAATAGAGGGGAAATATTCCAATGGGGACACTAGTTCTGGTGGCAGCCCTTTCCCACTTTGGAGGGATATCCTCTCACTTCCTCACTTTGGCTAAGGGACAGTCAGTGAAGGAGAATCTATATATTTTTATTATCTTTTTACTGCCAGTTTTGCACTGATATATATACCAAGGAATTCGGTCACTCTTGCACCTTTGCACCTATTTATTTATTGGCAGTCATATATTTATTATATACTCTTTTCACTTATATTTATTGGCACTTTTAAGAGCATACTTACCTATTGTCATTTTATGGTTATACATGCATTATTAATTTTTTCACTTATATTTATTGGTACTTTTTAGAGCATACTTACCAATTGTCATTTTATGGTTATATATTTATTACTGGACAACATTTGATCAATATTTAATTTTTTATCACCTCACTTTTTGTATTCACTTTGGCACCTCTTTTTGCACAATTTGCACGTATGAGATTTATTTGCTGATGTAATTTATATAGGGTTTTTATGTTTAGAAATTACACATAGACCTGTTCTGATTTTATACAGGTTTGTCATTTGATATCAGATTTTAGTGGATTACACACAGATTCTAATATTAATTTATTATGCAGACTTCCATATAAAACCCCACTAGAAGCATAGTAACCAACAAATATATTCCCAAAACACCCCACCAAGCAGCGCCAATCAATCACACAGATGAGCCTCTTACCTGACGATATAAAGTTGGCACTGGGAATAACTCCTCATAAATCCTGGTTCAGTCAGCTTACTGTGTTAGGATACGCCCCACAAACATATATCCTATTCCTCTTTATACTTCCACAACGTACCACATGGGAAATAAAAAAATGCGGACAATAGTGCATTAGCCCCGATATTTAAAAAGAAAAAATGGTGAAAGCACTTACATGGTATATATCTTGAATGCGAGTATTGCAAAAAAGCCTGCAGAGACCCCCGTCCGGCTGCAGCACGGACGATCGGCGACGCGTGTGAAGGCACGCTTCCTTCCCTGACGTGTTTCCTCTGAAAAGACTTCCACTGAGATAGGTGTTTGGTGTTTACCTCTGCTAGTTAGTTCATTAGAGTCTGATTTTTTTCAAAAAGATTAGATACACTATATGGGCAAAAGTTTTGGTACGCAAGCTTTTACACGCACATGAACTTTAATGGCATCTCAGTCTTCATCCATAGGGTTCAATATTGAGTTGGCCCACCCTTTGCACCTATAACAACTTCAACTCTTTCGGGAAGGCTGTCCACAAGGTTTAGGAGTGTGTCTATGGGAATGTTTGACCTGGCTCGCAGTCTCTGCTCTAATTCATCCCAAAGTTGTTCTATCGGGCTGAGATCAGGACTTTGTTCAGACCAGTCAAGTTCCTCCACCCCAAAATTGCTCATCCATGTCTTTATGGAACATGTTTGTGCACTAGTCCAAATCATTTGGTGGAGAGGGATTGAGGTGTGGGGTTGTTTCTCCAGGGGTTGGGCTTGGCCCCTTAGTTTCAGTGAAGGGAACTCTTAGGGTGTCCGCATACCAAGACATTTTGGACAATTTCATGGTACCCACTTTGTGGGAACTTTGTGGGAACAGTTTGGGGATGGCCCCTTCCTGTTCCAACATGACTGCTCTCCTGTATTCAATAATGTAATCAAAGCAAAAACACTGAAATCTGTCCAAACAAGGGTGCAATATCACTTATCACTGTAATACTAGACATTGCATATTGGTTTAGTAAACATCCTGGGTGTGAAAAATGTTGTTGATGGTGTTGATGGGACTGCAACAAGGAACCTGATTTCCTTTCTGATTTCCCTTCCACTGTCATCTCGCTTCGAGCAACAAACCGCACACATCCTTGTAGGTGCTGACTTTTTCTCGGTTGGTGGGATCTGCAGTCCATGAAAGGACGACCAGTCAGGTGTTCTGGGTTGACATTGCCAACAGCACGACGTCCAGCTCTATTCACAGCCATTCATGGTGTTTAGTGGTTCACAAAGATACGTTTGGCAACTTTCCAGATGAAATCGGAATGAATTACAGGCTTGTCACTTTTTTTTTTTTTTTGAGCAGAGCGTAGACATTCCACAAGCATTGCTCGAGAAGATTTCTGAAGAACTTCTTGTAGTACTTCTTTTGCTGTTTCCTCATTGCTGGGTAGAATGTCATTGATTGGTCGGCTCTGTTGACATCTTCAATGGTGTTATTGTAGTCTATCACTACTAGTGGCTTGGTGATTTCTTTCCCACCTTTCGTGTGTACCATAACACTGGAGGTATTATGAACTGTACTCATTAGGCACACATCTTTCTTGTCACACCATCACAGTGTCATCATTTTGCCTTTCTGCCAGGCAACCATTCCAGTCTTCAGCTTCTTATTGCCAAACATTGGCAGCATGTCACGCCAGTTAGCCCTAATGGTTCCATAGGCATCTGTTTTGTTTTGCAGAAGAAACGCATAAAGTTCAGGAGATGTATAAAAGTTGCGGGTTGTTACACAATAGCCCTGGTTTAGCAATGGCTCAATGAGTGAAGAATGTAAGATGTTGCCATTCCATAGTTGCTGTATTTTGGATTGAATGTTGTTCCTTTTCCAGTGTATATGTCTGAATTTCAAATGTAGCCAGGTGACGATTTGCATAGCATGTAGGATTTTACGCCAAATCGTGCCCTCTTTGATGCAATGTATTGTACCCAGCTGAGCCTTCCCTTGTAGACCATTAGACTGCCATCTATGCTGATATCTCTTTCTGGCACATAGCTTTGTTGGAAAATCATTAGATAATTTGCGATACTTCCCAAATGTTCTTTAGTTTTTATGCAGGATGAGTAGTTTCATCAAAATCTTTGTCGTTTTTCGAAGTGTAAATATTTCATGGTCAGGGAAAATCTGTACTCTGACATGACTGTGCCAAAGAATGGAGTGGCAAGTAATGTATTAGTTGTCCAATACCACTTGTGCAGGGGTTTCCACACCACTCCCTGAAGTATTATTAGGCCCAGAAATTTCCAAATGTCATCTTTGGTCACTGGTTCCCACTTTCTGCTTCTTGGAAACTTCAGATGCAGAGTAGCCAATTGTTGCTCTTTGTACAAGTTTGTCTCAGTAACTATTTTTTTCAATAACTTCTTCGGTCAGAAAAAATTGTAAGTATGCCAAGGGGTTGTCGTGTTCAACGTCTACTTTCATACCAGGTGGCCCATTAAATGGGAATCTTAGGGGTGCTGACTGATCCGTACCGTAGTCAATAGAGCACAAGGTTTGCACATCACTGAGCTCAGTCGCAGAATAATCACTGAAGGAGGTGATGAGATGCTAGCACATGAATACAATCAATAATAAAATAAAAACACAACCTCAGTAAATATTATAGTAAAATCACCAGAAAGTGCTTAGTATCTGTGCAAATTGAGCAGAAATACTTATAGATATAGGTGATAGTGTAAATTGTAAACTTAACCGGATGGTGGAAAAACTAAAGTGCTGGTGCTATATCCTCCTCAGGTTGTGAGTAAGTGCAATAACATTGATAACTATAAATAAATAAATTGCTTCATGCAATAAAAAATATAGGGGAAAACATACTCCAGTACAAAAAGGAGAATGAAGGTGTGGATCAAATAAATGTGGATGCGTGTTAAACACAAATACGGATGTAAATATCAAAGTGACACACCATAAAAATTAGGTAATTATAAAATAAAAAACTAAGTCCATGTATGGTGGAAAATAAACGTTCCAAAATAAGTGATAGTTTCTTATGTGATTCCTTAAGGTGCTTCTTCTTTCAGTGGGGTGCCAAAGTGACATAGGGGGTATCTGATCCCTCACCCAGTGAGCCGAGGTCACTTACCAGATACACCCAGGCCTCAGAGGACCTATAGTGCAGGTAGGGCTACAACAGATCTTTCAGCGACCTCACACAGTAATGTAATCCTAACAGATTACAATGTATTACAATGCGTATATCATGTTTTGTTTATTTTTTTGAATTTCCAGCCTAGTTCCGCCCCCCTGCGCCGCGACGCTTACAGGTAAGGGAACCCGGAAGACGGATGCCGGCATTGGCCGCAAGACACAGCAGGAGGACATCAGCAGATTGTAGGGACAAGGTAGGTTTCACTACAGGGTAAAATGAACCCCGAACCACACTCTGGATTACCCACCAGGGAGGTTAAAGTTCATGTGTGTGAAAAGGCAGGCGTCATAATACTTTGGACAATATAGCGTTGCGCTACTCTCAAGGGAGCTGCTGAAGACGGGTTCCCATGGGTTACCATTAGCAACAGTAGAACATTCAGACATGTTTCCAAGTGATTTTACCTCAGACAAGGACCAGTCCAGTTTCTTTGGTTTTTATGTTCTATTAGGAACTTGGATAGGAGAAGGGATGAGTGGGATACTCCAACTGACCTAAACTATGCACAATAAGCAGGGACGATCTGACGAATGCTGCTTAACGCTGGCTAAATGCTGAGTAAAACTGAGTAACGCTGAGTTGAGCTAGTCACGGCTAGGCCGCTTAATTTACTTTGCCTTCTGACTGTGAAAGAGTCCTTTAGCTTCCTAAGGCACTCCTTTCCTGAGGTAGCTGTCCTCTAAAATAGACTGTACAACTGAGCATCTTCAGGGCCCTTCCTGGCGCCCCCTTTACCACCTAATGTAAATTAAAGTGATGCAGAAGGAGCAGGGAACCAGGAATGTTTATGTGGCTTATGGCTGCTGTGGACCGCAAGGAGGCAGATGACGGTCATGATGGCGTCATTTGTAGGTGAGCGTGGCAATACATTTTGGGGCAGACCACTGTCACAGGAAAAGATTGAAGGCATCAGACCTTTGGTGCAATCTTTTCTGGAACAGGGGATAATAAAAAGAGTTATATAACCATACAACACTCCAATTAATCCTGTGCCTAAGGCAGATGGTACCTACAGATTTGTACAGTATTTATGAGCCATAAACAATTTAGTCATCCCGATTGCACCCATTGTCCCAGATGTACTGTCACTGATTACTTCTATACCCCACAGTGCCAGAGTTTTTTCTGTCATTGATTTAGGTAATGCTTGATCCTTAGGTATGAGCCCAGAACAAATTTGATGTGGGACTTGCACTCCCTACAAAAGGAAGGTTAAAGAAAGGAATAACACCAGTGTTTCACCATTCTTTTAGGTTAATACCTGGATGTCCTGCGCATTTCAGCTTACACAACAGGTGGTTTACATGTAGATTCCCCCTTTTGTGAGCCCTATTAAATATGTCCTTTCATGACGATTGTAGTTGCAGTCCATTTGTTTTTTGTTTTCTTCAGGCTCCAATGTTATAGCAGACATGATGTGCTGACCATTGTTAGGTTGTCTTCGCCCTGGTCCAATCATCAGCCATTGACGGCTATTTAATCTCACCCCTGGTCTCCTTCTCCAAGACTTGACGAACAGCCCATGCCTTGAAACGTGTCGTCTTGGAGGCCATAGAAGTCCTAGTCTCCTGGGACTTTCTATTGGTGCTTTTCACACCACTTTTGGTTTGCAGTGACGGACTTCTGATGCCTCTGTTCCAGGGTCCTGGATGGTTCCTGTACATCTGGTTTTCTTGTGCATCCGGACCTGTGGATTTTGCTACATCTGCTGTTCAGAAGCTCAGTATCTTCACCAGCGGCGGCTCGCGGCTTCTCCAGCATGGCGGCGTCTCCTTGAGTCCTCATTTCTTCGGCTCCTGGCTCCCGCCTCCTCCCCAGCCAATGGCATGGGGTTTGCCTTTCGGCCAATCAGGAAGCGTGTATGCCAGGAGGAGGATCCCTGTGACAATAGCGAATTTTCATTCGCTATTGTCACACAATGGGTGGGCTCGGGGCGCACTGCTCTGCGCCCCGGGTCCACCCTTTGCATCACCCTATTAGAGCCTCTGGCTCTAATCAGGTGATGCAAAAAAAAAAAAGCCCATTGAACTCCATGCGTCCAGGGCCCCGCATGTAGATTAGGGGGCCGGACGCACGCATAGGGGGGGCAGCGCCCCTGCGCCCCCAACACACCAGCCGCCACTGGTCTTCACCTCTCTTTTGGGGTCCCCACCGTGGTTTATATATGTTGCTGCTGCACACCGCGGATGTCACAATGTCTATATAAGCTCTCCTATTGTTACACGTTGTACTGTGGACATTATTTTTGTCCTCTTTTTTACGGAAGGTTTTACACACTTCATGACCAGAGCATTTTTGCTCTTCAGCACTGTGCTTATTTAACTGGTAATTGTGCGGTCATGCAACACTTTACCAAAATAAAAGTTATGTAATTTTTTTCACACAATAGTTTTCTTTTGGTGGTATTTGATCACCACTAGGTTTTCTTTTAATTCTTTATTATATAAATGATAAAAGACAGACAATTTTGGGAAAAAACCAACAAACTATTTTTTTACTTTGTCATAAAACATATACATAAAAAAAAAAATTGAATTTCTTCATAAAGTTTATTCTGCTACATCACTTTAGTAAAAAAAAAAATCACAGTAAGTGTATATCCATTTGTTTTTGTTAAAATGATAGTGTCTACAAATGATGGTATATATAATGGAATTTACACATCAATAACGTTATACTGGTAATAGCGGTGATCAGTGACTTATAGTTGGACTGTGATAGTGTGGTGGACAATCTGGCACTAACAGACCCTTTCTGGGAGGTACACTAACTGACAAACTGACACTGACATCAATAGTAACACTAATACAGTGATCAGATATAATACTGTATACTGTATTAATAATATCGGCTGGGAAGGGGTTTAAATCAAGGGGCAATCAAGGGGGTTAGCTGTATACATAACAAGTGTAATCTGTGTAATGTGTGCTGCTTTTACTAACAGATCTGCTTTGCAGGGAGACGAAACAGTCAGATTGCTGACCGGTGTACAGAGCCCTGTGTGTTTGTAAACACAGGACGCTTTGCTGTGATTGGCTACAGCCAATCAGCAGGTCTCTGCCATAAATCATCACCTAGCCAATACCATCCCTACAGTGAAGAATGGTGGTGGCAGCATCATGCTGTGGGGATGCTTTTCAGTGGCAGGAACTGGGAGACTAGTCAAGATTGAGGGAAAAATTAATTGAGCAATCTACAATCTTGATGAAAACCGTCTCCGGAGTGCTCTGGACCTTAGACTGGGGCGAAGGTTCATCTTCCAACAGGATGACGACCCTAAACACACAGCC
Organism: Pelophylax lessonae; assembly: GCF_965119305.1. Lineage (NCBI taxonomy): Eukaryota > Metazoa > Chordata > Amphibia > Anura > Ranidae > Pelophylax > Pelophylax lessonae. The sequence continues at coordinate 36,475,994 of NC_138774.1, forward strand.
AAGATAACAAAGGACTCTGTGAATGTCCATGAGTTGCCCAGTCAGAGCCCAGACTTGAACCCAAATGAACATCTCTGGAGAGATCTGAAAATGGCTGTGCACCGACCCTACTCATCCAACCTGATGGCGTTTGAGAGGTCCTGCAAAGAAGAATGAAAGAAACGGCCCCAAAAATAGGTGTGCTAAGCATGTAGCATCATACTCAAAAAGACTTGAGGCTGTAATTGGTGCCAAATGTGCTTCAACAAAGTATTGAGCAAAGGCTGTTAACATCTATGTAAATGGGATTTTTTATTTTTAATAAATTTGCGAAGATTTCAAAAAAACTCCTTTCACGTTGTCATTATGGGGTATTGTTTGTAGAATTTTGAGGAAAATAATGAATTTGATCCATTTTGGAATAAGGCTGTAACATAACAAAATGTGGAAAAAGTGAATACTTTCCGGATACACTGTAATCAACATTTTATTAGGTCCCAGGTTATTATTTTTTTTTGGTGGTATTCAAATCCATCTAAAAATTTAACAGGAATAAAAATGAGAAAAAATTTAAAACATCAGCGGGGTGGTTTTAAAGGGTCTGTGCTCTTTACGGGACTGTCCAGGGTCAGGCAGTGGTTAAATCCTGCAGTGTGCCTGGCTTTCCTCCACCCAAAATATATTAGTGAAATAACACTGAGATGGTAATTGTGGGTTCAACCCTTTGGAGTCCATGTAATTAGGAATGGAATGGCAACCTACTTAACAACATTATAAATATTTATGAATGCAAATATGTTATATTTATATATATCTATTATTTCAATGGCAAGCGTGGTGGTAAACTGTGTTAATCCATTTGATCATTTTTGAGATTAAAAGTCAGCCATTTAAACTTTTTAAAGTACTAGTCCTGGTCTAAGACCTGACTACCATATTGTGGCCTTAATAAAACCCAATTCCAGGCACCATCATATTCAGGTTATTCACTGGATTATGGAGTTTACGTCTGCTGTTTGGTAAACTAGGTCTGATTGTTTTCAAAAAACGTACATAACCCCAGCCAGGTTCATCTGTTAATCTGTCACCATTTTTACAGGCCACTTCAAATACATTTATGAGTGGCCCATGGCCAAAACTCAAAACAAAAAGAGCCCAAAACTTCAGGGCTCGCTTCTTCGAATTTCGGGCACTGTCCCAAGGTGGGAACCCCTTCCAATGAAAGGCCACTCAAATATATAATTAGCTCCCAGGCCAGCATTCTGTAGTCCACAAAATGACACCTAGGCTACAAGGTCCCAGGTCACCCAACAGCAGAACAGGGAATTGGAGACCCATACACTCCACACAGCTACAGTGTACATACAGTAGCAGGCCAGTTTTACGAGCTGTAAATGTCTCTTTAATTCTAAGTCTCGGATCATTAGCCTGAGCTCCACAAGAGAGTACGTTTTGCTATACCTTCCCTTGAACCCCAGTCCAAGGTTACTTCGATGGAAGGACAAGGCGGATTTTTCTTTCTTTGAACTGACTTTGATTTTGAGTCCACCCTCCAGGGTCTCCCAACTAACCAATGTGATTGCATCATAGGCTGATAAATGTGCACTATTTGGCTGGGGCTGGAGAGCGGGTAGGGTTAGCCCTAAAGTCAGGGAACATTGAGCCCTTGAAACCAATTTTATAGAGGCATACAGAAGAAGGGTTTCAGGCTCTTGTCCTTGAGGGGGCGCTTGCTAGGAACTGACAAACTTCATATTGCAATGTTTAGGGTAAAATTCACTTTACATAGAACTGAAGGCAAAACATTTTTTCATTTTGAAGAGAATAGGGAATAGGGTTGCCACCTCATCCCTTTAAACCAGGACACATATTATTTACACAGGTTCTGAGGCTAATATAATGCACAAAAGGCACTAAGTGAGTTTAATTACCACCTTAATCCGCCAAAGAACCTGTGTTACATAGTTACATAGTTAGTGAGGTTGAAAAAATACACCAGTCTATCCAGTTCAACCTATGATTTGTGTGTGTGTTTGCTGTTAACCATACATTGTATACCCCTGTATGTTGTGGTCTTTAAGGTGCCCATCTAACAGTTTTTTGAAACTATCGATGCTCCCTGCTGATACCACTGTTTGCGGAAGAGAATTCCACATCCTTACTGCTCTAACAGTGAAGAACCCCCTGCGTATTTTAAGTTTAAACCGCCTTTCCTCTAGTTTTAGTGAGTGACCACGTGTCTTATTGTATTTCCTTTCTCTGAATAGGTTTTTCCATATGCTAGGGTCCCCAGTACAGTATTTGTACATTGATATCATATCCCCCCTCAATCGTCTCTTCTCCAGAGAGAATAAGTGTGATTTATGTGTGTCCTGGTTTAAAGGGATAAGGTGGCAACCCTAGTAGGGAAGGGTTATAACAATTTATCAATCTGTGTCTAGTGTAGTACCTACGACAGCCATTCTCAATCAGGGTTCTGTGGAACCCTACAGTTCTATCCAAGGGTTCCTTGAGCTGTGGCTAATTGACCTCCAATTTGATGGGTCTGTGCCCACACTGCCAGGGTTAACTGCTCCTTTTTTTTTCTAGGGAAGAGGAGAGAAGAGATATTCTTACCTAATCCTCTGGTTTGTATAATGGACTATTCCTGTGTCATCACACCCAGAGCAGGCTCTATAGACCAGGAACTGGACTGTGGTTGACTGCCGTTATCCAGAGGATCAAAGAATCCAGTTAGTATAAACTTTCTGTTATGCCTACACAAAAAGAACAGTTGACCTGTGCAGTGCAAGCATGGCCCCACTGCATGGGAAAAAAAACATGTTATAACTGGAGATGGGCTTTAACATGACAAAATTATAAAAGTGTTTAGTGAGTTGATTTACATCTACTTTATTTTCCTCACAAATACTTGCCAAAGTACATTAGATGTTTTGTCCAATATTCACTTAAGTCCAAAGAAATTTTCAAGCAATCAACATGGGGAACACATGTACATTGAAGAAAACTAAGAAAGATACCTCAAGGCAGCATGACAACAATATTACTGCATGCTTAACAGATTCATAATGAGTTCTTCTGATGGTGTATTAATAAGAAAATATGCCAAATGGAATATATATACAGTACAATATCTAATAAAAAGGGCATACTCAATGAACCACTTGGTCTATTTTCTGCCATCACTTTTCTATGTCTCTATGTTTTCATATGGACGCTACACAGCAGATATTTAATCTATAGACCCCGTGTGACGAATGCCGATTTGCTGGGATGTTCCTTACGGGTTACTGGAGGAGTGGGGAGGCCAGCCTCCTGCCCACGGACTATGGCCCTGGCTTGTAGGGGAGCGCGGCTCTGGTTGGGGGTGTATGCGGGGGGACCCTTGGAGTACTGTTACTTTGAATTCAAGTCCCTGTCACCCCAAGCGACACAGACTTTGGGCCTAAGCTGCAAAGGACTTCACACCATGAGAGACTGAACAGATGCTAATGACATAAGACTCAGCTTTGGTATACTGGGGGGATGTGTATTGACAGTTCTATTAAGGTGTGTTGTATATGGAGACGGGCTGTCTGAGAGCCTATGTATCCTGCTTTTATCTGTTTAGAGCAGGGGTCTCCAAACTTTTCAAATAAAGGGCCAGTTTATTGTCCTTCACACTTTAGGAGGGCCAGATTGTGGCCAGTGGGGGCACAAAATATCCAGGGTCATGGCATCAATGAGAATAAATATGGCTTCAGGGTTGGTGGTCAATAGGAGGAGTAGTGCCCCTATTAGTAGGAGGGATAGTATCCTATTATTGGTATCAATGGTGCCTCATTGTTGGTGTCAGTGGGCGGAATAGTGTCTCATATCAGTGGGAGGAATAGGGCCCCAAGGGCCAGATAAAGGCTAGCAAAGGGCCACATCTGGCCCTTGGGCCACAGTTTGGAGACCCCTGGTTTAGAGGTTAAGTGTGTTATTCGGCTATGTTTTGGGCTTGTTGTTTGTTGAATTCATTATGATAATGTTGCAATGTCATTCACCTGTGTCTGTCCACATGGCCAGGTATGTTAATTACTGGATATATATTGGAGGTTGAGTTGGTGAATAGAGTGTCATTTGTTTTAACCTTCATCAAGCTGGAGGCTGATGTTTGGGGGGAATTGAGAGGCCAGGACTGCATCACTGGAGATTCTGGGGACCTAAGACAGAAATACTTGGTCCAAGTATTGGGGATCTGTTACACCCCATATGTAGGTGCAGGTTACAGAAATATTTTCCGAGTTCATGTTAGAAATTTTCTTACAGCATTTTTTACCATCTTGTTTCTCAGGCTGTAAATAAAGGGGTTGAGCATTGGTATAATGATGGTGTACACCACACTGATGACCCGATCGTAGGTTGGTGAGTAGATGGAGCCTGGCCGAAAGTACACAAATATGATTGTGCTGTAGAAGAGGATGACCATGGTGAGGTGAGATGAGCAAGTGGAAAAGGTCTTCCACCTTCCTCCGGATGACTGTAAAGCTATCACTGCTTTGATGATGAGTATGTAGGACACCAGAATGAAGAACACTGGCCCAAAGATGACAATGGGACCTTCGATGAAGGTAACCTTCTGCAGAGTGTCTGAAGCTCCTGAACAGGCCAACATCATTATTACAGGAAGATCACAGAAGAAGTGATGGATAAGCCAACCACAGTGCAGTTGAGAAGAAGTCAGCACAGTATACAAAGTAGAGTGAAGACACACGAGTACCCAGGAGCCAGCCACCAGACAGATACAAGTCCTCTTGTTCATAATTGTCAGATAACGTAGGGGAAAACAAACTGCACAATATCGATCTAAGGCCATGATGGCCAACAAAAAACTGTCCATGTTGCCCACTGCCAGAAACAAAAAGAGTTGAATGAAGCAGCCATGGATGGAGATGTTGGTGTCCCCAGACAGAAGGCCATACAAGGCCCTAGGGATGATAATGGAGGTAAAAAATACATCCACAACGGCAAGGTTCCCCATCAAGACGTACATGGGGGTTTGAAGCTGAGGCTGTGATGTAATAAGTGTGAAGATAAAGATGTTTCCCACAATGCAAAAGACATATGCAATCAAGAATAAAGAGAAGAGAGTGAGAAGAAGATGAGGTTTATCAGAAAATCCCAACAGGACAAAGCCAGAAAGCGTCTTGTTCTTAGCAGGCACCATGTGTTTAAAGATCAGTTATAAGTATGATGAATGAGATCACAGGGATTTGCCTCAAGATTTGTAAATCTGAGGAAAATAGTAGCTTGTTTAAGAATTGTTTTTTTTTAACAATAATCTTTATTAGAAATTTTCAAAAATGTTCTTTTTTTTTTTACATACAAATAAAAATACAACATTTAACCCACACAGAACCTCAGCAGTGAAAAATAATAATAGTAATGAAAAAAAAAAAGGGAAAATTCTGTAAAAAAAATTCTATATTCCTCCCTCTCTCTTTATCAGTCATTTTGGTCATACCATAAATAATAACATTGTCTTTACCTTCCATTACCAATCAATTTATATAGTTACATAGTAGGTGAGGTTGAATAAAGACAATAGTCCATCCAGTTCAACATGTGTAGGTGTGTGTAGCTGTAATCATCTCACATAGCCCTTAATGTCCTGATCCTTGAGATGTACGTCTAAGAGTCTTTTGAAAGCCACGATACTTCCCGCAGAAACCACCTCTTGTGGTAGAGAATTCCACAATCTTGTAGCCCTAACAGTAAAGAACCCTCCTCGTTGCCTGAGGTTAAAACGCTTCTCCTCTAATCGCATTGTATATCCTCGAGTCCTCATGCAATTCCTTCGAATGAACAGCTTTTTTTCTAAGCTGAGATCCCCATTAAGATATTTATAAATTGCTATCATGTCCCCTCTCAGACGTCTCTTCTCCAGGGAAAATAAATCGAGCGATTGCAGCCGCTCTTCATAGTTAAGGTCCTCCAACCCCCTAATCAGTTTAGTTGCCCTTCTCTGGACTCTCTCCAGCTCCAACACATCCCTCCTGAGGACTGGCGACCAGAACTGGACGGAATACTCCAGATGCGGTCGGACCAGAGTTTTATAAAGTGGAAGGATTATAGTCTTATCTCTGGAATACATCCCTTTCTTTATGCATGCTAATATTCTGTTGGCTTTGGAAGCTGCCGCTTGACATTGCATGCTGTTGCCTAATCTATCATCAACCAAGACTCCCAGATCTTTCTCCATTTTTGATATCTTTTACGGCAATACACAAGGATCCCTATTAACCCCGTCTGACTGTAAATAAGAGAAAAAAGGGATAATATCAGGGTACACTAACCAGGGCTCCCATATTTTATCAAATTTTTGTAAATTTTTTCTATTCTTGTATATTTGTTGTTCTCTCAGCAGAGCGTAATTTACTTGAAATCTCCAATCCTCCAAAGAGCGCGGGATAGGGGTTAACCATTTCGCTGCTATACTTTTTCGTGCAATAAATAATAACCTATTTAGTAATGTTTTAACCATAGACGATAATGTGTCATTTGGAAAACTATTCAGAAGACATATTTTAGAATCCATCGAAATGTTTAAGAATTGTAAGCAACAAGTTGTACCCAGACTATGCAAACCAAGACCAGATAAATTGAGGAACATGTTACAGTACATATATATTTATTGAGTTGTGAGGGTTAAAAAGAAAGAGCAAAATTAATTTCTATTCTTACCTATTTTTACCTATTTAAGAACTGTCAGACAGCGGAGCAGGCAGACAGCGGTAGCCTTCGTTGCGGGCGAGGCTTTTTTTTTTGGGTATGGCGGTGCCGTGGGCGTCGTGATTGACGATGGATCTACATTTGGGGACATTGTTTTTTTTTCCTAATAAAGAAATTGTAAAAAAATGTGTGTGTGTTTTTATTTCTTTTTGACACCTTTTTTTGGTGAATGAGTAGGAGTACAATGTACCCCCTACTCATTCACATAGCGGGGGAGAGATCTGGGGGCCCCCTATCCACAAACCCCCACAACCGCCGCCCAGGGTTGTGGGGAACAGGCCTTTGTCCCCATCAACATAGGGACAAGGTGCTTTGGGGTGGGGGGGCAGAGCCCCCCATGTTAAGGGCATCTGGCCTTGTATGGTTCAGGTGCGGGGGGGGGAGGCGCTCACTCGTCCCCCCCTTTCTTGGCCTGTCAGTTTGCATGCTTGGATAAGTGTCAGGTATGGATTTCCACACTTTTGCTAATTGCAAATGCAGAATCAAAATAACCCAAATCAGTGTATATTATTTGGTCTTTGTGAAAGCCACTAACAAGTCACTGACAAGACAGGACAGTACAAATACCCCCCAAATTACCCCTTTTTGAAAGTAGACATTCCAAGGTAATTAGTAAGAAGCATAATGAGTTTTTTGAAGTTGTAATTTTTTTCCCATAATTCTTTGCAAAATGAAGTTTTTTTTCACAAAATTGTCATATTAACAGGTTATTTCTCTCACATGGCATATGCATACTTGCAACTACACCCCAAAACATTCTGCTGCTCCTCCTGGTTATGGCAATAACACATGTGTGAGACTTTTTCACAGCCTGGCCATATAGAGAGGCCCAACATGCAGGGAGCACCGTCAAGTGTTCTAGGGACATCAATTACACATCTAATTTCTTGACTACCTGTCACACTTTTGAAGGCCCTCGAGCACCAGGATAATGGAAACGCCCACAAAATGACCCCATTTTGGAGAGCAAACACACAATGTATATTCTATCCAGCATAATGAGTCTTTTGAATGATTCAGGTGCTGCGGGCATGGTGCAGGAGGTGCAGGGGCTGCGGGCATGGTGCAGGAGATGCAGGGGCTGCAGGCATGGTACAGGAGATGCAGAGGCTTCAGGCATGAATCAGGAGATGCAGAGGCTGTGGGCATGATGCAGGGGCTGCGGGCATGGTGCAGGAGATGCAGAGGCTGCGGGCATGGTGCAGGAGAGGCAGAGGCTGTGGGCATGATGCAGGGGCTGCGGGCATGGTTCAGGAGATGCAGAGGCTGCAGGCATGGTGCAGGAGATGCAGAGGCTGTGGGCATGATGCAGGGGCTGTGGGCATGGTGCAGGAGATGCAGAGGCTGCGGGCATGGTGCAGGAGATGCAGGGGCTGCGGGCATGGTGCAGGAAATGCAGGGGCTGCGGGCATGGTATAGGAGATGCAGGTCTGCAGGATTGATGCAGGGCTGTGGGAATGGTACATGCATGGCTGTGGGCATGGTACAGGAGAGGAAGTGCTGCAGGCATAGTACAGAAGATGCAGGGGCTGCGGGCATGGTGCAGAAGATGCAGGGGCTGTGGGCATGGTGCAGGAGATGCAGAGGCTGCTGGCATGATGCAGGGGCTGCGGGCATGGTGCAGGAGATACAGGGGCTTCGGGCATGATGCAGGGGCTGCGGGCATGGTGCAGGAGATGTAGGGGCTGCGGGCATGGTGCAGGAGATGCAGGGGCTGCAGGCATGGTTTAGGAGATGCAGGCCTGCGGGCATGATGCAGGGCTGTGGGCATAGTACATACAGGGCTGTGGGCATGGTACAGGAGAGGCAGTGCTGCAGGCATGGTACAGGAGATTCTCCTGGAGAATCCCCTGTAACCTTCCCCGCAGCACTGCATCTCCTGAGGAGATGCAGGGGCTGTGGAGGGGTGTCACGTACCGTTTGGTGAGGCGCCTTACATTTAAAAAGGGCGCCGCCTGGTGCCAACACATCACCGCGCATGCACATCTGCCCGAGAATAGCCGAGCGTGTACGGGCTTTCCCAAGCGGCGGCGCCGCATTCGCAGTGTACCTGTCCGGCCGCCCGAGGCTATTTTTTTTTTTTCGGCTGCATTGATCTTCAGCCAGCCCCATCTTCAGACAGTCCTGCTGTGACTCGTCCTGGCTGTGAGTTACTGACTGTTGTGAGCTGTGATGGCCGCACAGCACCCCTGTTGCCCATGGCGCCCGACCGCACAGCTCGCACACCCCAAAAGCCGGCCCTGGTTTCAGCTAAGCAGAAACACCGATCTCTGTGTGTCTGTCACAGAGCCCCCCCACAGTTAGTAAGCACGATTAGGCATACATTTAACCCTTTGATCACCCCCAGTATTAACCCCTTCCCTGCCAGTGTCATTTATACAGTAACTGTGCATATTTTTTAGCACTGATTACTGTAGTAATGTCACTGGTTCCCAAAGAGTGTCAAAAATGTCAGTTAGGGGTTTGATTTGTCTGCCGCAATGTCGCAGTCCCGCTAAAAATCGCTGATCGCCGCCATTACTAGTAAAAACAAAAAAATATATTTTTTTTTTTACCAAAACTATGTTGCAGAATACAAATTGGTCTAAACTGATAAAAAAATGTTTATATTGGGAATTTTTAATAGCAGAAAGTAAAAAATATTGTGTTTTTTTTTCAAAATGTTGCTCTTTTTTTGTTTATAGCGCAAAATCTATAAACCGCACAGGTGATCAAATACCACCAAAAGAAAGCTCTATTTGTGGGCCAAAAAGACATCAATTGTATTTGGGTACAGCGTCGCACGACCATGCAATTGTTAGTTAAAGTAACGCAGTGCCGAATCACAAAAAATTACCTGCTCATTAAGGGGGTAAATCTTTCCGGAGCTGAAGTGGTTAAATACCACTAAAATAATGCTCAATTTGTGTAAAAAAAAAAAAAAAAAAAAAAGGTACTTTGTGTACAGCGTTGTATGATCACGTAATTGCCAGTTAAAGTATCGCAGTGCTGAATAACAAAAAATGTTCTGATCATGAAGGGGGTAAAACCCCCCATTCTGTCAGGGATTTTGTTTTTCCTGCAAAGCACATTCCTTAGTTATAGCAGCACACTGTACACCAAAACACTGGCTAGGCACAAATTTATTCCTTCCATCACCCTAGATGTTTAACCCCTTCCCAGCCAGGTCATTAGTACAGTGACAGTGCATATTTTTTAGCAATGATCACTGTATTAATGTCACTGGTCACTGGTTCCCACAAAGTGTCAAAAGTGTCAGTTAGTGTCAGATTGTTCTCCGCAATATCGCAGTCCTGCTATTGCTGCCTTATACGCAAACCAATCAATACACACTTATTAGAATTTTTTTTCACCAAAAGTATGTAACAGAATACATATTGGTCTAAAAATTATATTAGATATGTTTTATACCAGAAAGTAAAAATAACTTTTTTTTTTTTAAATTGTCGGTCTTTTTTGTTTATAGCAAACGCCCCCCCCCCCCCCCCAAAAAAACGCAGTGATGATCATATACCACCAAAAGAAAGCTCTATTTGTGGAGGAAAATAACATACATTACATTTATGTGCAGCGTTGCATTACCACGCATGTGTCAGTTAAACAAACGCAGTGCCGTAGAGTAAAAAATGGCCTGGTCATGAAGGGGGGTACATTTTCCGGAGGTCAAGTGGGTAAACAAAAAATTTACAACAAAACACTACATTTATTATTTCCTAATCAAGAGAGAGCGAAGGCTTCAGATACCCCAAGAAATACACTATATTATCAGAAGTATTGGGACGCCTGCATTTACACGCACATGAACTTTAATGGCATCCCAGTCTTAGTCCGTAGGGTTCAATATTGAGTTGTCCCACCCTTTGCAGCTATAACAGCTTCAACTCTTCTGGGAAGGCTGTCCACAAGGTTTAGGAGTGTGTCTATGGGAATGTTTGACTCGCCCATCCATGTCTTTATGGACCTTGCTTTGTGCACTGGTGCTCAGTCATGTTGGAACAGGAAGGGGCCATCCCCAAACTCTTCCCACAAAGTTGGCAGCATGAAATTGTCCAAAATGTCTTGGTATGCTGATGCCTTAAGTGTTCCCTTCACTGGAACTAAGGGGCCAAGCCCAACGCCTGAAAAACAAACCCACACCCCCTCCACCCCAATGATTTCGACCAGTGCACAAAGCAAGGTCCATAAAGACATGGATGAGCAAGTTTGGCGTGGAGGAACATAGTTACATAGTTACATAGTTTGTGAGGTTGAAAAAATACATCAGTCCATCCAGTTCAACCTATGATGTGTGTGTGTGTTTGCTTTTTGTACATTGTATACCCCTGTATGTTGTGGTCTTTAAGGTGCCCATATAATAGTTTTTTTAAACTATCAATGCTCCCTGCTGATACGACTGCTTGTGGAAGAGAATTCCACATCCTTACCGCTCTTACAGTGAAGAACCCCTTGCGCATTTTAAGGTTAAACCGCCTTTCCTCTAGTTTTAGTGAGTGGCCACGTGTCTTATTGTATCTCCTTTCTCTGAATAGTTTGTTCCTTATGCTAGGGTCGCCAGTACAGTATTTGTACATTGATATCATATCCCCCCTCAATCGTCTCTTCTCCAGAGAGAATAGGTTCAGTGCTTGTAGTCTTTCCTCAAAGGTGATGTCCTCCTTTCCCCTAATTATTTTTGTTGCCCTTCTCTAGTTCCAGCACATCCTTCCTGAGGACCGGTGCCCAGAACTGGACAGCATACTCCAAATGTGGCCGGACCAGAGTCTTGTAGAGAGGGAGAATAATCTCTTTATTTCTGGAGTGAATCCCCTTTTTTATACATCCCAGTATTCTGTTGGCTTTGCTTGCAGCGGCTTGGCATTGCATGCCACTGCCAAGCCTGTTGTCTACCAGGACCCCCAAGTCTTTTTCCATCCTAGACTCACTCAGAGGTTCCCCCCCCCCCCTAGTGAGTAGCTTGCTTTCTGGTTTCTGGCCCCCAAGTGCATTACTTTACATTTTTCAACATTAAACCTCATCTGCCATGTAGTTGCCCACCCCGTTATTTTGCTCAGGTCTGCTTGTAAGGTTTCCACATCCTGCATAGAAGATATTGGCACGCTTAGTTTAGTATCATCCGCAAATACTGAGATTGTACTAGATATCCCCTCCTCTAGATCATTTATGAATAAATTAAACAGGATTGGTCCCAGGACAGAACCCTGGGGGACCCCACTTTCCACCCCCGCCCAATCCGAGTACTCCCCATTAATCATCTCCCTCTGGGTGACTGGCCTGCACTGTTATAGCTGCAAAGGGTGGGCCGGGCAACTCAGTATTGAACCCTACGGACTAATGCCCAGTACACACGATCCGAAAATCGGGCGACGTTCCATCCGTTATTTTTCGTATTCTAGCAGCTCTCAATAATATTCGCTAACGGGAGAGGTTACTCACGATACGAATTTTCTCGGACGATAATTCTTAGCTTCCGGTATGCGTAACCACGCTGTAGCGTGTGAGGGGAAAATGATGTCTACTGCTCATGCGCTGTCTACTGCTCACCATTTTTTTCGGACGAACAACATACTGATAATACGATTATCGTACGATGTGTTATAATACGATCAAAATTTTTATGCTTGCACGACCGGATAACATCGGGTGAACTGTCGTGATCGCCTCTCGTAAGCTGTGTACTAACAATCCGATTATCGTCCGATCCTTTCACAAGCGTTAATTTTCGTCCGATTTTCGGATCGTGTGTACGGGCCATTAGACTGGGATGTCATTAAAGTTCATGTGCGTGTAAAGGCAGGTGTCCCAATACTTTTGGTAATATAGTGTATGCCCTTTTAGTTCATTTGTTTGGCAGACATTACTGTGACTGCTGAACTACCAGAACTCAAAAGTCAACTAAGATGTGACATTTCTTGTAATCCTTTTCTTTTATTGTATCTCTACGGAGGCGAGCCGGGGGGTGTGCACCGGTGTGGGTCATCAGGCATCTACACCACCTTGAGCAGTGAGTTTCTTTCTCTTTGATAGAATGGACAGGACTCCGAATGACTTCTCTGCTGTCTTTGTCAAAATCAGGATCAGAGAATAATTTATAGAGAACACAAAATCCCAGAGAGGCCAAGAATTCCCACTAATGGCACAATTATACACCCTGCTTGCCAGGTACAGATAAACATAATCAGAATTTTGCTAGGTCCCAAGTTATTATTAGCTTTTTTTAATTTTTTTTTTAATTTTGCTGGTATTGAAATACATCTGATAATTAACAGGAATAAAAATAAGAAAAAAATGTAAAACATTAGCAGCAAAATTTTAAAGGGTCAATGCAATTTCAAGGAGTGTTCAGGGTCAGGCAGTGGTTATATTATTATTATTATTATTATTATACGGGATTTATATAGCGCCAACAGTTTGCGCACCGCTTTACAATATGAGGGAAGACAATACAGTTACAATACAATTCAATACAGGAGCAATTGGATGGCCCTGCTCAGCCATCTTGCTCGTTAGAGCTTATATATCCTGCAGTGTGCCGGGCTTTCCTCCACCCAAAATATATTAGTGCTCACAGAAATAAAACTATGAGACCCCGTTCACACTGGGGCAACGCTACTTGCTGGGGCGACCTCACAGGTCGCGGTGCGCAGCTCGCACCGCAACCTCGGAGCGGCCGGCACGGACTTCATAACATTGAAGTCAATGCAGGTCGCTCCAGGTCACCCCAAATAAGCTCCGGACCCTTTTTCTAAGTCGGAGCGACTTGTGTCGCTCCTATTAGAACGGGTCCACAGCTACTCTATGGCAGGTGACCTGTCAGGCGACCAGGTCGCCTGACAGGTCACCCCAGTGTGAACGGAGTCTTAGGATAATTGTTGGTGCAACCCTTTGGGCTCCATGCAATTAATCAACTTATCACCATTTTCTGGCAATCTCAAACATATTTACTCCTTATGGAATGGCAACCTACTTATCAACATTCTATAGATTTATAAATGCAAATATGTTATATTTATATATGCATCTTATTTATATGGAAAGTATGGTGAGAAATTGTGTTAATGCATTTGATCTATTTTAGAGGGGCTTGTTATTTTGTTGTGTTTTGAATTTATAGTTACTTGTAGGCTTGCATGTAAAACTTCAACACCCCTTCCACTTCCCTTCACCCCTTCTCACCCCAAAGGGCCAGAACAAGGGGTGGTGCCCTGGGCACAGCGTGTATTGTAGGGATGGGGACGCTGCAAGTTTCTTCTACTATAAGGCTGATTGGAGTAGTGACAGCAGCATCACTACTTCTGTCAGCACAGTGCTGGAAGCAGCAAGGAGAGGAGGAAAGAGCCGGGAGGAGCTGCAGGCTGTGCTCTCTCTTCCTTGCCTCCTCATAAACTCACACATAATGTAGGGGGACGCAATTTAGCATCTTTGCCCTGGGCACTGGGTGATCTTGTTGCGGGGCTGCTCCTTCCAGCCACATTTCCTCTTCCCTAACCCCCCCACCCCCTTTCCCCTTTCTCCGCCGATCCTCCTCTTTTCTGTATGATTTACAAACCAAGCTATTGCCTGTGAGCCTTACAGGTGGTGTATGCACAACTTGCCCGTCGAGTTTCCTGGATGGCATGCACTGGCTGGGGCTGGCTTCGGGAGACTCCCCCAATGGATTTTATGCTGACCCCCCCTTAACCACTTGGGTTATGGGTTTCACACTGCCGCTCAGCCTTCAATAGCTTACCATGGGCCATGACAGACCCTTGCACTATTTACTTGAGTTGCGTTGCATGTTGTTTTCGGTTATCATTAAACTTGGTTGATGATATCTGTGTTACCCTTTATGCTGATTTTGGTGGTCCATAACATAGGTCCATTTCACCCTGCCATTACGGTATTACATTTTTGACACTATTATTGACCCTTAGAGGGGTAAATGTTTTGCCCCCCTCATCCCCCACCCCCCTTCTTTTTCTTCTCCCCCTTTTTTTTATTCAGGCAACCCATAATGGCAATGGTCTCAAGCCCTCTCTGTTTGGGCTTCACCATTGCCGTTGCTTCTTTTCTTGACTTGGTCAGGATTACCCCACCTCCTTTCCCCCGCTTTTTATGTCAGAGGCCATTATGTCCTGGAATGTCCGGCGGCAATGCTCCTCTGCCTTGTACATCTTTTTTTAAGATGTAGCCCACCCTCGCAGTAGCTTATACCATGCTTTTCCTTTTAGCCCTTTTTTTTTATCTTTTTCCAGCCCTTCTTCTGTGCTTGATCCCCCTCCTCCGTTTTCCCTCTTTATCTTCCTTCCCCTCTTGCTCTCTCAGGCTAGAGCCTCCCTGCAGTTGATGACTCAATACCCTGACCACGCCGGCTCCTGTCAATGGACCCTGCTAGTTCAGCTTTATTCCGTCTCCTCACAATGGCTCGGACCCAGCTAAAGATCTACTTACATATGCACAGGTTTACTACCTTACATCTTGTCAGATCGATGTGGTATACTTGCAAGAGACCAGGTTTTCCTCCTTTTCAGCTCCAAGATATCTTTATCTTCATTTTCCCACTTTCCACTTGGCGTCCGGTTCTAAAAAGCATAGAGGGGTACTGATCGCTTTCTAGTACAACCTCCTGTTCTCATGCAACAAGAAAATCGCAGACCCAACTGGTAGGCACTTGCTATTTCAAGAAGCTCTGAATGGCCATGACGTAACCTTGGTCATCTACAATGCCCCCAACGTTTTCAACATACCGTAAGTTCTTCTCTCATCTTCTCAAAGTGGTCTCTCAACACAGCTCTGGAACCCTCATCCTTATGGGAGACACGAATATGGCCTTAAACTGCTCTGTGGATAGATGATATGCACCAAGAGCCACACCATCCCACGTTCCAGCTGTGGACATGCAAATGAGATTCCTCCTACAGGCCCATGGCCTAGGAGATGCTTGGAAGGATCTCCACCCCGTGATCATGATTTTACCTTCTATTTCATTCCTCATTATAATTTCTGCAGGATTAACCACGTCTTTGTCCCTTTGTGCTTTATCTCTTACATAGACAAAAATCTGATCCCTACTTCTCCATGGTCAGGCCACAATCGCATAATATTCTCATTCACTCTCCCGGGTCTGGTTTGTCCTCCCTCTCAGTGGAGGCCTAATGACTCTCTCCTCATCCCAGGGTGCCTATCTTGACATTCACTCTTTCATTCAAACCTTTTTTGCAGACAATGTGGTCTCCCTGTGGGAGGCTCACAAAATCACCTTATGGGCAGTGGTGGGATTCAAAAATTTTAGTAACCAGTTCCGACTTTCCCAGCAGAATGACCAGCGTGCCCCCCTTTCAATGCACAGTGACCAGCGTGCCCCCTTTCAATGCAGAGAGACCAGCGTGCCCCCTTTCAATGCACAGTGACCACAGCATTGCCCCCAATGATTGCAGAGTGCCACAGCATTGCCCTCAATCATTGCAGAGTGCCACAGCATTGCCCCCAATCATTGCAGAGTGCCACAGCATTGCCCCCAATCATTGCAGAGTGCCCACATCATTGCCCCTAATCATTGCAGAGTGCCAGCGATCCCCCCGCAAGACCCATACACTTACCTCACGGACGGTCATGCATCTTCTCTTCAGTCCCCGGCTCTCCGCGTCTCGAGTCCTCAGTCCTCCCCCTCCTCGTCCAATGGCACGGTGTTTGCCTTTCGGCCAATCAGGAAGCGGGAGGACCCACTCCCTGATTGGCCAGGAGGATCCGTGTGACAAAAGCGAATTTTCATTCGCTATTGTCACAGACTGGGCTCTGCTCTGCTCCCCGGCCGCCACGTCTGCGGCTGCGCGGTCCGAGCACGGGACCTTCAATTGTACTGCGCGTCCTTAGACGCACAGAGGGATCAGCCGGTTCTGCGAACTTGCAGAAAGTTAGCAACCGGTTCTATGGAACCGGTGCGAACCGGCTGAATCCCACCACTGCTTATGGGGCTACCTACTATAACTCTCCTCCTTACAGGAAGTGAGAAAGAGAAAAGAAGCTCCACAAACTCATTGTCCAAACACAAATACTACCTTTGCAAAAAACCTGGTACTATGATACAGGGCTGTTGATTGAAATTGCGGGGCCCTGTACAGACTACCTGACAGGGCCCCCCAAGAAAATATTAAAGCTATATTTTGATAAAAAATACAATAAAATCATTATTAGCAGACACAAATACAACATAACTCACAGAATTCCTTCTAAATCTAAAAGATGAAACTGAGTTGATAAACAAATCTCTGTGTGTGAATGAGGTTTTGGGGCTCATGCACATGGGGTGCTGTGGTCTGTACAGTGTGAATCATTGGTTCATTTATGTGGCTTGAGCCATCTGGAGCTGTACAGACACAGCTGTAAGTCCTAATTTTACAGGCGTGGGGATGCAGGTGTACAGCCCGAACACAGACAGTGTGCATTTGGGGACCATTCACCTGCACACCTGTCCAAGTAGGGCCTGCGGCTGTGTTCATACAGGCGCTGCATCCCCATAGAATGACAGGTGGCTCCAGCCCAAACCTCTCCTTCACACAGCCCAAGTACCTGTGGGAAAGAGCACTTCATTATATTTTTCTAACCTAAAAAAACAGATCTCTCCAGCGGTGTGCTGTCACTACTAAGAGGGATTCCCTCTTTGTCTGGTCTACTCT
Source organism: Pelophylax lessonae (assembly GCF_965119305.1). Lineage (NCBI taxonomy): Eukaryota > Metazoa > Chordata > Amphibia > Anura > Ranidae > Pelophylax > Pelophylax lessonae. The sequence continues at coordinate 36,493,381 of NC_138774.1, forward strand.
CTGGTTTCTTGGGCTCCAGTTGTTTGGCCAAACTGCGATGATATAACTCATACGCATGCATGCAGGTGTCAAGGTCACAGCACAGCTCTCTCAATGGATGATATGTCATCCATTGAGAGCGCAGTGCACATGCCCTGGTGCTATCTCCGGCTGCTATGTTTAGAAGATACTCACTGAACCTACAGGTAAGCCATATTATAGGCTTACCTGTAGATACAAGATAAAAAATTAAGTTTACTACTGCCAGATCAGCTAGTAAATGGTTAAATAGAATGAGTTGATACATGGATGCAGAGGGAACTGTAGGGGAGGGGAGAAGAAGCAAAGTTGCAAAAGTCAGAAAGCAGTCTGGGGGAGAGGAGTGGGAAACCCAGCTACATAAAGCACACTAAACTGCACTAGGACAAAATAACAGACTGCTATGGAACTGGTGTAACAGTAAATTCTTCAGCCCATGGGAATGCAGCTGATCAGCTGTGACTGTGTCAGGAAGACAGAGCAAAGGGGGAGAGAGGTGACAAAAATATACAGGCTGGGACAATAAGTATAGGAAGAAATGCAAGGAGAGAAACAAACTAAGGAGCAGAACTAACATTAGAGCCAGGGCTGGGAGGGGGGCCACAAAGGGAGGGGGATTAGTGAGGGACAACGGTCTCTTTCTCAGCAGATAAAAGCTGGCAGCATGGAGAGGGGGAGAGATCAGCTTTCAGGTGCTGGAGGAAGATTTCTTCACTAATTCCCTTTCCTGTGTGGGCCTCCCTGTTTGCTCAGGCCCCCTACAAGATGACTGGTGGTCCCCCCCTATCAGCAGCCCTGTGTGATGCTGGGAGGGTACATTCTAGGGTCCATTTTTTATACATTTTTTACACCAATGACAACTACTGTCTTATGTATTGTTAATCCCCCTATCTAGGTGTGCATTTAAGTGCTAGCTATAATCATTAGGACCTCATTAATTATCCCTGATCTTTGTTTATGGCCTCAACTCTATTGAAGTGTTATCTGTGCCTGTTATCCCTGTTCCATCTTAATGTGCTTTTTGCGCTTCTTCTATGTCTCCCCAACACATCTGCCATTTCTCTGGAGAGAGTTTCCCTCTTTTGACCTGGCCCTTTATATGTCTGGGATGCTGTGATCTCTATGGCCATAACTGTATCTAAGTTATTTAGCCTTGCTATGTTTCCTTGTATTAATCAATTTGTGCTTTTTCTTAGTGTTGTCCTCCCATGTCCACTAGGTGTCTCCTGTAGCATGATAACACGTCAGCAGGGAGCCAAATTGCCCTTAACCAATGGCTTTTGAGCTTCCGGTATTAAAGGACTGATGTGACTGACGCCAGCTACATCCTGAAGAAGCGTGCTGCGTCACGCGAAACGCGTCAACGGCACACGCTGCTGCACTGCGGACTCCACCCTCCACCATGCTCGTCACACTGACTGCTTCCACGCCTACTTGCTGCTTGGCGCCAAACCCCCGTTGGTGAACAGGAAGCTCCCGCATCTTCTGGCGGACACCCGGGCATGCCTCTATAGCAAGACACTGACACGCAGCTCTACGGCGGAACCGCTACGGAACTGCTCCCGGTCTGCCCTATCCTGGTGCACAACACACGGATCTACAGGACTCCCACGGTCAGTATACGGCTGCTTAATGTGACGGGACGACTGCTTATGTGTTCGTCTTGCTGACACAGACTCTGCAAACATGATTTACTGTACATTACGGCTGGCAGCATTCATTTGGAGGTCTGATACATACCTATAGAGTCTACCTGTGGAATGTGGTGATCCACTCCGGACTGTTGTACCCAGAGATAGAGGTGATGACTTACCACTCAGGGACACTGACCACATAGGTATTTGGACTCTGAGAACCCTAACCTCCACCAGACCACCTGCACCTTATCGCTGCCTACTGCTTCCTGTCAGTCTGCTTAACCGTACTGTCTGTGCTGTTCCTATGTTGCTGTCTGCCGTGTCTTTGCCAATATATCCTCACAGGACTTTGCTTAGATATTGATGCCATCAATCCAATTAGTAGTCTGCTTGCCAGAATGACCTGTGGTGGAGCTGTTAACTGTTATAGACATCAACTACGGGTGTGAGAATTCTACATTCAGCAGCCATTGGTGGAGATTCCCGCAACCTATGGACTGAGTTATCCACATCACTCCATTAATATACGATTACTGCCCCTCTCTGGGACTATTGCACTTTTGGAGTCTTCCCCCCTGGAATCCAGCTTCTCATGGGGTGTCCCCCTTGCCCCCTCCATTGATTTCCCAGGGGTCAGCATACCTTTGAAGTGTGTAGACGGGGTGGTGGGTGGAGTCTGAGATCATCGCAGCAGTGGCTTTTCATGAGACAGGACCCTTTGTTGATGTTTTTATCCTCATGTCAGCGGGTTATCCCCCTTTTTTTCAATTTCTTACATTTTTTGATGTTGTTGATTCATATTTAATTTTTGTAATTACCTCAATAAAGTACCCTGTTTTTATACACCTCACCCTTGTTGGAGCCATCCTTGCAATTTCTTCCTTTTTGTTTTTTTGATGTCAGTTCAGTTGCTTGGCTCACAGGTTGTATACCGTTGGGTTAGAGGTGTCACATTTCACATTATATATGCCACATCCTCAGACCCCATCTGGTGGTTATGAGTAGATTTCCCGAGGTTCCACACTCCCCCTACCCTTGGGAAAAGTGCCCTGTGTGATTGGCCCAGGTAGCATGTGATAGCTGTAGGCCAATCACAGCATCACAATAGTAAGCAAAACAGTCATGAATGGAAGCCATTCATGATGGTTTTGTTTACATTGTAATCATGTGATCCCTATGAGCAATCATAGAGATCACATGATACCCCTGCCACTGTGAGCCGGACACAGCGGTGACAGGTTTGCACCGCTTCACACCCCGGGGGCAGCAGGGAGATGGAGAGAGATCAGCTTTCAGCTGCTGTGAAAGTCAACCACCTGGTTTCCTTGCTTAATCACCACAAAATCCCAGGGTTTCCTCTTTTGCTCAACATTTATATTACCTGCAATATGTGTTACAGAGCTGGGGTTCCAGTGACTCGATTAGGCGACCCTTTACTCATCTCCTACTGCTACTGTCCGCTACACTGGCTGTCCTTGAACCCCATTTTCCCATTTATAGGGGAACAAGACCAAGGTGCCCTCTAGCCCCTGTCCTCTTTAACCTTGCCCTCAAGCCTTTGGGCTGACCCAAATATCACAGGCGTTCAATATGCGGGCGAGTCTTATAAAGTGATTATATGTTCACAGACAATGCTCTCCTGACTCTCATCACACTGCCTAATCTACAAAATCTCTTAGCCCGTTTTGCCACCATTTCTGGTCTCCAGGTTAACACCTACAAGACGACCGTCCTGAATGTCATCCTCCCAGAGTCCCTGATCTCACACCTCCAATCGACCTTCCCAGATCGTTGGGCAAGTTCTTCCCTAGACTACCTGGGAATCAAACTGATTCCTTCCTATTCCTCCCTTTTTGCAATCTACTTTTACTAGCTATTATGCTCTATGACTGCGTTCACGGCAACCTGGCATATCCACCCTTATCTTTGATTGGTCACATTCATGCAGTCAAGATGGTCATCCTCTAAAAGTTTCTGTATAATTTATGGACCCTACCAGTTCTGGTCCCTCTTTCTACCTACGTCTCCTCCAGAAAAATCTTTTCCTTTATCTGGGCTGATAAGGGCCTCAGGGTCTCTCGCATCACTTTATACACCCACAGGTTGCAAGGTAGGCTTGGCGCCTCAAACATTGCAGAATATTACTTGGTGGCGCAAATTTCAGAGCTTACCATGCTTCACGCTACAACTGATATCCCACTGTGGGTCCACATGGAGATCCCCAACTGTGAGGCGGATCCCATTTCTCCCTTACTATGACTTCCACCAAAACTGCGCCCCCCCCTCTCTGAGCCCCCTAATCATGCATAGCTTGAAACTTTGGGACACAGTACAGTTTTCTGGCAAGCTTATGTCCCCATTTCCTCTTATCCTGCTCTTGAATAATCCGGTTTCCACCAGGGTTGGAGCAACCACACAGATTTTCATGGTGGCCCCGCCCATGGGTATTCACAGGTCTGACATTTTCTGGGGTCTCACACGTTTTACTCTTGATCCTCGATCCCACACAAGCCCACAAGGCTCCTTCCACTGAATTATTTTGCTACATCCAATTACGCCACTGGGTAGCCTCTCTCAGACGTAAAAACACTTACCTGAAACAGAAAACTGCCTTCAAACATACCTGTTTGCACTCCCCAGGTGCTCCCAGCATCATATCCATGATCTGCTCCTCTTTAAACACTAGTGGCACCCCAGCATCTTTGCCCATTGTGGTCAAGTGGGAACAAGACATATTCACTATTTATTCGGAAGATTGGAGCAAAGCCTGGAATAGTATAGCACTCTTTTAATACTTCCAAGTTGGAGTCTGCCTATAATGCCCTTCTCCACTGGTACTGGGTCCCAGCCAGCATTGCTAATTCAAATCCTGCATATAGTGCTAGATGATTTTGGGGTTGTGGTCAGCGAGGAAACTAAATTCATGTTTGGTGGTCCTGACCCCAATTGGTGGGATTCTGGTCGAGGATTTTTGGACTTTTGTTCACTCTCTTCCATATGATCCTTTGCTGTCCGATGCCTGGCATTTTCTCCTATCAGCAGAAAATGGCCACTTTTTTATCGCCGCCAAGCATGCAACAGCCAGGGCCTGCAAAAAAACACTATTCTGTTTGCAGAAGTAAAGAACGTCCTAATGACCCTAATTGTCAATGAAAAGACGATCGGTATCTTCCATGACTCCCACCCTAAGTTAGTCAAGGTGTGGACCCCATGGAGGTCTTCTGCTCTTCCAACTCTGCACCTGACCAGTTTGGGTATTTCTGGTAATTCTCTTCCACTCTCTAGCCTGAGGAAACTCCCTTCCTTATTCTCGGCCTTGTTCTTCTCACTCCTACATTCTTCTCCCCTTCCTCCCCTCCTATTTTTTCTTCTTTCTTGTTTTTGTTTTGATTTGAGTTTTGTTCACCCAATTTTCAAGGTGGATCTGTGAATTCACACCCCAAAACCCTTTCAGTCTTTGGGTCTTAGGACTCAGGCATCCAGTGTTGACCCCACGCTGGAGGATTATTGTTGTTTAACAGTTCATATTCCTTTGAACATCCTTTACTCATGCTATTCCACGATGTGTCTATTGATTATATCCCCTGCGTGGGAATATTGTGGTTGTATTTTCTCTATTTTTCAATAAAAAAACATTGTACTAGAAAGTCAGCCATTCTAAACTCCTTATAGTTCTGCCTGAAACCTGCCTACCATAATTATGGCCTTTATTGAAACCCAACTCCAGGCACAATCATTTTCAGGTTATACATTGGTTTTTACCTCTGCTGTCCGGTAAGTTAAGGTCTGAGTGGTTTCAAAATGCTTACATAAATTGCTTTTAGTGTGTAACACTGGCTGACACTGGCACTGCAGGAATGATAGACACCAGTGCTGGTGTTGTATCTCTGTCCCCTGTATTTGCTTGGCCATTTACAAATGTTACTGATGTCTAATGTATAATACATGCAGTGAACACACACATGGAATAAAATATTTAGGGTAACATACACTTTGAAGGCAAAACTTTTTTTAATTGGAGAGAGTAAGAGAGGGTAATAACCATTTAGCATTCTGGGAGAAGAGAGATTTCCCTTCACTTCCTTTCCTATAGCCCCAATAGGAAGTGAGAAAAAATACCTCCAAAGTGAAGGAAATTCCTGGTAGTTACCAGAAATGGTGCCCACATTGGGGGATTTCTCCTTTATTCCTCTTATGGGAAAAATCTAAAATTTGGAATATACTGTATTGGAACTTAGTTTTAAAAAAGGACAGCGCTCTATGGTTCTAAAACCATAAGTGCCAAAAGCCAATTGTGCATATAAACATTGATGAGGAAAAGGGAAGCAGCCATTTTATTTATCAAATATTTACTTATGATTATCAAACATGGATTTATGATTAAGGAGATATATTGGATGTACATTTTGTGATAAGTCATATTGTATACAGCTGTTGTCTTCAAAAGCCATTTATGCCTCCTGTTGTTAGATTGCTATCTCGACCTTTGAGAACCTGTACAGTTGGTTACTGGAAGTAACAAGTCTTTGAAGATCTGTTCAATTAACGACCTTGGAAGTGACACGTCTATGTTAAAATGTCCATCCGCATATCAATGGACGTTATTAAAGACTCATATGTGACTTTACAGAAAACTAGATAGCTAGGTTCCACCCACTCTAGAAAGTATAAATTGTATTAGGAACCCTAGTCAGATAGAGCAATGATTATTAAGCCAACAGAATGTAATGTGATTGACTTGCTCTCCAAACATGGCTTCCTATCTACATGTTTGTCTAAATAAATATAATTTTCAATCTGGCTTCAACAGTCAAAATGTTACTGAAACCCATGAGTTTTGGGGTTACCCTTACAACATAAACCGCATAAATGTGACAATTCAAATAAATTGTTAATACAATAAAATTAAAGTCCATTGAACTAGTTTGTCTTTAATGCCCTCTGTTAGTGAAGAAAAGAGTGCCACCAAACATCGGAAAGTGTTTCTTCTTCCCCACTAGCACACACTGCACTCAGCAGAAGGATATGACCCCCTGTTTTTAAAGTAGGGCAAAAAATTGCTTGGGTATGAATCTCCATGTGTATCCATTATGTTTTCTCGTTCCCCACTGAACGTTTGTTTAACCTTTGTATAAACCGCAGTGCTCCTGCACCTTTAAGACTTTCTGTATTAATGTCTCTCCCCAGGGATAAAGATAGAGGAATTCCCCATGATGTAGTACATGGGTGTCCAACCTTTTGGCTTCTCTGGACCACATTGAGTGTAGAGAAATTTTCTCGGGCCGCATATAAAATATATACTATTAGGTAAGGTATATACAGTAAGTAATAAAACGCCGCCATGCCCCCTTCCCGTGCTGCTGCGCCCCCCCCCCCCCAGCACTAATTTAACACAACTAGTGGATGATCCCCTCCAAGGCAGTCTCTGTGGCTGTGCCCCCGACTCAACTTCCTTCCTCCCCAGCAACAAAAAAAAAAAAAATTGTTAGGGGGCAGTGGGCCGCATTGCCTGTGGTTCCGGGCCGCATGCGGCCCCCGGCCCGCAGGTTGGACATGCCTGATGTAGTATATCACAAAAAAAGTTTATTTAAAAAGTTTAAAATACACTTACACTTAAAAGATAAAAAACAGGCATCTCTGAGTGCATTAATGGAAACCGAAACTACAATTGCCTTATGCACACCACCTGCTCTTCAAATGCCAGAAGTGACATGTCACAGAAGCTCCACCCAACGCGTTTTGTCAGTTGCATCTAATGTCATCAGGGGGACCCTGGTTAGTGCGAGCATAAGAGTTAGGAGTTCATATAGGATGCTATTAGAGTAGGAAATTGTTCTTTACAGTTGCAGCATTGGTAAATTCTTACTCATATAATCTTGAGGTCCCAGTGCTGCAAAAACCAGCAGTCCTGTGCATTACCATACTCATTGGTATGTTTTTAGTCAGCCCACTACATGGAGTCTTCAGAAATAGACGTGGATGCTCTGTTTGCAATGTCCAACCACATTGTGAGCAGTGCCACAGGTATTCAGGTCTCATTCACACCTAAGCCCTTTTTGTATCTTGAAGCTCCAAAGCTCTAAGAATTCAAAATCTCATGTACTTCAAATGTGCCTGTTAAAACCTGAGCATAGGGTTGCTTGAAGCTTTTGGCTTGAATATGTACCGTACATGGTCTTCTTCTGAACTACTTGGTTTAAGCTTCAAGCACCTTTGACCCCAGTAAACTGAAATGGAAACTTCTAAAAAATGAGCAAACATGCATGAAAAAATCAGGTGAAAATGACCAAATTGTGTTTTTTTCCCTAGTAACTAGCTTTCAAATCCTCAAGCCTCACAAAAACGCCTGTGCAAATGCTTTAAAAATAATTTAAAAAGCCTTTCGACCAAAGATATTTAGCTCAAGCATGATGCAGCTTCAGGCATGTTGGTCATCCATGTATTTATAGGCATATCTAAAGTTGTAAAAAAAAAACTCATACTATCATTCTACTGTACATATGTGATAGAGTGGATACAACTTCTGTATATTAGTATCTGTTTACATCATAGAACAACATAGAAATAAATGACCTGCTAAAGCATGACTAAAGGTATATATTTTTTTAAAAAGTTTGGATAGAGCAGGAAATAGGTAAAGGGTTTTAAGGCTTTTATTGCAATATGTGTCCCATCGAAAAGATTTCTCTTTACCCCCTGTCCTGTAGAAATAAAAGGAAGTGAGAAAAACATTTTCCAAAGAGAGAAAATAAAAGAGATACGTTTTGTTTTTTTGATTCATATTTACCTAGGTGGATACAGCATCGGTCCGATGCTGCATCTGTCCCACGGCGCCTCTGACAACGAACACCACCGATCGCCCAGTTCTCACAGCTCAGTCAGTCAGCAGCCCTCTGCTCTGCCCCCTTCTCGCTAGCTGGAGCGCTGGGCTGTAGAGGGAGCGGGAGTGGCCAGTTTAGGCTCTCAGCGGCTTGCTGAGAGGCTGAGCCGGGTTTCGGTCCAGGCATGTGGGCGAATCCCGACCCCGTTGTCACGATGATGCCTGAACCTGCACTCTTGAGATCTATAGGAGAATTACAGCCAAAGGTGCATTGGCTGTACTTCTCCATTACCTCCAAGAGAGTTATCACCAGAACAACTTTCGGCATTGGATGATTTCTCTTCTTTTCCTGTTCTAGTGCCAAAAAAGTTTGGATTTCCCTGACTTTCATTCTCATGTCAGTGGTCACTAAGAGAAATAGGGAGGGAAGATTTTTCCTTTCGGACAGCTAAAATAAAACTCAATAATGGTTCTAACCCATGCACTATTGTATCCAAAACTGAAAAAGGTTTTGCATTTAGATACATTTTAAAGAATGCAAGTAGTTTTTTAATAATGCAATGGTAGGCATTTGGCAACAGTAGGTTTAAAGAGGAAGAAAAGTCTTAGTTTTTACTATAAAAAGGCTTACCTGTAGGTACTGTGAATATCCCCTAAACTTGCACAGTTTAGGAAATATTCACAGTGCATGCAGCCGATGACATCATCTGTGCATGCACTCTGAAGGAACGGCCACCCGTACCGTTTCTTCAGAGCCTTGTACTGCTCCTGCGAACCCCGAAGAAACACCGGGGAAGATGTCAGCCAACTCAGCAGTGTGCGGGCGCTGCTGGAGGGCTTAGTTTTAGGGTGAGTATTTCATAATGAGCTAGTATGCGATGCATACTAGCTCATTATATCTTTGTGTCAGTAAGGACATCCCAGTAGACAGAATGGTTCTTCTAGACAGCTTCTTGTGCACAGGCTAATCCGTATTCCTATTAAGGCTAACAGAAATTGTGCAAGTATTCGCGCGTGCAGATACGCGAACATTCGTGCGCATGCACGAACGCCTATTGATCACATGTGCGCACCTGTTGCTCGTATTGGTACCAAGGGGGCTATTTAAACAGAGCCTGTGCTGTGCTTCAGTGCTGTCTTGTCTACAGCGTTCCCTGCTACCTGTAAATCTGCATCTGACTACGGTTACCGACCTGGCTTGCTTTGACCTCTCCTGAATTCTGCCTGCATTGACTCCAGCTTGCCTTTGACCACACTTCTGCCTACACATCTGCCATCTGCCAGTATATGACCTGGTTTGTCTGACCCTGCTCCTGTCTACTACTATGCTGGACTGCCTGCTGCTAGTCTATGCCTACTTGCCACTGGTATCCATCTGGAATTCCTTTTCCACTGCAACCTACTGATGAATCCAGCCTGCTCCTATCTCCTGCTCAGTGGTGTCCATACGGCACTCCTGCTCCACTGCGGTCAAACAAGCAAATGTACTGTCGATGCAGCACCTATACCCTGCGCTCTGAGTGGTGCAATCCTCTTATCCAACCTGACTGTAGGCTTGTAAATGAGAACAGGTGACACGGCAACTTGATAATACTTCAGCCTTGCAGCCCCTCGCTGGACCAGGGTGGTCCGGAAAACACTATAAACAACAAAAAACACAAGGGCGCACCGGCCTAGTGCATTATCTCTTAGACAGGTTTATTAAAATGATAGATTAAAAATACTCACAAACGAGTTTCTTTATAAAAAGCACATCAAATAGATATAAAATCCTCAGCAACAAGATCGGGATTCGATCGCCCCCTGAAGCTGTACAGGTCCACTTCCCCTGCTTGATCTTGACAGCTCGTCCGGCTAAGCTACTATCAAGACCAATAGGCACTCATGCCACTCTGCACTCCTGTGCTACCTGTCTGCTCTAACAGGGGCCCCGAGTCAGAGGTGTAAGAGAGGCCTTCCTCATCATATCAGGCACTTCTACCAGGTACGTGACACTTTGCCTTACAGGTTTTTTTTTCTTTTTTCGGGGGTTTACAACCTCTCTAAACACTTTAATAGTAACAAACTTTTATTGGATCAAGACAGATAAAATATACTAATTACAAATTTCAGTATTTATTTGGTAGAATGGTGTAGTTTGGCTTTAACCGCTTGCCGACCGCCGCAAGTAGATATACTGCGGCGGTCAGCCCCTCACAGGCAAAGTGACGTATATATACGTCACTAGCCTGTGAGGCTCTGGGGAGCGAGCGTGCGCCGCCGCCAGCGCGCTCCCGCGCGGTCACGGGCCCCCCCCGCGCGTGTGACCGGCGGACCCGATGTCCGCCGGTCACTCTGCGATCGTCGGGGGAGAGGGAGAAAGGCAGGCAGCTTGTGTAAACAAGCTGCCTGTCATTCTCCCCTGTGTAGAAACACTGATCATACAGTTCTACTATGTAGGACCGTTGATCAGTGTTCCTACAGCTCAAGCCACAGCCAATCACAGTTAGAATCACCCCCCTAGGGACACACACAGCCCCTCCCTCTCAAATAAAGTTAACCCCTTCACTGCCAGTGTATTTTTACAGTAACAGTGCATATGTATATTACTGATTACTGTAGAAATGTCACTGGTAACCCCAAAAGTGTCAAAAATGTCAGTCAAGGGTCCCATCTGTCCGCCCCAATGTCGCAGTACCGCAAAAAAAATCGCAGATCGCCGCCATTACGCGTTAAAAAAAAAAAAACAACAAAAATGACAAAAATCTTTCCCTTTGTTAGTAAACGCGATAACTTTTGCGCAAACCAATCAAAACACGCTTTTTGCGATTTTACTTACCAAACATATGTAGCATAAAAGAAATTGGCTGAAAATGTTAAAAAATTTTGATTTTTACTTTTTTTTTGGGGGGAATTACATATAAAAAAATGTGAAAAATATTGTTATTTTTTCAAAATTGACGCTCTTTTTTTGTTTATAGCGCAAAAAATAAAAATCGCACAGGTGATCAAATACCACCAAAAGAAAGCTCTGTTTGTGGGAAAAAAAGGACGTTAAATTCGTTTAGGTACAGCGTCGCACGACTGCGCAATTGTCCGTTAAAGTCACGCAGTGGTGAATCCCAAAACACCCCCTGGTCTTTTAGCAGCCAAATCCTCCGGGGCTTAAAGCGGAGTTCCAGCCATTTACTCACCTGTCCAACGGTCCAGCGATGCGGCCGCTGGAAGCCTCGATCCTCTCCCTCGGCGCCGGCATCACTGCTGTGGGCACCCGGCTGTTACAGTTTGCGGCTTCACAGCCGGGTACCCACTGCGCATGCACGAGTCGCGCTGCGCGCCGTGATTGGCCGGCAATCTTCTGGGACCTCTGACGTGTCCCAGAAGATTGCAGGGAGGGAGGGGGAGAGGAGAACTTCCGCTCAGGGCGCCGCGGCGCTCCGAGCGGAAGTGGGAGCGGGTACCTGTCAAAACTAGGTACCCGCTCCCCCCCCCCAAAAAATGACATGCCAAATGTGGCATGTCAGGGGGTCAGGACTCCCTAAAGCGGAAGTTCCACTTTTGGGTGGAACTCCGCTTTAAGTGGTTAAATTCTATCCTATAATTTTTTTCAAAGAGCTTTTGACATCTTTATTTCTCAGGCTGTAAATAAATGGGTTAAGCGTTGGGTTAATGATGGTGAAGACTACACTGATGGCCCGATCGTAGGTCGGTGAGTAGATGGAGCTTGGCCGAAAGTACATGAATATTACTGTGCTGTAGAAGAGGAGGACCATGGTGAGATGGGATGAGCAAGTGGTAAAGGTCTTTCTACTTCCTTGGGATGACTTTAGGGTCAACACTGCTTTGATGATAAGTACATAGGACCCAAGAATTAAAAGCACCGGGGAAAAGGTAAAAATTGAATTTTCAATGAAGTCAACTGTCTGCATAGTGACTGACAAACCAGAGCAGGATAGACTGATTATGACGGGATAGTCACAGAAGAAGTGTTGGATTACCCAGCCACAGAACAGATGAGAAGAAGCCAACCAAGTGCAATATGTACAGTGAAGGCAAGCGATAATCCAAGAAAAAGCCAGCAGGCAGAAACAAGTTCTCTTGTTCATAATCAAACAATACTGTAGGGGAAAACAAATTGCACAGTAGCGATCGAAGGCCATGATGGCCAACAAAAAACAATCCATGTTACCCACTAATAGGAAGAAAAAAAGCTGGAAAAAGCAGTCATGGACAGAGATGTGGGTGTCTCCAGACAGGAGACCATACAAGGCCCTGGGGATGATTGTAGAGGTAAAACATACATCCACAAAGGCAAGATTCCCCATCAAGACATACCTTGGGGTGTGAAGCTGGCGCTGTGACACAATTAGCACAAAGATGAACAGATTTCCTGCAATGCAGAGGATATACGCAACCAAGAAGAAGCAGAGGACAGGCACAAGAAGATGAGGTATATCAGAAAATCCCAACAGCACAAAACCAGAAAAAGTCTTATTTTTATAAAGCTCCATATGTATTTTAGCCACTTATATATGATAAAAACAAAGAGATTGCTGGATGCAGCACATCTGAAGAAAGTGAAAATTTGTTTAGAACTGAAAAAAAAAAAAAAATGGGCAAGATGGGCATAACACACGACTAACAAAATAAAGGGACTATGAAAACCAAAGTCCAATACAATAAAGAACAAGTCACACCTGTACAGTACTTATTGGGCGACCCAATGGTGAGAGCTATGTAAGCTTTTGTAAGTGGGGTCTTATTAGTCATAGCAATCCATACAGTTTCTATGGGGCCTGGGGTGGACTTGAGCCCCACTAAGGGAGCTGTTGAGGCAAATTAAACATAGAAAATGTTAAAGACATCACAAATCCAGTACTGTATTTTTAAGATCTGAAAAAGTTGCTGTTGACACTGACCCTGCACCTCTTGTGACATTTCCAAACAAGAAGACATCAGATGCACAGGAGGAAACCGCAGAATCCTTGTCACTAGTCACAGAACCCCTTTGCAAACTATGCAGTAAGGGCAATTTGCTTAGGTGCTGCTGTTCTGTAGATTTATTGCCCTCTGGTCAACTCGGCCAGCACTGAAATTACCCGCAAAATCTCAGTGACACCTGTTGGAAAAAAAAAACACAACAAAAAAAAAATAATTTTAGGAAGTTTTATTTAACCACTTAAGCCCCGGAAGATTTTATCCCCTTCCTGACGAGGGCCTATTTTGCGATTCGGCACTACGTGACTTTAACGGACAATTGCGCGGTCGTGCAATGCTTTTCCCACAAACAGAGCTTTCTTTTGGTGGTATTTGATCACCTGTGCGGTTTTTTTGATCATGCGCTATAAACAAAAAAAGAGCGACAATTTTGCAAAAAATAGCAATATTTTTCACATTTTTTCACATGAAATTCCCCCTAAAAAAATGTAAAAATCTAAATTTTTTAACATTTTAGGCCAATTTGTTTTCTGCTACATATGTTTAGTAAAAAAAATTGCAATAAGCGTATTTTGATTGGTTTGCGCAAAAGTCATTGCGTTTAATAACTAAGGCAAAAACTTTTGTCATTTTTTTTTTAACGAGTAATGGCGGCGATCTGCGATTTTATTTGCGGGACTGCGACATTGCGTCGGACAGATCGGACCCTTGACTGACATTTTTTACACTTTTGGGGTACCAGTGACATTACTACAGTAATAAGTGCTATACATATGCACTGTTACGGTAAAAATGACACTGGCAGGGAAGGGGTTAACTTTATTGGAGAGGGAGGGGTTAAGTGTGTCCCTAGGGGCGTGCTTCTAACTGTGCAGGGATGTGGCTGCTTGTGTAACTACAGAGATATACGATCCTGCATAGCAGGACCGTATGATTTCTGCATTTACACAGGGGAGAATGACAGGCAGCTTTGTTTACATTAGCCAAAAAGAAACAAAAAGAAGGGCGCACCAACCTAGCGCATTATCTTCAATAAGGCTTTATTATACAACATAAAAAATGGCTACTCACAAACGATGGTAGAAAATAGTCATATCAAGCTCAGTCGCTCGAGTGTCAGGAGTAGTTCATGTATTAGTCCATATTCCTGTTATGATGACGGCTGACGCGTTTCGAGGCTCAGCCTCTTCCTCAGAGCCACATGTTTGTTTACATTAGCCGCCTGCCTTTCTTCCTCTGTAACCGACGATCACGACAATCGCGAGTGACTGGCGGGCATCTGGTCCGCCGATCACACACGCGGGGATCCCGGTGAGCGAGCGGGGGAGGGAGCGCGCCTAAGGCGGCGTGCGCTTGCCCCCTATTGGCTCGCAGACGAGTGACCTACCCATACATCACTTTGCCTGCACGGGGCTGACTGCCGCAGTATATGTACTTGCGGCAGTCGGCAAGCGGTTAAAGCGGAGTTCCACCCTTTTTTTTCTCCTTTCCGGATTCCTGTGGGGAAAAGCATGTTAAAAAAGAATTGGACATTTTTTTTTTTGGGGGTCACTTAACTTATTTTAGGGGCATCTCTGTCCGAATTCCTCCTTCTGCGGCCGCGGCCCCGGACGTCACTTCCGGTTTCGCATTGCGTCCTGGGAGATGTGAGTCATCAATCCCAGAATGCAATGGGAATGGCCGGCGGCTACTCTGATTGCCGATTGCAATCTACAGCGCATGCGCGAGATTGCAATCGGCATTCTGGGAGCCAGAAACCAGGAAGAGGGACACAGCGGCTTCAGACGCCCACACTGGAGATGGCCGCGCTCTGCAATAAATTTTAAAGGTAAGATTTTATCTAAATTCAATTACTGTCCTGTACTGCAATGTGGGGTGTTAGTGTTAGTGTAATTGGCGTTAGCTTAGGATTAGAGGGGTATTTTTATCTAAAAAATGTTTTTGTGGCTGGAACTCCGCTTTAACTATGTAATAATATAAAATATTGCAGTGGTCATTATTATTGCTACTACAACTCTACTACTTTCTACTACACCTTACAACTAGACCACATCTTTCAGCACTTGCTTGGGGTGGGAGTGCGTAAAATTTAAACTTAGACTCCTAGATGCAGAAAAAGGTTGGTAAACTACTGAGGATGAAGTAGTTATCTGGAAAATTATGTTTAAAAGTTACTTCTGTATATTGCTGCCCCCTCTTCTCTGACAATTTCTGTCCATAGTTCTTGGCCCTAGTAGCGTACTGACTATGTGGACAGCTCTCCTGCTGTCTTTCCTTTACTTTATGATAAGATCTTGACAACAGTGGGGTTTGAAGGCAGGTAGTAGTTAATGCTGCCCCAGCTGAAAAGTTGGAAGTTAATTGGGTTTCCCGGGTCTTCCTTGGTGGGTTTTTCCTGGGAATGACCCCCCTAGTCCTGTGTGCTATAAAAGGGGTGGAGGCCCAGAACCCTGGGGGTTTCTGTTGCTATTCTTTTTGGTTCTAGCCGGCCCATTCTAGTTGAAACCTTTCGCTGTCATTGCTGGAATTTGGATACCCAGTGACACGCCAAGGTCAAAGTTCCCACTGCGTAGGAGGATTGCTAGGACTTGCAGTCCTTCCTGAAGATACTAAGCATTGACTCTGCCAAGAATGGACTCCTTCCTATACAGGTATGCTGGGGCAGCCACAAGCCTAGGATATGGACTGGGGACATTAGGGAATTGACTGCACTTTATTTTGGACTGTTATCTGTATCTGTTATCATGTTAATTTATTCAAGTAAAGTGATCGAAATTTTGGCTTTGCCTGTTCTGAAGTTACTCAAGGGCTGTAATGTAAGTAACTGGCACATATAGTCTACCGCTTAGGTCACTAAACACATTGGCGTACAAGAGTTAATACAATATAAAAATTTAAATAACTAGATGTCAAAAAAATGACCGAAATTTCAGTAGCGCAGGGATGGTGACACCCTCCCACCATCCAAATATAAACCAATGCAGATACAAATCTATAACCATAAATGGCTGAATAAGTAAATGTTAGGATAAATACATACACTAAATGAATATGCATAAAATCAATATAGCATATCAGAATAAAAAGGAGTCCATCAAAAGTCCACAGAGCAGATGATGTACTGTATATGCGTATTAGGGCCATCTTACAGAATGGGCATGCTGGGCAGTTGCCTGGGGGCCCCACTTGCCCACGGGGCCCCACCTGCCCAGTGACCTAGCCCCAGTCAAGCATTAGTCCCCATTCCCGTGTGCATCCTGCCGCCAAACTTAGCAGGTGGCAAGCGCCTGTCGGCCCTGCGCTGCTGTCAGGCTACTTGGGCCATGGAGGGCCCACAACTGCAAGAATGCCTGTCCCCCTCCACAGGTACAGGCGCACACAGGACAGTCGAGTCTGACTCCCATTCGTGTGTGTGTTCCCAGCCGCCAAACTTGGAAGCTGTCATTAGCCTGGCACTGCTGTACCAATAAATATCGCCTTATCGATAATTTGCATTTTTATTCTCATGGGTGGTTGTATAGGCAGGGCCCCAGTGCACTGCATTGCCCCAGGCCCTTTAATGCTCTTAAGATGGCACTGATGCGTATGGTGGGGGGGGGGGGGGGGTTGAGAGGTTAATAATAGAAAAAAAAAGATGGGAGATCCAAAATTTTCAACTTGTCACCAGAACAGAAATAAGGAAGAAATACTCCAATAGGGACACCTGGTTCAGTGACAACTGCCTTAGAAGAGAATACCCTTCCAGTTGTAAAAATTGTGAACTAGTTCCTGTTGCAACTTTGGTACAGGAAGTGAACGGGAATTTTCCTAATGGGATACAGACGACAAAAAATCCATTCTCTATCCACACCAAAAATATGTTTTGGCTATACATACACTTTAAAGTACTAAACCCACAACAGTAAAATCTGTCTGTATATGCAGTAAAGCGTGCTTGTTATACTCACTGTGGTACCTAAGGGGTTATTCCTCTGCATTGTGTAAAAAGGGTGTCTTATCTGATCCTTCTCTTCCACTGTCCCCATCCATCTCCAGATAAGACAGAGCCTTTGGAGGCACTCTACATATGCTCAATTTGGTGTGTATTGCTAGAGATTTTTTTTTCTTGGGAGGATGCATGTGATCACCACAGGGCCAATCAGCACTGCCTAGACATAGGGTCAGGGGTCCTGCAGCCTCATAGGACAGTAAGAGGAGAATGAAAACTCCTCCTACAAGGTTTACCAAACACTGATAGAAGTCACATGACTGCTATATACTGCTGATGAGAAAAGGTATTTAGCAGTTTATATTTACTAAAATAATTGCATTCCATGTTCTGTGTACTGTGGGAGACCGGATATATTAAATGCAGGATCCTGGATTTAGTAATACTTTAAGTATTAAGATAACTCAGGAACAAATTATTTTCTGAACTTTTATGCAAAAAATAAATATTAGGAAAAATAAGTGTTTGGGCTCTTTCACATAGGGTGGCTGGGGGATCATTAAAACAAGTGGATGAGTTGAGGTTTTATTTCACTCCTGCTGCCCACCTGAATCATAACATTACAGCCGAACAGGGTTGTACACATGCCATGGCTGCAATGTTTTGCTTCTTAGCCATGGCATTTTTAACTTGGCCTGCAGAGCTTGACAGGCAACACTGCCTGTCAAACTTGTCCATTGAGATCAATGGAGTTCCCACTGCAACTGTGAGCCAAACACTTGGTTCACAGTTACGATGCAGTCCTGCAATGTAAACTCGCCATTCTGCAATTAAAGTGGTTGTGTCCTCTAAAAAAACAAAAAACAAAAACAAAAAACAAACCCTGCTGGACAAAGGCATAATGAGCTAGTATGCATCGTATACCAGCTCATTATGAAATACTTACCTTAGAACGAAGCCCCGACGCGGCCGCCTGGACACCGCTGAGGCAGCTGTCATCTTCCCTCGGTGTCTCTTCCGGGTCCGGCAGCTCCG
The DNA here is from genome assembly GCF_965119305.1 of Pelophylax lessonae. NCBI lineage: Eukaryota > Metazoa > Chordata > Amphibia > Anura > Ranidae > Pelophylax > Pelophylax lessonae. The sequence continues at coordinate 36,511,736 of NC_138774.1, forward strand.
GCGCTGTGAGTGGCCGGAGCCACGATGAGGTCACTCCTGCTCATGCGTGCAGGAATTCACTTTCCGGCAAGGAGCTCTGAAGGTCCGCCGGACCTTCAGAGCGCATGCACCGCTGGTGTCAGCGGCTGCATGCAGGGTGAATATCTCCTAAACCGTGCAGGTTTAGGAGATAATAATTTTACCTATAGGTAAGCCTTATTATAGGCTTACCTGTAGGTAAAAGTTAAAAAGCGGAGTATACTACCACTTTAAGAAAGAATAATGAAAAAAAGGCACCAGGAGGTGGCAGTAGTACCTCCTAAAGGCCTGTCAGTCAATACTCTTTCACCCTCTATACTGTGATCCACCATGGATTGCTTTGCAGAGGCCAGTAAGCACTGTTGCCTGTCTAAAAGAGACCTTTATGTTTTCATGTGGAAGCATCAAAATTCAGATGCCTACCTGTCATTGGCCTGGGCACAGAGTTCAAATTGTCTGTAGCACTCTGTAGTGTAAGTTCCTATGCGCCAAGCACTGTACTGCAGTTTTATATACAATATATATGTGGGAACAGGTAGTGCTCAATGCAATGTCTTACCCTTTGCTGGTTTTATAGAACAGACAGGACACAGAGCTTCTTGTCACATCTGACAGCTAAAATCCTCAGAGAGTTCAGCATCTCCCACATGGCACAATTAGAACTCCTCGCTGTCAGTTATGCATGGAAACTAAATCATTTTTTGATTAGGAAAGGAGTTAGTCCTTGTTTTAATACTGACATATAAATCTTATATTTAGGGATGAGGGTCAGATTCGCTGTTATTATGGGTCAAATCTTTGATTTAAAAGTTTCAAGGTTCATTGCCAGAAGTAAGCTGTTTTGCCCTCCATTTTTAGGAGGAAAAAGTGTGTGTTATAGGCAGTGTTGGGGTAGTTACTCAAAAAATGTAACTAGTTACTAGTTACTTCTGTAAATTGTAATGAGATTACTTTACTAGTTACTGCATTTGAAAAGTAACTTCACTACTTATTACTTTACTTTCCTCTTTCTTAATTGACCGTGTAGAAGAAGATACATGACACTCTTTCTGCATAGAGTTTATTGTATAAACACAGGCTTTGGGAAACATGAGAACAAAACCTGAAAAAACAGAATAAAACATAAAGTGCAACAAAAAGTCATAAACTTCATCCCTCTCTATTCTTCGAAATAACGATTGTATCGCACGGCTTGGGTAACGCAGGAAAGCGCGTTCCTATAGTCTAGTAAAGTAGTGTAGTTACTTCCTATAGCCTAGTAAAGTAGTGTAGTTACCAATATTAGTATTGTAACTAGTTACTTTACTTAGTTACCAAAAAAAGTAATTTAGTTACTGTAATTAGTTACTTTGTAACTAGTTACCCCCAACACTGGTTATAGGCAGATAAATACGGTATTTGCTTTTAAGTGTAAATGTGAGATCTGAGGTCTTTTTGAAGACCCTGTCCTGCTTATTTCTATTACAGAGGATGTTTACATTCCTTGTAATAGGAATAAAAGTGACCAAATACATTTTTTTTAGAAAGGGACAGTGTAAAAATAAAAAATAAAAAATAAAATAAAACTGGAAAAAACTGGTAACATGTGGACATCTTTTAAGTGTCACTTATGGAGATTTTTAAGTACCAAAGTTTGTCACCATTCCACGAGCAATTTTAAAGCATGGCATGTTAGGTATCAATTTACTGGGTGTAACATCTTTCACATTATGAAAAGAATTGGTCTAACTTTACTTTTTTCTTATATTTTAATTTAAAAAAGTGTATTATTTCCACCAAAATTGCGGTTGTAAGACTGCTGAGAAAATACGGTGTGACATAAAATATTGCAACGATCTCCATTTTATTCTCAAGGGTCTCCGCTAAAACAAAACAAAACAAAAAAAAATATATATATATAAATAATGTTTGGGGTTCTAAGTAATTTTCTAGCAAAAAATACTGATTTTAACTTGTAAACAACAAGTGTCAGAAATAGGCCTGGTCCTTAAGTGGTTAAATTGGCCCAACGAGAAAGAGTTTTTTATTATATAAATGTAAGATGAGGTATCTCTATTCTGTTAAACTTGAGAGGGGGACAACTAAATGGAACATTGGTCTATCATAGAAAATTTTATGTCCTGTTCCAAATCTGCTGGCTTCTCCCTCTCAGTCCACTCCTTCTTAATATTGGGGGGTGGTACAAAACAACCACCAAATATAAACCCTTCATTAAGACCATGTGGAGAGTGTGTTTCAAGGCAAAAAATCCACCTAGCTTCTAATTTCAGCAAGATATTGTCCAGATCACCTTTTCTTGGACCCATTTTAGCCTGTTGCATTGTCCAAAAGGACTGTGCAATCAGATCTGCCATTGTGACTTTGCCAGAAATGTCTGGCAATTGGTCTGTCCTTTTTAAGAATCACATCGTAAAACTCGACGTCTCAGTTGGCGAATCATTTTGCTTACATATAGCAATGAACAAGGACATTTGGCCATGTAAATTACACCCTCAGTCTCACCATATTTTGGATTTACAAAATCCTTTCCTCTTGGTATATAGGCGCAAGCTTTGCAGTGGCCACATCTGTAACTGCCTGTGGGTTTCTCTGGCAGCCAGGTTCGTATCTGGCACGGGAACAATATTTTTTCTAGGTGGCTGTGTGCTAATGGATCACAAAGGCTATTCACTTTGCAATAAATGATCAAGGGAGAATGTGGTAATATATTGCATAGATCTATATCGTCCTTAAGGACATGCCAATATCTTTTTGCACTATTAAATATTTGGCCTGAATGCCTACAATACGTACCAATGATTCTCATGCCCCCCTCTTCCTCAGTGTTCTTCTGTTTTGGGGCCAATAGTGGTCCCCCAAGAATGATCCTTACTCTATCATAGGATCTCTTCAAATCTCCTAACCTTTAACCCCTCTTGTTGAATCTATCAAAGAGCCATGCATTTTCTGCTCTAAAGGCTCCTTCTGAAGAGAAATTCCCTCTCATAGATTGTTCCATGGAGATACTTTTTTAAAGGGGATGGTGGGGGGGGGGGGATGATGGCTTACCCAGTGTAAAAGACTTATTGTGGAGGTGAGCTTACTGTATATTGTTGATCATGCCATCCTCCTCCCTGGTGATACAGAGGTTAAAAAAATGAATGTTTCCTTTTGAATTTCACTAGTAAAGAACATTCCAACGCCATTGGTATTACGTTTGTTTACAAATTCATAAAAGGGATTCCTTTGTTCCTTGCCATAAGATGAATATGTTGTCTATGAAACGTGCCCATAACAATATTTTCAATGTAAATGAATCTACAAATACCACTGTCTGTACCCACCAGCCTAGAAAAAGCTTGGCATAAGTAGGGGCACATGCTGTGCCCATCGCAGTCCCCCTTTTCTGCCTATATATCTTACCATCAAAATAGGAAGAAAGTATGCTCAAGTACCAAACGCAGGAGCTTCAGAGTAAACTCTGTGTGCGGTTGGAATACATTACTGCGTTTGAAAAGAGCTCACAGGCTTTTAAGCCCAAATTGTGTTTAATGCTGCTGTAAAGAGCTTCCGCGTCTAAACTTGCCAGCTAGATATCAATCAACACCACCCCCTCCAGTTTATTCATAAAATCACGGGTGTCCTCAATATATGACATTATCCCATATACACGTGGCCGTAAAATAAAATCGCTATATTTACTGGTATTCTCTGTCAGATTCTGATTGCCAGAAACAATTGGTCGGATGGATGGTTTATATTGAGGTTTGTATACTTTAGGTAGCACATAAAAGGTGACAATCATGGGATGGTAGTTAATGATGAAAGCAAATTCATCGTTGGACAGGATCTTTTGCCTTTTTCCTTCTTCCCAAATGTGTTTTAATTGACTCAGATGAGTAGGATCAGTAAATACAATTTCATAAGTCTCCTCACTACTGAGGATATCATTACACATCATAAAGGTATGAGTTCCTGTCAATTAATTTTATGTTGCCACCCTTATCTCCTCGTTTATTATCAATTCTTGGTTGTCTCTCAATTCCTGCAGCATCTGCCACTAAAGCTAAGTGAGGTTGAAGGACTTCTTCCCTTTTTTCCTTAATGTTTAGCAATCCTGTGTAAGCAGAGTTTTTTCTTAATTTTGAAATTAAAGAGAACAAGGAATGATACCCTCTGTGGGACTTTAAGGGGCTCTGGTGTAGTGACGCATATAAAAAGTATCAAATATCAAATATCTAAAAAGATAATTTTATTTTACACAAAGGTAATGATACAACATACAAAAAAGATGCATAATCAGACAGCATGGTTGTGACAGTAAAGCACATAAAGTACAATGTTCACAATGGGCAACAACCACGTATGGCCCAACCCCTAGGGGTATGGGGTGGGTGAGGCCTGACACGTTTCGAATATTAGAAGGATGATTCTATCTTCTTCAAGGGCTCAGATGATTGAAACATATTCTGTAAGTATACATACAAAACAATAAATATAATTTTCAAGCGTGGGATTTTTTACAGTCTTTATCAAAACTAGTAATGGATCAATCAAATGGAGACTGACCACATAAACTGTATGCAAGGTACAAACTCACAACCGATAATAAAAGTGATGATCTAGTGGATCTTATTGCATATCCACAAGGAAGCCAGGAAAGCACTTGCCACCAAAAGGCCAGAGATCAACCAGAGTCTGACACACAAGGTCGGCCAGTACAGACCAAAAAGGCAGATCAGACCAGATCCTACATCATGAGAACCTATAAATATTAAATATATAAGACCTGAAAATATGCCACTGTGGGAGGTATATACTGGATAAAATATAAAATGAAATTGAGGGAATACAATTTAATTTTTAAGTAAATAACCCCTGATTGGATAAAGTATAGATCTTGGTAATCCAATTGGTATGCTGCTAATCCTGAATAGGGGATATGCGACAACCAATTTAAAAATCTTAAATCAAAAAACTTTATGTATTATATTGTGGCAATTAAGACAAAAATACCAAACTAAACCAGTATACAGAGGATTTTAAACGGTAGGCGTATAATAACGCTACAGATAATAAAGTTTGCATTACACAAAAAGTTAAGAAAAAAAAAAATCACATCACGAGTGGGGCAGGTGGCTAATCCTCAAGGCTAAATAAGCCATAGGGAGAGAGCAATTCAAACTAAATCTATCAAAAAATGCCGCAAACCAATGATGTTTTTACCATACCTATTTTGGCATGTCAGGTTGGGTCCTGGGATCAGAAGGGATATGCTTGTCCCAGAGTGAAGCCTATCTCTCAATAAAGGAGGCAATAAATGGGTGAGGTCTCATGATGCAGCTCCAATTGGATCTTAGGAGATCTACACCTGGAGGTTAGACTATTTGGCCAATCCTCACGGAGTGCGGTTCGGGGATATGCTACCACGACAACCAGCCATGATGCCAGAAACGGCCGTGGAGAACTAGAGGGGTGCGGCAACTGATGTCACCCGGAGGTCAATCAGACAGGCCGGCCATCTGGGCGTACGGCGCAGGGATCTGCTACCATGGCAACCCGCCTAGATGCCGGAAGTCAGCCGCGGGGAGCGCGGCAACTTATGTCACTGCGTCATCAGATGTAGGCAGATGGAAATGACGGCTGGGGAGAGCCCCTGGGGAATGGAGAACCGCGTCCTACCCTCAGTGGCGCACGATCCCAGATGGGCATCTCGAGTAATCGAGAACCCAAATGGAAAATGAAAAGCCTAGGCCACCAGTGGGTAGCGTTCAACCTACGTGCGTCGGGTGACAGAAAACTGGAGAGCACACGGTCCAAAAGGTGGATGCTAACAGACAACTAATGAAGAAATGCAAACGATCCAACCATCACATTAAAGGACACAATGAATATATGGTTGAGCAAAGAAGGATAGGATAAGGATTGGTAGAACAAAATTGGTGTGCAAAAAATCAGACAGTATTGCACATAAGAAATGTGCATATTACATTAATTTTGTATAATATACTTACATAGACAAAAACAACCCAATCAAACAGTACTGTAATCAAATAACCCTCAAAGGTAAACTACAATAAAACAGATTCAGAAAAAGGGCCTAGTATAATAAATTTGGATTAGTGTCAGAGCTGCCAGTAGCATAGTGTAAATGACAACATGCCTTTATTCATTTTCCCAGCCATCCGACTCAAAGCCCTCTAAAAAGGGTCTGAACGAGATAATTTCATTTAAGCCCAGTGGCTGTGTTGCATTGAGCCTAAAGATCCAACGTTGTTCACGTTGGAGCAGTATTTTGTTCCAGTTGCCCCCTCTGAAACCGGCAAGTATCAAAACAGTGATTTTAGGGAATTTAACTTGATGAACCAAGACCACATGTCTCCCCAGTGTGAGCTCAGGATTAGCAGTTTTCATGCTCAAAACATGGCGGCAAAGTCTTCGCCATAATTCAAGCCTTGTTTTCCCCACATAGAAGCAATTGCAATCACATTTAATGAGATAAACAACTCCCTTAATTTAACAATTAGCAAAATGTTGAGGAGAGTATGATTCATTAGTGGGTAATCTTGGAGATATGTGTCTGAAGAGCCCCAGACCCAGCCCCGAGCCACAGACCCGAGGTCACCCCCCTAGACTAGGGGGCACCCTCAAGGGCCTCCGACAGCCCCCTCAGCACTACATCTCCAAACTTCCACCTGACTCCACTGTCCCTGCTGAGCTGACCCTGAGTATAAAAGAAGGGCCTACCCCCTGCTAGCCCACTTGCTAGGGATTGGTTAGGGCCCTTCTCAATACTCCAAGCAGCTCCTCCTAACCTCCCTCTCATTCTTCTGGAAACTTCTCTATGGTTCCAGCAAGTAGAGGAAGGTACTAGAGATGCTGTCTGATGAGTCAGCCAGCCTCCCTGAGTCACACCCTGACCCAGATTCAGCACAGCCTGGTTCCCAGTCAGGCTAATTTACCTACACTAACAAAACTTCTAGCACACTACATTAAAGGGTGCTACACAGAAAGAGGAAGAGACAGAGATATAGGTAACACTGAAGGAGTGCTGTGATAGTTAAGAGTAGAACCAGGAGAGAACAGAGTCTTGAAGGCCAAGAAAGGGGAGTATGAGGAGGAGGCAATGGTCAGCAGTATCCATTTAGTTTTAAATTGGGACCATGTCTATAATATAATTTTTTTCACAGTGCTTTTGACCTCCTTATTTCGCAGGCTATAAATAAATGGGTTAAGTGTTGGGTTAATGATGGTACAGATTACACTGATGGCTCGATCATAGGTTGGTGAGTAGATGGAGCTTGGCCGAAAGTACATGAATATTACTGTGCCGTAGAGGAGGATGACCATGGTGAGATGAGATGAGCAAGTAGTGAATGTTTTCCTACTTCCTTGGGATGACTTTAGAGTCAACACTGCTCTGATGATGAGTACATAGGACCCAAGGATTAACATCACTGGTGAAAGGAGAATGATAGAACTTTCAATGTAGTCAACTTTCTGCCAGGCATCTGATAAGCCTGAGCAAGATAGCATGATTATAACGGGATAGTCACAGAAGAAGTGTTGGATTACCCAACTACAGAAGACCTGGGAAGAAGTCAGCCAAGTGTAGAAAGTAGAGTGGAGGCAAACAATAATCCAAGAAAAAGACACCAGACAGATACAAGTTCTTTTGTTCATAATTAAAAGGTACCGTAGGGGAAAGCAAACTGCACTATAGCGATCAAAGGCCATGATGGCCAACAAAAAGCTGTCCATGTTGCCTGCTACTATCAAAAGGAATAGCTGGGAAAAGCAGTCATGGGTGGAGATGTGGGTGTCTCCAGACAGGAGGCCATACAAGGCCCTTGGGATGATAATGGAGGTAAAACATACATCCACGATGGCAAGGTTCCCCATGAAGACGTACATTGGGGCGTGAAGCTGGTGTTGTGACACAGTAAGCACAAAGATGAACATGTTTCCTGCAATGCAGAGGATATACACAGTGAAGAAGAAGCAGAGAAGAGGAAAAATGAGATGAGGTATATCAGAAAATCCCAGCAGGACAAAGCCAGAAAAGGTCTTATTTTCATGAAGCTCCATATGTTTATTAACCAGTTATGAAAAAAGTGGAAACTTGCTTTAAAAAAAGAAAAAAATAGGTAATGAGATATAACACGTGACTAACAAAATAAAAGTAAATATATAGTACAAGGGCCAAATACAATAAAGGACAATTCACACATATGTATATTAAGTGACCTAATGGTGAGAGCTTTGTTAGCTTTTGCAAGTGGCATAGCAAAAGGTATAGAAACCTATGTAGATTCTATGGGGCCTGTGGGTAGAAGTGGGCCCCCTTACAGGACCTGTGGAGGCACTATAAGAATATAAAAATCTGTGTGCATGTGAAGATAGTACAAATCTGAGAGGTTACTGTACATATTCAATCAAGAAAATCTGACATCAGACGCAAAGGAGGGAACCGCAGAATAGTTGTCCCTAGGCACCAGTAGTGTATTTAGGTTTTGTGCTGCCCTAGGCCTGACTAAACTTGGGCACCCCCTAATTTGAATATGACCCACCCCTTCCTGTAAAGGCCACACCCTTTCCTGTTTATGACCCGTCCTGTCATCTGTAAACCACAGACCACAACCACAGTCTATGAGTGCCCATCAATGCAGCCTCATCAGTTCCCATAAGTTCAGCCTCATCAGTGCCCATCAGTGCAGCCTCATTACTGCCCATCAGTGCGGCTTCATCAGTGCACCATATCAGTGCAGCCTCATCAGTGGCAATCAGGGAGCAGCTTTTTTGCTGCCCCCCCTGCAAAGTGCCGCCCTAGGCCTGGGCCTTGTCGGCCTAGGCCAAGATACTGCACTGCTAGGCACACATCCTCTTTGCATGCTACACAGCAAGGGGAATCTGTTTAGCTGCCCTTATAGTGACTATATATTGCCCTCCAGATTCTGGTCAACCTGGCCAGCACTGAAATTAAATGCCTAAAGCAATCTTCCCCAGGCTGTAAATATCCCAGGCTGTAAATATCAGGCTCAGGCTGTAAATATCCTAGAGTGTCTTCTCAGTTAAAATTGAGAAGACAGCTTTTTGTAGTTCTGCAAAAAAAAGAAGAAGCCAGTTTTAGGAAGTTTTATTTAATTATGTAATAATATAAAATATTTTAATGGTCATTATTATTGCTACTAGAACAGAAAAGAAGGATGGCGCTCTAGCGTGCACATATAGTTAGTAAAGTTTAAGTATTGACCCCAAAAATAGTCTCATTGTAAGCCTTGAAGGTTTAATGAACACACACGGATTAAAATATTTAATTAATAAATGTACTTCCAAACTGAACCCTGAAGCCTCTGAATCTCCTTGGGGTGCTGTGGGGATCCCTGGTCGTGGGACTCCAATAACATAAAATAACATTGAAGCTCTTCAGAAGCTCTTGTGATACTTCCTCCGTCCCGCCCGGCTTCCTGTTCATCTCCTCGGCATCACTTCCGGTGACGTCATCTATGCGCCACTTCCGGTCCTCACGGAGGACTCGGTTTCGGACAACGCATTGGCCCCGGTTCAGTGTAGCGGCCTCACACAGGACTGGGGGGGGGGGGGGGGGCTGCTGCACACAGAAGGTTTTAAGGTTTTGTATCTTAATGCACAGAATGCATTAAGATTAAAAAAAAAAACTTCTGACTTTACAACCACTTTAACCACTTAAGCCCCGGAAGATTTTACCCCCATTCCGACCAGGGGGTATTTTGCGATTCAGCACTGCGTGACTTTAACGGACAATTGCGCGGTCGTGCGACGCTGTACCTAAACGAATTTGACGTCCTTTTTTTCCCACAAACAGAGCTTTCTTTTGGTGGTATTTGATCACCCGTGCGATTTTTACTTTTTGCGCTATAAACAAAAAAAGAGCGTCAATTTTGCAAAAATAACAATATTTTTCACATTTTTTTATATGAAATTCCCCCCAAAAAAAATGTAAAAATCAAAATTTTTTAACATTTTCGGCCAATTTGTTTTATGCTACCTATGTTTGGTAAAAAAATCGCAAAAAGCGTATTTTGATTGGTTTGCGCAAAAGTTATCGCGTTTACTAACAAAGGGAAAGATTTTTGTCATTTTTGTTGTTTTTTTTTTTAACGCGTAATGGCGGCGATCTGCGATTTTTTTTGCGGTACTGCGACATTGCGGCGGACAGATCGGACCCTTGACTGACATTTTTGACACTTTTGGGGTTACCAGTGACATTTCTACAGTAATCAGTGCTATATATATGCACTGTTACTGTAAAAATACACTGGTAGTGAAGGGGTTAACTTTATTTGGGAGGGAGGGGCTGTGTGTGTCCCTAGGGGCGTGATTCTAACTGTGATTGGCTGTGGCTTCAGCTGTAAGGACACTGATCAACGGATCTACATAGTAGATCCATGTGATCAGTGTCTTTGCAGCGAGGAGAATGACAGGCAGCTTGTTTACACAAGCTGCCTGACATTCTCCCTCTCCCCCGCCGATCGCCGAGTGGCCGGCGGACATCGGGTCCGCTGGTCACACGCGCGGGGGGGTCCGTGACCACGCGGGAGCGGGAGCGCGCCTCCGGGGGCGCGCGCTCGCTCCCTAGACCCTCACAAGCAAGCAACGTAGCCCTACGTTAGTTTGCCTGTGAGGGGCTGACCGCCGACGTAGATAGTCGTGCGGCGGTCGGCAAGTGGTTAAGTAAGTTTACTTTGGACACTATGCGGAATTATTTAGTTTGTCTTTTTCCCCTTGATGTATAGAACAGACCATTTACATATTCATGTGCAATTTTTGATACTAAGCCTTTGTCCCTTGAGCCCTTTTCTGGCCATCAGGATATCTGGGGGAGTCCCTCTGTGTTTTAGAATCCGTCATTCTCCATTTATAAGATTGTGACTTTTTCATTTATACTCTTTAAAAAGTTCAATTATTGTCATTTATTTTGTTTATTTGCTCTCTACTCATTGGCTTGTTAATTGTTGTTTTCTAGAATCCATTCATCCCACTATATAAGGCTCGGTTTCCACTAGTGCGGCTACGAAGTCGTGCTACTTCTAGCGCGACTTCGTAGCTAAAGTTGTTTGCGGCTTTCAGTGAGACTTGTCCCTCATTATAGAGGGAAGTCGAACTGAAAACGGCTCAAAAGTAGTGCACAAACTACTTTTGAAGTCGCCGCAACTCAAGACGCGGCAGTGGAAACGGGCCACATTGAAAACAATGGCTTTTGACTTGCTGTGCGACTTGACGTGTGTCAAGTCACACAGCAAGTCGCACTAGTGGAAACCGAGCCTTAAGCCCCTGAAGAAGACTGCGAAAGTTGAAATGTGATGGAATTCAGCTCTTCATCCTTGACTTTTTAATTAATGGTAATTCTCTTGACTTTGTACTTGGTTTGTATATTTGTATAAATTATGTATGTGTAGCAACCTCCTGGACTGGTGCTAAAGAGAGAAAGTGAAGTTTAAAATCCTGTCTGCTTACCACAGGGATTGCCGGTAAATCCATATTGTTCTCTGCCTACCAGAGAATCAGGATCTGTTATTGAGGTCTGCTCAATGTGTTCAGGTGCAACTCAGTCTGTCTGCTTTAACACTTATCCAATAGGGAGGCATGTTGGACAGTGGGAGGAATCCTGGCAAATGAGTGCACATGTGTTTGATACAGCCTGGTGATTTGGCAGAAGAAAGTGCATTGGTGCATGCTGGGATACTGTATAAATGCTAGGAGCACATGTGCTCGGGGTCTTTCATCTGGATAGCGGAGTCCAGGAGGGAGGGGTTGGCTTCCTCCTCCTCTGCAGAGGTTCCATGCAGCCTCAGGTAGTCGACCTGAGGCCTAAAGAGAGCTAGAGAGGAACTGAACCCATAGGTCCTGTAAAGCTGACTGGAAGGGGAGACATTGAAGGATCTTATTCTGCAGTACAGTGAGTACAGATCTGTGTCAAGGGGCCTGACCTGAGGGGGGCAACCCCTGCAGCTAGAAGAGTCAGTGGGCGGGTGTCAGTAAAGGAGATGCTAGTGAATGTCCCAAAGATAATGTATGATCACCAAGTCTATTGCTGGAGAGAAAGGAGCATAGAGACTTAACCCTTTCCATACATGGGGCAGTATGGTTCAAGCAGTGCCGCTGCTTCCACGAGCAATCTGGTGAGGCCAAGGGAAAGTTGTCCTTATCCATTGTGAATAGTTCCAGTTGGAGAATCCCACTATTCCCTTCCCCCATCCAAGTTCCAAAATAAACACAAAAAACCAAAACCCCTGGACTGTTTATTGAGCAACGAGCCATTGGGAGTAAGGATGGATGTGTGAACTGTACCATAAGTGACAGTGTGCTGGTAATCAGAGGAGGATCCAACAGACTTGCTTGTCTTTTAACATATTTTTATAATTAACTTTTTGGATTTTAATATTTACATGGTTACATAGTAGGTAAGGTTGAATAAAGACCATGGTCCATCCAGTGCAACCTGTGTAGGTGTGTGTGTCAGTGTCGATAATCATTTCCAATATCCCTGTATGTTGTGTTCTTGCATGTCCAAGAGTCCAAGAGTCTTTTTAACCACTTTAGGACCGCTCACATTGCTGCTACTGCGGCAATGTGGCACGATCCCGTCCAGCGACGTAGACCTACGTCGCTGGACTCCTCCCCCTGTAGGCGGCGCGCTCCCGCTGTTTTCAGTCACAGCGGGAGTCGGGCCAGGGGAGGAGCGGCGGCGATCGCCGCTGCTCTTCCCCGATCGTCTGGGAATTTAGTTTGGAGATCCGGACGCTTGTGTAAACAGAGCGGGCGGATCTCCTCAGTGACAAGGAGTGACAGATTGCAGTGTTCAGCATAGCTGAACATGCAATCTATCCTTGTGTCACTCAGTCACCCCCCCCCCCACACGTTAGTAAGCACCAGGCATACATTAACCCCTCCCTCTCCAAAAAAATTAACCACTTCCCTGCCAGTGTCATTTTTACAGTAACGGTACATATATATAGCACTGATTACTGTAGTAATGTCACTGGTAACCCCAAAAGTGTCAAAAATGTCAGTCAAGGGTCCGATCTGTCCGCCGCAATGTCGCAGTCCCGCAAAAAAAATCGCAGATCGCCGCCATTACTAGTTAAAAAAAAAACACCAAAAATGACAGAAATCTTTCCCTTAGTTAGTAAACGCAATAACTTTTGCGCAAACCAATCAAAATACGCTTATTGTGATTTTTTTTACCAAACATAGGTAGCAGAAAACAAATTTGCCAAAAATTTAAAAAAAATTAGATTTTTATATTTGGGGGGGTTCATATAAAAAAATGTTAAAAATATTGTTGTTTTTTCAAAATAAACGCTCTTTTTTTGTTTATAGCGCAAAAAGTAAAAATCGCACAGGTGATCAAATACCACCAAAAGAAATCTCTGTTTGTGGGAAAAAAAGGACGTAAATTTCGTTTGGGTACGGCGTCGCATGACCGCGCAATTGTCAGTTAAATTCGCACAGTGCCGAATCGCAAAAAGTGGCCTGGACTTAAGACAGCAAAATCCTCCGGTGGTAAAGTGGTTAAAAGATAAATACTCCACGCTGACGCCACAGATTGTGGAACAGAGTTCTACATCCTTATCGCCCTGACAGTGAAAAACCCCCTACGCAGCTTAAGGTTAAACCGCTTCTCCTCCAATCTCATTGTATGACCACATGTCCTCTTACACTCCCTAAGACTGAAAAATATTTCCTATGCTGGGATCACTATAGAGGTGTAGCACCCTCCTAGATAGGGGCTAAGCAGGGAGAATAGTTTGCTCTGCCTGCTTAACGTGTGAGTAGCAGGTAAATCATAGTCTGCACCATCTGCTTATCAGGGGAGCCTGGTCAGTAGTTAAGCCTGTTACATGTGTCCAGCCAGGGTGTGATTCATCTGGGCTGAGGGAGTGTCCCCGCTGTATCCAATAGAGGAGCCTATTGGACAGTGGAGAAAACCCAGACAGTGACACACAGGCTCTCATGACTATCCCAGTGGGTTGGCACAAACAGTGGTGCATCCTGGGATATGTTATAAAAGCCAAGGGCACATGTGACAGGCTGTCTTTGGGCAGGAAGCCAGGTCCCAGGAGGAGGGTGACGGCTGTCTCGCCTCCTGTCTGTTGTGGAAGGTGGTCACAGGCGGTTTGCCTAGTGAGCCAAGAGTGTGGTGCTGAGCCAGGAGGTCCAGGAAGCTGGCAAGTGGAGTTGGAGGCAGAGCAACCTTGGGAAAAACAGTGTCCGTCAGTACCGGGAAGCTTTCCAGGGGTCTGCCCAGGAAAGGGGACCACTCTAGTGGAGAGTCAGTGGACAGGTGTCAGTGCACACAGCAAGTTAGAAAGGGGGTGCCAAGCTAGAACCATGAAGAATAACTCAAACAGGATCACATTATCTATCTTCACTTCAGTGGCAAGGTGAAGCAGTGGCCTTGCCGCACACTACAGCTAGTTGTCCTCAAGATTGTGCATAGTTCATAAGTTGGAGTATCCCACTCATCCCTTCTCCTATCCCAGTTCTAAATAAAAACACTAAAAAAAAACAACATCCCCTGGATTGATTATTGACTGAGCCAAGGACTTTTAATGCTATTTGTCTGCTATCAGTTGCTAAGGGTAACCCAGGGGAATCCAGAAAGGGCAATTCTCAGCAGTCCTCTAGGGGGCAGTGCTACAGAGGTATTTGTGAATCGCTGTCATATCTCCTCTCAAGCATCTCTTCTCCAGCGAGAATAAATTTAGTGCTTGTAGACGTTCTTCGTAATTTAGGTCCTACGGTCTGCTTAATAATTTTGGTGCCCTTCTCCGGACTCTCTCCAGCACATCCTTTCTAAGGACCGGTGACCAGAACTGGATGAGATGCTCCAGATTTGGCCTAACCAGAGTTTTATAACTGGGACCCCCAGATCTTTCCCCATCCATTTGTTTCATGGTGCCTTAAAAGTCCCATCCATAGTATTAACCCTTCTTGTTTACCTTGTTCAGGGATGTGGCACCAATAATTGGACACATATGACCTGTAAGACATAACTCTTTTGTATATTCTCTTTATAATAAGCTACCCTGTGTTTGTACCTCTTCTCTCTCTTGTATGACTTCTGCCTAGTCGCTATAAGTAAAGTCAAAATTTTCCTTTTCTCTTAGTTTTGGATAGAGGGATTACAACACCTATCATTTTTTTATAGCTGTCTGTACTCCCATTAGGGAGATTTACACTCTCTAGTTGTCCTGTTTGCTATTATCATCAAAAATGAAACTAAAAGAAAATCCCAAATTTTGGGTTGACACCGGGACAGTAATAGAGGGCAAATCTTTCAATGGGGACACTAGTTCTGGTGACACACTGGGATTCCCTCACTTTGGAGGGATTTTCTCTCACTTCCTGTTTTGGCTATGTGACAGGAAGTGAAGGGACATTACTCCTATGGGACACTAATGACAATTAAAAAAAAAAACTGACACTAACCTTCCTTTACTATATCCAGAAAAAAAAAAGAAAGGTTTGACTTTAGCTACACTTTAACCACTTCTGGACCGGGAGAATTTGCCCCCTTAATGACCCTGCCATTTTTTATGATTCGGCACTGCGTTACTTTAACTGACGATTGCGCGGTCGTTGCGACGCTGTACCTAAATAAAATTGATGCCCTTTTTTCCCACAAATAGAGTTTTTTTTGGTGGTATTTGATCACCTGTGCAATTTTTATTTTTTGCGCTAGAAACAAAAAAAGAGCGACAATTCTGAAAAAAAAAAAAAAACAATAATTTTCACTTTCTGCTATAAAACATTCCCAAATTATAACATTCTATAACATTGCCCCCCCCCCCCACCCCCAAAAAAGAAAATTGAAAATCTAAGTTTTTTAACATTTTAGGCCAATTTGTTTTCTGCTACATATTTTTGGTAAAAAAAATCACAATAAGCATGTTTTGATTGGTTTGCGCAAAAGTTATCGCGTCTACTAACTACGGGAAAGATTTATGTCATTTTTATGAATGGCGGCGATCTACGATTTTTTGCGGGACTGGGACATTGCTGCGGACAGATGGGACCCCTGAAATGTTTGAAACTTTTGGGGGTACCAGTGACATTACTACAGTAATCAGTGCTAAAAATATGCACTGTTACTGTAATAATGACACTGGCAGGGAAGGGGTTAACCCTGTGGGTGATCAAGGGGTTAAATGTGAGCGTTTTCTACAAAATTGTCGCTCTTTTTTGTTTATAGCGCAAAATCTAAAAATCACACAGGTGATCAAATACCACCAAAAGAAAGTTCTATTTGTGGGGAAAAAAAGGACACAACCGTGCAATTTTTTGTTAAAGTAACGCAGTGCCGAGTCGCAAAAAATGGCCTGGTCATTAAGGGGGTAAAGTGATTAATGGTAACCTAGCCAAAAATGAGCAATTACCATGCAGTGTAAGAGAAGTCCTACTGGTTGGGGTAGTTTTGAAGTTTTGGAGCTTAGCTTTAAAAGTCAGGAGACTGCTAATGCACATGTTACAGTGCTTGCATAGCCAGAGCCTTTTGTTTTTTTTTTATGTTTTGGATAGGTTGGAAAGTATTAGAACCCCTCATAGATCAGAGGATCTGCAGTGCATTCCTTCTAGCTTTTGCCCTTGATAACAGATGGGTGCTCATAGGGACTGCAGTGGATGGCGTTGTGCAAACCACAGTGAAATCCCATTGGGCAAATTGTCATTCACTTTCTGTCCCAGAGGTGCAACAAAGAAATGAGACAATTTCTACAATATGAAGATCATTGCCTTCTAAGTCAGTTGTCACTGAAACAGGTGGAAATTGTTGGATCTCCCATCACTTTCTGTCTAGGAAGCAATGGTCCCCGGGAAATTTAGAGAGGGGAAGCAATGACAATACCTTCACAGTATGGAAGGATTGGAAGGCAAGGATTTTTTGGCACACAAGTATTATAAAATCTAATTTTATTAATAAATTCTTGTAAAAGCTGGCGGCGGTTCCCCATTCGGGGAGGGTTCTTCGTTTGTTCACACAGGAGTATACGGATGTACCTTCGTTTTGGATTCACAGTCTGGATCTGTGCCATATTACTTATGTTTACTATGGCTTACTGATGTCAGCCAAGCAACCTTTGGATGCTATATTTCCAATGGCTTACTTTTCATTCCATTATATGCTCCATCCACTCCTTTTGTGATCCATGATACCCTCCTCGTTAGCTACATTTGACGCTATTTGCGTTTTCTTTCCTTTACAGCAATATACAGAATACTTTACTATAACGCTCCAGACGTAGCTAATTGTAGCGAAACATGTCGAGCAATGTGAATGACAACAATATGAATAACTGAATACAGCATCAACTGATCTTGTTGGACGGCAGTCTCATCTTCTGTCACCCTTCGCTAGATCCCCTTGATGTGAAGTATTTACTTATACTCTATTACCAAGAGTTCTTGTCATATATAGTTGGATATTCTGTATTAAGCAATTATCAATTCTACTGCTATAACATTGTATGTGTGCCTTATTTAAGGCCAATATTTAGATTTTATTGTATTTCCCAGCTTTTACAAGAATTTTTTAATAAAAATTGATTTTATCATACTTGCGTGCCAAAAAATCCTTGCCTTCCAATCCTTCCATATTCTAGTCAATTAGGGATTTGGCACTACCAGTACTTTTCTTATATGCTCAGACTGCTGCTGTCTGCAGGGATGGTGCTACCACTAGGCGAACTAGGCAGCCACCTAGGGCGCACTGCCACCTAGGGCGCAACCATGGCCAGTGCCACGTTACTCTCCTGTCACCTCCTCATCTCTGGTAGGTGCCACCTATAGAGAGGGGGGCTGTGTTTACAGGAAGGGGGCTTAGGGTTAAAGGGGGGCAGTGTGTATAGGAAGGGGGGTGTAGGGCTAAAGGGGGGCAGTGTGTGCAGGAAGGTGGTGTAGGGCTAAAGGGGGGGAGTGTGTGCAAGAAGGGGCTGTAGCGTTAAAGGAGGGCAGTGTGTACAGGGAGGGCGTGTAGTGTTAAAGGGGGGCAGTGTGTACAGGAAGGGGGGTGTAGCATTAAAGGGGGGCAGTTTGTGCAGGGAGGGCGTGTGGTGTTAAAGGGGGCAGTGTGTACAGGAAGGGGGGTGTAGCATTAAAGGAGGGCAGTGTGTGCAGGGAGGGCGTGTAGTGTTAAAATGGGGCAGTGTGTACAGAAAGGGGGGTGTAGTGTAGCATTAAAGGGTGGCAGTTTGTGCAGGAAGGGGGTGTAGCGTTAAAGAAGGGCAGTGTGTGTAGGGAGGGGGGTGTAGGGTTAAAGAGGGGGGCATTATGTGCAGAAAGGGAGCAATGTGTACAGTTTTTTTTGGGGGGGGCAAGTAGCTGGTCTTGCCTAGGGCGCAAAATAGTCTAGCACCGGCCCTGGCTGTCTGATTGCATATTTCTTTCATTGTTTCAATACCTTCACAGTGCTTTTGATCTCAGTGAAATGTAGAGTTGTCACCTGCACTTCATTGCAAACATACAACCTTTTATCCCCTCCAGTCCAAAAATTTACAATGGTTACCAGAACTGGAATAGAAGGCAAATGCTCCAACGGGGAAACCAGTGACATCTGTCTTAGAAGAGATAACCCTTCACATTGTGTCTAAATTCTGGTTGCATCTCTGGGACAGCAAGTGAATGGAAATTTGCCCAATAGGATACAGAGAGCAGAAAATCCTATTTCCATCCCCAAAAAAAATATTTTGTCTCCACATACACTTTAGGTCTTATGAGAACTCAGGAACAAAAAAAAAAATTAGGATCTTTCAGATCTTTCAGATGGGTGGGCAGTGAAACAGATTCTAAGATTACATCCTAACAGGGCTGTACTTAAAGTAATTGTAAAGTCTAGTTTTTTTTTTTCTATTAAAATAGCAAACATGTTATACTTACCTGCTCTGTGCAGTTGGTTTTGCACAGAGCAGCCCAGATCCTCCTCTTCTCCGATCCCTGGCTGGAGCTCTTGGCCCCTCCCTCCTGTTGAGTGCCCCCACAGCAAGCAGCTTGCTATGGGGGCACCTGAGCAAAGGTGCAGCTCCGTGTATCCATTCAGACACGGACCTGCCTTTCAGCCACGCCCCTTCTCTCTCATGATTGGCTAACTGAGTTTGACTGACAGCAGCAGCAGTCAGTGGCGCCACTGCTGTGCCTCAGCCAATCAGAAAAGAGAGTCCCGGATGGCTGAGGCACTCTTAGACATCACTGGATAGAAAGGGGGCTCAAGTAAGTATTGGGAGGGGGGCTGCTGCTTGCAGAAGGCTTTTTATCTTAATGCATTAAGATAAAAAAAACCTTCTGACCTTGCAATCACTTTAACCCACTGCTGTGATGCCTGTTAGACCCATCCATTGAGATCAACGGAGCTGCACTGCAACCACGAGTCAAAACTGGCATTTGAGGCACAGTCCGGCAATGTAAAATTGATTTTTGGCAAAAAAAAAAAAACAGGTATTAGAGAAATCAGAAGGTGGCAGTAGCATCGCCCAAACACCTGTCAGCCGCTTCTGTACCACCATCCAGGAGGAGTCACTTTTCAGAAAAACTATTTCCTGTCTGAAAGAGACCTTTGTTTTCAGACAAAAGCTTCATAATTCAGACACTTACCTGTCATTGGTCTGGGCACAGAGGTAATTATGCCTATAACACTCTGTATTGTCAGTTCCTCTCTTCCCAGGACTGTACTGCAGTTTTATATACAACATTTGGAAATCGGTAGTACTCAAAGCAATGCCTGATCCTCCGCTGGTTTTATAGAACAGACGGGACACAGAGCTTCTTGTCACATCTGACAGTTGGAATCCCCAGAGATCCCCGCTTCTCCCACGTGGCACAATTATAACTTCTTGCTGTCGTTATGCAGGGAAACATTATCATTATTTGATTAAGAGAGAAGTGGGTTCCTGTTTAATACTCACATATAGAACTCATGTAGCACCCCCTGACCCCTGGCATCATGGTGGTACCTTCAGAGACAGGGTGGGCTGACATTTCACCTTATTGGTAGATCATAGGCATAGCGGAATATGTAGATAGATGGGCACCAGTCTCTTTAGATGAAACAAAAAGGGGTTTTATTACTTACAGTCCCATAGTAGAGAGGGTTAGGGGTTCAAATGCTCAGGATTAAAGCAGAACTACACCACTTTACTTGTCACAACACAGGAAAAGAGCCTTTAAAGCGGAGTTCCGGGCACAAAAACAATTTTTTTTTGTGCCCCTCCGCTAGGTATGCCGCACCTGAAAAGGAATTGGATAGTTATTTTTATTTTTTTTGTTTACTCACCTTTTTATTGAAGATCGTAAATACTCACCTCTGACTGCTTCCTCCCTCGGAGCCGCAGCTCACCCCGTCACTTCCTGCCTCGCTATGATTCCTGGGAGCTGAACGTCACAGCTCCCAGGAATCAATGCGACGGCACCGGCCCCGCTCGTCATTTCCGGGCGACGCCGCATTCCCCTGCTAAACAGCTTCTGGGCATGCCCAGAAGCTGTTTAGGAATGCGGCGCCGCGCCGGAAGTGACGAGGGGGGCCGGTGCGGCGCATTCTGGGACAAGAAGACGCGGAAGAAGACAGAGAAGAGGACCGCGCCGGCTTCAGCTGCCCACAGCAGAGATGGAAACGCTGTGGAAGAAATTTTATAAGTAAGTATTTCTTCTAAAAGGTAAGTGCGAACCGGGACAGATCAGAGGCTAGCCATTGTGGAATGTGCTAGCCCTGACTGTACCGGGGGTATGTTCAGTAAAAAATAATTTCTGTGCCCGGAACTCCGCTTTAAGTTGAGACCTACACTCCTGGTTTAGAACTTTGTAGTAGACATCTCTATTAGCAACAGCATTCATTTTTACTTTAGCGTCACTTTAGTGTGAATCTAGTGATAGTTTAGTCAGTGTGAGTTCAGTCAGTGGTACTTTATGGTCAGTTTGTTTTGTCAGGGCAAGTTTACTGCATTATAGTTCATTGCATTAGTGCACATTTAACGCAGTATATTTCTGTGCATTGCGTGCCGTTTAACAGAGTATATTTCAGTGCGTTGCGTGCTGTTTAATGCAGTATATTTCAGTATATTGCACGTTTAACGCAGTACATTTCTGTGCATTACATGCCGTTTAACGCAGTATATTTCAGTGCGTTACATGCTGTATAACGCAGCATATTTCTGTGCATCAGTGCACATTTAAGGTAGTATTTTTCAGTGAGTTATTGCACGTTTAACACAGTATATTTCAGTGCGTTACTGCATGTTTATCGCAGTATATTTCAGTGAGTTACTGCATGTTTAACGCAGTATATTTCTGTGCATCAGTGCACATTTAACGCAGTATAATTCAGTGCGTTACTGCATGTTTACCGCAGTAGATTTCAGTGCATTACTGCACGTTTAATGCAGTATATTTCAGTGCGTTACTGCAGGTTTCAATGCAACACAAAGAAAGTGAGCGCTGGGGAAACCAAATGTAACAACAGCAGCTAGAAGACAAAGTTTTACGCTATGGGACCGTTTATATTTTATTCACATGTTTATGCGGTTTGATGGTGGATGCCCTCAATATTTATGCTGACCAATTGTCTCCTAAGTTTCCTGAGTGATACCCTTTTGGCTTGAATTCATTTATTTCGGGTAAGCAGTATATACCACTGGTGGCGGTCACTGCACAATTTGGTGAATACTGGAACCTTCATTCACTGTTACTTGGGATTTTTCTGGATCAATTACCGGTAAGAGACTTTATGAATTTCACTTTATGAACATTTATTTTGGACACTATATTTATATATAATTTTTACGTTATTGTTTGGTTGACTTCACTTTGTCACTTTTATTTTATAGCGCAGCTTGTTTATTTTATTTTTCATTTGGGTGCTGTCACACTTGAAGCTGCAGCTTCTACTGCACTTTGCGCGGTTATTTTCTTTATACACTGCAGGTTTAACGCAGTACATTTCTGTGCGTTAGTGCACGTTTAACGCAGTATATCCCTGTGCATTAGTGCATGTTAAACGTAGTATATTTCTGTGCATTAGTGCAGTTTTAATGCAATATAATGTAGTGTGTCGGTGGAGTGTGTCTGTGTAGTGAGTACTCATGTTAAAGTACACCAAACACCACTTTCCATTGATTAAAGTGCATCCATGTACACATTTCCACATCTTTATCACATTTTGTTATTAAGCACCCCCCTCATGTCTGGGAGGCCAACAAGGAGAGGCAGACGTTCCCATGGCACTGTGAGGGGGCCAACAGGATTTGTGTCCACAGGCAAAGGTGGACGTGATCAGTCCTCAGGCAGGGCATCATTTCCTCTGTTTATTATTATTATTATATAGTATTTATATAGCGCCGGCAGTTTACACAGCGCTTTACAACTTGAGGGTAGACAGTACAAATACAATACACTTTAATACAGTAGGAATCAGAGGACCCTGCTCGTTAGAGCTTACAATCTAAGAGGGACGGTCAAGAGATACAAGAGGTGATAACTGTGGGGGATGGGCTGATGGAGAAAATAAGAGCACAGTTGTTAGGTGGTTGCCAGATAGGTTTCTCTGAAGAGATGTGTTTTCAGAGATCGTCTGAAAGTAGTCAAAGTTGGAGATATAGTCGGACAGATGGGGGTAGAGCATTCCAGAAGATGGGAGAAGCTCGGGAGGAGTCCTGGAGGCGAGCATGGGAAGTGGTTACAAGGGAGCTAGAGAGCAGGAGGTCCTGGGAGAAACGAAGAGAACGAGTTGGTTGGTATTTTGAGACCAGATTAGTGATGTAGCTGGGCACCAAGTTATGGATGGCTTTGTAGGTTATGGTTAGTAGCTTGAATTTAATTTGTTGGTTGAGTGGCAGCCAATGGAGGGATTGGCAAAGAGGGGTAGCAGACACAGAGCGGTTTGCAAGGTGGATGAGCCTGGCAGCAGCGTTCATGATGGACTGAAGGGGGGGATAGCCTTTTTAAAGGTAAGCCAATGATAATGTAGTTGCAGTAATCGAGACGAGAGATGACCAGGGAGTGGATTAGAAGCTTTGTGGCATCATTGGTTAGGAAGGGACGTATCTTGGAGATGTTGCGGAGGTTGAAGCGGCAAGCTTTGGACAGTGACTGGAGTTTAGTAATGTTGCTTGTGTTATCCAGCCACAGCATGCAATGGAGGTGGTGGACTGGCTTACTAAGCCATCTTCCGTCACCCAAGCAGAGACTAGTGCACAGTCCACTGCAGCTGCCAGAGTGGCTAAATCTACTTCCTTGTCCACAGCTATTCCTGCAATAGCCCCATCATCAGGCATGGAGGAGTCAGCTAAGTTATTTGACCACAGTGTCAGCCACTTTCTCCTTGATTATGCTCAGCCCTTACTTGATTCAGATGTTGGTTCTGAGGTTGAGGAAGGTAGGAACATGAGCCTACAGAGAGTGGGAAACACTGGTACACAAATTGACAGTCATGTTTCACCAGCCGCAACGCATTGACAAGTTGTCTCCAGTGGTAATGAGGATAGAGGAAATGATGATGATGAGGTCACTGACATGACTTGGGTGCCGGCTAGAGCAGAAGAGGAAAGTGAGGGTGAGGCACAACCCCAACAAGGTAGCCATCATGAAAGAGTAGAGAGCAGCCACCCTATTCCATCACATTGTGGAGCTGTTATCTCCCCGCACCCTTCCCACAGCTCAGCTGTCTGGGCCTTTTTTAGCACATGTGCAGCCAATCACACTGTTGCAATTTGCAAACTTTGTCTCAAGCACATCAAGCGTAGCAAAAACACCAGCCATTTGGGTAGCACATGCTTGACAATGCATTTAACCTTCCCACACTCAGACCATTGGCAAGAGCACCTGAAAATCACACAAAAGGGATGCAATTCTGTTTCTCCACCTTACTCACCACAGTCTACTCCCTCTATACCTCATTACCTCTCAGCAGCCTCCACTGACAGGAATGATGGAATAGCGCAGGGTGTCCCAGGTCCTTGCAACACATCTGCCAGTAGTACACCACCAGCTAGACTATAGCAGGCAAATTTCTCTGCCCCATCTGCTGCAGCGGAAAAAAAAATACAGTCACTGCCACCCATATGCCCAGCATCTAAATGCAAGCTTGACAAAGCTGCTGGCTTTACAAATTCTACCTTTCCATCTGGTGGATTCTGTCCCCTCCGTTAAGTTAGAGAATGTGCTGTACCACAATAGCAGGTTCCCAGTCACTATTTCTTTTCACGTAAGGCCATTCCAGCTCTGTACTATAACATGGAAGATGATGTTGTGGCATTGTTGGGCAAGGCAGTTAACCACATAGTCCACGTTACTGCTGACACGTGGTCCAGAAATCATGGTCAGGGACACTATATTTCATTCACAGCACACTGGGTAACTCTGCTTGCAATTCGGAAGGATGCAGGATAGGGCTCAGTGCTGCAGCTTGTTGTTGTCCTGCCATGTCTCAATACAGCTAGTGGTGATGATGCAAGATTTGTCAGCTCTACCCCTTCCTCCTCCTCCCCCTCCATGCCCTCCTCTGCTGAATCGTCCTACGAACCACAAGTACCCCCTAAGCGTTCACGGGGCTATTCAATGAGTTAGGCTTAAAGGTGCCATGCAGTGCTTCAGTTGGTTTGTCTAGGGAACAGGAACCACACCAGAGCAGAGATTCCTGCAGCTCTGCGGGGGCAGGCCCAGAGGTTGTTCTCGCCATGCCAGCTGGAGCCAGGAATGGTGGTGTGTGGTAATGGCAAAAAACCTCCTGTCTGCCCTTAGACAGGGAATGTTGACACATGTGCCATGGTTGGCACATGTGCTTAATTTTGTGGTGCAGTATTTCCTAAATAGGTACCCAGGGTCGGAAGATCTGCTAAAACAGGCCAGAAGAGTCTGTAGTCATTTCAAGTGGTCATACAGAGCCAGTGCTCAGCTGGCTGAAATTCCACCTGCCCGTAAACCGCCTGATTTGTGGCATGCCCAGGGCCCATGACAGTGCCGTCAACGAGTACCTATGAGCAGTGGTGGGATTCAGCCAGTTCGCACCGGTTCCATAGAACCGGTTACTAACGTTCTGCGAGTTCGCAGAACCGGCTGAATCCCTCTGCGCGTCCGAGCGCAGTACAATTGAATGTCCCGCGCTCGGACCGCGCAGCCGCAGACGTGGCGGCCAAGGAGCGGAGCAGTGCTCCCCGACCCGCCCATTCTGTGACAATAGCGAATGAGAATTCGCTATTGTCACACGGATCCTCCTCCTCGCCAATCAGGGAGCGGGTCCTCCCGCTTCCTGATTGGCCGAAAGGCAAACACTGTGCCATTGGACGAGGAGGCGCCGCGGGAGGACTGAAGACTCTGAGACGCGGGGAGCCGGGGACTGAAGAGAAGCTGCGAGAAGTGCGGGGCAGTGGTGGGAGTCGCGGGGGGATCGCTGGCACTCTGCAATCATTGAGGGCAATGTGTGGCTGGCACTCTGCAATCATTGGGGGCAATGTGTGGCTGGCACTCTGCAATCATTGGGGGCAATGTGTGGCTGGCACTCTGCAATCATTGAGGGCAATGTGTGGCTGGCACTCTGCAATCATTGAGGGCAATGTGTGGCTGGCACTCTGCAATCATTTGGGGGCAATGTGTGGCTGGCACTCTGCAATCATTGGGGGCAATGTGTGGCTGGCACTCTGCAATCATTGGGGGCAATGTGTGGCTGGCACTCTGCAATCATTGAGGGCAATGTGTGGCTGGCACTCTGCAATCATTGGGGGCAATGTGTGGCTGGCACTCTGCAATCATTGGGGGCAATGCTGTGTTCTGGCACTCTGCAATCATTGGGGGCAATGCTGTGGCTGGCACTCGGCAATCATTGGGGGCAATGCTGTGGCGGGCACTCTGCAATCATTGGGGGCAATGTGTGGCTGGCACTCTGCAATCATTGGGGGCAATGTGTGGCTGGCACTCTGCAATCATTGGGGGCAATGTGTGGCTGGCACTCTGCAATCATTGGGGGCAATGTGTGGCTGGCACTCTGCAATCATTGGGGGCAATGCTGTGGCTGGCACTCTGCAATCATTGGGGGCAATGCTGTGGCTGGCACTCTGCAATCATTGGGGGCAATGCGTGGCTGGCACTCTGCAATCATTGGGGGCAATGTGTGGCTGGCACTCTGCAATCATTGGGGGCAATGTGTGGCTGGCACTCTGCAATCATTGGGGGCAATGCTGTGGCGGGCACTCTGCAATCATTGGGGGCAATGTGTGGCTGGCACTCTGCAATCATTGGGGGCAATGCTGTGTTCTGGCACTCTGCAATCATTGGGGGCAATGCTGTGTTCTGGCACTCTGCAATCATTGAGGGCAATGCTGTGTTCTGGCACTCTGCAATCATTGGGGGCAATGCTGTGTTCTGGCACTCTGCAACCATTGGGGGCAATGCTGTGTTATGGCACTCTGCAATCATTGGGGGCAATGCTGTGGCTGGCACTCTGCAATCATTAGGGGCAATGCTGTGGCTGGCACTCTGCAGTCATTGGGGGCAATGCTGTGGCTGGCACTCTGCAATCATTAGGGGCAATGCTGTGGCTGGCACTCTGCAATTATTGGGGGCAATGTGTGGCTGGCACTCTGCAATCATTGGGGGCAATGCTGTGGCTGGCACTCTGCAATCATTGGGGGCAATGTGTGGCTGCCACTCTGCAATCATTGGGGGCAATGTGTGGGTGGCACTCTGCAATCATTGGGGGCAATGTGTGGGTGGCACTCTGCAATCATTGGGGGCAATGGTGTGGCTGGCACTCTGCAATCATTGGGGCAATGCTGTGTTCTGGCATTCTGCAATCATCGAGGGCAATGCTGTGTTCTGGCACTCTGCAATCATTGGGTGCAATGCTGTGTTCTGGCACTCTGCAATCATTGGGGGCAATGCTGTGTTCTGGCACTCTGCAATCATTGGGGGCAATGCTGTGTTCTGGCACTCTGCAATCATTGGGGGCAATGCTGTGGCTGGCACTCTGCAATCATTAGGGGCAATGCTGTGGCTGGCACTCTGCAATCATTGGGGGCAATGCTGTGGCTGGCACTCTGCAGTCATCGGGGGCAATGCTGTGGCTGGCACTCTGCAATCATTAGGGGCAATGCTGTGGCTGGCACTCTGCAATCATTGGGGGCAATGCTGTGTCTGGCACTCTGCAATCATTGAGGACAATGCTGTGGCTGGCACTCTGCAATCATTGGGGGCAATGTGCATTGAAAGGGGGCATGCTGGTCTCTCTGCATTGAAAGGGGGGCACGCTGGTCACTGTGCATTGAAAGGGGGCATGCTGGTCTCTGTGCATTTAAAGGGGGCATGCTGGTCATTCTGCTGGGAAAGTCGGAACTGGTTACTAAAATTTTTGAATCCCACCACTGCCTATGAGTATGGCACAACGACAGCCTCAGGCCGGTTTGGATTTTTTTCCCTACACCAATGGCTACTGATAAAGGATGCATGCACTGTACTGTCACCATTTGAGGAGGCTATAGGGAGGGGGAGCCGTGACAATGCATGCATCAATGACACAATCCCAGTTGTGTTCCTGTTAGAGCAGACTCTGCGTGGCATTATGAACAGGGCACTTGAGGCAGAGCAGGGGGAGGAAGAGGAGGACTTCCTTTCCTCTCAAGGCCCGCTTAATGCAGACACTATTCTTCCTACGCCACAGAACACACAAGAGGAGAGGGAGGAGGAGGATTCTGAAAATTTTTGAGGCATTGAAGCAGAGGAAGACATACGTCAAACCTTGAAAGATATGGTTTTCCATCCCCAGAATCCTTAGGAGTAGTACGTGGCTGGGAGGAGGCAGTTACAGGTATTGTAATCCTCAGTGACACCGAAAAGTCTGCTTCGAATGCCTCTGCAAACTTGCGGTGCATGGGCTCCCTCATGCTTCAAACCCTGCAAAAGGACCCAAGAATACGTGGCATAAAGGAGAAGGATCGCTATTGGTTGGCAACCCTCCTTGACCACCATTACAAGGGGAAAGTCTTAGAACTTATTCCATCCCTACAGAGGATGCAGAAGACTAAATCTCTCAAGGGCACTTTAAAGAGGAGTTTATCTCTGGTTTCTTGACTCTGGTAGGGCACAGTGTTGTGGAAAAGGTAGTTTTGAGGCTTTTGTTGGTCAAGAGAGGAGCGGAGGAGTAGGGGGCCGTCTAAGTTTTATGCATGTCACTTTTTTTAGTCCTCGCCGTCCAGGGCTCTCAGCTTCCAAATCCCATCAGCAGCGTCTGCATCATATGGTGGACGATAATCTAGGGGCAAAAACAGAGATGGAGAGCTTTCCAGTTGAAGATCCACTGAGTTACTGGGTCATGAGAATAGACCACTGGCCAGAACTTGCTCAGTATGCAGTTGAGCTGCTGGGCTGCCCTGCATCCAGTGTGCTTTCCAAACGAGCATTCAGTGCTGCTGGAGGTTATGCTACTGATAATAGAATGTGTCTGTCCACAGACTCCGTAGACTGTCTGACATTTATCAAAATGAATCAGTCCTTGATTACCAGCAGCTATGAAGCCCCTGATGCCGATGTCACTGATTAAGTGTTTTTGGGATGTTGAATCTCTGCAAGACTTCTAGGCTGCCTAGTGTTGTGGGTGTTGATTTCATCTGGAAGAATTTCTTTTGGTTTAGGTTTCATGGGCACAATTAATACCCAAAGACCAATTTTTCCGCACCTGTTTGATAGGTGCATATCATTTACATTTTTGACAGCCAGGCCAATTCTTGCTTTCATCAAGAGTACCTCTATAGGGTAACGGTGTGAAGGAGCCACAGACACCCAAAGACCAATTTTTCAGCACCTGTTTGACAGGTGCATATCATTAAAATTTTTGACAGCAAGGCCAATTCTTGCTTTTATCAAGAGTACCTCTATAGCAGGGGTGTCCAAACTTTTTTCAAAGAGGGCCAGATTTGATGAAGTGAACATGCGTGAGGGCCGGCCATTTTACCTGACATTCTTTGGACCATTAAAATTAAATTCAAACTAACTATTTTATGCAAAGTTTATTGCAAACTGCATACTTTTCATTTCATCACATGGATGACAAATCTAAGCAGGTGTTAAATCACTCTGCCTTTCATATCTGAAGGCCAGATGAAAAAAAAATCCAGACCAGGAAGCTGAAATATATGTCAGGAACATTGTAAAGTACATTACATAATATTGGTAATAAAGGTTGTCTGTCAACTTTTAAGTTAAAAAAAAATATGAACAGGAACATAACACCAAGTATACATGTTGTGTTCAAATATATTGATAACTGATTTAGACCAATTGACATTAACTGAGATTTTACAATGTATTCATCTCAATCCGGAGCATGCGTGCTCCCTAATCAGTCACACAAGGGTTAACCACATATAAGCGCTATATGAACCCACTGATGATGATTAATGATGGCAGCAAAAAAAGTCATGAATGATGCCAATGTATTTTTGCCAATTACCTGTGGGGCCGTATTAAAGCAGCCCGGGGGCCGAAATTGGCCCGCGGGCTGGACTTTGGACATGCCTGCTCTATAGGGTTATGGTGTGAAGACGCCTCCAACACCCAAACACCAATTTTTCCGTACCTGTTTGACAGCTGCATATCATTTAAATTTTTGACAGCAAGGCATTTCTTGCTTTCACCAAGAGTACCTCTATAGGGTTACTGTGTGAAGGCACCTTCGACACCCAGCGATGAATGTTACTTCTATCCAAAGTCTGCAGAAGAGACACCAGAATTTATTCAAAAAATCTCTAATCTTGTTCCCAGTGCACTACATCATGGCCTCATCATACAGATTGGCTCCCAAAGTCGTTGTTTACAAAATAAAGAAAGCTTGCAGGGAAAATGTCACTTTTGTGGCTTTATAAATTCAATTATTTCTGCAGCAGCTTCTATACACAGTACAGATGTGCCACTTTACATGTAGACTAAGGTACCCCTTAGGCACTATATTGAAGGGAATTTCTCCTTTTTATTGTTATTTCTCATTTTTATGCTTTCACTTTAAGCATCAGTACATCACTGCCCATTTATAAAATGAATTTTTTTTACAAACTTTTTTTCATTGATACAGGTCCCCCAGGGCAGTACCCGGACCCCCATAACCATTGTAAGCACAATTACTTGCATATAAGCTTTCAAAATTGGCACTTTTTCTTTTTTACAGTTCAAGTCCCATAGACTACCATGGGGTTCATTATTCAGTTCCAAAAATGTTTGCAACGTTCAAAAGTTCTGGTGCGAACTGAACAGGGGGTCGTTCAGCCTATTCCTAGTAGGCAGGTGCAGTCTTTTGTCGCCACTGCAGATGGTGCTCTGCCAAAGTGGCAATGCAGGTGGAGGAGGAAGTCGAAAAGAATTCCATACCTCTATGGTCTTCTTGGTCACAGAGAGGCACCAACCCAGTTGAATGCTGACACCCCATGTGACTTTGGTGGCCATCTTGGGTCAGGCCGATTCTATTTAAGACCTTGGTTCCCGGGCTTGAAACGCATTTTGCATGTGGCTAGAATAGGGACAGGTCACCCGTCTGACAGGGGCAGTGCTTAGCGGCAGGGAGAGATGTTCCTGGTCGAGTTTTCTTCCTGCCAGGCTTGTTGTGTATTGCCAAACTTCAGTTACAATACAATTCTGTTTTCTGCAACTGCACTCAAAGTGTTTTCTGCTGCCACACTATGCTGCAACTACCCACACTTGGTGGCAGTCGTCCCTTCTTTCAGCGGTTGCATAAGGAGCGGTAACCAATATGTCACTATTAGGATCAGCCCTGGCCCTCATGCCCCACCCACAAGCTGGCTTATTAACTCCAAAAATGGCCTTTTATCCCTACTAGGTCTACAGTAATGAATTAATGTAGACTTTTCATTAATTTGCAGTTCCTCTCGGATAACATAGGAAGCTAGGGCATTATCTTGTTGACACCTCTAAAGTTTCAATGTAGAGTGGCCTTACATTTGGAAGGTTTTGCGCCTATTTGATTTGGGAGAAAGTTTTATAGAATGGGTTTAATTGTTATATTCCACACCTAGGGCTTTCTTTCAGGTTAATAGCATTGTCTTTGAACCTGTCAGGGTCTGGACTGGCGGCAGGTGACTGCACTGGAGGTGGATCCTCTGTGTCAGTGAGGGATTGGCGTGGACCGTACCAGGGGACCGGTTCTAAGTTACTACCGGTTTTCACCAGAGCCCGCCGCAAGGCGGGATGGACTTGCTGCGGCGGTAGCAACCAGGTCGTATCCTCCGGTAACGGCTCAACCTCAAAGACAGCTGATTCAGGCATGGTACAGAAGGACAAGGCAAAGGGTCAGACGGAGCAAAAGGTCAAGGCAAGCGGCAACGGTTCGTAGTCAGGGGCAACAGCAGAAGTTCTGATACACAGGCAGGGAAAAATACACCAAACGCTTTCTCAAGGCACAAAAGGCAGCAAGATCCGGCAAGGACAGGAAGGGGAAGTGGGTTTTTATAGGATTTGGACTGATTGGACCAGGCACCAATTAGTGGTGCACTGGCCCTTCAAATTTCAATGCAGCGGTGCGTGCGCGCCCTAGGGAGCTGGGCCGCGCGCGCCGGGAGGAGGAAGGAACCCGGCTTGCGCCGGGAGTCAGAGATGACGGGACCCGGCGGGTGAGTACTGCCGATGCGGGGGAACAGCCTCACGGTCGGGGATGATGACCGGAGCGCTGCAGCCCGCGGGACGCCTCGAGTGCTCCGGGGAAGCCACGGGACCCGGAGCACTCGGCGTTACAGAACCTTTGTTTATTCAACAGGGTACAAGACAGGTGTTCCCAATCTCCCCTCTTCTCTTTGCTCTGGCTATGGAACCCCTAGCTGAAACTAGTAGATGATCTGAATCTTCAGCAGGCTTTAAAAGAGAAGATAGGGAGGAAAAAACTGCCATGTACACAGACAACCTGCTGTTATTTTTTGGGAAAATAGACAGCTCTTTCAAATTACTTATGGCAGTGCCAGGGATGCATGGTACCTATTCTGGTTTTGTTATTAGTTAGGATAGTTGGGATGTTCCCCCACTAATGGATACCCAGCAGAATAAAGTGGTGACATCCTTTAAAAATCTAGGGTTTATTATACATCCAAAAATTGAGGACTGTTTACACTATAATTTGGTTCAGATGGTAATCATTTTTTGACGTAAAAGAAAAAACTGGAATAAATGACCACTTTTGGTTACAGTAAGGAGAAACATATTTAAAGTAGAAATAGGGCAAAACCTCTTTTGGCCATACTTTCCCTGTGGATCATAAGAATGCACTTAGCTCTGCACTCCTGTGACCAATATTCAGACGACAGCAGGCTAAAATTCGCTGTCGGCTGACATCACTCAGCCGGTCCAGACTTCGGAGGGATCGCAACTTTAATGTTGGGCTCCACCCAGATGCCTGACTGCGCCGCTGAGAGCCTAAGCCAAGCGCTCCTGCACCCTGCACATCCCAGAGCTCCAGTGAGCTCTAGGAGGCAAAGCAGAGAGCTGGTGACTGACCATCTCCACTCACTAAGGACTGAGAACTGAGTGATCAGCAGTCATGTGATAGCTCAGTTCTCATTGTTAAAGCAGGCCCAGGACAGATGCAGCATTAAACCTAGGTGAGCATGATTGTTTGTTTTCTTTTTAAATCTAATACGTCTCTTTTAAAATTATTTGGGTCCCACAATTACTATATATTCTCCAATACCCCCTATGTGAATTACACAAGCATGGTTCAAAAAAGATCTACTCTCTTTTTCGGACCTTGATTTGGAAAGAAAAACAGCCCAGAATAAAATTATCAACCTTACAGTTGCTTAAAAATAGGGGAGATCTGGCAATACCACATGCAAAGTTGTATTTTATAGTGGCCCAGCTACAGTTTTTACAGCTATTAAATTATACTTCCGTGTACTATTCTACCTTTCCATCTGGTGGATTCTGTCCCCTCCGTTAAGTTAGAGAATGTGCTGTACCACAATAGCAGGTTCCCAGTCACTATTTCTTTTCACGTAAGGCCATTCCAGCTCTGTACTATAACATGGAAGATGATGTTGTGGCATTGTTGGGCAAGGCAGTTAACCACATAGTCCACGTTACTGCTGACACGTGGTCCAGAAATCATGGTCAGGGACACTATATTTCATTCACAGCACACTGGGTAACTCTGCTTGCAATTCGGAAGGATGCAGGATAGGGCTCAGTGCTGCAGCTTGTTGTTGTCCTGCCATGTCTCAATACAGCTAGTGGTGATGATGCAAGATTTGTCAGCTCTACCCCTTCCTCCTCCTCCCCCTCCATGCCCTCCTCTGCTGAATCGTCCTACGAACCACAAGTACCCCCTAAGCGTTCACGGGGCTATTCAATGAGTTAGGCTTAAAGGTGCCATGCAGTGCTTCAGTTGGTTTGTCTAGGGAACAGGAACCACACCAGAGCAGAGATTCCTGCAGCTCTGCGGGGGCAGGCCCAGAGGTTGTTCTCGCCATGCCAGCTGGAGCCAGGAATGGTGGTGTGTGGTAATGGCAAAAAACCTCCTGTCTGCCCTTAGACAGGGAATGTTGACACATGTGCCATGGTTGGCACATGTGCTTAATTTTGTGGTGCAGTATTTCCTAAATAGGTACCCAGGGTCGGAAGATCTGCTAAAACAGGCCAGAAGAGTCTGTAGTCATTTCAAGTGGTCATACAGAGCCAGTGCTCAGCTGGCTGAAATTCCACCTGCCCGTAAACCGCCTGATTTGTGGCATGCCCAGGGCCCATGAGAGTGCCGTCAACGAGTACCTATGAGCAGTGGTGGGATTCAGCCAGTTCGCACCGGTTCCATAGAACCGGTTACTAACGTTCTGCGAGTTCGCAGAACCGGCTGAATCCCTCTGCGCGTCCGAGCGCAGTACAATTGAATGTCCCGCGCTCGGACCGCGCAGCCGCAGACGTGGCGGCCAAGGAGCGGAGCAGTGCTCCCCGACCCGCCCATTCTGTGACAATAGCGAATGAGAATTCGCTATTGTCACACGGATCCTCCTCCTCGCCAATCAGGGAGCGGGTCCTCCCGCTTCCTGATTGGCCGAAAGGCAAACACCGTGCCATTGGACGAGGAGGCGCCGCGGGAGGACTGAAGACTCTGAGACGCGGGGAGCCGGGGACTGAAGAGAAGCTGCGAGAAGTGCGGGGCAGTGGTGGGAGTCGCGGGGGGATCGCTGGCACTCTGCAATCATTGAGGGCAATGTGTGGCTGGCACTCTGCAATCATTGGGGGCAATGTGTGGCTGGCACTCTGCAATCATTGGGGGCAATGTGTGGCTGGCACTCTGCAATCATTGAGGGCAATGTGTGGCTGGCACTCTGCAATCATTGAGGGCAATGTGTGGCTGGCACTCTGCAATCATTTGGGGGCAATGTGTGGCTGGCACTCTGCAATCATTGGGGGCAATGTGTGGCTGGCACTCTGCAATCATTGGGGGCAATGTGTGGCTGGCACTCTGCAATCATTGAGGGCAATGTGTGGCTGGCACTCTGCAATCATTGGGGGCAATGTGTGGCTGGCACTCTGCAATCATTGGGGGCAATGCTGTGTTCTGGCACTCTGCAATCATTGGGGGCAATGCTGTGGCTGGCACTCGGCAATCATTGGGGGCAATGCTGTGGCGGGCACTCTGCAATCATTGGGGGCAATGTGTGGCTGGCTCTCTGCAATCATTGGGGGCAATGTGTGGCTGGCACTCTGCAATCATTGGGGGCAATGTGTGGCTGGCACTCTGCAATCATTGGGGGCAATGCTGTGGCTGGCACTCTGCAATCATTGGGGGCAATGCTGTGGCTGGCACTCTGCAATCATTGGGGGCAATGCGTGGCTGGCACTCTGCAATCATTGGGGGCAATGTGTGGCTGGCACTCTGCAATCATTGGGGGCAATGTGTGGCTGGCACTCTGCAATCATTGGGGGCAATGCTGTGGCGGGCACTCTGCAATCATTGGGGGCAATGTGTGGCTGGCACTCTGCAATCATTGGGGGCAATGCTGTGTTCTGGCACTCTGCAATCATTGGGGGCAATGCTGTGTTCTGGCACTCTGCAATCATTGAGGGCAATGCTGTGTTCTGGCACTCTGCAATCATTGGGGGCAATGCTGTGTTCTGGCACTCTGCAACCATTGGGGGCAATGCTGTGTTATGGCACTCTGCAATCATTGGGGGCAATGCTGTGGCTGGCACTCTGCAATCATTAGGGGCAATGCTGTGGCTGGCACTCTGCAGTCATTGGGGGCAATGCTGTGGCTGGCACTCTGCAATCATTAGGGGCAATGCTGTGGCTGGCACTCTGCAATTATTGGGGGCAATGTGTGGCTGGCACTCTGCAATCATTGGGGGCAATGCTGTGGCTGGCACTCTGCAATCATTGGGGGCAATGTGTGGCTGGCACTCTGCAATCATTGGGGGCAATGTGTGGGTGGCACTCTGCAATCATTGGGGGCAATGTGTGGGTGGCACTCTGCAATCATTGGGGGCAATGGTGTGGCTGGCACTCTGCAATCATTGGGGCAATGCTGTGTTCTGGCATTCTGCAATCATCGAGGGCAATGCTGTGTTCTGGCACTCTGCAATCATTGGGTGCAATGCTGTGTTCTGGCACTCTGCAATCATTGGGGGCAATGCTGTGTTCTGGCACTCTGCAATCATTGGGGGCAATGCTGTGTTCTGGCACTCTGCAATCATTGGGTGCAATGCTGTGTTCTGGCACTCTGCAATCATTGGGGGCAATGCTGTGTTCTGGCACTCTGCAATCATTGGGGGCAATGCTGTGTTCTGGCACTCTGCAATCATTGGGGGCAATGCTGTGGCTGGCACTCTGCAATCATTAGGGGCAATGCTGTGGCTGGCACTCTGCAATCATTGGGGGCAATGCTGTGGCTGGCACTCTGCAGTCATCGGGGGCAATGCTGTGGCTGGCACTCTGCAATCATTAGGGGCAATGCTGTGGCTGGCACTCTGCAATCATTGGGGGCAATGCTGTGTCTGGCACTCTGCAATCATTGAGGACAATGCTGTGGCTGGCACTCTGCAATCATTGGGGGCAATGTGCATTGAAAGGGGGCATGCTGGTCTCTCTGCATTGAAAGGGGGGCACGCTGGTCACTGTGCATTGAAAGGGGGCATGCTGGTCTCTGTGCATTTAAAGGGGGCATGCTGGTCATTCCCAGTTGTGTTCCTGTTAGAGCAGACTCTGCGTGGCATTATGAACAGGGCACTTGAGGCAGAGCAGGGGGAGGAAGAGGAGGACTTCCTTTCCTCTCAAGGCCCGCTTAATGCAGACACTATTCTTCCTACGCCACAGAACACACAAGAGGAGAGGGAGGAGGAGGATTCTGAAAATTTTTGAGGCATTGAAGCAGAGGAAGACATACGTCAAACCTTGAAAGATATGGTTTTCCATCCCCAGAATCCTTAGGAGTAGTACGTGGCTGGGAGGAGGCAGTTACAGGTATTGTAATCCTCAGTGACACCGAAAAGTCTGCTTCGAATGCCTCTGCAAACTTGCGGTGCATGGGCTCCCTCATGCTTCAAACCCTGCAAAAGGACCCAAGAATACGTGGCATAAAGGAGAAGGATCGCTATTGGTTGGCAACCCTCCTTGACCACCATTACAAGGGGAAAGTCTTAGAACTTATTCCATCCCTACAGAGGATGCAGAAGACTAAATCTCTCAAGGGCACTTTAAAGAGGAGTTTATCTCTGGTTTCTTGACTCTGGTAGGGCACAGTGTTGTGGAAAAGGTAGTTTTGAGGCTTTTGTTGGTCAAGAGAGGAGCGGAGGAGTAGGGGGCCGTCTAAGTTTTATGCATGTCAATTTTTTTAGTCCTCGCCGTCCAGGGCTCTCAGCTTCCAAATCCCATCAGCAGCGTCTGCATCATATGGTGGACGATAATCTAGGGGCAAAAACAGAGATGGAGAGCTTTCCAGTTGAAGATCCACTGAGTTACTGGGTCATGAGAATAGACCACTGGCCAGAACTTGCTCAGTATGCAGTTGAGCTGCTGGGCTGCCCTGCATCCAGTGTGCTTTCCAAACGAGCATTCAGTGCTGCTGGAGGTTATGCTACTGATAATAGAATGTGTCTGTCCACAGACTCCGTAGACTGTCTGACATTTATCAAAATGAATCAGTCCTTGATTACCAGCAGCTATGAAGCCCCTGATGCCGATGTCACTGATTAAGTGTTTTTGGGATGTTGAATCTCTGCAAGACTTCTAGGCTGCCTAGTGTTGTGGGTGTTGATTTCATCTGGAAGAATTTCTTTTGGTTTAGGTTTCATGGGCACAATTAATACCCAAAGACCAATTTTTCCGCACCTGTTTGATAGGTGCATATCATTTACATTTTTGACAGCCAGGCCAATTCTTGCTTTCATCAAGAGTACCTCTATAGGGTAACGGTGTGAAGGAGCCACAGACACCCAAAGACCAATTTTTCAGCACCTGTTTGACAGGTGCATATCATTAAAATTTTTGACAGCAAGGCCAATTCTTGCTTTTATCAAGAGTACCTCTATAGCAGGGGTGTCCAAACTTTTTTCAAAGAGGGCCAGATTTGATGAAGTGAACATGCGTGAGGGCCGGCCATTTTACCTGACATTCTTTGGACCATTAAAATTAAATTCAAACTAACTATTTTATGCAAAGTTTATTGCAAACTGCATACTTTTCATTTCATCACATGGATGACAAATCTAAGCAGGTGTTAAATCACTCTGCCTTTCATATCTGAAGGCCAGATGAAAAAAAAATCCAGACCAGGAAGCTGAAATATATGTCAGGAACATTGTAAAGTACATTACATAATATTGGTAATAAAGGTTGTCTGTCAACTTTTAAGTTAAAAAAAAATATGAACAGGAACATAACACCAAGTATACATGTTGTGTTCAAATATATTGATAACTGATTTAGACCAATTGACATTAACTGAGATTTTACAATGTATTCATCTCAATCCGGAGCATGCGTGCTCCCTAATCAGTCACACAAGGGTTAACCACATATAAGCGCTATATGAACCCACTGATGATGATTAATGATGGCAGCAAAAAAAGTCATGAATGATGCCAATGTATTTTTGCCAATTACCTGTGGGGCCGTATTAAAGCAGCCCGGGGGCCGAAATTGGCCCGCGGGCTGGACTTTGGACATGCCTGCTCTATAGGGTTATGGTGTGAAGACGCCTCCAACACCCAAACACCAATTTTTCCGTACCTGTTTGACAGCTGCATATCATTTAAATTTTTGACAGCAAGGCATTTCTTGCTTTCACCAAGAGTACCTCTATAGGGTTACTGTGTGAAGGCACCTTCGACACCCAGCGATGAATGTTACTTCTATCCAAAGTCTGCAGAAGAGACACCAGAATTTATTCAAAAAATCTCTAATCTTGTTCCCAGTGCACTACATCATGGCCTCATCATACAGATTGGCTCCCAAAGTCGTTGTTTACAAAATAAAGAAAGCTTGCAGGGAAAATGTCACTTTTGTGGCTTTATAAATTCAATTATTTCTGCAGCAGCTTCTATACACAGTACAGATGTGCCACTTTACATGTAGACTAAGGTACCCCTTAGGCACTATATTGAAGGGAATTTCTCCTTTTTATTGTTATTTCTCATTTTTATGCTTTCACTTTAAGCATCAGTACATCACTGCCCATTTATAAAATGAATTTTTTTTACAAACTTTTTTTCATTGATACAGGTCCCCCAGGGCAGTACCCGGACCCCCATAACCATTGTAAGCACAATTACTTGCATATAAGCTTTCAAAATTGGCACTTTTTCTTTTTTTACAGTTCAAGTCCCATAGACTACCATGGGGTTCATTATTCAGTTCCAAAAATGTTTGCGACATTCAAAAGTTCTGGTGCGAACTGAACAGGGGGTCGTTCAGCCTATTCCTAGTAGGCAGGTGCAGTCTTTTGTCGCCACTGCAGATGGTGCTCTGCCAAAGTGGCAATGCAGGTGGAGGAGGAAGTCGAAAAGAATTCAGTACCTCTATGGTCTTCTTGGTCACAGAGAGGCACCAACCCAGTTGAATGCTGACACCCCATGTGACTTTGGTGGCCATCTTGGGTCAGGCCGATTCTATTTAAGACCTTGGTTCCCGGGCTTGAAACGCATTTTGCATGTGGCTAGAATAGGGACAGGTCACCCGTCTGACAGGGGCAGTGCTTAGCGGCAGGGAGAGATGTTCCTGGTCAAGTTTTCTTCCTGCCAGGCTTGTTGTGTATTGCCATACTTCAGTTACAATACAATTCTGTTTTCTGCAACTGCACTCAAAGTGTTTTCTGCTGCTACACTACGCTGCAACTACCCACACTTGGTGGCAGTCGTCCCTTCTTTCAGCGGTTGCATAAGGAGCGGTAACCAATATGTCACTATTAGGATCAGCCCTGGCCCTCATGCCCCACCCACAAGCTGGCTTATTAACTCCAAAAATGGCCTTTTATCCCTACTAGGTCTACAGTAACTAATTAATGTAGATTTTTCATTAATTTGCAGTTCCTCTCGGATAACATAGGAAACTAGGGCATTATCTTGTTGACACCTCTAAAGTTTCAATGTAGAGTGGCCTTACATTTGGAAGGTTTTGCGCCTATTTGATTTGGGAGAAAGTGTTATAGAATGGGTTTAATTGTTATATTCCGCACCTAGGGCTTTCTTTCAGGTTAATAGCATTGTCTTTGAACCTGTCAGGGTCCGGACTGGCGGCAGGTGACTGCACTGGAGGTGGATCCTCTGTGTCAGTGAGGGATTGGCGTGGACCGTACCAGGGGACCGGTTCTAAGTTACTACCGGTTTTCACCAGAGCCCGCCGCAAGGCGGGATGGACTTGCTGCGGCTGTAGCAACCAGGTCGTATCCTCCGGTAACGGCTCAACCTCAAAGACAGCTGATTCAGGCGTGGTACAGAAGGACAAGGCAAAGGCAGGGTCAGACGGAGCAAAAGGTCAAGGCAGGCGGCAACGGTTCGTAGTCAGGGGCAACAGCAGAAGGTCTGATACACAGGCAGGGAAAAATACACCAAACGCTTTCTCAA
This sequence comes from Pelophylax lessonae, assembly GCF_965119305.1. NCBI lineage: Eukaryota > Metazoa > Chordata > Amphibia > Anura > Ranidae > Pelophylax > Pelophylax lessonae. Next base: position 36,551,795 of record NC_138774.1, read on the forward strand.
GGCACAAAAGGCAACAAGATCCGGCAAGGACAGGAAGGGGAAGTGGGTTTTTATAGGATTTGGACTGATTGGACCAGGCACCAATTAGTGGTGCACTGGCCCTTTAAATTTCAATGCAGCGGCGCGTGCGCGCCCTAGGGAGCGGGGCCGCGCGCCGGGAGGAGGAAGGAACCCGGCTTGCGCCGGGAGTCAGAGATGACGGGACCCGGCGGGTGAGTACTGCCGATGCGGGGGAACAGCGCTCACGGTCGGGGACGATGACCGGAGCGCTGCAGCCCGCGGGACACCTCGAGTGCTCCGGGGAAGCCACGGGACCCTGAGCACTCGGCGTTACAGAACCTTTGTTTATTCAACAGGGTACAAGACAGGTGTTCCCAATCTCCCCTCTTCTCTTTGCTCTGGCTATGGAACCCCTAGCTGAAACTAGTAGATGATCTGAATCTTCAGCAGGCTTTAAAAGAGAAGATAGGGGGGAAAAAACTGCCATGTACACAGACAACCTGCTGTTTTGGGAAAATAGACAGCTCTTTCAAATTACTTATGGCAGTGCCAGGGATGCATGGTACCTATTCTGGTTTTGTTATTAGTTAGGATAGTTGGGATGTTCCTCCACTAATGGATACCCAGCAGAATAAAGTGGTGACATCCTTTAAAAATCTAGGGTTTATTATACATCCAAAAATTGAGGACTGTTTACACTATAATTTGGTTCAGATGGTAACCAGATTTTGACGTAAAAGAAAAAAACTGGAATAAATGACCACTTTTGGTTACAGTAAGGAGAAACATATTTAAAGTAGAAATAGGGCAAAACCTCTTTTGGCCATACTTTGCCTGTGGATCATAAGAGTGCACTTAGCTCTGCACTCCTGTGACCAATATTCAGACGACAGCAGGCTAAAATTCGCTGTCGGCTGACATCACTCAGCCGGTCCAGACTTCGGAGGGATCGCAACTTTAATGTTGGGCTCCACCCAGATGCCTGACTGCGCCGCTGAGAGCCTAAGCCAAGCGCTCCTGCACCCTGCACATCCCAGAGCTCCAGTGAGCTCTAGGAGGCAAAGCAGAGAGCTGGTGACTGACCATCTCCACTCACTAAGGACTGAGAACTGAGTGATCAGCAGTCATGTGATAGCTCAGTTCTCATTGTTAAAGCAGGCCCAGGACAGATGCAGCATTAAACCTAGGTGAGCATGATTGTTTGTTTTCTTTTTAAATCTAACACGTCTCTTTTAACCACTTAAGCCCCGGAAGATTTTACCCCCATTCCGACCAGGGGGTATTTTGCGATTCGGCACTGCGTGACTTTAACGGACAATTGCGCGGTCGTGCGACTCTGTACCTAAACAAATTTGGCGTCCATTTTTTTCCCACAAACAGAGCTTTCTTTTGGTGGTATTTGATCACCTGTGCGATTTTTTGATCACGCGCTATAAACAAAAAAAGAGCGTCAATTTTGCAAAAATAGCAATATTTTTCACATTTTTTTATATGAAATTCCCCCCAAAAAAAATGTAAAAATCAAAATTTTTTAACATTTTCGGCCAATTTGTTTTATGCTACCTATGTTTGGTAAAAAAAAAATCGCAAAAAGCGTATTTTGATTGGTTTGCGCAAAAGTTATCGCGTTTACTAACAAAGGGAAAGATTTTTGTCATTTTTGTTGTTTTTTTTTTAAACGCGTAATGGCGGCGATCTGCTTTTTTTTTGCGGTACTGCGACATTGCGGCGGACAGATCGGACCCTTGACTGACATTTTTGACACTTTTGGGGTTACCAGTGACATTTCTACAGTAATCAGTGCTATATATATGCACTGTTACTGTAAAAATACACTGGTAGTGAAGGGGTTAACTTTATTTGGGAGGGAGGGGCTGTGTGTGTCCCTAGGGGCGTGCTTTCTACTGTGATTGGCTGTGGCTTGAGCTGTAAGGACACTGGTCAACGGATCTACATAGTAGATCCATGTGATCAGTGTCTTTACAGCGAGGAGAATGACAGGTCGCTTGTTTACACAAGCTGCCTGACATTCTCCCTCTCCCCCGCCGATCGCCGAGTGGCCGGCGGACATCGGGTCCGCTGGTCACACGCGCGGGGGGGTCCGTGACCACGCGGGAGCCTCCGTCGGCGCGCGCTCGCTCCCTAGACCCTCACAAGCAAGCAACGTAGCCCTACGTTAGTTTGCCTGTGAGGGGCTGACCGCCGACGTAGATAGTCGTGCGGCGGTCGGCAAGTGGTTAAAATTATTTGGGTCCCACAATTACTATATATTCTCCAATACCCCCTATGTGAATTACACAAGCATGGTTCAAAAAAGATCTACTCTCTTTTTCGGACCTTGATTTGGAAAGAAAAACAGCCCAGAATAAAATTATCAACCTTACAGTTGCTTAAAAATAGGGGAGATCTGGCAATACCACATGCAAAGTTGTATTTTATAGTGGCCCAGCTACAGTTTTTACAGCTATTAAATTATACTTCCGTGTACTATTACGAAGCTAAGCTGTCTCAATACCTGGCCATTAGCCTCAAAGAGAGGATATGGATGGAAATGAAGAAAGTCATGAAATATGGAGGCTATACATTTTATACCCAGTTATGGGAGAATATTTTTTATGTGGAACTGGGTAAACTGAAAGGATTTGGTTTCTGTCATCGGATGGGGATTCAGTTTGTTCATCGAGTGTACATTGGAAAAGGATTTTGGTGATTTAGAGTAGGAGGAGTAGTATAATGTACCTAAGCAAAGATTCTCTCAATATCTTTTGCTCTGCAATGCACTTGCTTTGCAAGCCAAAATGAGTAAAAGGTTCTTGGATAAGACTGCACTCGTAGATACATTTGTGACAACGGTCATTAAAAGGAGCTTATTTCAAAGAAATATCAAGCCTTTTTGGGAAGATAAGGATGGGAAAAGTTCCTGGGACCGTTGCTGGCAGAGTCTTGGCAGTGTACTCTGGAACAGGTTAAAACTATATCTTTACCTTCTACACAGAGACTATCCCAGCTTTTTATTATCTATAGAACATATTACACTCCACTGAACTTATGGAAAGCCTTGTTTGCATGGGATATCAAGGGGACCTGGCAGATACTATAGACATGGTTTGGCGGTGCCCACAATTTAGTTATTGACAGTCTAATATAGGTACTGCAAGTTGTCCTAGACCCCTGAATATAATAAGACTCCACTCTCCTGACCAGCCAGCGTGACAAACAATAAAGGACAGCTTCAGTCTACATGTCTTCACCAAGAGGCCATGCCCTCTGATGCGTTTCACCCCACCCAGTAATGCATCTCAGCCTCATGACTCATGGAGTGGATCACATTATGATCTTTTGACCTATCCGATGTTCATTGTTGTAAGATCCTCACAGTTTAATGACTAAACTTCACAAGTGTTGTCTGGATCGAGTCACTTTCTGTTAATTCAGCTAAGATTGTGGGTTATCGCTATCTCATCACAACTGTAAGTTACAGAGATCACTTTCAATGCTTAGATTGGAGAGGCAAAACAGTTGTTGTAGGTTGTTTTAGACCCCTGGGTGTGTATCCTAGGGTATATAGAAGATTAATTGTATTCTTAGGAGATAAGGGTGCCATAATCTAGGCTCTTGTTTCTTGAAGTTGGCATTCCCATATCCACCTACATTAGATAACTGGCAATCCCATGTCAATTTGACCTTTCTTAATGAGTTTGATATACCAACACAGTTATAATCTCTATTCACATATGGAGCCCAACAAAAAAAGCCCTCTTTCTCTTATCTTTTGTACCTCAGTGTGATAGGCCATACGACATTCATTGCAACTGGGTAATTCTTGCTACTACTCATCAACATAGATAATAGTGGTCAATGAGACATTAACACCTCAGTATATTTTCCATCTTCAAAGAAGTAGGCGCCATATCAGAGATATAAAGCCAATGGCTGTAATGGCGGTGATCTGCGATTTTTAGCAGGACTGCAACATTGCAGCGGACAGATCGGACACCTAACTGACATTTTTGACACTTTTGGGGGGGAGCAGTGACATTACTACAGTAATCAGTGCTAAAAATATGCACTGTTACTATAATAATGACACTGGCAGGGAAGGGGTTAACCCTGTGGGTGATCAAGGGATTAAATGTAAGCCTAGGCGAGTGATTCTAACTGTGGGGGGACGTGGCTTGTGAAATGATCACAGAGACCTGTGATCCTATATAGAAGGATCACAGGAGCTCTGTGATCATTCCAGAGAGAAGAACGGTCAGCTGTGTTTACTGTGTTCATTCTCTCTCAGCGGGGAGCGATCGTGGGTGGCAGACAGCAATCGGAGCTGCTTGCCCCGTGCATCGGAGTCCCCGCTGCAGGTGCGCAACTGATTTTAATGATGCCTAAATTGCAACAAAAATATGAAAAAATCCTTTAAATATGGAGTCTGGAGGGTTCCCTTAGTCTGCCTGTAAAATGGCGCATCTGTAGCATGTATATAACATGCTACAGCAAAAATTTAATTTCTAAAGCAAAAAAAAAACAAGTCAAATCACATTTAAATTTACTCGCCGTTGTTAATTGCCAGCATCCAGCAATTAAAAGAATTAAAGAAAAACGGTGTGGGTTGACCTCCCACAGTTCATACTCCCAGCCAAAAAAAAACCAACGTGGAGTCCCCCCCCCCCCCCCCAAAATTCATACCAGACCCTTATCCGATCATGCAGCCTTGTCAAAGTCTGCAGGCGGGGGACCTATCAGAATCTGGAAGCCCACTTTAATAAGGGGGACCACAGACCTAACCCCTTGTATCGCCACGGATCGATGCATGCTGGGCTGGTGATGTCACAAGATGGAGGGGCCACCAGGTGATGTTGCCAGGTGGCCCCTCCCTTACCTTTTTAAGAAATGTCAAAGCTCAGAGGAGGCATTGGGTGGGCGGCTGTCCTAGAAGGCGGAACGTTTTTTATCGGGTCAGCAGTGCGGCGGGCGGCCTGATTTACGATTTAAATCGAGGGACACTGTTTTTTAATAAAGGATTTGTCAAAAACTTGTCTCCTGTTTATATTTTTTTGTACACTTTTTTAGTGAATGGGTAGGGATACTATGCACCCTATACCCATTCACATGGGGGGGGGGGGCACATGGGGGGGCAGGGTCCCCTTGTTAAAGGGAGCTTCCAGATTCTGCTAAGCCCCCCGCCCACAGATCCTGACAACCACCGCCCAGGGTTGGCGGGAAGAGACCCTTGTCCCCATTAACATGCACACACCCCCTATGTTGTGGGCATGTAGCCTGGTAGGCTTCAGGAAGGGGGGGTGCTTACTCGCCCCCCCCCCCCATTTTATGACCTGCCAGGCTGCATAAGGGTCTGGTATGGATTTTGGTGGGGCCCCACACCATTTTTTTTCTATAATTTTGCCTTTTTTTTTTTTAACCAGCACTTTTTTATAGCTGTCAATAGGGAAGCCCATTGACAGCCGATGACTTATCAGTTGTAAAGGACACAGCCAGCTTTCCGACCCCACTCTTTAACAACCAGCTTACACTGCACCCTGATTCGGCAAAGCTTTACCCAATCAGGGCACAGAATGCACTATACAGCATGCAGTGCATTGCAGGGGGTTTGTTGGGGTTTGGGTTTTTCAGCAAATGGCTGAACAGGCAAATGTTCAGCCCAAACTTATGCTCGGGCTGAACCGTTCCCCTAACACTACTGACCTCTAGGGAGGGAGCCAGAACACCGACCCCCATGCTACAGAAGAACCTACGCCAGGTACCACGCTTATTGACCGGCTGCTGTTCACTTTACCAGTTTTTAGTTATCAGTGGCAACTGGTCTCCTGCTCTGACACTTCTGCCGAATTAACCTTTTGTAGTGGCATTGCTCTTGTTCCTTCAAAACACCATGTACCACCATGCATCCCTTTAAATAACTTCAGTCCAGACTTAAAGTGATTGTAAAGTCTCATTTTTTTTTTTTAATAACAAACATGTTATACTTACCTCCTCTGTGCAGTTGGTTTTGCACAGAGCAACTTGGATCCGCCCCTTCTCAGTTCCCTCTTTGGCTCTCCTGGCCGCTCCCTCCTGTCGAGTGCTCCCACAGCAAACAGTTGCTATGGGGGCACCCAAGCCGAGTCACAGCTTCCTGTCCATTCAGACACGGAGTCGCGGCCCAGCCCCCACCCCCTCTCTCTCCTGATTGGCTGAATGATCTTGATTGACAGAAGCAGAAGCCAATTGCGCCACACTGCTGTCTCAGCCAATAAAGAGGAGAGTCCCAGGCAGCTTAGACACTCCTGCAACTTTGCCGGATAAATACGGGCTCAGGTAAGTATTTGGGAGGCTGGAGGGGGCTGCAGCACACAGAAGGTTTTTAACTTAATGCATAGAATAAAAAACTTCTTTCTTTACAAGAGCAGTTCAAGAAATTAGCTTGAAACACTTCAGTACATTACTGTTCAAAAGGCAACACAGTCCAACTCCTATCAAACTATTCTGTGGCTGCCCCGGCATACATGTAAAGGTGTGAGTCCATATAGAGGTAGTGTCCATGACTGGCGAGTTCCCTTGGGGTGACAGATGAGGGCTATATCCTTTCAGATAACACAGGCCTTCTGGATCCCATGCGGTCCCATCCAGAAGCACTCTTGAGCCTGGCCTTCCCCTACATATATGGACTAGGATAGAAGGCAGGACCCAAAAAGCCCAGGAAACCGGTGATCCAGAACTTAACCCTTCTTTAATTCGGGCAGACTAAACTTGCTTGCTACAAAAGAACATTCCCCTTGTAGGCACCTGCCTACAGGCTGATGGCACAGTACAGTTCGAGTGATATGCAGGTGATAATGGAGTCCCGGAAAGGGTGTATTTTAGGGCAGGATCAAAATATGGCTATGGATGCCAGGTTCACAGTTACAATGTGAAAACAATGGCAAAGTGATGAGACTTATACCAAGAGGAGAGGATTTTAAATATTGATTCTTGGTATTTTCTTCCTTTTTAAACAGTATGTAAATGAAAGTATTTGGCATTTGCTTTGAAGGGACTGGCAAAAGAAAAGATTGCTTTGATAGTGTTGGCTTGAACATGCATAGCAGTGTATGGGAACCAAGAATACCTGTTTTTAGGGGCAGTTGGTGTGGCAGTATATAGAGGGTTATTGGACAAGACATCTTCTTGGCTGTGAGGTGAAAATAGAACAGACAAATACATTGATTCCCTTAAATAGGGCACTATGGTTATATGAGAATTTACCGGCAGAATTAAAATCACACCAATTGATTGGGATGACTTCAAAAATATGCTCACAAATCTGTTTTCAGAACGATATCACCACCTATGACTCACCATTATATCCTATAATAGGGAGCCCACGATTTGTCATGGGACTAGAAGCACAACCTTTCAGAAGTCTCGGTAAATCAGGATGCTTTCAGGCTTCTAATTTTTTGAGAGAGAGTAAACGGTCTTCCCTGGAGACATTAATGGATGAAGGAGGTGCTTTTAGACTTTCTTTTTGGAACGCACTTCAACTTTATCATTTCTTAAAATCAATCCCTAACCCTCAGAAGTATAACCGCCAATTAACGGCATTTGAAGAATATTGTTCGGACTTAGGGAATATATCTCATGTGCTATCCAAAATATATAATTTGATAAATATACCTAAGGTAGAATATCAACTGCCCTATTTCAATAAATGGGAAAGGGAGTTATCTTGTGCATTCTCCACGGAGCAGAGACAACAAATGATTAGTCTTGTTTTTAAATTGTCTATATGCACTAAATATCAAGAACTAAACTTTAAAATTTTGACAAGGTGGTACTATACACCATATAAATTACATAAAATAGCTATAAATAATTCTGATAGATGTTGGCGATGCTCGGTGGAAGAGGGCACATGAATACATATTTTTTGGTCTTGCCCTAAATTATCAGACTACTGGAAAAAAGTTAGAGAGATAATGCAAAAGTTCTCAGAAGTGGAGATACCAGAAGATCCGGCCTTTTTTCTTTTACAATTGAGTGGGATTCCAGGGAAGAGATATAGAGGATCCTTATTATGCCATATGGCAAATGCAGCTAGATCTTGTATCCCCCTTGTTACGAACCTCAGCGTAAAAAGGAATGAAACCGCCGTTTAGTGGATGTACCACCTTTGCAGCATGTACGAATTACCTCTGTAGCACACCAGCATACGAATAATCATCCAAAGAGAGCCCCAAACAATCGAACGGCTTTCTGTATAATAAATCCCCCTCCAAAAACGAGACAAAGCTCTGAGTTGAGGGTAAAACAGGAAAAACTTTACTGAGGGCTACCCGCCCGTATTTATGCAGGTCCCCATCTGGTGGACACTCCCCTAGAGGGGACCAGATGGGAGACTGTGACAAAGACAGAAAATGTACCTTTCAGGACAGATAGACACAATACATTCCCACAATGCATCCTTGCTTCCTCCTCCCTGCCCTGGAGACAATCGAGAAGGAATTCAATTATCTCTCAGGACAAAGAGAAATCGCCATTACACACGTGGGGACATAAAACAGCAACTATCATTTAAAATATATATTACTAACATTTTGCCATTAAACCTGCACATATAACCTATCCCCAGATAGCTCAGGTCTGAGTGCACATTATTAGGTGAATGGCACTCAGACTACACGAATACAGTCGAATCGCCATGGAGCCAAAGTCTTTAATCTCACGAACAGGTTCCATGGCATGGCTATCTGGGTTTCCCCATACACAATACAATATAATATAAAACTGCCGAACGCTTCATCGTTCGTCTAATGAACAAAGTCAGGAGGATCTGTGAATTTGGAGCGTAGCGGCTAAAACATAAGAGGAACAAAGGGGGCTGTACGGGCAGTGGAACAGCCGAACAAACAGACGAAAGGAGGCAGCAACAATATAATACAAAGTCAGATGGTTCTGTCACACCCCTCAAGTGGAAGATACAAGGGCCTCCAACAATAGAATGTTGGATACGTAAAGTAGAGGAAATAGATAAAATGGAAGACTTGGTTTTGACAGCCCAACATAAAAGAGAAAAATACACAGAAACATGGGGAGCTTGGAACTTGTTTATAGTATCGAATCATGGGATAGATATGTTGGAAGAAGATATGACAGACTCCTTAGTAACAAAAAGATAACCCCGCAGGAAAGGGAGGAGATAACCTTCTAACCTTTCCCTATTCCCTCCCCCCCTTCTTCCCCTTCCCCCCCCCTTTTTTTTGGGGGTTGATTTGGGTTATATAGAAATAGGGATGATAGGGTGAGAAGAGCATATCCGAAATCAGCTGTGTAATGAACAGATTGATGTAAGAATATATTTGAATATGATATGTTTTGTTTATTGGATTTTGGATTATACTGTCTCTCCCTGAAATCTTAATAAAAATGATATTTGAAAAAAAAGACATCTTCTTGGCTGTGAGGTCACAAGAGTAGGCTTATAGCAGCCTACTAATTCATGGACGCAATGACCAGACAGCCATGTATCTTTCTTAGCACAATGGACACATCAGGAACCCCTTGAGGTACAATGAACCAAGACTGATAAAACATGCTAAATATAACATTGGCTTTAAAGGTGTGGATTAGCATTAAATTATGATTTTTTTTGTCGTGTTATTTAAAAGTTTTCTTACAGATGTTTTAATGTCCTTGTTTCTAAGGCTGTAAATAAATGGGTTAAGCATTGGAATAATGACACTGTACACCATACTAATGTCCCGATCGTAGGTCGGTGAGTAGATGGAGCTTGGCCGAAAATACATAAATATGATTGTGCTGTAGAGGAGAATGACCATGGTGAGATGAGATGAGCAAGTAGAGAAGGTCTTCCTCCTTCCTTGAGATGACTTTAGCGCCAACACTGCTCTTATAATTAGTACGTAGGATATAAAGATGAAGAGCATAGGGCTAAAGACCATGATGGAAGCCTCAATGAAGCCAGCCTGGTTTAGAATTTCTGAACCACCTGAACACGATAGCTGCATTATTACAGGGAGATCACAAAAGTAGTGGTGGATGGTCCATCTACAGAATGGTTGATAGGTGGTCAGCACAATGCAGAAAGCAGAGTGGAGGCACACAATGGTCCAACTGAAAGCCACCAGACAATTACAGGTCCTACTATTCATAATTATCAGGTAACGTAGAGGAAACCAAACTGCACAGATTCGGTCAAAGGCCATGATGGTCAACAAACAACTTTCCATGTTGGCCACTGCCAAAAACAGGAATAGCTGGACAATACAGCCATGGATAGAGATATGGATGTCTCCAGACAGGATGCCATACAACGTCCTAGGGATGATAATGGAAGTAAAACATATATCCACAAAGGCAAGGTTCCCCATCAAGACATACATTGGGGTGTGAAGTTGAAGCTGTGAAAAAATAAGCATGAGGATGAACATGTTTCCTGCAATGCAGAAGACATATGAAACCAAGAAGAAGACAGAGAGAGGAAGGAGAAGTTGAGGTGTATCAGAAAATCCCAACAGAACAAAGCCAGCAAGAGTCTTGTTCTCATAAGGCTCCATGTGTACATCGACTATGAGTATGAAGAAAAGACTGGGATCACATCAAGGTGCCAAACATCTGAATGAATATGTATCCTGCTTTTATAAAAAAAATCATGGGGCATGAGACACTATGTACAGAATAACAAGATAATGCAGTACAATGCCAGAAGAAGGCTACACTGTACAGAAAGAGCAGGATAGAACATTATAGATGATCTGAACCAGTGGTCTCCAAACTGTGACCCTGTGTTTGCCTTTATCTGTCCCATTCCTCCCAATGACACCGTTGATGGTAGACTATTCCTTCCACTGACACCAGTGATGGAGAACTGTTAATTAAATTGACACCACTGATGAGGCACAATTCCTCCCACTGGCACCCGTGATGTTACAGACGCCAGGACATTTTCTACTCCCACTGGCAACAGTCGGGCCCCTCTAAAGTCTGAAGGATTGTAAACTGGCCCTTTCTTTAGAAAGTTTGTGGACCCCTGATCTAAACCCAAACATTACACCAAATACACTATACTGTCAAAAGTATTGGGGTGCCTGCCTTTACACGCACATGAACTTTAATGGCAACCCAGTGTTATTTCGTAGGGTTCAATCATGAGTTGACTCACCCTTTGCAGCTCTAACAGCTTCAACTCTTCTGGGAAGCCTATCCAAAGGTTTAGGAATGTGTCTATGGGAATGTCTGACCATTCTTCTAGAAGCGCATTTGTGAGGTCAGGCACTGATGTTGGACAAGAAGGCTTGCAGTCTCTGCTCTAATTCATCGCAAAGGTATTCTATCGGGTTTAGGTCAGGACTCTGTGAAGGCCAGTCAGTTCCTCCCAAAACTCGCTCATCCATGTCTTTATGGACCTTGCAAAGGGTAGGCCAACTCAATATTGAACCCTACTCACTAAGACTGGGATGCCATTAAAGTTCCTATGCATGTAAAGGGAGGTGTCCCAATACTTTTGACAATATAGTGTATGTTGTTGCACATTGTCCTATAATGTCAGACAGTGTATTTTTTTTTGTATGTCCTACCTTTAGTTAATTATACCAGGAAGCTATATCCCTGGACATACAGTATATGTTTCTGGGGTGACAAGGCTTCCTCATTTGCAGTGTTGTCACCCATTCCTGCACGCGCCTGAGTTGGACTACAAGCAAGCATTTCAAAGTACGGAGATGGAGCTCATTCTTCACTAGTTGTGAAGCATTAACACAGGAAATGTATACAAAGTCTCAGGGCCGTCTTTATTATTGATTGGACCCTGGGCAAACATTTTCTTGGGCCCTCCCAAATCCATTTATAAACTATTCTCAGGCAGTGCAGGCTCAAAGGGAAGCTGCTTTAGGCCCCACAACAATGACTGGGCCCGGGGCAACTGCCCCTTTTGCCCTGCCTTAAAGACGGCCCTGCAAAGTCTACAGAATATGCAGTGGGGGGAAACATGAACAAAGTAAAGCTGGGTACACACTATAGGAATTTCAGCTGGTTCCTAAGGAAATGGGCAAAATGTGCTACGTGGTGGGCACTGTAGGCCGCCTCCTGCCTGACATCCATCTATTGTAAAAATGAAGCAGCTGGATGGAAAACTTCTGGCTGAATAGCTGCTGCATCCAATCAGATGCAGCCTCTTTTTGGGTATTCTGACAGGCATCGGCTGTGGCTGTCAAAATGCATAAGCCAGCTTAAACTGACCCTAAATTACATCCTTATTCTCCAAACATAACCCATACACATGCACTACTTAATGACCCTGTAAACTATTTTCCATTAAATACATTTTTCTTATTGTGTTTTTCTGCCTCCTTGTTAACCTTGCAAAAAATGTTACAACTGAACTCCCCGTAACAAAAAAAAAAAGACCCTTGCAGTGCCCCCCACCTGCAAGGGTTAGATGCTACTAAGCAAAGAACAAAATATAATACTTACCTTATTTCCCACTATGGCAGGCTTTGGCGTTCTCCTTTTCTCCATGATGCTCAGGGTTGTGGATGGTCCTTCACCATCCTCACATACAATGTAGGACTATTGGCCATGAATAGTATTTGATGATAATGTGCAGAGATGTATAGTAACTAAGTAGAACTACTTCACTACTGTACTTAAGTACTGAAAGGCGGTATCTGTACTTTCCTAGAGTATTATTTTTTTCTCTTACTTCCACTTTTACTTCACTACATTTTTCCAATGATTTCAATACTTCTACTCTGATATATTTTTTTTGTGCTGCATAGTTACTCGTTACTATTATAAAAATTACCACTGCCAGAACAGTAGATGGCAGGTTTCATGAAGCTCAAAACATGTGTATTATCAGCGCATACGAAAATAAATGCTACTGTATGTATAAATAAAAGCTGCATTTGAAATAATAAAAAACAATATGATGTTCAAACTTTTGACTTCTTTCTTTAATAACTACATAACACAGTACTTGTACTTTTACTTTCAGTACTTGAGTAGCAATTTTTTTTTCAAAACTACTGGTACTTTTACTTTCAGTACTTGAGTAGCAACATTTTTAAAAAAACTACTTGCAATACTTAAGTACAAAAAATGTTGAATACTTTAGTACTTCTATTCAAGTCACTTTTTGATCGAGCACTTGTACTTTTACTCAAGTATGGGTTTCGAGTACTTTATACAACTCTGTTAATGTGCGACCACTGGTTGGGAGTGCCTTAGGCCGGCCATACATAAAGCTAATTTCTTTTCTGCAACCATGGATTGCTGGAAAGAAATTAACTAAATTCCCTCATCAACACAGACAGTGCTGACAGGAGAATCCATCCTGCCACCCCATTGTCTTCTCCCAGTGGGGGGTGGGGGAAGCTGTCCCTGCCGGGAGAAGACAGTGATTATTAATAGCGGCTGTAGCAGCCACTAGCAATAATTGCAAGTAAAACCCAGCATGCTGGTTGTACCCAAGTTGATTGGTTGATCAACTTGGTACATTCAGCCTGCCTATACAAGATTCGAATCAGGAACCGACCGAGTATGGCCTGACTTAGTGGAGAGGCTTCAGAGACTGGTCAAGCAGATGAAGGGAGCCTGCCCAACCAGGAAATAGGGTAGGTAATGAACCTTATTTCTCTATCGCTAGGAAAATATAATCATTTCATTTGTTTTTTTTTAACTTCTTTGGTTCAAATGGTGTCAAGCGTGTGTGGCGGCAAGCAGGTGAGGAGTACAAAGACAAGTGTTTCTTGCCTACAGTCAAGCATGGTGGTGGGAGTGTCATGGTCTGGGGCTGCATGAGTGCTGCCGGCACTGGGGAGCTACAGTTCATTGAGGGAACCATGAATGCCAACATGTACTGTGACATACTGAAGCAGAGCATGATCCCCTCCCTTCAGAGACTGGGCCACAGGGCAGTATTCCAACATGATAACGACCCCAAACTCACCTCCAAGACGACCACTGCCTTGATAAAGAAGCTGAGGGTAAAGGTGATGGACTGGCCAAGCGTGTCTCCAGACCTAAACCCTATTGAGCATTTGTAGGGCATCCTCAAACGGAAGGTGGAGGAGCGCAAGGTCTCTAACATCCCCCAGCTCCGTGATGTCGTCATGGAGGAGTGGAAGAGGACTCCAGTGGCAACCTGTGAAGCTCTGGTGAACTCCATGCCCAAGAGGGTTAAGGCAGTGCTGTAAAATAATGGTGACCACACAAAATATTGACACTTTGGGCCCACTTTGGACATTTTCACTTAGGGGTGTACTCACTTTTGTTGCCAGCGGTTTAGACAATAAAGGCTGTGTGTTGAGTTATTTTGAGGGGACAGTAAATTTACACTGTTATACAAGCTGTACACTCACTACTTTACATTGTAGCAAAGTGTCATTTCTTCAGTGTTGTCACATGAAAAGATATAATAAATTATTTACAAAAATGTGAGGGGTGTACTCATTTTTGTGAGATACTGTACATGATCCTGCACTTCCGGGTATCAGCACCAGTGCAGGCTGCCAGCAGCTTGCTCCCACTATGATTCTACACAGTGAGTCCTGCGGATCCGATATCCGCCGGCACCTGCTGATCATTCGGTGCACAGGCAGATGGCGATGTGCCTATGTAAACATGGCAGATCACCATTCTATCGGTAGGGAAGGTATTGATCCTGTGTCCCTGCTAAGCAAAAAAATTGATCCATGCCTTCCCCTAGTAATAGCACCTCCCCCACAGTAAGAAAACACTGGCCAGGCACACAGCTAACCCTTGGATCGCCCTGCATGTTAACCCCCTTCCCAGCCAGTGTCATTAGTACAGTGACAGTGCATAATTTTAGCACTGATCACTGTATTAGTGTCACTGGTCCCTAAAAAAGTGTCAGAAGTTTCGGTTAGTGTCCCAGCTGTCCACCGCAATACCGCAATATAATTTGCTGATCGCCACCATTACTAGTAAAATAAATAAATAAATAAAAATATTCCATCGTTTGTAGACGCTATAACTTTTGTGCAAACCAATATACACTTATTGGGATTTTTAAACAAGAACATGTAGCTGAATACATATTGGCCTAAATTTATGAAGAAATTAGATTTTTTCATTTTTTTTTTGTTTTACAGCAGAAAGTAAAAAATATTGTAAACCACTTGCCGACTGCCTCACGACGATTTACGTCGACAGTCAGCCCCTCACAGGCAAAGCGATGTAGGTCTACGTCGCTAGCCTGTGAGGGTCTAGCAAACGAGCGCACCGCTGGAGGCGCGCTCCCGCTCCCGTTCGCTCACGGACCCCCCCGCGCGAGTGACCGGCGGACACTTGCGATCGTTGGTTACAGAGGGAGAAAGGCAGGCGGCTAATGTAAACAAAGCCGCCTGTCATTCTCCCCTGTGTAACAGCAGAGATCATACAGTCCTGCTATGTAGGACCATTGATCTGTGCTGTTACACCACTAGCCACATCCAATCACAGTAAGAAACACGCCCCTAGGGACACACATAACCCCTCCCTCGCAAATAAAGTTAACCCCTTCACTGCCAGTGTCATTTTTACAGTAACAGTGCATATGTATAGCACTGATTTCTGTAGTAATGTCACCGGTACCCCCAAAAGTGTTAAAAATGTCAGTCAAGGGTCCGATCTGTCCGCCGCAATGTCGCAGTCCCGCAAAAAAATCGCAGATCACCGCCATTACTCGTAAAAAAAAAAACAATAAAAATGACAAAAATCTTTCCCTTAGTTAGAAAAACGCAATAACTTTTGCGCAAAGCAATCAAAATACGCTTTTTGCGATTTTCTTTTTTACCAAACATATGTAGCAGAATACAAATTGGCCTAAAATGTTAAAAAATTTTGATTTTTACATTTTTGGGGGGGGGGGGGAATTTCATATAAAAAAATTTGAAAAATATTGTTATTTTTGCAAAATTGTCGCTCTTTTTTTGTTTATAGCGTATGATCAAAAAATCGCACAGGTGATCAAATACCACCAAAAGAAAGCTCTGTTTGTGGGGAAAAAAAGGACGTCAATTTAATTTGGGTACAGCGTCGCACGACCGCGCAATTATCCATTAAAATCATGCAGTGCCGAATCGCGAAATAGGCCCTGGTCAGGAAGGGGGTAAAATCTTCCGGGGCTTAAGTGGTTAATTTTCAAAATCGTTGGTCTTTATTTGTTTATAGTGCTAAAAAAAAAAAAAAGGTGATCAAATACCACCAAAAGAAGATCTATTTGTAGGAAAAAAAGGACATGCATTTTATTTGGGTACAGCGTCACAAGTTAAAGTAACGCAGTGCCGTATTGCTAAAAATGGCCTGGTTATGAAGGGGGGTAAAGTGGTTAATAAAATGGGCAAATTCCCATTGCTGGTTACTTGGTACCAAAAAATACAAAAGTAAATGGATTTCTGCTCTCCAATGCTGTGGTCTTACTTTACATGTGACAAGTTTTTAAAAATAAATTAGTTGCACGGGACAAATGCAGTCTTGTCAGAGCTCACTCAGGAACAATTCCATCAATTCACTTTGGACAGCTGTATAAATGACATAAGGAAAAAATAAATGTATGTGTAAGCATCTGGATATGTTCCACTTACCGATCACTAGTGTGAACATGAAGTTCATTTTAGATGTCACACCCTGTAATGTAATTTCCTCCAATTCAATATTTTAGATGGATATAGGATCTCCACTGGATCAACAAAACAGTCCAGACACACACCTTGACTCCCGGGCTGTCTCTCTGCTCATGTCAATTTATAGAACTCTGGAGAGTGCCAGCAATTCCCATGTAACGCAATTATAACCCTGACAGGTGTACAGGGAAATTAAATCACAGATTGATTAGGAGAGACGTGGATTGTTTTTTCAGCAATTGCTTTATTGTCAAATACATCTGATATTCACTGGGAATAAAATATTTAAAGGAAATAGGACTTAAAAGGTAACTCCACTTTGGTGGGGGGGAAAAAAAATTGCAAATAAAGAAAAAATAATATTACATATACAATTGCGACACAAATCATATTGTAATTGAATGCTATTAAAAATGATCTTTTCTTTTCAATCTGCAGCTGTTGTATTTTTCTGAAAATGCAATGCAATATGGCCGCCTGGAGCTGTTCTGTACACAGAATGGATACTGACCACACCCCCAGAAACATAATTTCCTGCTTGTGTGATTGGCTCACCAATTTTCCCAGAAGTCTGCACTAAGGTACAAGTCAGATTTCAGGCATCCCCTGCAACAAATATGTCATTTTTGGTGACACATTGCCTATAGGAAATCACGTCTAAAGGGATGCAGGCCCTGAAGCTTTCCTCATTAGTGCCTTGAAGGTACACAGCTGATTGATAATTATGAAACCACTCCCATTAGACCAGGGGTGTCAAACTGGCGGCCCACCAGCTGTTGCGGAACAAGTCCCATCATGCCTCTGCCTGTGGGAGTCATGCTTGTTGCAATGCGTCATGGGACTTGTAGTTCTGCAACAGCTGGAGGGCCGCCCCTGTGCATTAGACTCACTCCGCACAGGGGCACAGAGGAACAAACCGTGATTTCTTCACAATAACAAAGGGTAAGTCTCTGCAATAAAGTTTGTTATAATCCTTACAATGTACATAGATCACCCAAAGGGGAATTTTTTTTTCTCAACAAAAGCGGAGTTACGCTTTAAGATCAGTATATAAGTATAGTATATGTCAATTGAATGTGTTTTGCAGAGCAAAAAAACATATTCTGTAGATCCCTGCAATACAAGCACATTTCCCCATATTTGATTCCTTTAACCACTTCAGCCCCGGAAGGTTTTACCCCCTTCTTGACCAGGCAATTTTTTGCGATACTTCACTTTGTTGCTTTAACTGACAATTGTGCGGTTGTGCGACGCTGTTCCCAAATAAAATTGATGTCCTTTTTTTCCCACAAATAGAGCTTTCCCTTGATGGTATTTGATCATCTCTGCGTTTTTTTTTTGTTTTTTTTTGCGCTAACAACAAAAAAAGACCGACAATTTTGAAAAAAACAAACAATATTTTTTATTTTCTATAAAGCACATCAAATAAAAAAAAAAATCAAAAATCAAATTCCCTTATCAGTTTAGGTCAAAATGTATTCTGCTACATGTTTTTGGTAAAAAAAATCCAAAAAAGTGTATATTGATTTATGGAATTTTTGTTTTATTATTTTGTTTTGTTTACTAGCAATGGCGGCGATCAGCGATTTTTAGCGGGACCAAGACATTGAGGCGGACAGATCTGACACTCCCGTGACACTTTTTTGGGACCTGTGACACAAATACAGTGATCAGTGCTAAAAATGTGCATTGTATAAATGATACTGGCAGGGCAATCAAAGGGTTAGGTGTGCTCCTAGGGATTGATTTCTCACTGTGGGTGGAATGCTGTGACTGGAGGAAAACAGAGATCTGTGTTTTTGCTTAGCAGAAACACAAGATCTCCATTTTCCTCCCTCCCAGAACAGTGATCTGCCTTATTTACATGGGCAGACCACCGTTCTGCCTCTCCTCTGAATGATCAGCTGATCCTGGCAGCCATTGCGGCTGCCAGACCTCTATTCAGAGTTTGTCTTTGGGAAATAGAGGTATGAGTGCTGCCAGCATTGCTGCAGAGGTTGAAGGGGTGGGGGGTCAGCCTGTTAGTGCTCAGACCATACGCTGCACACTGCATCAAATTGGTCTGCATGGCTGTCATCCCAGAAGGAAGCCTCTTCCAAAGATGATGCACAAGAAAGCCCACAAACAGTTTGCTGAAGACAAGCAGACTAAGGACATGGATTACTGGAACCATGTCCTGTGGTCTGATGAGACCAAGATAAACTTATTTGGTTCCGATGGTGTCAAGCGTGTGTGGCGACAACCAGGTAAGGAGTACAAAGACAAGTGTGTCTTGCCTACAGTCAAGCATATGATGGGAGTGTCATGGTCTGGTGCTGCATGAGTGCTGCCGGCACTGGGGAGCTACAGTTTATTGAGGGAACCATGAATGCCAACATGTACTGTGACATACTGAAGCAAAGCATGATCTCCTCCCTTCGGAGACTGGGCAGCAGGGCAGTATTCCAACATGATAACGACCCCAAACACACCTCCAAGATGACCACTGCCTTGAAACCCTATTGAGCATCTGTGGGGCATCCTCAAACGGAAGGTGGAGGAACGCAAGGTCTCTAACATCCACCAGCTCTGTGATGTCATCATGGAGGAGTGGAAGAGGACTCCAGTGGTAACCTGTGAAGCTCTGGTGAACTCCATGCCCAAGAGGGTTAAGGCAGTGCTGGAAAATAATGATGGCCACACAAAATATTGAAACTTTAGGCCCAATTCGGGCATTTGCACTTAGGGGTGTACTCACTTATGTTGCCAGAGATTTAGACATTATTGGCTGTGTGTTGAGTTATTTTGAGGGGACAGCAAATTTACACTGTTATACAAGCTATACACTCACTACTTTACATTGTAGAAAAGTGACACTTCTTCAGTGTTGTCATATGAAAAGATATAATAAAATATTTACAAAAATGTGAGGGGTGTACTCACTTTTGTGAGATACTGTATATACGAGATCCTGTGCACAGCTGCTGCCCTGTAGCAGAAAAAATACTATATTGTGGTCAGCAAGTGGTTAAAGAGGAAATAACCTCCGGAAGCTGTTCCCCCAAAAAAAGCAGACAGAGGGCAAAGGACTAGTTTCCAGTATTGCCTGTGGTCTCCATGCAGCAGATCTTTTCCCCATTGCTGGCTTACCATGTCTTGTTTCACACTGTGTCTCTGTGTGGATGTGTTTTCAATGGTATAATTAAAGGAAAGTTATAGCCAAAGCCTTTTTTAGCTGTTATTCTCCTATGGATCACAGGAGTGCAGTTTTTTCTGTACTCCTGTGACCCCTTTTTCAGCAGACAGCGGGCTAAAGTCCGCTGTTGACAGACATCACTGAGCTGGTCCAAACCAAACATATGGTCGGGATCCACCCAGTATCCTGGACCATCACCTGGCTCAGCCTCCCAGTGTTCTGCCCAGAGCCTGAGCCAGCCTCTCCTAGCCCCTCCACATCCCAGCACTCCAGTGAGCACTGGAGGGGCAGAGCAGAGAGTTGGAGAGTTACAGTCCAGCCTCAGAGCAGAGGGGGAGAACTGAGCAATCAGCAATTTTTAATCGCTCAGTTCTCACTGCAAAGATGATGGAGGACAGATGTAGCATTAGACTAATGATGCATCCACCTAGGTGAGTATAAATGTTTTTTTTTTTTACATACAGTGCATCCAGAAAGTATTCACAGCATTACACTTTTTACACATTTTGTTATGTTACAGCCTTATTCCAAAATGGAATAAATTCATTATTTTCCTCATAATTCTACAAACAATACCCTATAATGACAATGTGAAAGAAGTTTGTTTGAAATCTTTGCAAATTTATTAAAAATAAAAAATGAAAAAAATCCCATGTAGGTAAGTATTCACAGCCTTTGCTCAATACTTTGTTGAAGCACCTTTGGCACCAATTACAGCCTCAAGTCTTTGCTACAAGCTTGGCACACCTATTTTTGGGCAGTTTCTCCCATTCTTCTTTGCAGGACCTCTCAAGCTCCATCAGGTTGGATGGGAGTGTCGATGCACAGCCATTTTCAGATCTCTCTAGAGATGTTCAATCAAGTTCAAGTCTGGGCTCTGGCTGGGCCACTCAAGGCCATTCACAGAGTTGTCCCATAGTCACTCCTTTGTTATCTTGGCTGTGTGCTTAGGGTCGTTGTCCTGTTGGAAGGTTGGAGGTCCAGAGCGCTCTGGAGCAGGTTTTCATCAAGGATGTCTCTGTTAGGGATGGGCTTGATGTTTGAGTCGACGTAAGTTTGACTCAAACATCAGCTGTTCATGTGTTCGCTGAAAACACGAACAAATGGGGAACTCAGCGGTAAGTTCGCCCACCCATGAGCGCCTATTATTGCACTGCGCTGGTGCAGTGAATTCATTACTGATGATTGGCCAAAGTATGCACCTGACCTGTATGCTTTGGCCAATTACAACACAATGTCCTGTCAAAGCCATGATTTGCCAAAGGCAGTCCACGCCCCACACTATATAAGGCTGCTGCTTAAACGGCAGCCGTGTATAGTGTGTTTGGGTCTGGTATAGGTTTTAGGAGGCACTCCCCCCTAAAATTAAAAAAAAACAGCATGGCCCCCCCCCCCCCCAAAATCCATACCAGGCACTTTGGGTCTGGTACAGATATTAAGGGGAACTCTGCGCCAAAAATGAAAAAATAAATGACGTTGGTTCCCCCCTAAATTTAATACCAGACCCTTATCTGAGCATGCAGCCTGGCAGGCCAGGAAAAGACAGAAACAAGCGAACAGCCCCCCCCCTCCTGAACCATACCAGGCCTCTTGCCCTCAACAAGGGGAGAGTGCTTTGCTGGGGACAAGGACCTCTTCCCAACAACCCTGGGTTGTGGTTGGGGGGGTCTGCGGGTTGGTCGCTTATTGGAATCTGGAAGCCCTCTTTAACAAGGGGGGCCCTCAGATCCTGGCGCCTCCCTACGAGAATGGGTTTTGGGTACATCGTACCCCTACCCATTCACCAAAAAAATGTACAAAAAAAATAAAAATAAACACAAGACAGTTTTTGACAAGTCCTTTATTCAAAAATAAAAAAATAGTGTCCCTCAATGTAAATCCATCATCAATCACGATGTTCGACGCACCCGAAAAATGGAAAAAAAATTAAAGATGCTTCCGCCTCTTCTGAGGCGTACCTGCCGAATGACGCTCTTGAGCTTTGACAGTCGTTTTATAGACAAGGGGAAGGGCCGCCAGATTACATCAACCGGTGGCACCGCCCCTTCTGATGTCACATGACATCACGTGACAACAGAAGAGGGTGGCGCCCCAGGGTGACATAACCTGGTGGCCCCTGCCTCTAGGCCCCTTGCCTATAAAAGAGCTGTCAAAGCTCAAGAGTGTCATTTAGTGGGTACGCCTCAGAAGAGGCAGGAATGCCTTTCAATTTTTTTCAATTTTTGGGTTGCGGTGGGCGTCGGGATTGACGATGGATTTACATTGAGGGACTTGTCAAAAACTGTCTTTTGTGTTTATTTTTTTGTACACTTTTTTGGTGAATGGGTAGGGGAATGATGTACCTGATACCCATTCACATGGGGGGGGGACCACAGCTCAGGGTTGTCGGGAAGAGGCCCTTGTCCCCATCAACATGAGGACAAGGTGCTTTGGGGGGCACCCAAAGCACCCTCACTATGTTGAGGGCACGTGGACTGGTATGGTTCAGGAGGGGGGGGCCTCTCTCAAACCCCCCTTTCCTGGCCTGCCACGCTGCATGCTTGGATAAGGATCTGGTATGGATTTTGGGGGGGGGCCACGCCATTTTTTTTTTCAATTTTGGCATGGAGTTCCCCTTAAAATCAATACAAGACCGAAAGAGCCTGGTATAGATTTTTGGGGGGGACCCCATGCCTTTTTTTTTATTTTATTCTGTCATAGGGCTCCCCTTAACCACTTACATACAGGGCACTTTCACCCCCTTCCTGCCCTGATCAATTTTCAGCTTTCAGTGCTCATTGGCGTTTCTGAGAAATCTTGGTCAGCTTGACATGACACGGCTCCCAGTCTTTAACAGTGGTATTTATGGGAAATATTGGTCAGCTTGGCATGGCACTGCTCCCCCATCTTTAACATTGGCGTCTATGGGAAATATTGGACAGCTTGGCATGGCATCTGTATCGCCGGGAGTTGGCAATACATTACAGTCACATGCAAGTTTAAATTAAATTTTTTCCTTTAGAAATGTCAGTATTGCTGCAACAGGCTACATACATCGTACAGATACACCACTTTACAGGCACATTAAGGGGACCCCCCCCCCCCGGGCATGATATTTAAAGGAATTTTTTATTTTTATTGTTTCACTTTAGGCATCATTAAAATCACTGCTCCTGTGAAAACGATTGCTTTAAAAAAATTTTTTTTGCATTGATACATGTCCCCCAGGGCAGTACCCAGGTCCCCATACACTTTTTATGGCAATAACTTGCATATAAGCCTTTAACCACTTTACCACTGAGTACCGTAGTACTACTGCGGCAAAGTGGCTCGTTATCGTCTGACGACGTAGACCTACGTCGTCAGACACTCCCCTTTCTCGGCGGCGCGCCGCCGGAGGCTCGCTCCCGCTGTATTCAGTCACAGCGGGAGTCGGGCCAGGGGAGGTGCGGCGGCGATCGCCTCTGCTCTTCCCCGATCATCAGGGATCTAGTGTCGAGATCCGCCTGCTTGTGTAAACACAAGTGGGCGGATCTCCTAAGTGACAGGCAGGGTCAGATTGCAGGGTTCAGCATAGCTGAACCCTGGATCTGTCCTTGTGTTACATAGTCACCCCCCCCCCCCCACACGTCAGTAAGCACCAGGCATACATTAACCCCTCCCTCTCCAATAAAATTAGCTCCTTCCCTGCCAGTGTCATTTTTACAGTAACAGTGCATATATATAGCACTGATTACTGCAGTAATGTCACTGGTACCCCCAAAAGTGTCAAAAATGTCAGTCAAGGGTCCGATCTGTCCGCCGCAATGTCGCAGTCCCGCAAAAAAAAATCGCAGATCGCCGCCATTACGCGTTAAAAAAAACCCACCAAAAATGACAGAAATCTTTCCCTTTGTTAGTAAACGCAATAACTTTTGCGCAAACCAATCAAAATACGCTTATTGTAAATTTTTTTACCAAACATAGGTAGCAGAAAACAAATTGGCCAAAAATTTAAAAAAATTTTGATTTTTACATTTTTTTGGGGGGAATTTCATATAAAAAAAATTTGAAAAATATTGTTGTTTTCTCAAAATTTACGCTCTTTTTTTGTTTATAGCGCAAAAAGTAAAAATCGCACAGGTGTTTAAATACTACCAAAAGAAAGCTCTGTTTGTGGGAAAAAAAGGACGTAAATTTCATTTGGGTATGGCGTCGCACGACCGCGTAATTGTCAGTTAAATTCGCACAGCGCCGAATCGCAAAAAGTGGCCCAGACGTAAGACAGCAAAATCCTCTAGTGGTAAAGTGGTTAAAATTAGGACTTTTGATTTTTCATGTTTGTGTCCCATAGACTTTAAATAGAGTTTGCATGTTCGCTAGAACTTTTTCCCCTGTTTGAGATGTTCGGCATATCACTAGTCTCTGTACATTACTGCATTAATTTTTCCCTCAATCCTAACTAGTTTTCGAGTTCCTGCCACTGAAATACATCCCCACAGCATGATGCTGCCACCACCATGCTTTACTGTAGGGATGATTCTGGCCAGGTTTTGAGAGGTGCCTTGTTTCCTCCAGACATGATGCCTCCTATTCAAGCCAAAGAGTTCAACCTTTGTTTCATCAGACCAGAGAATTTTGTTTCTCGTGTTCTAGGAGTCCTTCAGGTGTCTTTAGGCAAACTCCAGATGGGCTGTCATGTGCCTTTTATTGAGGATTGGCTTCCGTCTGGCTTCTCTACCATACAGACCTGATTGGTGGAGTGCTGCAGAGATGGTTGTTCTTTTGGAAGGTTCTCCTCTCTCCACAGAGAAAGCTGGAGCTCTGTTAGAGTGACCATCGGGTTCTTGGTTACCTCCCTGACTAAGACCCTTCTCCCCCGATCGTTCAGTTTGGTCGGACGTCTGCTCTAGAAGGAGTCCTGGGGGTTCCAAACTTCTTCCATTTGCGGATAATGGAGGTCACTGTGCTCATTGGGACCTTCAATGCTGCAGACATTTTTCTGTACCCTTTCCTAGATCTGTGCCTCGATACAATCCTTTCTCGGAGGTCTACAGACAATCCCTTGGACTTCATGGCTTGGTTTGTGCTCTGACATGCACAGATTTGAAGGCGGGGGGGGGTCAAAAGTGAAGGTGGCAGAGCATGGTATTGGGGGGGGGGGGTGATGTGAAAGGAGAGCAGTGCTGTGAGTGGGGTGAGATGTAAAGAGGAGCAATGCTGTGGGAGGTGATATGAAGGGGGGCAAGTCCTGATGGGAAGGGGAGAGGTGTGGTGAAGAGAGCAGTGCTGTGGGGGGAAGTGGTGTTAAGGGGAAAGGAGAAATGTAGACCATGTGGCTGCAGTTTCAGGATTACTGGGACTCGTGTCAAGGGGCCTGACCTGAGGGGGGCCACCCCTGCTCATAGGATAGTCAGTGGACGGGTGTCAGCAGAGAGAGAGTGGATACTAGGGAGAGTGTCCTGAAGACAAAAGTTCGTCCACCAAGTCGTCTTGAAGGAACCAAGAGACTTAATTCCCATTCATCCAAGGTGGCAGGATGGATTTGCAGCCTGGCTGTTCAACATCTAAGAGCAAAGTAGAGAAGATAGAAGTCCTCAATACTATTAATAGTTAATTGGAGTATCCCCCTATTTCCTTCTCCTATCACCATTATAAAATAAACAACAAAATAACCAAATACCCCTGGACTGATTATTGAAATGAGAGCCAAGAGGAAATAAGAAATTGCATTTGCTTATGGCCGTGTGCTGGTAACCAGGGGGACCCGCAGAGTGAATATCAAGCAGCTCTTACGGGGGCAGTGCTACATTTGGGGGTGTCATCTGGGATGTACCCCTGGGTTACAGCAATGGTTGCTACCGGCAACAACAAAGTGGTCGCACCAAGTAATGCCTTGTCTTCCCAAGTAAAGTGCTGGAAGGTTGATGGAGAAGAAATGTGCTGTATTGCACAGGAGAACTGTGTCTGCTTTACAGTAGTCTTTACAGTAGTCATTTGCTTTTGGCCGTGTGCTGGTAACCAGGGGGACCCGCAGAGTGAATATCTAGCAGCTCTTACGGGGGCAGTGCTACATATATATATATATATATATTTTTTTTTTTTTTTATTTTATTTTATACATACTGTCACCAGTCAGTGTCCCTAATCCCCACTACCCACTTCCAGTGCCCCAAATCACTAATCAGGGTCCAGGGACACTTTAATTGCTGTGGCAGGGATCAAGGACACTGTAATTGGTGTGGCACTGATTAGGGAAAATATGACTGGTGTGGTGGTGATCAGGGATACCCAGTGGCGGGCTGGTGTATATGGGGTGCAGGGGTGCCGTCCCCACTATCCATGCGTCCGACCCCCTAATCTACATGCGGGGCACCAGACGCATGGAGTTCAATGGTGCTTTTTTTTTTTTTAACCATGTGATTAGAGCCAGAGGTTCTCACAGGTTAAAAAAAAAAAGGTGGGCTTGAGGAGCAAAGCACTGCGCCCCAAGCCCACCCAGTTGTGTGACAATAGCGAATGAAAATTTGCTATTGTCACACGGATCCTCCTCCTGGCCAATTAGGAAGCGTGTTTTGAGACACGTTTCCCGATCGGCCGAAAAGGAGAAGCCATGCCATTGGAGGAGGAGGGAGGAGACACAGAAGACAGGGCAGGGTGAGTAAGGGGGGGTCCTGTCCTGTCTCCTGTCTCTACTGTCCTGTCTCCTGTTTCCCCTCTCTCCTGTCTTGCTGTGGTCTGGGGGGGGGGGTATGGTATGCGGCCTGGTGTGGTCCGGGGGGGGGGGTATGGTGCGGTCCGCCTGCCGCCCCCCCCCGGCCCATGGAGCACCAGCTGCCACTGGGGATATCATAACTGGCATGACAGTGATTAGGGACAATTAAACTGGTATAGCAGCAATCAGGGACACTGTGACTGAAGCGGCATGGATTGGGGACACTGTGAGTGGGTGGTGGTGATTGGGGACACTGTGAGTGATTGGTGGTGATTGGGGACACTGTAAGTGAGTGGTGGGGATTAGGGACACTGTGAGTGGGTGGTGGTGATTAGGGACACTGTGAGTGGGGGGTGGGGATTAGGGACACTGTAAGTGGGTGATGGTGATTGGGGACACTGTGAGTGGGGGGGTGGGGATTAGGGACACTGTGAGTGGGTGATGGTGGTGATTAGGGACACTGTGAGTGGGTGGTGGGGATTAGGGACACTGTGAGTGGGTGGTGGGGATTAGGGACACTGTGAGTGGGTGGTGGTGATTAGGGACACTGTGAGTGGGTGGTGGGGATTAGGGACACTGTGAGTGGGTGGTGGTGATTAGGGACACTGTGAGTGGGTGGTGGTGATTGGGGACACTGTGAGTGGGTGGTGGTGATTAGGGACACTGTAAGTGAGTGGTGGTGATTAGGGACACTGTGAGTGGGTGGTGGTGATTAGGGACACTGTAAGTGAGTGGTGGTGATTAGGGACACTGTGAGTGGGTGGTGGTGATAAGGAACACTGTAAGTGGGTGGTGGTGATTAGGGACACTTTGAGTGGGTGCTGATGATTAGGATAAGGTGACCAGATTTTTAAAATGAAATCCGGGGACATTTTATTTTTTATTTTTTGCAAATGGTAAACTACATATTTTATAAGCATATTTTCTTGAAATGACATATGCAGTGTATGTGGTATGCGTTTATGGAATGATTGTATGATATATACCGTATTTCTCACATTTCCTCCATGAGATAGAAAAAAAAAAAGATAGAGATACTTTTTAGAATTTTTTGGCATAGGACTACCATTGTTGCTGGAGTGCATTTGTTGTGGTGGGGCTATTGTTGCAGTGGAGGATTTATTGTTGCTTGGGTGAACTATTGTTGTTGGGGGGGGTCTATTGTTGCAGGGGAAGATTAATTCTTGCTGGGGGGCTATTGTTGTTGGGGGTCTATTGTTGCTGATTGCAGGGGATCTATTTTACTGTTTTTTCTGTTGTTGCAGCAGAAGATTTATTGTTGCTGGGGGGATCTATTGTTGGGGGGGGGGGTCTTTTGTTGCTGATTCCAGGGGATCTATTTTACTGCTTTTCTAGTTATCATTAACTCCTTTCCAACGGCCCGCCCGATGTACTGCGGCAGGCAGCCGCTCCCAGGCAAATCGCCCGAACATGTACGGTGCTCACTCTAGGGAGTCTAGGGGGTGAGCGCACGCTCATCAGCGGGGAAGCCGATGCGTGTGTCAGGCGGCTCCGATTGACGCCTGACACCCGCGATCGCTACCCGTTGAGAGAGAAGAACGGACGGCTGTTGTAAACACAGCTGACCGTTCTTCTCCTGGAATGATCACAGAGCCCCTGTGATCCTTCTATATAGGATCACATGTCTCTATGGTCATCTCAGAAGCCATGCCCCCCACAGTTAGAATCACTCCCTAGGCTCACATTTAACCCCTTGATCAGCCCCAGGGTTAACCCCTTCCCTGCCATTGTTATTATTACAGTAACAGTGCATATTTTTAGCACTGATTACTGTAGTAATGTCACTGGTACCCCCAAAAGTGTCAAAAATGTCAGTTAGGGGTCCGATCTGTCCGCCGCAATCCCGCAAAAAATCGCAGATCACCGCCATTACTAGTTAAAAAAAAAAAACAATAAAAATGACATAAATCTTTCCCGTAGTTAGTAGACGGGATAACTTTTGCACAAACCAATCAAAATACGCTTATTGCGATTTTATTACAAAAAATATGTAGCAGAAAACAAATTGGCTTAAAATGTTAAAACATTTTGATTTTTACATTTTTTTTGGCGAATGTTATATAGCAGAATGTGAAAAATATTTTATTTTTTCCCACAATTGTCGTTTTTTTGTTTATTGCGCAAAAAAAAAAATCGCACAGGTGATCAAATACCAACAAAAGAAAGCTCTATTTGTGGTAAAAAAAAGGACGTAAATTTCGTTTGGGTACAGCGTTGCACGACTGCAAAATTGTCTGTTAAAATAACGCAGTGCCCAATCGCAAAATAGGGCCTGGTCAGGAAGGGGGTAAAATCTTCCGGGGCTGATGTGGTTAACAAATTCCATACAAATTACCTAGAACCACAACATAAAACTTGGTTCTGTATTCTCTAAAAGAATATACATGGACAGAATCCCCCAGATTGGGACTGTAACGGGTAACGACACAGGAGGGTATAGAAAAAAAGATAATTTATTAATGATAAACACAATATATGTATATATACAGTAATTGGCAAAAGGACCAAAAATGTTACACAATTGCACAATTTTGAGAAAAACGTTAAAAATTTTGGCGACTCTTTATGTTGTTAGACCCAATGATCATTTTGACATGGGGGAACCTGCAGTATGGTTTTGAAGACCCTACGCGTTTCAAATGACACTCTTCTTCAGGGGTCTCTTTAAACCTTGGTCCCAATTGACTGTTTATAACTATTTTACACTGTTCTACAAAGACAGAGACAAAATTGTTAATTTTATATCATGGTACAAATTCTAATTATATATAATTTATTTTTCATTATATATTGTTCAACATATTTCACCATACACATACCATGTCTTTTTTGTCATTCGATCTGCAAAGAGTCGTCTTTAAAAACTTGATCGTTTTGGCGTTTCCCAGGATCACATGCTAGGAGATATGCACGGGGGTTGTGCTGGAGATTCAAATCACTCCTACTCAATCCAAAAGGGGGAAGAGAGAAATGGGTGAATCAGTACTGGATTAGGAGCCGAGATAAGGACAGAAACGCAGGACAGAACACCAAATCACTACACGGGGTCCATACCCAAAACGCACCAGCTCATCAAATCCGTCATTCTGAAAAAATTGCATTAGAGAGTATATATATTATAATCTTGTTTGTTGGTAAAGTGATTTCTTAGTCAAGAAATAATAATATAAAGAAGATATATCTCTTAGCATATTAATATTTAAAACAGGTTTCTGGGATTTTTGATTTACATATCCCTGCATATTGGGTGGTCGCCTAAGCAATGTGCCTAGAAAATGAGTTTAAACAATCCTAGATAGATATAATCTCACAGGGTATATATTATTCCCTTTGCAAGAGAAATCTGTGCATTCAAAAGAAAACCCACCTTATAATAGTGTGTTGGCAGAAAAGGAGGCTTTGGAGGGGAGGACGGATCAAAAAATCACACTTGCAAAATGTTTTCAATAGCCATATGGTTTCCAAAGAAACAAAGGAACCATCTATTTGGAATATAAAAATATATATCAAAAAATATGTATGTATTTATTCAAACAAAGGAGTGAATAAATGATCTTAGTCTGTATTTCTAAGAAGGAAATCAGACTGAGAAATGTAGACATCTATGAATATCTTCAATGGTTTATATATTTCCAAATTACCTTTTAAAACTTATCAGGCCGATTGCAGAGTGTGTGTCCCTCTCCTCCTGTGAAATGAGAACGCCTAAATGTTTGTGGGAGGGATGTCTTTTTATTTAGGCTCATAGGCTGAATTGACGGATCTGAAGCAGGTGTGTGCGTCAAGGGAGGGCCCCCTGAGGGGGCGGTGCGGAGGGCGGCCCCACGGGATGCCAACCAATCGGGGCCGGCCGCCGCGACACGTCAGCGTAAACTCCGACCGTCGCCACGGCAACCCCGCCGTCAACAAACCTGGGACCACGATCCGCATCGCTCCCCCACCGACGCACGAAAGGGAGGACAGGGCGGTCAGTTTGACCATCCCGACCCACACAGCCATCCATCTCCAAAGGCATGGATTGCCAGAGATCGGATGGCCTACGTGCGCCGGGCAGCGACTATGGGACCGCCCACTCCGGGATCGTCCCATCCTGGCTCCTTCCAGGGGCGGATGTGACGTCACACGTGGTGTGGCTTACCAGATCTCCCCGCATACAAGTCCCAGAATGCCTCTGGGAAGCCTGACGATCTATGTACCAAATGGTAAACTTGAAAGCAAAAGAGAAAAAGGAAGATGTAAATAGTAACATATATTGGACATACTATATTACATAGACTCTATAATGTATCTAAATATTGCTTTAGATTCATTGGTGTTTAACATTGCTGTTAATCATGCAGAACAAAAAGAATGTACTGTCACATAATACAGTTATATTAACAGACTCTTTGTTATACATTCACATATATTGTTGGTGATAATACAGCATCAATTACAGAAGATTGCTTTATATAATAGCACTTTTGATTTTATTTTGCTTATCATATCTTGAGTCATGATGTCACTGATGTTTCAAATGGTATCTTGTTATCACTTTTTGGAAACCAATATACCAACTGAATTTAGTAAATTAGGATAAATAGGAATATGAGATATAGAATCATTTTATTCCCTAGTCAATGCATGAATTCCTAGTATAAAAATAATAATAACTTTTAAGGCTTGATATAAAGGAAAAAACATATCCAACCAACCATGAGAAGAATATATACTCTCAAAATGGCTGTAGCCAGTGGCATGCATCAAATGTTTCAAACGTGACATCATAGCTCAGATTTTTAGGCATAATACAATTTTAGGTAAAAAGGGGGGGGGGAAAGGGAAAAAGGGAACAAGAAGGATAGAGAAAAAGAGAGACATAAAGACCTAATGCAAAGTTTTTTGTTTTAAGTCATTTTCCACTCAGATTTTCCCGATACAAACCCCTCCAAGAAGAAACGTAGCTCTCAGGAAGAGGGCCCACATGAAAATCAATACAAAAAACGAGTCACTGAAAAAGCAACACATGCACCCCCACCTTTAAAAACTTCACTGGTGACAGGTAATACTACTGGTGGTTTGGCTTCTTCTTCTCTATCTCTTCTACCTCCTTCTCGAAGCGACACATTCACTCCTCACAATTCCAATATGCTTTCTATTCATGAAGGCAATACTTCTGAATCAATGTCCACCTCTCTCTCTGGTTTTTCTCGTCCTACTGTGGACCCTCTGCTACCCAGCTAACACAATTTGTCGATAAAAAAGATACGAGTTCCACTTTAAATATTGTAAATTTGTCTAGTTACCCTTTGAATGATGTGGAGAGGCGCGTTCTGATGCGAGGATTACGTTTTTGTCCAAATGAAGATATAGATAATTTTGAGGTCATCAAGGACCTTCAACTTTTTGCCAGAAAATTAATTTTGAAACAAATGTATAATAAAAAAAGTTCAGAGCCAAGCACACAGCTAGAGAAAAAAGAAGAAGAGGCAGTAAATACCTTAGTTAGCCTCCTCGAGGAAAATGATCCTCCTGATCTCATTGATCAAGTCAATCTAGAAGATCTTCTAGTGGGTGAGGGCATGAAAAATAGGGACCCCTCGACATTGATAGCCACCGGTAAAAACAAAAAGAAATCAGACTTTTTTCCTGCACTCAATATTAATCCTAACGTTCAAGCTTTTATCAATTTCACCACTAATGAAATAAAAAAGATTAAACCAAAAAAATCCACGGGCAATTTATCACGAGAAGAACTTTACGGAATCTATCTGACAATACCGACCTTGTCATAAAACAATCAGACAAAGGCGGTAATATTGTCCTAATGGACAAGGAGATCTACGTCAGTATGTGTATGAGAATTCTAAATAACACAGAATGGTACAAACCAATAACAGCATCAAAAATTAAAAATTTCTGTATTGAATTCTACCATCTAGTCGATACTGCCCGAACCAATAATGTTCTTAATAAGAGTGATTGGGAATTTATACGTACTAAAATACCACGCACTACCACGTTCTATGCCCTTCCGAAATTGCATAAAAGCCTATCGCAACCAACAGGACGCCCAATAATATTGGGTAATGGCTCACTAACTGAAAACCTTAGCCAATTTATAGATAATTTTTTACGTCCATATGTTATAAGTTTACCAAGTTATGTAAAAGACACTATTCATTTGCTTCAAAATGTAGAGGGAATACAAGTTCCCCTACATACATACCTGGTGGCTATCGATGTCGAGGCCCTATACAGTTCCATCCCCCACGACAAAGGCTTGGCCTGTATCCAACACATATTGTCACAGAATTGCCGATATGATTGGCCTCTAAACAATTTTCTCTTGGATTCTCTCAGCTTCATACTGCACCACAACTTCTTCACCTTCAATGGTTCCCACTACCTCCAGGTACAGGGCGTTGCGATGGGGACAGGCTGTGCCCCATCGTACGCAAACCTGTACCTGGGGGAGTGGGAACGCTCCCTGTACACGGGGGATATTGGAGGTGATGGTATGGAACATGCCATAATATGGCTAAGATATATCGATGACGTCCTAATGATTTGGGACGGTAATCTGTCTGAGCTCGACCAGTTTCTCAAAAAACTGAACAATAATACATTCAATCTAAAATTCACTGCAAATTGGGATCCAGATGTAATTACCTTTCTGGATATCCAATTATATAAGGATTCAGAGGGATTTTTAAGAAGTAATTTATATAGAAAGCCAACGGCAGGGAACTGCATATTACATGCCATCAGTTTCCATCCAAAACCACTTATAAACTCCATACCTTTCAGTCAATATTTAAAAATCAGGAGAAATTGTTCGCGCGAACAGGACTATAAAAAAGAAGCTGATGATCTGAGAAAAAGACTATCAGATCGAGGATACTCCAAGTCTTGTTTGAAAAAAGCTTTTCATAAAGCCAATGAAAAAAACAGGCATGAACTTCTTTTTAAAACACGGACAAAAAAAGAGACAGACGATGCTCCTCGCATCATTACGCGTTTCTCTAATCAGCAAAGGGATATTCAACGTGTCATAGAAAAATATTGGCACCTCCTAAAAATGGATTCAAATGTTAACCAATTTGTTTCTGAAAAACCACATTTTACTTTTAAACGCGCAACATCCTTAAAAGACAAGCTTGTTGCTAGCGAATTCAAAACTGGACCCTCAAGGGATGCATGTAAATATCAAGGTACCTTCAAATGTGGGGGATGCCAATACTGTCAATTCATGAATGTGAGGAAGGGTATTAAATTGCCGAATGGAGAGCTATATCGTCCACACCATTTTGCAAACTGCAAGACCCAAGGGGTGGTTTATATGCTCAAATGTGAATGCCCCTCCTTCTATATAGGAAAAACTAAGTTAGAATTCTGGCAGAGGGCATACAAACACATCCACTCAATGAAAACTAAAAATTCGGACCTGCCCCTAGGCAGACATGTCATCCAGATGCATGATGGGAGATTTCCTAAAATCTCCTTCATCATCTTAGACAGGGTCCATATAGGTATTCGAGGTGGGGACTGGAATAAAATCCTGCTTCAAAAAGAACAGAAATGGATTTTCAGACTCCAAGCCACCACACCTCCAGGCTTGAATGAGATGATCTCATACAAACCCTTCTTGGAGGGGTTTGTATCGGGAAAATCTGAGTGGAAAATGACTTAAAACAAAAAACTTTGCATTAGGTCTTTATGTCTCTCCTTTTCTCTATCCTTCTTGTCCCCTTTTTCCCTTCCCCCCCCCCCTTTTTACCTAAAATTGTATTATGCCTAAAAATCTGAGCTATGATGTCACGTTTGAAACATTTGATGCATGCCACTGGCTACAGCCATTTTGAGAGTATATATTCTTCTCATGGTTGGTTGGATATGTTTTTTCCTTTATATCAAGCCTTAAAAGTTATTATTATTTTTATACTAGGAATTCATGCATTGACTAGGGAATAAAATGATTCTATATCTCATATTCCTATTTATCCTAATTTACTAAATTCAGTTGGTATATTGGTTTCCAAAAAGTGATAACAAGATACCATTTGAAACATCAGTGACATCATGACTCAAGATATGATAAGCAAAATAAAATCAAAAGTGCTATTATATAAAGCAATCTTCTGTAATTGATGCTGTATTATCACCAACAATATATGTGAATGTATAACAAAGAGTCTGTTAATATAACTGTATTATGTGACAGTACATTCTTTTTGTTCTGCATGATTAACAGCAATGTTAAACACCAATGAATCTAAAGCAATATTTAGATACATTATAGAGTCTATGTAATATAGTATGTCCAATATATGTTACTATTTACATCTTCCTTTTTCTCTTTTGCTTTCAAGTTTACCATTTGGTACATAGATCGTCAGGCTTCCCAGAGGCATTCTGGGACTTGTATGCGGGGAGATCTGGTAAGCCACACCACGTGTGACGTCACATCCGCCCCTGGAAGGAGCCAGGATGGGACGATCCCGGAGTGGGCGGTCCCATAGTCGCTGCCCGGCGCACGTAGGCCATCCGATCTCTGGCAATCCATGCCTTTGGAGATGGATGGCTGTGTGGGTCGGGATGGTCAAACTGACCGCCCTGTCCTCCCTTTCGTGCGTCGGTGGGGGAGCGATGCGGATCGTGGTCCCAGGTTTGTTGACGGCGGGGTTGCCGTGGCGACGGTCGGAGTTTACGCTGACGTGTCGCGGCGGCCGGCCCCGATTGGTTGGCATCCCGTGGGGCCGCCCTCCGCACCGCCCCCTCAGGGGACCCTCCCTTGACGCACACACCTGCTTCAGATCCGTCAATTCAGCCTATGAGCCTAAATAAAAAGACATCCCTCCCACAAACATTTAGGCGTTCTCATTTCACAGGAGGAGAGGGACACACACTCTGCAATCGGCCTGATAAGTTTTAAAAGGTAATTTGGAAATATATAAACCATTGAAGATATTCATAGATGTCTACATTTCTCAGTCTGATTTCCTTCTTAGAAATACAGACTAAGATCATTTATTCACTCCTTTGTTTGAATAAATACATACATATTTTTTGATATATATTTTTATATTCCAAATAGATGGTTCCTTTGTTTCTTTGGAAACCATATGGCTATTGAAAACATTTTGCAAGTGTGATTTTTTGATCCGTCCTCCCCTCCAAAGCTTCCTTTTCTGCCAACACACTATTATAAGGTGGGTTTTCTTTTGAATGCACAGATTTCTCTTGCAAAGGGAATAATATATACCCTGTGAGATTATATCTATCTAGGATTGTTTAAACTCATTTTCTAGGCACATTGCTTAGGCGACCACCCAATATGCAGGGATATGTAAATCAAAAATCCCAGAAACCTGTTTTAAATATTAATATGCTAAGAGATATATCTTCTTTATATTATTATTTCTTGACTAAGAAATCACTTTACCAACAAACAAGATTATAATATATATACTCTCTAATGCAATTTTTTCAGAATGACGGATTTGATGAGCTGGTGCGTTTTGGGTATGGACCCCGTGTAGTGATTTGGTGTTCTGTCCTGCGTTTCTGTCCTTATCTCGGCTCCTAATCCAGTACTGATTCACCCATTTCTCTCTTCCCCCTTTTGGATTGAGTAGGAGTGATTTGAATCTCCAGCACAACCCCCGTGCATATCTCCTAGCATGTGATCCTGGGAAACGCCAAAACGATCAAGTTTTTAAAGACGACTCTTTGCAGATCGAATGACAAAAAAGACATGGTATGTGTATGGTGAAATATGTTGAACAATATATAATGAAAAATAAATTATATATAATTAGAATTTGTACCATGATATAAAATTAACAATTTTGTCTCTGTCTTTGTAGAACAGTGTAAAATAGTTATAAACAGTCAATTGGGACCAAGGTTTAAAGAGACCCCTGAAGAAGAGTGTCATTTGAAACGCGTAGGGTCTTCAAAACCATACTGCAGGTTCCCCCATGTCAAAATGATCATTGGGTCTAACAACATAAAGAGTCGCCAAAATTTTTAACGTTTTTCTCAAAATTGTGCAATTGTGTAACATTTTTGGTCCTTTTGCCAATTACTGTATATATACATATATTGTGTTTATCATTAATAAATTATCTTTTTTTCTATACCCTCCTGTGTCGTTACCCGTTACAGTCCCAATCTGGGGGATTCTGTCCATGTATATGCTTTTAACTAGCTAAAGGGATGAGGGTTTAAAACGATCCAGCAATTCTTTAAACCTATCCAACTCCCACACCCCTTCCTGTTATCTATTCTCTAAAAGAGGGGGGGGGGGTTACTGGGAGGTGGGAAGAGGGTGGAACCCAATGACAGCGCTCGGAGGTGGGTAGGGGGTGGAGACAAGAAGTGACTCAGAAGAGGGGAGTACCTGCACCTATTCTCAGGGGAAAAAAAGCTGGCCAGACTTGGAAAGCCGCAAGGATCTAAGATATCCAGTGCATCGCCCAGTTGATTGTAATTCTCACAGGAACAGAAAATAATAAAAAAATTTTAAAAAATTCCATTTAAAAAAGGAAAAAAATGCCAGGACCAGAGATCCCAGCAGGGAACCAGATCCTTACTCCTGACTAGGCAGAAATAACTGAGATCCTATAGCAGGAAGTGGGAAGTAAACCCTCTAGGACTGCCCTAGGGGCGTAGTCAAATTTGTTTCCGCCTGGTCCTACTCCTATGGAGAGAGGCATAACCCAAGGGTCAAAAAAGATATGGAACTGTGTCCGTCAGTAAAAGAAAGAGAAAATTGGGGTAACTTTACTGTTTCATTTTTTTTTAATTCATGAATATTTCTTTTCCCAATAAAATTGCGTTTGAAAAACCGCTGTGCAAATACCGTGTGACATAAAAAAAAAATGCAACACACACCATTTTATTCTATAGGGTATCGGCTAAAAAAAAAAATATATAATGTTTGGGGGTTCAAATTATTTTTACATGTAGGAGCGAAGTGTCAAAATAGGTTTGGGAAGGAGATGGTTAAAGTGAAATTCTTTGGTTTTTTAAGTTAAAAATAACAAGCATGTAATATTTACCTCCTCTGTGCAGTTGGTTTTGCACCGAGCAGCCCAGATCCTCCTCTTCTTGGGTCCTTCGCTGACTCTCCTGGCCCCTCCCCCAGTGTAAAAATAAAAAATAAATAAAAATAAAATAAACAACAAAAAGTTAAAACGCCCCTGTCCCGTCGTGCTCGCACACAGAAGCGAACGCATACGTAGGTCGGATCCACATATGTAAACGACGTTCAAACCACACATGTGGGTTATCCTAGCGAATGTTAGAGTGAGAGCAATAATTCTAGCACTGGACCCCCTCTGTAACTCTAAACTGGTAACCTGTAAACATTTTTTTTAAAGCGTAGCCTATGGAGATTTTTAGGTACTGAAGTTTGGCGCCATTCCAGTGTGGGCAATTTTAAAGCGTAACATGTTAGGAATCTATTTACTCAAAGTAACATCATCTTTCATATTATACAAAAGAATTTGCCCACTTTACAGTTTTTTTTTTACTGGTTTTTTTTTTTTTTTTTTTAATTCATGAAAGTGGTTTTTTTCCCCAAAAAAAGAGTGTTTGAAAAATTGTTTGTGCAAATACCGTGTGACATAAAAAATAGCAATGACCACCATTTTATTCCATAGGGTCTCTGCTAATATATATATAATGTTTGGGGGTTCTGAGTAATTTGCTAGCAAAATAAATGCTGATTTTTACATGTAGGAGAGGAATGCCAGAATTCGCCCGGTATGGAAGTGGTCGCTAAAATAATAAACATTATTATATTATTATTATGATACAGGATTTAGTGCAACATATAAATCCAATTATGTTTTTCTAAAAATCTTGATTTTATTATCACCTAAATTCTCATTAAAACAATCTATAAAGGAGTTATTTTTGTTGTTGTTACAGAAGAGCTCAACATTTGCATCAAGAAATTCTAAACACATTCACATGAATTAAGGTGGTTCTAAAGGAAAAACTTTTTTAAAAATAATATACATTATTAAATTATTATTATTATGATTATACAGGATTTAGTGACAACAGTTTGCGCAGCGCTATACAACGTTAGGGCAACACGTTATACTTACCTGCTCTATGCAATGGTACTGCACAGAGCAGCCCAGATCCTCCTCCTCTGGTGCCCCCTGCTGGTGCTCTCCAGTGCTGCCAAGGTGTGCGAAAGTGCACAGCCGCCCGATCGTTTCCATCTGACAGCCAACAGTCGGCTTGTCAGATTTGCACACATTCCCGGCTGATACAGTGTGTGTAAACCCCCCCCCCCCTACTGCTGCTGACGTATGGCGTATGTTTACCTCTCATGTTTACCTTTCGAGATCCAGTCAAGAACGCTTCCTGACGACCCCCACCCTTCCCTTGGTCATCGAGTTCTGACCTTACCTCCATCCCTACCCCCCCCCCCCCCGTTTTGCCCACTCCCAGTTCGATTTGCCCCACGCAAGATTGAAAATGGTTATACGATAATTGTATGTACCTGCTTTGACATTGTGCATTGTTTGTTATGCTTGACAAATTTTAAATAAAAAAAAAAGGATAGAATACAATAGGAGTAAAACAGAGCAGAATACAAAACAAAGGAATAGAACAGAATAAAATAAAAAAGAATATAACCATCTTCTGAAATTCGTATTTAAACAGAGTCTATTGAATTTGAATACAATAGAAAACAATACAATAGAAAAGAATAGAATAGAAAATAAAAAAAATAGAATAGAAAAAACAATAGAATAGAATGGAATAAAAAAAATATAATCATCTTCCAAAATTTGAATTTCAAATAAAATAAATTTGATTCAAATGCAATTCAAATCTATTGATTAATATTATTAATTTGAATTTAAATGAACAAAACTAATTCCGAAAACAAATTAAACAAATTTAACTAAACAAATTTATGTATATAACGAATCAAAATGAAACTAACCAAAGTTTTTCATTCTGCACATGTCTACACAGGATCCATGCCTTACCTCCAGACAGAACGGCGACTATCGGGTTGAGGTCAGGACTCTGTACAGGCCAGTAAACTTCCTCCACCCCAAACTTGCTCATCTATGTCTTAATAGACTTTTCTTTGTGCACTGATGTGCGGTCATGTTGGAACAGGAAGGGGCCATCCCCAAACTGTTCCCACAAGGTTGGAAGAAGTTGTCCAAAATGTCTTGATATGCTGACACATTAAGAGTTCCCTTTACTTGAACTTTGGGGCCCAACTCAACCCCTGAAAAACAACCCCAAACCATATTCGAGTTTGGGGTGGAGGAACTTGACTGGCCTGCACAGAGTCCTAACTTCAACCCGATAGAATACCTTTGGGATGAATTAGAGGAGAGACTGCAAGCCAGGCCTTCTTGCCCAACATCAGTGCCTGACCTCACAAATGTGCTTCTGGAAGAATGGTCAAACATTCCCATAGACACACTGCTAAACCTTGTGGACATCCTTCCTAGAAGAGTTGAAGCTGTTATAGCTGCAAAGGGTAGGCCTAAGACTGGGATGTCCCCTACCGAGGAAGTCAAAGGAGCATTACGCTCGACGTAACGCGTATAGGGGGGCGGAGCGTGCGTGGCCGACGCAGAGTCTCTCTCTGGTAACAGATCATCACTTTTTGATTATATTTCTGGCGCATCACATTTTGGTATGATCTAAGACTGGGATGCCATTAAAGTTTATGTGCATGTCCCAATACTTTTGACATATAGTGTATCTTGCTTAGCTCAATGGACACATCAGGAACCCCTAAAGGTACAATGAACCAAGACTGATAAAACATTGCTAAATTTAAAATTAATTATCTGACTTTCCCTTACACTTTTACATTGACATTAAAGGTGTGGATTACATTAAATTGTAACATTATTTGTCGTGTGTTTTAGCAGTTTTCTTACAGACATTTTGATGTCCTTGTTTCTAAGGCTGTAAATGAATGGGTTGAGCATTGGGATAATGACACCATACACCACACTGATGTCCCGATCGTATGTCGGTGAGTAGATGGATTTTGGCCGAAAATACATAAATATGATTGTGCTGTAGAGGAGGATGACCATGGTGAGGTGAGATGAGCAAGTAGAGAAGGTCTTCCTCCTTCCTTGAGACGACTTTAGAGCCAACACTGCTCTGATAATTAGTACATAGGATACAAGGATAAATAATATGGGGCAAAATACCACAATGGAGGCCTCAATGAAGCCAGCCTGGT
This sequence comes from Pelophylax lessonae, assembly GCF_965119305.1. Classification (NCBI taxonomy): domain Eukaryota; kingdom Metazoa; phylum Chordata; class Amphibia; order Anura; family Ranidae; genus Pelophylax; species Pelophylax lessonae. The sequence continues at coordinate 36,592,516 of NC_138774.1, forward strand.
TTAGAGTTTCTGAACCACCTGAACAGGATAGCTGCATCATTACAGGGAGATCACAAAAGTAGTGGTCAATAACCCATCTACAGAATGGCCGATAAGTAGTCAGCACAATGCAGAAAGCAGAGTGGAGGCACACGATGGTCCAACAGAAAGCCACCAGACAGTTACAGGTTCTACTGTTCATAATTATCAGGTAACGAAGAGGAAAACAAACTGCACATAATCGGTCAAATGCCATGATGGTCAACAAATAACTGTCCATGTTGGCCACTACCAGAAACAGGAATAGCTGGACAATACAGCCATGGATGGAGATGTGGGTGTCTCCAGACAGGAGGCCGTACAACGTCCTGGGGATGATTATGGAAGTAAAACATATATCCACAAAGGCAAGGTTCCCCATCAAGACATACATTGGGGTCTGAAGTTGTGACTGTGAAACAATAAGCACGAGGATAAACATGTTTCCTGCAATACAGAAGATATATGAAGCCAAGAAGAAGGAGGAGAGAGGAAGGAGAAGGTGGGGTGTATCAGAAAATCCCAACAGGACAAAGCCAGCAAGAGTCTTATTCTCAAGGGCCTCCATGTGTATATTGTCCAGTTATGAATATGAAGAAAAGACTGGGATCACATCATGGGGCAAAAACATCTGAAGGAATATATAACCTGTGTTTGGGAAAAAAAAAAAAATAATGGAGCATAAGACATTACAGAAAAAGAAGACAATGCAGTACAAAGAGTACTGAACAGAAAGAGTTGAATAAGACATTAAAGCTGATCTAAACCCATAAATTACACCAAAAATCTTGTTGCACATTCTCCTTTAACCTCCCTGGCGGTATGATTCTTTTGGATTTTAGGTGCTGAAAGCGGTACCATTATTTTGCATGTAATTCTTGTGAATGAGCAGCCCAAACCAACTGTATACATTTATTATATATATATTTATACGTATATATATATATATATATATATATATATATATATATATATATATATATATATATATATATATATATAATATGTATACAGTTGGTTTGGGCTGCTCATTCACAAGAATTATGTATATATATATATATATATATACGTGTGTGTATATATATATATATATATATATATATATATATATATAAATATATACATATATATGTATATATATAATTATATATACGTATATATATTTACATAAAAAGTACAGTAAAACTGCAGGAAAGGGCACTGGGGGGCATTGTAATGTGATTTTTTTTTATTTTAAACGGTATCAGTGTGTTTGGTGTGTTTTACATTCGAATTTTCCCGCCGGTTCCACCCCCCGGCGGACGTCACGTCGCCGGAGACGGAAGCCGGGGCTCGCAGACGATCGGGAGGAAGCTCCGCCGCCGCATACCGCCCGCATTCTTCGCTGGATCCCGGAGAAAAGGTAAGTAAAACCTCTTCCAGCATCCAGCAATCTTCCTAGCGCTACCCCGAGTGTGACTCGGGGTTACCGCTTTTGGCTCTAAAATCTAACCCCGAGTCACACTCGGGAATACCGCTAGGAAGGTTAACAGGCATCACTAAATGGCGGACCGCGGTCCTACTCCGGACCGAGTCAACTTCCTTTCCAGACTGCCACAGTGCCACCATTTACGAGCCGTTCTGCCCAGAGCTGTCCCCAGCTCCTCTGTCATTCTCATTATCACACAGCTGTCAGTGGGAGGTGGGACAGCTCTGGATAGAGGGCGAGGGCCACCCAAGTTAACAAGCAGGAAATTAGTTGCTAGGATGCAGGGCAGTCCTAGCAGCCAGTCACTAGCTTGCAGCTCCTGCCCTCTGGCCAAAACTGCCATGCTGCCCATCCTCTTCACTGTCTGTGTAAGGTAGGACAGGAATGCAGGGGGGGGGGGCTATGTAAAGAGGGGCTGAGGACAATAGTGGGATCACTGAAAACTGTAATGGGGGCTCAGGACAGTTAAGGAGGGAGCTCAGGACAGTAATGAAGGGCCTCAGGACAGTAATGGTGGGACTCAGGACAGTTAATAGGGGCTCAGGATAGTTGAGGGGGGAACTTAGGACATTAATGGGGTGGCTGAGGACAGTAATGGAGGGGACTGAGGACAATTAAGGGGATTCAGAAAAGTAATGGGGGGGGACTGAGGACAGTAATGATGGGACTCAGGACACTTAAAGGGGAGCTCAGGACAGTAATGGGGGGACTAGGGACAGTAATTAGGAGAGCTCAGGATATTAATGGGATTGCTGAGGACAATAATGGGGAATTAATGGCACCCCCATGCACCTGCTAAAGGGCAGCGCATTTCTGTTCCCCAGCCACAGAGATGTGAACCTAGCCTAAGAAGAGAAAAAGGAGAAATGGGCCAACAGGACTTCAAATGAGGCCAATCACTTCAAAATTCAGTAGTACACATGATAGTGAATTGATTGCGTAATAAAAAATTCCATAATAACAATTTTACATACATGATAAAATGCATGTTAAAAAACATTTCATTGAGTTGATCCATAATGGATAATTTTCATAGACACTAAAACTTCATAAAATGATCTAATGGCGTTCGTATGCACGATATTTTTGAATTTACATGATTATGACAGATGGAACTGCATGATTGAATAATGGTCCAAACATTTGTGGGCATCCTGTAACTCTACGTGTTTTGTGGATCAATGTCCACTTCCTTTAGGAGTAGATGTGCACAAATTAATAGGTCAGCTCAAGAGAGGGAAGAGAAGGGGGAAGGGAAGTCTTGCAGTCTTGTAGATGGGGGGCACCAAAGAATGTTTCCCCCGGGGGCTGTGGTTATGTGACCCAAACGGACTCCGAGGGCAAGTGGACGGCAGACCAGGTGACTATAATAGGGTGAATCCATAATTTGAGTACATGGGAGATGGCACATTGGCCAGTAGTAATATGATTATGACAGATGGAGCTGCATGATTGAACATTGCATAATGATCCAAACATTACACAATAAATTCACTATAATGTGTACTACTGAATTTTGAAGTGAATGGTCTCATTTAATATCCCGGTGACCCATGTTTCTCCTTTTTCTGCTTACATAATTGGGATGGAGGCTAATGTTGCCACAGACCACATCCATTTCTTTAGCCTAAGAAGAGAGGGGCAGCTGTGATGGGAAGGATATGACTCATAACGGAAACATGCGACTCAGACCTCTGCCGGAAGATAATTTTACGAACTTGACCTCTGTGAATTTTAATTCAATACCACCATCCTATAATGTAAAACACTGTAATCCTTTTTTGTGTATGTCCTACCTTTAGTTAATTATGCCAGGCAGGAAGATGTATCCTGCAGGCCTTGCAAGCTTGGGTCATAGCCACAGAAATTAAAAAGTGTCCAGGCTGGTCGGAAGCAGGGTGGGGAAAACTTACGACCACCAAGGAGCCCATATTTTCAGAAATTTTGCATGGGAGTCATGTAAAATACTGGACATCTTTTCATTGATCATCAAGCTGGTCAGGTTCAAATAGAACATTTTTGAGACAGATAGAGCTTTCATTTTGTAAAATGTAATTACCACTTTTTTTGAATTTTTGCTAAATAAACAAAAATTTAAAAAAAAAACATTTTTTTTTTCTGCTATAAGTTTTTTCAAAAAAATAATCTTTCTTCATAATTAGGGTTGAGCGAACACCTAGATGTCCGTGTTCGACGGGTTCGGCCGAACTTTAAAAAAAAGTCCGGGTCCGTGTCCCGGACTTTTACCGAACTTTTCCCGGACACCGAACCCCATTGAAGTCAATGGGGACCCGAACTTTAAGGCACTAAAATGGCTCTAAAACACCAAAGGAAAGGGCTAGAGTGCTGCAAATGGCAGCAAAACGTAATTAAGAGCATGGCAAGTGCTCTGCAAACAAATGTGGATAGGGAAATAACTTAAAACAACAAAAAAAAAACAGAAAAATAAAACAATGTTCTTCTTCATCTCTGAAGGACGAGGCCCATATGGAGTAGGAGGGAGGTTGAGGTGGTGGTGGATGTGGCGGTGACATAGGCGTGCGCACAGGGTGTGCTGGGTGTGCCTGGGCACACCCTAATCACCTAGGGCACATAGCATTGCCAGTGAGGAGATGGGAAAGATCTCCCTGGGACCTGCTCTGCTCTATTTCTCCTTGCCTACAGGTACATGGCCCCGATACATTACTCTCCCTGCTGGCAAACACATGCATGTGTATTTCAACTTTGGGGTGCACACCTTAATGCAATAGGCTGCGCACACCTATGGGCGGTGTAGGTGGAAGCGGCGGTGGAGGAGGACCAGGGCCGGATTAACAGCATCATGGGCTTGGTGCTGAGGATTTTGAAGGGCCTTAAGGGCCGTGCCTTGCCATGCACCCAGAGGAGGAAGGGTGCAGCCATGCATGCCTAATTCAACATGGGATGCTGTCTCTGAAGCCCATAAACACATCCATGCATCGCCAACTGTCCCTCCTTGTCCGGCCTTCACGCTGTGTGGGGAGGTTCTGAGGGTGCTGCCTGGGGAAGCGAGCATAGAAGCCAGACTTCTGTGTTTACAAGTGACAGAAGAGCGGTAACAGTGAATATGGCCAACCCGGGGCCTATATAAAAGGTAGGGGCCTGGAGCTGCAGCTCCAATAGCCCCTACATTAATCTGGCCCTGAGGAGGAGGACGAGGTAGCCAACACTGCTTCTTTTCAAAAATTTTAAATGAGGGTACACCCCAAAAGAGTGAGAAAGAGCAAAAATGGAACAATGGGTGGGTAAGGTCGGTATCCATTGCTATTCTGCATAAGGTACGGAAAAGTCCCGTGGGATCCATGCCTGGTTCATTTTAATGAACGTGAGCTTGTCCACATTGTCTCTGGACAGGCGGCTGCGCTTGTCTGTTATAACGCCCCCAGCCGTGCTAAATACCCGTTCAGATAATACACTGGCTGCAGGGCACGCCAGCACCTCCAAGGCGTAAAGGGCAAGCTCAAGCCATGTGCCCAATTTGGAGACCCAGAAGTTGAAGGGGGCAGACCCGTCATTCACTACATGTAGGCGTGTGCACACATACTGCTCCACCATGTTGGTAAAATGCTGCCTCCTGCTAAGACGTTCCATCTGAGCTGCTGGTGCTGCTGTTTGTTGTGGCGTGCTGACAAAGCTTTTCCACATTTCGGCCATGCTAACCCTGCCTTCTGAGGTGCTGGCGGTGCCCTGGTTGCGTTGGCGACCTCCTCCTCCTCCTCCTCTGCCTTGTGCTTCCACTGTGGCCCCGCTGTCAGATGGGAATGCCAGCAGCATGGCGTCTACCAGCGTGCGCTTGTACTCGCGCATCTTGCGATCGCGCTCCAGTGAGTGAATTAAGGACGGTACGTTGTCCTTGTAACGGGGATCCAGCAGCGTGGCCACCCAGTAATCAGCACAAGTTAGAATGTGGGCAACTCGGCGGTCGTTGTGGAGACACTGCAGCATGTAATCGCTCATGTGTGCCAGGCTGCCCAGAGGCGACGAAAGGCTGTCCTCTGTGGGAGGTGTATCGTCCGTGTCCTCTGTATCCCCCCAGCCACGCACCAGTGATGGCCATGAGCTGGCCTGGGTGCCACCCTGCTGTGAACATGGTTCCATCTCCTCCTCCAGCTCCTCCTCCTCCTCATCCTCCTCATCCTCCAGAACTGTGCCCCTGCTGGACAATTGCGTCCCTGGCGTTTGCGTGTGCAGGAACCCACCCTCGGAGCCCCTTGCGAATGACTGCCCTGAAAGCCTTGGAAATGTTACCTCTTCATCCTCCTCCTCCTCCTCATCCTGTGCCACATCCTCTTCCATCATCGCCCGAATTGTTTTTTCAAGGAGGCATAGAAGTGGGATAGTTAAGCTGAGAACGGCGTCATTGCCACTGGCCATGTTGGTGGAGTACTCAAAACAGCGCAACAAGGCACACAGGTCTCGCATGGAGGCCCAGTTAAATTAAATAGCGGAATAGAAAATATGATCCAAAAAAAGTGTATGTATATCACACGTACACAACCACACTGGGCCCCAATTACTATTGTTTGTACCCCTAAAAGGCTAGATGAGGAGTAGGGGGAGTATGGAACAGGCAGCACCCTCAAACCTTCAGAAGTATGAGATGAACCCCAACAACTTGGAAAGGTGGATCTCTCTCACACGTACCGACACAGACTATCCCGCAATTCAATTGATCCTCAAAGGTTTTTTATTGAATAGCGGAATAGGAAATATGATCAAAAAAAGTGTATGTATCTCGCACGTACACAACCACACTAGGCCCCAATTACTATTGTTTGTACCCCTAAAAGGCTAGATGAGGAGTAGGGGGGGTATGGAACAGGCAGCACCCTCAAACCTTCAGAAGTATGAGATGAACCCCAACAACTTGGAAAGGTGGATCTCTCTCACACGTACCGACACAGACTATCCCCCAATTTAACTGATCCCCAAAGGTTTTTGATTAAATAGCGGAATAGAAAATATGATCCAAAAAAAGTGTATGTATATCACACGTACACAACCACACTGGGCCCCAATTACTATTGTTTGTACCCCTAAAAGGCTAGATGAGGAGTAGGGGGAGTATGGAACAGGCAGCACCCTCAAACCTTCAGAAGTATGAGATGAACCCCAACAACTTGGAAAGGTGGATCTCTCTCACACGTACCGACACAGACTATCCCGCAATTCAATTGATCCTCAAAGGTTTTTATTGAATAGCGGAATAGGAAATATGATCAAAAAAAGTGTATGTATCTCGCACGTACACAACCACACTAGGCCCCAATTACTATTGTTTGTACCCCTAAAAGGCTAGATGAGGAGTAGGGGGGGTATGGAACAGGCAGCACCCTCAAACCTTCAGAAGTATGAGATGAACCCCAACAACTTGGAAAGGTGGATCTCTCTCACACGTACCGACACAGACTATCCCCCAATTTAACTGATCCCCAAAGGTTTTTGATTAAATAGCGGAATAGAAAATATGATCCCAAAAAAGTGTATGTATATCACACGTACACAACCACACTGGGCCCCAATTACTATTGTTTGTACCCCTAAAAGGCTAGATGAGGAGTAGGGGGAGTATGGAACAGGCAGCACCCTCAAACCTTCAGAAGTATGAGATGAACCCCAACAACTTGGAAAGGTGGATCTCTCTCACACGTACCAACACAGACTATCCCCCAATTTAACTGATCCCCAAAGGTTTTTGATTAAATAGCGGAATAGAAAATATGATCCAAAAAAAGTGTATGTATATCACACGTACACAACCACACTAGGCCCCAAATACTATTGTTTGTACCCCTAAAAGGCTAGGAGTAGGGGGAGTATGGAACAGGCAGCACCCTCAAACCTTCAGAAGTATGAGATGAACCCCAACAACTTGGAAAGGTGGATCTCTCTCACACGTACCAACACAGACTATCCCCCAATTTAACTGATCCCCAAAGGTTTTTGATTAAATAGCGGAATAGAAAATATGATCCCAAAAAAGTGTATGTATATCACACGTACACAACCACACTAGGCCCCAATTACTATTGTTTGTACCCCTAAAAGGCTAGATGAGGAGTAGGGGGAGTATGGAACAGGCAGCACCCTCAAACCTTCAGAAGTATGAGATGAACCCCAACAACTTGGAAAGGTGGATCTCTCTCACACGTACCAACACAGACTATCCCCCAATTTAACTGATCCCCAAAGGTTTTTGATTAAATAGCGGAATAGAAAATATGATCCCAAAAAAGTGTATGTATATCACACGTACACAACCACACTAGGCCCCAATTACTATTGTTTGTACCCCTAAAAGGCTAGGAGTAGGGGGAGTATGGAACAGGCAGCACCCTCAAACCTTCAGAAGTATGAGATGAACCCCAACAACTTGGAAAGGTGGATCTCTCTCACACGTACCAACACAGACTATCCCCCAATTTAACTGATCCCCAAAGGTTTTTGATTAAATAGCGGAATAGAAAATATGATCCCAAAAAAGTGTATGTATATCACACGTACACAACCACACTAGGCCCCAATTACTATTGTTTGTACCCCTAAAAGGCTAGGAGTAGGGGGAGTATGGAACAGGCAGCACCCTCAAACCTTCAGAAGTATGAGATGAACCCCAACAACTTGGAAAGGTGGATCTCTCTCACACGTACCAACACAGACTATCCCCCAATTTAACTGATCCCCAAAGGTTTTTGATTAAATAGCGGAATAGAAAATATGATCCCAAAAAAGTGTATGTATATCACACGTACACAACCACACTAGGCCCCAATTACTATTGTTTGTACCCCTAAAAGGCTAGGAGTAGGGGGAGTATGGAACAGGCAGCACCCTCAAACCTTCAGAAGTATGAGATGAACCCCAACAACTTGGAAAGGTGGATCTCTCTCACACGTACCAACACAGACTATCCCCCAATTTAACTGATCCCCAAAGGTTTTTGATTAAATAGCGGAATAGAAAATATGATCCCAAAAAAGTGTATGTATATCACACGTACACAACCACACTAGGCCCCAATTACTATTGTTTGTACCCCTAAAAGGCTAGGAGTAGGGGGAGTATGGAACAGGCAGCACCCTCAAACCTTCAGAAGTATGAGATGAACCCCAACAACTTGGAAAGGTGGATCTCTCTCACACGTACCAACACAGACTATCCCCCAATTTAACTGATCCCCAAAGGTTTTTGATTAAATAGCGGAATAGAAAATATGATCCCAAAAAAGTGTATGTATATCACACGTACACAACCACACTAGGCCCCAATTACTATTGTTTGTACCCCTAAAAGGCTAGATGAGGAGTAGGGGGAGTATGGAACAGGCAGCACCCTCAAACCTTCAGAAGTATGAGATTGTGTTCACTGTACCCCACAAAGATTGAGTTCACTGCACCCCACAATGATTGTGTTCACTGCACCCCACAAAGATTGTGTTCACTGCACCTCACAAAGATTGTGTTCACTGTACCCCCCCAAAGATTGTGTTCACTGCACCCCACAAAGATTCTGTTCACTGTACCCCACAAAGATTGTGTTCACTGCACCCCAAAAAGATTGTGTTCACTGCACCCCAAAAAGGATGTTGTTCACTGCACCCCAAAAAGATTGTGTTCACTGCACCCCACAAAGATTGTGTTCACTGCACCCCAAAAAGATTGTGTTCACTGCACCCCAAAAATGATTTTGTTCACTGCACCCCAAAAAGGATTTTGTTCACTGCACCCCAAAAAGGATGTTGTTCACTCCACCCCAAAAAGATTGTGTTCACTGCACCCCACAAAGGATTTTGTTCACTGCACCCCAAAAAGATTGTGTTCACTGCACCCCAAAAAGGATGTTGTTCACTGCACCCCAAAAAGGATTTTGTTCACTGCACCCCAAAAAGATTGTGTTCACTGCACCCCACAAAGGATTTTGTTCACTGCACCCCACAAAGATTGTGTTCACTGCACACCAAAAAGGATTGTGTTCACTGCACCCCAAAAAGATTTTGTTCACTGCACCCCAAAAAGATTGTGTTCACTGCAGCCCAAAAAGATTGTGTTCACTGCAGCCCAAAAAGATTGTGTTCACTGCAGCCCAAAAAGATTGTGTTCACTGCAGCTCACACACAGAAAAATGGATGTGGATCACTGACACCTGCCTATCTCCAATCCCACACCACACAGCAATATCGATTGTAGTTTGTAGAACACAGTTTCCCTAAAATTCAGCAGACTCTGTCCCTAACAGGATTGAGAAGAGATCGTAGATCAGGATTGAGTGCAGATTCACCCCACCCCCCACACAGCAATATCGATTGTAGTTTGTAGAAGACACTGACCCTATAATTCAGCAGACTCTATCCCTAAAATGCCTACAACTCGCCCTGCCTAAACACTCCGACCTGTCCCTCAATTCTATCCGGACACAAATGGTTTTTTCCTGCCTATCTTTCCCTAATCAGCAGCCAGCACGTTGATGTGTGCTCTGTCCCTGAATCTAAGCAGCATAATGACGCCGCTGCGGCTGCCTCGAACTTATAAAGACTTGGTCACATGCTTCAGACGGCCAATCACAGCTACTGAGACATTTGCAGGCATGGCTGGGATGGCTTAAGGCACACCAGTTAAACGATTGTTGATTGGCTGTTGAAAGCCCGCCATGAAAAGAGCGCCAAAGCATGCAAAACCCGGAAATAAAACGACCGAACACGGATTTTTACCCGAACATACAGTAAAGTGTCCGTGTCCGTGTTCGGGTACAAAAAATCCAATTATTCGGTACGAACACGAATAATACAGTCCGTGTTCGCTCAACACTATTCATAATTTTAAGCCAAGGTGTATTCTCCTACATTGTTATGGTAAAAATAACCAAAATCAATGTAAATGATTTAGTCTGTATAAAAGTAATAGAGTCTACAAACTATAAATCCTGATATACTGATGATCTCATTTCTTGAGGCCCTAAAATGCCAGGACAGTACAAATACTCCAAGGTATTTACAAAGTAGTAATGCAGATAAGTAAGAAATTGTGAGTTTTTTGAAGTTGCAATTTTTCGTCACAATTTTTTGGAAAATAAGACAATAAATAATATCTGCTATTTTCCACAATTTATTTTTTAACGTACTAACACCAAAGCAGTACAGCGTTACCATATAACTGGTGTAACGGTGATCAGGGATACTGACTGGGGACAGAATGTAAAAAAAAAAAAATTTTAACATTTTTTCTTTTTTTTACAAAATATGTCTTTTGTTTTTCTGTTTTACATATTATGATCAGAGCAGTGCAGTTTCACCATAGTGACATTGTACTACTCTGGGGAGGTGATCAGGATTTTTTTAAAACCATGATTGCGTATAACAGTGATGATCACTGTTATAAGCAATCATTTGTTATGAATGGCATGCGTTTGTGCGCCATTATGTACAATTGTGATAGCTGTGATTGGCCACAGCTATCACACAGTACAGGTGTGCTGTGATTGGCCCTGCCTGTACCATGTGATCACTGTGACTAATCACAGAGATCCAAATAGTACACAATGGAGTTAAATATATGTCTTTTGTTTTTCTGTTTTACATATTATGATCAGAGCAGTGCAGTGTCACCATAGTGACATTGTACTACTCTGGGGAGGTGATCAGGATTTTTTTAAAACTATGACTGCGTATAACAGTGATGATCACTGTTATAAGCAATCATTTGTTATGAATGGCATGCGTTTGTGCGCCATTATGTACAATTGTGATAGCTGTGATTGGCCACAGCTATCACACAGTACAGGTGTGCTGTGATTGGCCCTGTCTGTACCATGTGATCACTGTGACTAATCACAGAGATCCAAATAGTACACAATGGAGTTAAATAATTAAAACTGAAGAGTGCACAATCTGGTACAGCTCTGCAAAGAAACCAATCAGCTTTCAGGTTGTTTTTTTTTTGTCAAAGCTTACATGAACAAGCTGAACTTAGAAGCTGTTTGGCTACCATGCACAGCTGCACCAGATTTTGCACTCTCCAGTTTTAATAAATCAATCCCAATGAATGGCTATGAATGAAAGCCATTCATGGTGTACATTTGACATGTGATCGCTGATTGGTCACAGCGATCACATAGTACCAGGGCCGGCGGACACAGCGGGTAACAGATTGTAAAAATAAAAAGGTACTCCCGCGCTATCACTGTATAATGGTCCGTGTAACCAACTGCTGCAGGCACCGATTAGCCTATTCGTAGCCCAAAGTGAAACAACTGCGCTGTTGAATACCAACTAATGTGTAACTTAACCACTTTACCGCTGCTCACTAGAGCTCTACTGCGGCAAAGTGGCTCGATAACGTCTGGCGACGTAGACCTATGTCGCCAGACATTCCTCTCTCTCGGCGGTGGGCGCGCGCCGCCGGAGGCTCGCTCCTGCTGTATTCAGTCACAGCAGGAGTCGGGCCAGGGGAGGAGCGGCGGTGATCAACGCCGCTCTTCCCCAATCGTCGGGGAATCGAGTGTCGAGATCCGCCCACTTGTGCAAACAAAGCGGGCGGATCTCCTAAGTGACAGGCAGGGTCAGATTGCAGGGTTCAGCATAGCTGAACCTGCGATCTGTCCCTGTGTCACTCAGTCCCCTCCCCCCACACACGTTAGTAAGCACCAGGCATCAATTAACCCCTTGATCACCAATAAAAATTAACCCCTTCCCTGCCAGTGTCATTTTTACAGTAACAGTGCATATTTATAGCACTGATTACTGTAGTAATGTCACTGGTACCCCCAAAAGTGTCAAAAATGTCAGTCAAGGGTCCGATCTGTCCGCAGCAATGTCGCAGTCCCGCAAAAAAAATCGCAGATCGCTTTAAAAATACTCATTAAAAAAAAACACCAAAAACGACAGAAATCTTTCCCTTAGTTAGTAAACGCAATAACTTTTGCGCAAACCAATCAAAATACGCTTATTGCGATTTTTTTTACCAAAAATATGTAGCAGAAAACAAATTGGCCTAAAATGATAAAAAATTTTGATTTTTAAATTTTTTTGGGGGGGAATTTCATATAAAAAAATGTGAAAAATATTGTTATTTTTTCAAAATTGTCGCTCTTTTTTTGTTTATAGCGCAAAAAGTAAAAATCGCACAGGTGATCAAATACCACCAAAAGAAAGCTCTGTTTGTGGGAAAAAAAGGACGTAAATTTAGTTTGGGTACGCCGTTGCATGACCGCGCAATTGGCAGTTAAAGTCGCACAGTGCCGAATCGCAAACAGTAGCCCAGACGTAAGACAGCAAAATCCTGCGGTGGTAAAGTGGTTAAAGTGCACAAGTGACAGATAAAAAAGTACATGTTCTAATAATATATGCATGTGAATGGATAGTAAAATCACAAAATATAAAGCAATTAATATTCCATATACAATGTATACAAAGATGCACAAAAATAGAGCTCAAGAACATGATGATGTAAGTATAAAACCCTCAAGTAAAAGTATGTGATGGGTTTACATTAAAAAATAGTTGCAATAGATAAATTAAGTCTTATCAGAGCTTATTAATGAAGAATCCAATCCATTCATTTTCTACAGCCCTACAGTGATGATCGAAAGTTTGGGCACCCCAGGTAAAAATTTGTATTAATGTGCATAAAGAAGCCAAGGGAAGATGGAAAAATCTCCAAAAGGCATCAAATTACAGATTAGACATTCTTATAATATGTCAACAAAAGTTAGATTTTATTTCCATCATTTACACTTTCAAAATAACAGAAAACAAAAAAATGGCGTCTGCAAAAGTTTGGGCACCCTGCAGAGTTAATATCTTATGGCAAGTATCACAGCTTGTAAACGCTTTTTGTAGCCAGCCAAGAGTCTTTCAATTCTTGTTTGAGGTATCTTTGCCCATTCTTCCTTACAAAAGTCTTCCAGTTCTTTGAGATTTCTGGGCTGTCTGTCACGCACTGCTCTTTTAAAGTCTATCCATAGATTTTCAATTATGTTGAGGTCAGGAGATTGTGAAGGCCATGGCAAAACCTTCAGTTTACGGCTCTTGATGTAATCCCCCGTGGATTTCGAGGTATGTTTAGGATCATTATCCATTTGTAGAAGCCATCCTCTCTTTAACTTCAGCTTTTTCACAGATGGCATCAAGTTACCCTCCAAAATTTGCTGACATTTTATTGAATCCATTTCTCCTTCTACTCGTGAGATGTTCCCTGTGCCATTGGCTGCAATACAACCCCAAAGCATGATTGATCCACCCCATGCTTAACAGTTGTACAGAGGTTCTTTTCATTAAATTCTGTGCCCCTTCTTCTCCAAACGTACCTTTGCTCATTCCGGCCAAAAAGTTCAATTTTAACCTCATCGGTCCACAGAACTTGTTTCCAAAATGCATCAGGCTTCTCTATATGTTCATTTGCAAAGTTCAAACTCTGATGTTTGTGGCGAGGACGTAGAAGAGGTTTTCTTCTGATGACTCTTCCATGAAGACCATATTTGTACAAGTATCTCTTTATAGTGGAATAGTGTACCACAACTCCAGTGTCTGCCAGATCTTTCTGGATGGATCGTGCAGTTAAACGTGGGTTTTGAATGGTTTTTCTCACAATCCTGCCAGCTGTTCTGTCTGATATTTTTCTTGGTCTTCCAGATCTTGCTTTAACTTCCACTGTTCCTGATGACTGCCATTTCTTAATTACATTCCGAACAGAGGATATTGACATCTGAAAATGCTTTGCTATCTTCTTATAGCCTTCTCCAGCTTTGTGAGCGTCAACTATTTTCAGTTTCAGTTTTCTAGACAACTGCTAGAAGATCCCATGGTGCTGATTGTTGGGGCAAGGTCAGATGAGTCTGGGCATTTAAAACCTTTGAGATTGACATCACCTGGTCTTCCCAGATGATGATTGAGAACAATCCATGACACTGGCAGGTCTCAGCCTTGCAAAGGGGGCAGTGCATGCTATCAATTCTGCAGGGTGCCCAAACTTTTGCAGACACCATTTTTTTGTTTTCTGTAATTTTTAAAGTGTCAATGATGGAAATAAAATCTAACTTTTGTTGACATATTATAAGAATGTTTAATTTGTAATTTGATGCCTTTTGGAGATTTTTCCATCTTTCCTTGGCTTCATTATGCACATTAATATATATTTTACCTGGGGTGCCCAAACTTTTGATCACCACTGTATATGAGTCATGGGGAAATTGCATGTTTAATATTTTCTTATTAAAGTTATCTAGTTGTCTCACAATATCTATGAAATACTCTATTATACTGGTTATCCTGGTTACCCTAGCTGACTTCATACCAAAGGAATGTCATTACAAACTGACTAGGTCCTTTTGCTTGCATGGGGAGTTTGTCTTTTCTTACACACAAGTCCTATATACTACAGTTATAACTTGGAATATTCAGTCTCTACCATAGAGAGCATGTACCTGGGTTCGGTCATCTGGCCATGCCACGAAAGCGGGTGGGACTCTATGGCAAAACAGCATCTTTAGTTAATAATAATATTAGTAAATATAACAATACTTATCTGTATCTGTTTTTCCTACATACAATTTTTTATTTCTATGTATTTGTGTGATCTCTCTTCGTACATAAAAAATGATGTGTAAGCATCAGGACAGATCCACTTACCTGTCATTAGTGTGAACATAAAGTTTGTTTTAGATGTCACACCCTGTAATGTCATTTCCTCTAATTCAGAACTTCGCATGGATATAGGGTCTGCCAGAGTCCACTGGACCTACAAAACAGTCCAGACACACTGTGACTCCTGAGCTGTCTCTGCTCATGTCAATTTATAGAACTCTGGAGAGTACCAGCAATTCCCATGTGACACAATTATAACCCTGCCAGGTGTACAGGGAAATTAAATCACAGATTGATTAGGAGAGACGTGGATTGTTTTTCAACATTTGCTTTAATTGTCAATTATATCTGATATTCACTGGGAATAAAATAATAAAAAGTAAGTAGAACTTTTTTTGGAGAGATTTATGTTTATTTTGGTGTTAGGAAGAGCTGTATATGTCCATTAAAAGTGTTTTTTTCAGTGCAAAATACATATTCTATACAATATCTCATAGATCTCTGCAATACATGCACATTTCTCCATGTTTGTTTCTTTAAAGAGGAACTAACCTCTGGAAGCTGTGTCCCCAAAAAAAGGCAGGCAGAGGGCAAAGGACTAGCTATCAGAATTGCCTGGAGTCTTCTTGCAGCTGATATTTTCCCCATTACTTACTTAGGCTGGCCATACACTATACAATTTTCTTGTTCAACTTTGCTTTAGATTTACCAAAACCATGTGATATAGGGTCAAACCTAAACACTTTCAATTTGTATGTAATCAGACAGGCCCTTGCACTACATAGTTTAAGGTAAATCTAAAGGAAATTGAATAAGAAAATTGTATAGTGTATGGCCAGCCTTACTGGGGTTTATTTACTAAAGCTAGAGAGGGCAAAATTAGCAGAGAAACCAATCAGCTTCTAACCTTAGCTTGTTTAATTAAGCTTTAGCAATAAAAACTGGAAGCTGCATGGTTTCTATGCAGAATTGTGTCTAATTTTGCCCTCTCTAGCTTTAGTAAATAAACCACACCATGTCTTGTTTTACACTGTGTCTCTGTGTGGAGGTGGCCATCTTGGTAGAGGCAGGGCTTTGCGTCCTCATATAAAACCCTCCATTAAGGAGACCAGTGAGCAGCACAGTAGTAGGCTTCACCAAATCTCACTCCAAATCTCCTGAGACTAGAAGTCAGAGTTAGCAATGCCTTAGATCTCACACTACAGATACACAGCTATGCTGCTGCAGCCACAGGAGTGCTTAAGCACACTTGCATACCAAGAAGTACCTTACTATTCTTAAGCCTCGTACACACGCGTCGAAATTCGGCCGGGAATTTTCGTCCGACGACCGATCTGCCGATTTTCGGCTTGTTAGTATGATGCTTCCGACAACCGACTCCGACTTTTTGGCCGAAAAAATTCTGGTGTGCAGGCTATAAAATTTTTGTCCTCCGTCAAAACACGTCCGATTTTCGTGCAGTCAGTACAGATTTCGACAGGGAAAAATCTTATGAGCAAGACTGGGCATGCTCAGAGAAGAAAGAATGCAAAGAAAGCAAACCAACACATGACATCCCTTCTGAAGTAGAATTTTGTCGTGC
Source organism: Pelophylax lessonae (assembly GCF_965119305.1). Taxonomy (NCBI): domain Eukaryota; kingdom Metazoa; phylum Chordata; class Amphibia; order Anura; family Ranidae; genus Pelophylax; species Pelophylax lessonae. Next base: position 36,609,178 of record NC_138774.1, read on the forward strand.
GGGAAAATTCGTGTGCAGTCTAGGCACATTCCAACCAACAAAACACAACTCTGGATAAAAGACGGACGACCGGTCAGCGGAAATTCATTGCCTGTGTACTAGGCTTTAGGAGGAATTTCAGGCCAAAGATAAATTTTTAGGGTATTGCTTAGGAGCAATTAACATGTGTAAGCGTTCCCTACAATATAGCAAATTTGAACTTTTTGAGTTCAATTGCACTTTAAAGGCTTTCCATTGCATTGTGCGGGGATGTTCAAAACTCTCACTTTCAGAAAGTCAGTATCTGATCTCTTCTTACAAAATGGTCCCCCTGGGGCTTGAACCCAGGACCTTTTGTGTGTGAGGCTTGGTTCACACCTATGCGAATTGGAATGCAGGTTTCCCCGCATCCAATTCGCTTTACAGGACAGTGTGCCCGGCTCTCAATGGAGCCGGTCCACACAGCTCCAGGGAAGCCGCAGTCCACACTGGAAAAGGGTCCTGTGCATCTTTGGCTCCATTTCAGGTCCGAATTCAGGCAAAAATTCAGAACTGATTCGCACCTGAAACAGAGAACAAGGACTTACCCGACCCCTGCTGCGAGCCGCGGCTGTGGCTAGTGTGAACCCAGCCTTAAGCAGACACGATAACTGCTACACTATGGAACCTCTGAAAACTGGGCCAACTGGGAAGGGTTAAACACCAAAGAATGTCTGCACCCTGTAGGTCAACCTGAGGCCCTTTGGTATTTCTTGTGCAGCCTTTGGATTGCATATATCAGGAGTAGGGGGAGCAGGAGCATTGATTTGTAAAAGCACTGCAATGGGATCGAACTCTAGCAGCCTCATCCCACATTTTGCCATTCTCTTGCAGTGTGTTTTTAGTCTCAAACCACACCTGTAATATGTCTAGAGGTGTAGATAAGAGGGGAGGTTAGGGGGGTCCAAACTCCCCACAGAGCATCTTGTCCAAATGCCCAGAGTCTCTGCTGCTGAACCTGTGCATTCAGACAGGTGGAGAGATCTGCACTGTGTGTAGAGTCGCAGTCATCTGCTGGGCCGGGAGACAGGTGGAGATATCTGTGCAGCTGGCCCACCTGTGTGCAGTGCAACATAATATCCCTGGGAAAGTCAAGTCAAACTTTATTGTTATTCCACTACATGTGAAAACAATCAATGGAATGAAATGTCGTGTCTAGCAGGACCACGGTACTACACACTGATTAAACATAAAAATATACAAAAATAAAACACAACAAAGAACTTAAAAAAAAAGAAAAAGCACTACATATTTCTTATTGAGTCTTTGTAGCAGCAAGTGTTTGTAAAAGTGTCTTGATGCATATGTTTTTGTTAAAAAAAAAAAAAATTAAAGAGGGATTAGAATTGAGAGCTCTCACAGCCTGGGGGAAAAAGCTGTTGAACAGTCTGACAGGATAGGTTTTAACCACTTAAGCCCCGGAAGATTTTACCCCCTTCCTGACCAGGGCCTATTTTGCGATTCGGTACTGCGTGACTTTAACGGACAATTGCGCGGTCGTGCGACGCTGTACCCAAATGAAATTGATGTCCTTTTTTTCCCACAAACAGAGCTTTCTTTTGGTGGTATTTGATCACCTGTGCGATTTTTTGATCATGCGCGTAACTACAGGGGTTGCAGGGGTTGCAAAAATAACAATATTTTTTCACATTTTTGTATATGAAATTCCCCCCCAAAAAAATGTAAAAATCTAAATTTTTTAACATTTTCGGCCAATTTGTTTTATGCTACATATTTTTGGTAAAAAAAAATCGCAAAAAGCGTATTTTGATTGGTTTGCGCAAAAGTTATCGCGTTTACTAACAAAGGGAAAGGTTTTTGTCATTTTTGTTGTTTTTTTTTAACGCGTAATGGCGGCGATCTGCGATTTTTTTTGCGGTACTGCGACATTGTGGTAGACAGATCGGACCCTTGACTGACATTTTTTACACTTTTGGGGGTACCAGTGACATTTCTACAGTAATCAGTGCTATACATATGCACTGTTACTGTAAAATTACACTGGCAGTGAAGGGGTTAACTTTTTTTAAGAGGGAGGGGTTATGTGTGTCCCTAGGGGCGTGATTCTAACTGTGATTGACTGTGGCTTGAGCTGTAGGAACAGTGATCAACGGTCCTACATAGTAGAACCGTATGATCACTATTCCTACACAGGGGAGAATGACAGGCGGTTTGTTTACATCAGCCGCCTGCCTTTCTCCCTCTGCACTGACGATCGCGAGTGACCGGCGGACATCGGGTCCGCCGGTCACACGCGCGGGGGGGTCCGTGACCACGCGGGAGCGCGCCTCCGGGGGCGCACGCTTGCTCCCTAGACCCTCACAGGCTAGCAACGTAGTACTACGTCGCTCTGCCTGTGAGGGGCTGACTGCCGACGTAAATAGTCGTGCGGCAGTCGGCAAGTGGTTGATACCTTTTACCTGATGGCAAGAGCTGAAAGAGACTGTGGAAGGGATAGGTAGGATCCCTCACGATACTAGTAGCTTTGCTGGAGCATCGTGTATGGAAAATGTTCAAGATGGAGGTCAGAGGGGCACCAATGATTTTTTCAGCTGTCTTCACTAACCGCTGCAAGGTCTTGCGGTCAGCAGAACTGCAGTTTCCATTCCAAACAAAAATGCAGCTGGTCAGCATGCTTTCAATGGTTCCCCCTCAAAGAATGTGATAAGGATAGATGGAGGGAGACTTGCTCTTTTAAGGTGGCGAAGAAAGTGTAGGCGCTGTTGTGCCTTCTTGGTGAATGACTTTGACATTTGTAGTCCAAGTGAGATGTACACTCTCAGATATTTAGTGCTGCTGACTCTCTCCACAGTTGAATATTTCATCATTGTTACTAATGAGTCACAGTTGTGTCATCCGCAAACTTGATGATGTGGTTGGAGCTGAACTTGGCAGTACAGTCGTGGGTCAGCAGTGTGAAGAGCAACGGACTGAGCACACAGCCCTGTGGGGCACCCGTGCTCAATATTGTAGTACTCGAGGTGCTGCAGCTAACAGGGACTGACTGAGGTTGTGACGAGACCAATCTCGCCACTGGGCGTTGGAGAAGCCTGGTTGCTCGCCTCCTGCAATGGGACTATGGACCCTCTCATCAGCCCAGGCTAAACGTAAACCCCATGGCAATTTGACTGTTTGTGGCATCTGAGCGCTGTTTGGATATGTTGAGCGCTCAGATCCAGGCTATCTGGGGATGGGTTGAATGTAGGGGTTCTGTTCAGTAGACTGGGAGTTATGCATTTTTGTGTCTTTTTGTGTTTCTTTAAACATGTGGCTAATGGAGCCTTGCCTCTCCTGGAAGCTAAAACGTATTCCTGTAAACTGTAAGGAACAGGAAGCCAACTCCTAATATGGGCATTACAGGAAGTTCTGAGGGGACGGGCGGTCTATTGACACTCAGAGTAATGTGTATTGAGGGCTCGTTAGGGAACCATTGTTCTGTGTCTGACTGTTGTGTGCATTGATTGCCCCCTGGGGCTTCTGTCTCCTTGCATTGGTCAAAGCTATCTGACCAATCCCTGTTGACTCATTTTCAAGCCCTCATCTGCATATACTGGAGAGGACCTTGGTGAGAACTGCAAGTGCTTTGCAATTGACCAATGGGAAAGCGGTTGTTGGGGGAGGGATGTTCCAATTTCTGTATAAAAGTGTGCTCTGTTCTTCCAATAAAGGTTGTTCCTGTTTTACCCTCATCTCGGAGCTTTTTCTCGTTATTGGGGGAATCTGCTGCAGGGATTGCTATGGTCTTCCATACTCCCTTAGAGAATCACTAAGCTCTTGTAAGAGCTTGTGAAAGAGCTTGTTCGTGCTGCACTCTCTGGGGAAAGAGAGGTTCACCCACAGGAACCTGGGGCCTTGTCGTTGGTCCAGGGTGGGTAGGAGATGCCAAGACCCTAACCAAGCTGCGGCGGTTCGTGGAGTCTGAAGTGCTTACGGTGTCTGGTGGAGTGCTTGGAGCCCTCGGGAAGCACTAGGAGCATCTGTCAACGGAGGTACCTGCTCAGGGGTGCCCTGTTCCGTAACAGAGGTCTTCCAGTTAAATGCTGCCAATCAGTGCCCACCAGTGCTGCCAATCAGTGCCCACCAGTGCTGCCAATCAGTGCCCATCAGTGCTGCCAATCAGTGCTCATCAGTGCCTCCCTCATCAGTGTTACCTATCAGTGCAACCTACCAAAAGTTTTGGGTTGAGTGTGTGTGGCGTGTCTTTTATTCCTATGTTTTTTCTATAAAGGAGCTGTTTTAACTCTCTGGAAGTGCCACTATTTTTTCCTCCTTCATTTGGAGTTGTTTTTTAGTTTAAGCTAAGCACAGCCAATGAGACTTCTTGATATAATATAGGACTATAATACAGGACCACTCTGAATTTATTGCAATTTTTAGGTTTAGACAGCACACTGCTCAGGCTCTCAGCATTAAATCTGGATCAGAGGATTGATCTGCTTTACTTACTCCAGACCTCGGAACTCTGTGCTACTTTATCATGACCTGTGAACTTTGCAATACTTACCCATTACCTGTGAACTTTGCAATACTTACTAATGACTTGCGAATTCTGCTTTATGGCTCATTCAAACAGGTTCTGAGTCCTGTCCTCTATACAGAGCCACTTTTTGCTGCAGCCAGGCCAGACAAACAGACTAAAACTTAGGCCAGTCAACCAGACCCGAACTCAGATTAGCCTGCAAGGAGAGAACCCAGGTCAACGCACTGGGCTAGAACTCAGGCCAGCCAGGGCAGAACACAGCCAGACAGGCCAGAAATTCAGGCCAGGAGTGAACGCAGGCCAGCCAACTGGGCCAGAACCCAGTTCAGCTAGGCCAGAATGTAAGTCCACCCAGCCAGGCCAGGCAATATATCCTACCAACCCCTGCACGCCACCCTACATCTTACTGACCTCCAAACACTGCCCTCTATCCTACTGACTTTTATACACTGCCCTCTAGCCTACTGACCTCTGTACACTGCCTCACATCCTACTGACCTCTGTACACCGTCCCACATTCTACTGACCTCTGTACACTGCCCTCCATCCTACTGACCTCTGTAGACTGCCCTAAATACTACTGACCTCTGTACACTGCAACACATCCTACTGACCTTCGTACACTGCTCTACATACTACTAACCTCTGTTCTCTGCCCTACATCCTACTAACCTCAGTACACTTATCTTCATACTACTGACCTCTGTTTTCTGCCCTACATTCTACTGACTCCTGTATACTGCCCTCCATCCTACTGGCCTCTATAAACTGCCCTATATACTACTGACCTCTGTACACTGCTCTAAATACCACTGCCCTCTGTTCTCTGCTCTACATCCTACTGACCTTGGTACACTGCTCTACATACAACTCAGCTCTGTTCTTTGCCCTACCTACAACTGACCCCATAACACTGCCCACATACTTCTTACAATGGCTAGAACTTGCAGTCAAACAACCAGGCTCGTATTGAGGTCAGGCTTAAAACGAATCGAGCAAGTCAGCCTGCAGTACCATTTGCATCAAACTTGTGGGGGTGACCAAATACTATCCAGACATGAAAAAATTGTGAATGAAAACGAGCGCCATGTTTGTTACTGAAGCTATCCTTTAAGGTAGGCTAGGTTTTTATTTTTACAGTAGCTTTTGTTTCATAAAATATTTAGGGACTTGTATGTTAGTTTTTTTTTTTTTTTATAAAAGGATGCCACACCCAGTGATCTTTGATTTCTTCTGTGTTGTTCAGGTAGATCTTCGACTCTCAAAGGTTATCTACCTCTGCCTTATGCAGTTCCTCCAACCTCCAATTGTGACTGCGCATTTCTTGTCAGGGACCTCAGATTTTCCAGAATTTTACCATCTCTGTTAGTTTAATGTACTAGTGTGGGTACACATTGAAGCCACTTTAACTACTTCCTGACTGGCGTTCGTAATAAATGCCCTGTCTGCAAGTAGTTATACCAGGATCATGGCTGTGGCTGCAGCCATGATCCCTGTATTGTTTTTTCCAACTGGCAACTGGCTTTCTTGGTAAAGTGATCCACTGGCTTTACAGATGCTTAATTACTTTTACAGCACTGGGGACATCTTCCCTCCTCTCAGCACCACCCATGGTGACTCCCAGGCTCTCCATTTCCTCTGGAGATATTTCTCTATTTCCTCTGTGAGGACTTAGTCGCTGCTAGTTTCAGAGCTGTCATTCCGTGGCTATTACAGCCATAGAGAACGTATATGGGGAAATCTGCAAAGCTTCCCAACCACATCTGTCAGAACACCTAGGTATTGTCAGGAAAAATCTCAGAGAAGGGGGAGTAGAGGCGCACATATGACCCTAGATGGAAAAGGGGCACGTGTCCTGTCAGTGTCTGAGAGAGATGTCTCCAAGGCTACTCATAAAAGTGGCTGACATTCCATTTAAAGTTGAGACCATGGAGGATGCGGGTCTGGAGATGGAATATCCTGAATTTCTCTCTCTGGCACAGTAACAGAAAGGCACCCCCCTTTGGAACCCTGGTCCTGTCAATCACCTGGACCTGCATAGCTGACTTATCTCCCCCATGGCACAAATTAAAGTGCTTTGCTACATTAGTAGATTTGTTCTTATCCACACTATATATGTGTTCATAGAACCTATCCTGAAACGCCTTTATAGTTCTTCCCACATACTGAACGTAGCAAGAACTACAGGGGATTAGGTATGTTACATAGCTGGTGTTACAATTGTAAAAAGCATTGCTATCAAATTCCTTCTGGAGCAACATTTTTTACCTCCTAAAATATACCTACAACAGGGACACACTTGTAGATCCCTTTAAAGTGTAGCCAGGTGACAGACCTAGTAATTTCCCTGTTAAAAAAGCAGGGGGATAAATATCGACTCAAAGTGGGTGCCCAATGAGATACCACATTTATGCCCTCCTTGCGGATATCAGCACACACCTCATCCTCATAAAAGACCTGCAGATATCTATGGATAATCTTTTTTTACCTCATCAATTTCTGCACTGTAGGGAGTAGATACGGTTAACCTTTTTTTTGTATAATGTTCTGATTTCTTTCCCTTTTTAGAAGGTCATCCCTGTTCTTGCTCCTGACAATGTTCAAAGCTCTGTCAAACATCCAAATAGGATAACCCCTATCTAAAAAGCATTTATATAAGAGGGGGGCTTCCTGTTAAAATGTCTGATTGTCACTACAAATGTGCCTGTCCCACGAGAACTGGCCTACGGGAATTCCCTTGATTGTTTGTTTTGGGTGACCAGATTGGGCTAGTAATAGAGAGTTGTCGGGCAAGTGTTTTCTATACAATGTGGTAGTGACCTTTGGGTTCCTTCCTGTCGGGCAAACATCTAAATAACAGATGCTACTATTATTCGCATGACCTGTAAAAGATGGATTTCTGCTATTAGTATTCAAGAACATAAGAAACTGATCCAGACGTCCCACTCAATCTTCCATAATTAGTAATAGGTCATCTATGTACCTCAAGTATAGCTTAATGGATGACCTAAAGAGGTTCTCTATACCAAAGATGCAGGACCGCTCCCACCAACCCATATATAGGTTAGCGAGAGAGGGCAAAAATTTGTCCCCCATCGCGGCCCCGCGTCTCTAGAGGTAGAACCCCTCATCAAAAACAAAATAGTTATGGGAAAGCAGATAGTCCAGGATCTCAAGGATGTACATGTGATGTTTAAAAGGTAAATCCGTCATTGGCCGCAGATAAAGGAGACCGCCTCCACAGCCAAATTATGGGGTATAGATGAGTGCAAACTTGTAACATCGCAAGTGACCCAAGAGTAGTTATCCTCCCATATAAATTCCCTTACAATGTGCAAAAGATGGTTGGTATCCTTGAGGTATCCAAGTAGTTGTATCACAAGGGGCTGTAATTGCTTATCCTGCCACTGACTCAACCTCTCATTCAGAGAACCAATTTCCGATATAATGGGCCTCCCATGTGGAGGATTTAACCCCTTATGGGTCTTGAGTAGGTGAATGTTGGGAGAGTGGGATAGTCTGGAATCAACATGTCTGCTTATTTTGGGTTAAATGCCCCCAACCCTAACTCTATCTATCAGCCCAATCAGGGTGGTCCTATACCTTTCAGTCGGATTCCCTCCAAGTTTAGTATAGGTTCAAGCATCCGACAGTTGTCAGACAGCCTCGTCCCTATAGACTTTAGAGAGCTGTCGAAAGCCTCTGATGTTGACAGCCTCTGAGATGTCAGACAGCCTCGCCCTATCGGCATTCCAAATAACGATGAGCCCCCCCCCCCTTTTATCCGGGTTTTGGATGACAATAGGCTTGTCTTCCTCTAAGTTTTTAAGGGCCAATGGTTCTTTGTTGGTAAGGTTATCTTTCCACTCTGCTACCACCCATTGCATGTTGTGCTAATACTGTCAGATCCCGTTCAACCAGTTTTTTAAACTTGCTCATCTCTGGTTTGTGGGAGTTGACAGGATAAAAATCTTATCTGGTTTTGTATACAGTCGACTGGATGGCACTCTCACCCCTCCCAGATATGCCCAGGGACTGGTTGTCTTGTGCCAAGTCCTCAAGGTCTCTGATGGCACAATGTTCCATAAATTTTAGTTCAACAGAATCAGACATACTATCAGAGGACATAGAGGAAGCAGAACCCTCTATATTTCCTGCTGAAAAATAATGTTTTTTAATAGTCAAGTTTCTTATAAATTTGTTGACATCCAAAACGGTGTCAAAGAAATTAAAGTGTCTCTGTGGGCAAAAATCTAGTCCTTTAGACAACAGGGAAATTTCACTGCCAGTCAGGACTCTACTGGACAGGTTGAGGACATTAGAGGTATTGGGGGGTTTGTTCACAGCTTATGTGGCTACCGTCGGGATAGGTAGTGCTTCCAATCCTCGGTATCCCCTTATCTTACATCCTCTGCATGCCCTCCTGTGCCCTTGTTAAGACCCTTCCTGTGTTTCTTGCGTCTTGTTGGCCCGTCTTTGGCAAGAGCAGATGGATTAACCCCTTCCTGAGTACCAGTGGTGGTTTGTCGTATGGGTGATTGGTCTGAGTCAGAGACAGCAAGAGTATCAACCAATACCTCTGCTTCCGTGTCTGAGAAGCTGACATGCTTCTTACATCCACCAGCAGGTTGGGATGAACTACTCCTATGGCGTCTCCGTTTTCAAATATACACATTGTTGGTATCGTAATCAACTTTATCTCTTAAAATTTTTCCTTCTTGCCTGTAATTATTTTGTGTAAACAATCTAGTTTGTCATTAAGTCGTTTGTCAAGGTCTGTAAACTCTGTTGCACATTGTAGCGGTTTAATGGCTTGTTGTAACTCTGAGATCTCTTGTCGCAATACTTCCATTTCCTTCTTTTTAGATGTTATGATGATATTCATTAGAGCAAAAGAGCATGCCGATAAAGTGTCCTTCCTTGCCTTTTTTAAAGATTCATCATGCAGTTGGAATGTTGGGAACTTTTTAATGGACGGACTCTTTATCGGCATGCTCTTTAATGTAAAAAAGATTATCCATAGATATCTGCCGGTCTTGTATGAGGATGAGGTGTGTGCTGATATCCTCAAGGAGGGCATAAATGTTGTACCTCGTTGGGCACCCACCTTGAGTCAATATTTATCCCCCAGCTTTTTCAACAGGGAATCACCAGGCTTAAAGGGAGCTACAAGTGTGGTTCAGCCGAGTGTCCCTGTTGTAGAAATATTTTAGGAAGTAAGAAATTTTGCTCCACTGTTATTTAGAAGGAATATGATATTGGTGCTTTTTACAATTGTAACACCAGCTATGTAATATACCTAATCACCTGTAGTTCTTGCTGCATTCAATACATAGGAAGAACTATGAGGATGGGTTCTATGAACACATATATATTGTGGATAAAAAGAAACCTACTAATGTAGCAAAGCAATTTAATTTGTGCCATTGGGAAGATACAGTAAGTCAGCCATGCAGGTCCAGGTTATTGACAGGATCAGGACTCCAAAAAGGAGGGATGCCTAAGGGTTACTGTGCCAGAGAGAGGTGTTCTGGATATTCCTTCTCCAGACCCGCATCTCCCACAGTCTGAACTTTGAGTGGGATGTCAGTCACTTTTATGAGTAGCCTTGGAGACATCTTTCTCAGACACTGGCAGGACATGTGCCCCTTTTCCATCTAGGGTCATATGTACCCCTCTACTCCCCCTTCTCTGAGCTTTTTCCTGATGATACCTACGTGTTGTGATAGAAGTGGTTGGGAAGCTTTGCAGATTTCCCCATATATACGTTCTCTATGGGGATTATCAGTTGTATTGATGCTGTATGCATATGTGAATATTTAGATTTTATCTCCAATCCCTATATACAGTATCTCACAAAACCAGCCTAATCACTTCACCTGGCGAGGCGTTTCTCTTGTTTTCTAAACATTACATGCACCCTTAAAGTGATACTAAAGCTAAAAAAAAGTTTTTTTACCTTAATGCATTCCTTGCATTAAATTGATTGTAAAGTCTCATGTTTTTTAAAAAAAATAACAAACATGTTATACTTACCTCCTCTGTGCAGTTGGTTTTGCACAGAGTGGCCCAAACCATCCTCCTCTTCTCAGGTCCCTCTTCTGTGCTCCTAGCCCCTATCCTCCTGTTGAGTGCCCCCACAGCAAGTAGCTTGCTATGGGGGCACCTGAGCTGAGCTGCAGCTCCCTGTGTCCATTTAGACACAGAGCTGCAGTATGGCCCCACCCCCTCTCTCTCCTGATTGACTAACTGCCTTTAATTGACAGCAGCGGGAGCCAATGGTGCTGGTTCTGAGCCGGGCGGCCGAGGGACTCGTGGATGTCGCTGGATAGAGATGGGGCTCAGGTAAGTATTAGGGGGTGCTGGGGAGGCTGCTACACACAGATGGCTTTTTATCTTAATGCATAGAATGCATTAAGATTAAAAAAAAGACTTGTGAATTTGGAACTCCTTTAACCACTTCCCGCGCACCCTATGCAAATGACGGCGGGAAGGTGGTTACATTATCCTGACCGGACGTCATATGACGGCGGCAGGATAATGTGCCCCTGGGGGCGCGCACATCGGCGATCGGTGCTGCGGTGTGTCACTCTGACACACTGCATCTCCGATCTCGGTAAAGAGCCTACTGACATAGGCTCTTTACCATGTGACCAGCTCACAGCTGGTCACATAATAAATAGCAAGTGCCGTTGATGGGCTTTCCTCAGTTCGTGCCTGACAAGCATGAGTAGAGGAAAGCTGATCTGCGGCTCTCCTGACGGGGGGGGGGGGATGCCACTAGAACCACCAGGGATGCCCACCCATGACCCCAGGGATGCCCACCTAAGACCCCAGGGATGCCCACCATGGCCACCAGGGATGGCAATCAGGGCTCAGGGAGCCCGCCAGTGCCCTCCCCAACAGTGCTGCCCACCAGTGCCCTCCCCATCAGTGCTGCCCACCAGTGCCCATCATTGCCATCTATCAGTGCCGCCCACTAGTGCCCATTATTGCCCACCAGTGCTGCCTATCAGTGCCCATCAGTGCCGCCCATCAGTACCGATCAGTGCCGCCTATCAGTGCCCATCAGTGCCGCCTATCAGTACCCATCAATGCCGCCTATCAGTGCCACCTATCAGTGCCCACCAATGCTGCATATCAATGATACCTATCAGTGCCACATATCAGTGCCCATCAGTGCTGCCTATCAGTGCTGCATATTAGTGCCACCCCATCAGTGCCACTTCATCAGTGCCACCCCCATCAGTGCCTCCTCATCGGTGCCTGTTAGTGCGGCCTCATCAGTGCTCATCAGGGCAGGAAAAAACTTATCTATTCACAACATTTTATAACATAAACAAAAAACTTTTTTTTTTTTCAAACTTTTCAGTCTTTTTTTATTTGTTTAGCAAAAAAAAGAAAAAATCTTGCGGTGATCAAATACCACCAAAAGAAAGCTCTATTTGTGGTAAAAAAAAATTACATACATTTGGTTCAGGTACAGTGTTGCATCACCGCGCAATTGTCATTCAAAATGCAACAGCGCTAAAATCTATAAATTGGCCTTGGCGGGAAGGGGTAAAAGTGCCGGTATTGAAGTGGTTTATATAAAAAACTAATTCTATTCCTCTTTCCTCCCTCTTCCCTGTGTGAAGGGGGAGAGAAGGGAGAACAGATCCAACACTGTGCACAGCTGAATCTCTTCTCCCTTCTCTTCCTTTTCACACGGGACTCAAGCAGCAGCAGGAGCCATTTGCTCCTGCTTCTGTCAATCAGATGCAGTAAAGAGGACGTGGCGGCGGGGCTAAGTACAACTGTGTGTCTATGGAGCGCGGCTCCATAGACACACAGCTCAGGAGCGGAAATTGTGTGCCCTCATAGCAAACGGCTTGCTATGGGGACACGCTAAGAAGAGGAGGAGCCAAGACCACCACCAGGGGACCCGAGAAGAGGAGGATTGGGGCCACTCTGTGCAATACCACTGCACAGAGCACGTGAGTATAACATGTTTGTTATTTCAATTAAAATAAAAAATTACTTTAGTAACACTTTAGGGTAAATAGTACTTTTACATAACCGGTTGCCGACCGCCGCACGACTATTTACTGCAGCGGCCAGCCCCAGCCAGGCAAAGTGACGTAGATCTACGTCACTTGCCTGTCACTTCCTACGTCACTTGCCTGGCTCGTTCACAGGGAAGTCAGTGCGCGTGACCGGCGGACCCGATGTCCGCCGGTCACTCGCCGATCGTCGGTGCAGAGGGAGAAAGTCAGACGGCTGATGTAAACAAGCCGCCTGTCATTCTCCCCTGTGTAGGAATAGTGATCATACAGTTCTACTATGTAGGACCGTTGATCACTGTTCCTACACTAGTAGCCACAGCCAATCACAGTAAAAAGCACGCCCCTAGGGACACACTTAACCCCTCCCTCCCCAATAAAGTTAAACCCTTCCCTGCCAGTGTCATTTTACAGTAACAGTGCATATTTTTAGCACTGATTACTGCAGTAATGTCACTGGTAACCCCAAAAGTGTCAAAAATGTCAGTCAAGGGTCCGATCTGTCCGCCGCAATGTCGCAGTACCGCAAAAAAAATCGCAGATCGCCGCCATTACTCGTTAAAAAGAAAACACCAAAAATGACAGAAATCTTTCCCTTAGTTAGTAAACGCAATAACTTTTGCGTAAACCAATTAAAATACGCTTTTTGCAATTTTTTTTACCAAACATATGTAGCAGAAAACAAATTGGCCTAAAATGTTAAAAAATTTTGATTTTTACATTTTTTTGGGGGGGAATTTCATATAAAATAAATGTGAAAAATATTGTTATTTTTGCAAAATTTACGCTCTTTTTTTGTTTATATCAAAAAAAGTAAAAATCGCACAGGTGATCAAATACCACCAAAAGAAAGCTCTGTTTGTGGGAAAAAAAGGACGTCAAATTCGTTTAGGTACAGTGTCGCACGACTGCGCAATTGTCCGTTAAAATCACGCAGTAAGAAATCGCAAAAAAAACCCTGGTCAGGAAGGGGGGTAAAATCTTCCGGGGGCTTAAGACGTTAATACTATGTTTACCCCCTCTACAGACCTCAGATCAGAAGGCCACACCGATGGCTACTCTTCTACGCCATCTCACAGCTGCTTATCTCCTTTAGCCTCTTTCAGTCACTTCCTGTCTATATGCATTTGGTTCAGCATCAGCTGCTCATTATTGTGCTACCCCAATTTCCTGAGAGTGACAATGGCAGACCTTGCTTGTGTAAAAGTAACATCTATGGCCATGCTAATAGTAAAATTGAGAGTAAGGCTAGTCCAAAAAAAAAACACATTTTCTTATGGTCATGGTGTTTGGGTTACAAAAGGGTACACAATGAGCAGCATACTAATCCCAGACCTTAATAGACAGTCAAAAGATGTTCATATTTCTGGCTATACATGTATGTCTGTGTACCTGTACATGTATAATAGATCAAAAGTGGTCAAGCAAATGACAAAATTATCTATCCTGATTTACAGTATTAATTTAACTAGACAATTAGTCAGTTTAGCCTTAGCATGTAGTATTTTTTATTTTTATTTTATTTTAGAATTTTTTTTACAGCTGTTTTCACGTCCTTGTTTCTAAGGCTGTAAATAACTGGGTTGAGTGCTGGGTTAATGACGCCGTACACCACGCTGATGACCCGATCATAGGTTGGGGTGTAAATGGACATTGGCCGGAAGTACATAAATATGCTTATGCTGTAGAGGAGGATGACCATGGTGAGGTGAGATGAGCAAGTTGAGAAGGTCTTGCTCCTCCCTTGGGATGTCTGTATAGCCAAAATTGCTCTGATAATGAGTACATACGACCCAAGGATTATGAGCACTGGTCCAACGATGATGAGGGAAACTATGGTATAGTCAGCGATTTGTAGAGCTTCTGAGATTTCTGAGCAAGCCAACTTCATTAGAACAGGGACATCACAGAAGAAATGTTGGATGACCCAACTACAGAATGGCTGAGAAGAAGTTAAAACAGTGTAGAAAGTAGACTGGAGAAAGGAAATGGTCCAACAGAAAGCCAGCAGACAGATACAAGTCCTACTGTTCATAATTATCAGGTAATGAAGGGGTAAACACACTGCACAATATCGGTCCAAGGCCATGATGGTCAACAAATAGCCCTCCATGCTGGCTGCTGCGGTAAACAGAAAGAGTTGTGTGAAGCAGTCATGGATGGAAATATGGTGGTCTTTGGACAGAAGGCTATACAAAGACCTAGGAATGATTGTAGAGGTAAAAAACACATCCACAAAGGCAAGGTTCCCCATTAAGGTGTACATTGTGGTGTGAAGTTGGGGCTGTGATACAATAAGCACAATCATAAATGAGTTTCCTGCAATGCAGAGGACATACACAGCCAAAAAAAAGGAGAAGAGAGGGAGGAGAAGATGAGGCACATCAGAGAAACCCAACAGGATAAAGCCAGAAATAGTCTTATTCTGAGTAGGCTCCATGTGTTATTGACCAGTTATGTGATGAAAAGATGAAGATCATACAAGGTAGTATAATGTCTGAATGCTTTAGTAATGTGTTAACAAATCTATAAGCAATAGAGCATAACACATATTTTGCAGACCAAAGTCAGATAAACTTAAGGACAGATCACACACACAGTATAGTTATTGAGGGATCCACTGGTGAGATCTACGCTGTATGGGAAGAGCAGAATAAAGTTAATCCCATTATATAACAAAAACTAGAAATATAGAATTCCACCACCATTTTATCCATACGTTTTTATTAGGAGTTATAAAGAGCATACAAATGTAGGCAAAGTGGTGACAAAGATATACAGTTTTCCAAACAATATATATCAACAGGAGTAGCAGAACAAATATGCATAATAAAATACAGAAAGAAAAAATAAATCACTATGGGCATAACGTCTCTTAACCAAAGTTGAATTTTCAAAAGGGAAAAGGTTGTAGGCGATTGAACAGAGTTCAACTTTGCAACAATGCAAATGAAAATTGAGATGTAGATGGGAGGTTTGTAAATTCAGGCATACCCCACTTTTAAGTACACAATAGGACCAGAGCATGTATGTAAAACGAAAATGTACTTAAAATGAAGCAATACCTTTTTTCATTTCTCAATGCATGTAAATACACTAGCTCCATAGGAAATCTTGGTCAGCTTGACATGGCACTGCTCCCAAACCATAAGTGACAAGGACACCAAGCTTGGGGAGCATGTTAAGGGGATCCAGGACTATGACATGGTAGATTTTTTTTTTTTTTTTTTAAAGCCCGTGGCGTGTGAAACACACTCAAAAGACTCCACCTGGTGCATAAAAAAGTGCACACGCAAACGTGAGAACACAAAAAGTGCACAGGGTGTGCGAAAATGGTCTTCCCTCCGAAGAGGTAGGACCCTAACCTCGATCCCCCGGGGCGCAAGACTCCTGACAGGGACTTAAGGTACTTATGGTCTGTCGGCCGAAACCAGACTGACCCCGTTCTCCAGGGGGACTGCCGAAACAGCAGTACTAAGTGGGGCTCCCCCGAAGGGAGACCCCATGAGAGAGGGCGAACTAAGCCAAAAGGCCATATCCACCCCCTCCCAAGACTCAAGGCTGGGCCCGAGGACCCACACCCTACAAGTCGTGCAAATAAAGAAAAAAGGTGATAGTGCAGTGTACAAACTACAAAGAAAAAGAGACAAACAAACAAAGAAGTGGGGGAAGGGGAAGTGGGGAAAGTGCGATGGTGCCATGTGAGGAAACAAGGCAGGACATGGTAGATTACCTAGGCAAGCTGGCTGGCCACAAATAGGATATGTTGTAGCCTTGGGTCCCCTCTCTGTGCTCCCTAGGTTTGGTATCCCTGTCACTTATGGTTTGGGAGCAGTGCCATGTCAAGCTGACCAAGATTTCCCATAGATGCCAATGTTAAAAACCGGGAGTAGTGCCATCCCAAGCTGACCAGGCTGTGTCCGTACTCGTGAGTGTACTTAAAACGGGGTATGCCTGTATATGGTGTCTGTAGGCATGCAAAACTCCTGTCTAGCAAAAGCGATCAGGGACAAAAATAAAAAGTTAAATTAGGGCTAAACGGAAAAAGAAAAGAAAGGATGAGAAAATATTTTTGCCAAAAAAAAAAAAAACAGCATATATCTATTTGCCAAGTACGTATGCAGATCACTGTTTCAGTGTTCTGTACATTTTCCAAAAACTTTATAAAAACTCTTGGAGGTTACCACTTGGATTAAACATTCTGAAACCTGGGCAAAGCATTCTAACTCAACATCTACAGGTAGTGATTTTATCACAGACCTGGTTTCAAGGCAACATGATTGTGGGGTCCCTGATGCCACATTGGATTAAAGCTCCTGGAAAAAAAGGTGTTGTGAGTAGTTGAAATCATTGGACATGAGATAGTGGTGGGGGGAGTAAGAGGAGTCCAAGGAACCTGACTGTTGGTCTAGAAGCAGTTAGTTGTTGTACAAGCCCCTTGTCTTCTCTTGGCTTGGAACTTGTTGCTATCATTACTTTCTCACATAGACATACTGCATGATCAGTCACAGCACACAAACATTACACAGCATCACCATATTTAGGCTGCCTCAAGGTTCTTTTAGCACCTGGATGCTTTAGCATTTAAGCTAAATACAGAGTGATGAAGTATTAACTCACGTAACCATTATGTTCTCCATTCAGCTAACTTATTAAACAGATGGTGCAATTTACTGTATAACAGAAGGTCTGCAAATGGTTGTAAGTAATGGAATAATTGACTCCTTCAGGGGTCTGAAATTATTAGGAAATATTGCCAACTTGCCCAGCTACTCACCACCACACAATGGACCATTGCAAATAAATTGTTCCACCACCTAATGAATGTTACACCAAGAAAGAACCCCCACAATGTGGGGGAACAAATGACTTTACTGGTACCAAGGGAAGACACAGTATAAATATAAATATATTATAAGTATTAACTCATGTAACCATTATGTTCTCCATTCAGCTAACTTATTAAACAGATGGTGCCAACAATTTACTGTATAACAGAAGGCCTGCAAATGGTTGTAAGTGATGCAATAATTGACTCCTTCAGGGGTCAGAAATTATTAGGAAATATTGCCAACTTGCCCAGCTACTCACCACCACACAATGGACCATTGCAAAGCAATTGTTCTACCACCTAATGAATGCTATAACAAGAAAGAACCCCCACAATGTGGGGGAACAAAGGACTTTACTGGTACCAAGGGAAGACACTATATAAATATATTATAATTTACACAATATTAAAAAGAAGTGATACAATTGGGGGATAGCATGATAGCAAGGGGGTAAAATGCTATCCCCCAATTGTATCAATACTTTTTAGTATTGTCTCTTCCCTTGGTACCAATAAAGTCCCCCCCCCCCCCCCACATTGTGGGTTTCTTTCTATATTACATATGGCATGTGGTACTTATGCAGACAGCAATATGATATTACTAATAATACCTCATGAATGCTCTTAAGTGATTCTGCTATTGGTTCAATCCACTAAGTATCATAAAACAGAGACATTAATTGGCTGTATAGAAGGACACTTGGTAGAGGAGGCATCTTGTGTTTCTGCAGCATTTATTCCTGGAAAATGACTCAACTTGTCATGCCTATGAACATATACCAGTTGACTATCTTCTTTTATCAAATCTCTGCCTCTGGATAAACATTACAGTATATTTAATATATTATTTTTTTAATTACCCAATTAATTCTGGACATAGCAATATTAAATAATTATATGCTGTTTCACAAATTTCTGACTCTGTGATGCTTTCTGCTATGGAACCTAAAATTTAAAGTAGAAGGGTAATTAGGCAAACTGTACAGGTAATATTTGACCACCTTTGGATGACTTTTAGACTAACCTGCAGCATAATTGAGGATACCTGGCTCAGCTGAGCATTCATGTTTAGTCCAGCCAAGCTGGTAGTACATGAGCGTCCAGACCCCCAACGTCAGTGATATATCTCAAGGGACACAGTAGCAATAGGAGCTTTCCAACCTACTATCTGATGAATTATGTGCTCTAATTGGTTTGACTGCTGCCCTACCTACTCAAGAACGACTTAACAAACAAAATAAAATGGTATGATGGTGATGTAATTAAGAGACGACATTATTTTGATGCGTGAAAGTTTTAGAATGCATCCACTTACTGTACTTGCTTTCGGCCTGAATACAAAGCTTATCTAAGACATCAAAAATGTTAATGTCAGTTCCAGGTCCATAAAGTAGATTTATATACACTGTGTAAGAACTTGGGGTATCCTCTCACAGCACTGCCTGACCTCTAGCTGGTATTAGAGAACAGATACACAGCACACAGAGCAGCTCCTGGGCTATCTTTAGCTGTATCTGCAAAACTAAGGAAGAATATATAGACGGTGCAGAACCCCAGGGAGTCTAAACATCTCCCACATGGCACAGTTATACAACTTCTCTGTCAGGTGCACAGGGAAAATAAATCTTTGAGGATTGACATAGATTCCTTTTTTTTTATCTTTCATACAAACAATTAAATACATCTGCTATTCCCTAGTGCACCACCCTAACTCAGCCTAGAGGCCATCGCATTTGGTAGCCTGAGGCCTTGTAGATGTGGCCTTATATCTACAAGTTCTTTGTGAGACCCACACCAATGTGGTGCAGAATAGAAGGAATATGGTAACTTTGCGTACCAGAAAATCTGTTAGGAAAAAAAAGTTGCTCCACCGACCACATGTGCTAGGCCAGGGGTGCTCAACGTTTTGAAGAGCACTGGTCACTTAAGTAATTTGGTAACCATTTGCGGTCCACGGTGAAATTAAATAGTTCACAATTTCGAAACGTTTTATTTTGAATAGTATAGTGAAGATTTTAAACAACAATCAGGATCACAGTTTTTATTAACCAGATCCCCATTAATCCTACTGTGGGAATTCACCTTCAATACCCCTGTATGGATGCCACTCAGGATTCAAACAAGGGGGCGCGGAGGCAGGGGAGCATGTGCCCCAGGTTCAGCATTGAGGGGGACACCGCAGCTGGTACCAATCCTCCTACAGCCGCTGAAAGGTCGCTTCTCCTCCTCTACCTCCCGCTAGCATTCAGCTGCTGCAGGAGGAAAATACAGGGATTGGTACTTGTAAATGTAGACCCATCTACCACTCCTGTTATTGCCCCTTCTTCTTTAGCTGACCGCCACCCCCCCCCCCCCCATTCTCTGGTCACCCCACAGAGCTCCCTCCTCTCCCTGGCTAGCTGTGCAGTATGCAGACGGGCTGAATAAAGGCATTATCCTCAGCACTGAAAAGCTCACCATACGATCAGAAAAACGTACAGCCACACACAGTTGTCTTCCTCGGCACTCGTTCTCCTGGACTTTCCTTCCCTCACTCTCCATCTAGATTCCCCGTGGCAGCAGACAGGATGGAGAGTGAGGAAAGGAAAGACCAAGAGAACGAGTGCCAAGGAAGGCAACTGTGTGTGGTTGCCTGCAGTGGCGGCTGGTGCTCAATCTTTTTTGGGGGGGCGCAAACAGAAAAATGAGTGACCAGCATGCCCCTAATCAATACAGAGTGCCACAGCGTGCCCCCAATCAATGCAGAGTGCCACAGCATGCCCCCAATCAATGCAGAGCGCTACAGCGTGCCCCCCAATCAATGCAGAGTGCCACAGCATGCCCCCATCAATGCAGAATGCCACAGAATTGCCCCCAGTCAATGCAGAGTGCCACAGCATGCCCCCCAATCAATGCACAGTGCCACAGCATGCCCTCCAATCAATGCAGAGTGCCACAGCATGCCCCCAATCAATGCAGAATGCCACAGCGTGCCCCCCAAACAATGCAGAGTGCCACAGCGTGCCCCCAATCAATGCAGAGTGCCACAGCATGCCCCCCAATCGATGTAGAATGCCACAGCGTGCCCCCCAATCAATGCAGAGTGCCACAGCATGCCCCCATCAATGCAGAGTGCCACAGCATGCCCCCAATCAATGCAGAATGCCACAGCATGCCCCCCAATCAATGCAGAGCGCCACAGCATGCCCCCAATCATTGCAGAGTGCCACAGCATGCCCCCCAATCATTGCAGAGTGCCACAGCATGCCCCCATCAATGCAGAGCGCCACAGCATTGCCCCCAATCATTGCAGAATGCCACAGCATTGCCCCTAATCAATGCAGAGTGCCACAGCATGCCCCCCAATCAATGCAGAGTGACACAACATGCCCTCCAATCAATGCAGAGTGCCACAGCATGCCCCCCAATCAATGCAGAATGCCACAGCGTGCCCCCCAAACAATGCAGAGTGCCACAGCGTGCCCCCAATCAATGCAGAGTGCCACAGCATGCCCCCCAATCGATGCAGAATGCCACAGCGTGCCCCCCAATCAATGCAGAGTGCCACAGCATGCCCCCATCAATGCAGAGTGCTACAGCATGACCCCAATCAATGCAGAATGCCACAGCATGCCCCCCAATCTATGCAGAGCGCCACAGCATGCCCCCAATCATTGCAGAGTGCCACAGCATGCCCCCCAATCATTGCAGAGTGCCACAGCATGCCCCCATCAATGCAGAGCGCCACAGCATTGCCCCCAATCATTGTAGAGTGCCACAGCATTGTCCCCAATCATTGAAGAGTGCCACAGCATTGTCCCCAATCATTGCTGAGCGCCACAGCATTGTCCCCAATCATTGCAGAGTGCCACAGCATTGTCCCCAATAATTGCAGAGCGCCACAGCATGCCCCCAATCAATGCAGAGCGCCACAGCATTGTCCCCAATCATTGTAGAGTACCCACAGCATTGTCCCCAATCATTGCAGAGCGCCACATCATTGTCCCCAATCATTGCAGAGCACCACAGCATTGTCCCCAATCATTGCAGAGCGCCACAGCTTGCCCCCCAATCAATGCAGAGTGCCACAGCATTGTCCCCATTAATGCAGAGACCAGTGTGCGTGCCCCCTTCAATGCAGTGTGGGCTACCCCCCCCCCCCCCCCGAGACCAATGCACTTACCTGGCGGCGGCTTCTCTTCAGTCCTGGCGGCACCGGTTTTTCCTCACTCTGTCCCCCAGCGCGTCTCTTGCAGTCCTCCCGACTCCTCCTCGGCCAATGGCATGAGGTTTGCCTTGCAGCCAATCAGGAAGTGCGTATCGGACACACTTCCTGATTGGCCAGGAGGAGGATCGGTGTGGCAATAGCGAATTTCCATTTGCTATTGTCACACAATGGGTGGGCTCGGGACGCACTGCTCTGCTCCCGAGCCCACCCTTTGCATCGCTCTATTAGAGCCTCTGGTGATGTAAAAAAAAATTCCCATTAAGCTCCATGCGCCCGGCGCCCCTGCATGCAGATTAGGGGGCCGGAGGCATGGATGGGGGGGCGGTGCCCCTGCACCCCGAATGCACCGGCTGCCACTGGTTGCCTGTCTTTCTGATTGTATGGTGAGCTTCTCAGTGCTGAGGATCATACCTTTAAGTGAGTGTAAAGTCTCATTTTTTTTAAAATAACAAACATATTATACTTACCTGCTCTGTACCCCTCTTCTCGGGTCCCTGGCTGGTGCTCCTGGCCCCTCCCCCCTGCTAAATGCTCCCACAGCAAGCATCTTGCTATGGGGGTACCCGAGCTGAGCTGTAGCTCCGTGTATCTATTCAGACATGGAGCTACTGTTCGGCCCCACCCCCTCTATCTCCTGATTGGCTAACTGAGTTTGATTGCCAGCAGCGGGAGCCAACGGCGCCATTGCTGTATCTCAGCCAATCAGGAGAGCGAGTCCCGGACATCACTGGATAGAGAGGGAGCTCAGGTAACTATTAGGGGAGCAGAGGGGAGCTGTTGCACACAGAAGGTTTTTTTTATCTTAATGCATAGAATGCATTAAGATAAAAAAAACCTTCTGACTTTACAACCCCTTTATTTCAGCTCGTCTGCATACTGCACAGCTAACCAGGGAGAGGAAGTGAGTGCTGAGGGGGGACCAGAGTAAGGGGGGACCAGAGGAGCATGTGGGGGACCAGAGGAGCAGGGAGGACCAGAGGAGCAGGAGGATACAGAAGAGCACGGGGGACCAAAGGAACACGGAGGGACCAGAAGAGCACAGGGGGACCAAAGGAGCCAGGGGGGGGGGACCAGAGGAGCACAGGGGTACAGAGGAGCAGGGGGGACTAGAGGAGCATGAGGGAAACAGACCAGAAGAGCATGGGGGGACCAAAGAAGCATGGGGGGACCGGAGGAGCACAGGGGGAACCAGAGGAGCACGAGGGGGACAGAGGAGCATGGGGGTGTCAGAGGAGCAGGGGAGACCATAGGAGCATATTGGAGACCAGAGGAGAATCACTGGGGAGACTAGAGGAGTGGGGGGGGGGGGCCAGAGGAGTCGAGGGGGACCCAAAGAGCATAGGGTTACCAGAGGAGCAGGGGGGAGAGAGGAGCAGGGGGGAACCAGAGGGGCACGGAGGGACCAGAGGAGCACTGGGGGAGGGGAAGAAGAGCGGACCCATAGGAGCATTGGGGGGGACCAGAGGAGCATTGGGGGGACCAGGGGAATGGGGGGAGCAGATGAGCAGGGGGGACAGAGGAGCAGGGGGGAACCAGAGGGGCACAAGGGGACCAGAGGAGCATGGGGGGAGGGAACAGACAGCTATGGCAGAGGAGTTTTTATTAACTTTCCTACCTAATCCCCCTGTCTACTGTATCAGGTGCCTTGCTGCATTATCTCTTTACATGGGCAGGTGGATCTGCCTATGCAGAGCAGAAACGGGCACAGACCACTTTCCTCTATGGGCGGCCAGATGTAAACGGACTGCCTGTCTGTTTACATCCAGCTGTCCTCCAATCCGCTAGGCGAATAGGAAACTAATAAAAGCAGATAGAATCGGTTTGGATGTCGGCGGTTGTCAACGGACACATGTCCATTTACCTCCGCCCTTCCATAAAGGGCAGTGGAGGGTCCATCTAAAAAACTGACAGGCTGACACGATCAGAATGCCTGTGTGAATGGGGCCTTACACTGCCAAATTGCTGAATACTGGAGAAGCCACCATCCATGGGTGTGGCATCAGGGGTTGCAATGGCAACTCCAGCCATGCTCTCATGGTGCTTCCCGGCGAGACTGGACAGGGGGGTGGCATTTACTAGAACCGATTACCTAAATTTTCCTCCTGCAGCAGTTGAATGCCGGCTTCTCCTTCTCTACCACCGGCATTCAGCTGCTGCAGGAGGAACAAACAGGTGATCCACACTGCCTGGAGTCCAGTGCAGGAGCCAACTGCCAGAACTAGTTCTGGCACTTGGCCCCACTAACTGCGTGACATGAGTGCGCCAGCCTGTAACGCTCCTGCGTTTTATGTATGATGTGGATTTTCAGCTGCAGAAATATTCCACTTCAGTAGTCATGTAGAGAAACGCTGAGACACCAATCCCAACTCCCAATGACTCATCATGTGTGGATGATCTCAATTCAGCAAGTAAATACACACACTCAATAAGATGTTTCCTAGAGTGACTTATGTATATAGTAACACAGTGATGATAGGCTGAAGAGACAGGTTGGGTAGAGATGGTAGATGACAGACACTTGAAAGGAAATGTTCTTGAAAGTAAGATAGTAGCAGATGGGATGCAGATAGGTTTAGCAATCATGTATGGTAGCAGATGACAGAGTAGCAGGTGGACATACAAGAGAGATCAACCCAGTGCAAGAACAGGTGGTAGTAGGCTCAAGAGCTAGCAATCTTAGATAATGCAGATGTAGTAATAGTCCTTAGTATGCAGAGCTAGATAGTGTAAGCTTTAGTATGAAGGTTATAGAGGTTTCCCCTGTGGGGTACTTATCACTAATAGCAATGTAGCAGAGGAGAGGTTCGGCAAGAGCGGATGATCCGGTAGCGGGATACAGGGATCAGCGCAGCGTGGTTCCGAAAGCGAGGTATGCTTGCAAGCATGAGAGCTTCAAGACAGGTTAGCATCAAGGCACAAAGCAGTTTGAACGAACACATGTGAGTGAGAGCCGGCGATCTAAATAGCCATCCAGTCCGGCGCTCAGTGATGACAGCATCAGTCTTAAAGGTGTATGCGCACCTTACCAAAAGAGAATGGTGGGGCGCATACACTTATGAAAGAGTAATTAGGGTACCCAAAGGTACCAGAACATTACACAGCCCGGGCACCAGTCACACCTGCCCTGCATCTCTTTCTGGGGTCCAAAATGCTGAAATTCCATCTTTTTATGGGAGCCGGCATTTCTCTCCCCGGCAGCTGCCTGTATAAGTACTCACTGCAGAGCAGACTGAAGCCACCTCCTCCACAGCTCTGACATTTCATGTACACAGGAGAAGGAGTCGGGGAGGAGAGACAGCGCTCTGCATCTGCACTGATCTGTGGTCTGACTGTAAGAGGTTTAATGGAGCCTTGCAGAGGAGGGGGACTTGGTGACCAGGAAGGTGGGGTGGGGGGTGCATGGGCAGGTAACACAGTTTCATGCTGCCAGGAGTGATTTTAGGGAGGAGGGTAAGAGGACATGTGCTATGGGGTGATTTAGAAGGGGAGAAGACTTCTGCTGGAAGGGGGGGTTAGATATGAATTCTGACCCCCCCTCCTAACACAAGTCCTTTCTCCTTCCAAATCACCTACTAGCATGGGTCCTCTTACACCCCCCCTCCCAAAATCAAAGAGATGCCATAGAGGGGGCCATTGTGGCAACTGGGACCCTGGGCACCCTGCAAGAGATGCAAGGCAATTGTCATTGGTGCCCACGCTAGCATGCCCCTGCCAGAAAACTGCTGACACATCCAATGCCCTACTGACACCAACCTCAGCCCTACTGATACTGTCTACTGCCCTACTGACACCAACCACTGCCCTCCTGACACCGTCCACTGCCGCTGCCCCAAGCTCCTGATGATGCGTGTGACGCGAAACGGCCGCAGAGCTACCGATACATGCCTGAGGTCCAGCCACCACTCTAATACTTTAGTGTGGTGGCCTATGATGTGAGTGATCAGTTCATGTTCTGCTCATTGTATTTCTTCATTGGATCTTGTCTTTTATGTTGCACTGTTTGGTCAGTATTTTATATGTACTCCTTTTCATTTGGATGCACATATGAGGTATATTGAAACTCTCAATCGTTTGGAGTAGGATACCTGCATGGGGTTACTTTGACCTTGACGTTTCCAGGATAAGACATCTACAGATATCATGCTATTGCTGTCCTATAATTTTGACAGCATATAGCTCTGGTGAGTGAGAATTTTACCTATATGGTGGAGGATTACAATCATGAGTGATCACTGCTAATCATCCCAGCACTTGGACACTTTATTGAACTTTTACATGAATGTAAAATGAATTTTATGATTTCTCACCATGTTTACTTTTTTTGATGTTTTTTAAAGATTATTGAGCGCTGCAACATTTTATTTATATTTATTTGGTGTATGTATATTTTGCACTTTTTTGCTAGCAGTTGTATTGTTTGTTTATATGTATAATATTTTAGAGCGCTGACATACTTTTATTTTATATACATCCGCTGCCCTACTGACACCGTCCAACCTCTGCCTACTGACACCGTCCACTGCCCTAATGACACCGTCCAACCTCTGCCCTACTGACACCAACCTCTGCCCTTTTGACACTGTCCATTGCCCTACTAACACCAACCTCTGCCCTACTGATACATTCACTGCCCTACTGACACCAACCCCTGCCCTAGACCATGCACAAACTTTGCAAGCTGACTTAGAGTATTGTAATTGTGTCCCTGTAGTAATTTAATTTTTCTCTTGTGAGCAGGTGAAGAGGCCTGTAAATATGTAATTTACATGTCTCTTTGTTAGGAAAGCCAGCTGCATAAACGGCTTGTGTATGACAGCTGCTGGGATTATTGAGGACCGGCAATCATTCAGTAGAGCAGCGTGCACCTGAAAGAGGCTGTGCGGGTTGCCATTGGTTTGAGATCGCGGGCCACATCAGGTGGCTCCGAGGGCCACATTTGGCTCGCGAACCATGAGTTGAGCATGCCTGTGCTAGGCAATATATTAGGTATTCTTACAAAATATCTGTAACTTTGCACTTGCAGTAGGGTTTGAGGAGCAGTAAAGTTAAAGCCTAGATAGAGTAGGGAAAGGTTAAAACTTTTTTTTTTGCTATGTTCCAATAGGGAGATTTGGGAAGCGGGACAAAAGCAAGGTGTACGGCAACCGCTGAGAATTGGCTTTTAAAACAGGACAGTACAAGATTTGGGTCTGGTGCCCTGTCTGTATGAGGAGTCAATATGGGGGGAACTACTGACAAGGGAGGTAAGAGGTTTCTAATGGTGAATAATGTGACTCAGTGGTGAAAGATAGTTGATGTCTCTAGAGGAATAGGGCATAGGACATACTCCGAGATTATGGCTAATTAGTCAAATGTAATTATAATTTTGTATTTTTTTTGTAATTAAGCCTTTGGTTCAGTTGAACTCATCTAGAAGCCCCACCCTAGTCTCATACCCACTTTTGGTGCAGATTCACTCATATTGTAACCCACACCACCCAGTCCTATATATATATATATATATATATATATATATACTGTTTGAACATTTAAATCTTTAGATATTGAGCTCTGTGAACAACAAATTATTGGAAAGGAAATCAGCTATATTTGGAAAATACCAGTCCTGGCTCAGCCATTTTAATTTTGCATAACTTCCATTGTGATCATCAGAAACTGCATTATTATCCATGTATTGTCCTCTTTTTAATAAAGAATTCTTATGGTTAGTTTCAGAGTAAATTAGAATTCATTATGCGTAGCAGACCAGTATGCATTCTCACTGGTTTCTATGTGTACTGTTCTTAAAAATTAGAAATATGAACTCTTTTTGAATTAGGCTGTGTTTCTGAAACCTCTTAAGGCTTTAATGGTCAAACTAATTCTGCTATCTCAATGTATTGTTTTACTGGCGATAATTTTTATTTAGAAATACTCAGTGTACAACAAACAGGGTATATTACTGGGAATTGTTATTTTTTAGCAAAAAAAGTAATCAACTGTTGAAACCCTTATTTTCCTTTATTTTATTTTTTATTTTATCTCACAAAGCATTATTTTATGACCACATGTAAAGCATCTATGTTCACAGTTTACAGCAACACTATACAATGATACATAGAAAAGATATAATCTGAAACATACAACGAGACATGCCTCCATTCCTGAATATACATAGGAAAACATTGCAATGGTCAAGGAACTTTGAATGAGGCAGGTCACTTAATAAAGTACAAATGTAGTAAAAGTAGTAATAAATACACATTCCATGATTTAGATAAGTGCACTGAATCAATTCCAAATATAGTACAGATATATTTTGAAAAAGAACTGACATATAGTGATAAAGCAAATTCAAATTGTAATGATATTAAAGCATAAAAAGGTACATGATTGTTCTATAATGTAGCCGATAAAATATCTTGTTATCTTTGGAACTCCACTCAGTAGTCATGTAGAGATGTGTTGAATACAAGATCCAACTCTCCAAGACTCATCACCTTGGGCCTGTCAGCTTCAACATACAGATATATACACACTCAATGAGATGTTCCTGGAGTGATAGGATGTATATGATAGTATGAAGGTGATGTGCTGAAGGGACAGGTGTGAACAGTGACAAGGATGGTAATCACTTGATAGGTTTGTATAAAGTTCAAGATGGTATTTAGGAATGCAGATAGGTTAGTATCGAGTATGCTAACAGGTGGTGAGGACAGCAGATGACAAATACAGGATAGACTAACCCAGTGCAAGGATAGATAGTAGTAGACAGGAGAGCTAGCAATCTATGCAGCAGTGCAGATGATAGATGGTAGTAGGCTCAAGAGCTAGCAATCTATGTAACAGTGCAGATGATAGGATAGTATGGATAGGTAGTAACAGTCCTTAATGTGCATAGGTAGATAGTGCAATAAGGTTATGGAGGGTTCCCCTGCGGGGTACTTATCACTTGTAATGTTAGTAGTTTAGAGAGGTCCAGTAGATAAGGAATGATCCAGTAGCGAGATACAGGGATCAGTAGCGAGGTTCCGGTCTGCTCCAGGTAAAGGGAATAGCTGGAGGTTCCGATCGAGAGACAGGCTTGAAAGCATGTGGATAACAAGGCAGGTTGAACGAACAATGTGAGTGAGACCGCCGGCGGTTGAAATAGCTGCTCTGCGGCGCTCAGCAGTGACATCATCGTTCTTAAAGGTATATGCATACCACCTGAAGAGAAAGGTGGGACGCATTACAGAGAAAGTGGTGATTAAGGGTACCGGAGGTACCAGAATCTTACAGTACCCCCCCCCTTAAGGCCGGCTCCGGAAGGCCTATAGGACAGGTTTTTCTGGGTGTTTCGAGTGAAAGTTCCTTATAAGTCTAGGCGCATGAATATCAGAGGTATCTAGCCAGGTGTCGTCTTGGGGTCCATAGTTCTTCCATCTTATGAGATACTGGAGTCTTCCTCTATGGATGCGAGAATCCAAAATTTCCTTGATCTCATACTCTTCTCCGCCTTCAACTTGTATTGGAGGTGGAGGCAAGATGATAGGCCTTATTCCTTGGTTAGGAACATGGGGCTTCAGTAGCGACACATGGAAGATGGGATAGATCTTGAGATCTGCTGGTAGGGTGAGCTGTACTGCAGCTTTTCCGATAAGTTTTTTAATTGGGAAGGGTCCCAAAAATAAAGGTCCAAGCTTCTTGCTAGGGATTTTTAATCTTAAGTTCTTTGTCGATAGCCAAACAAGGTCCCCAATAGCATACTGAGGAGAAGGTCTTCTACGAAGGTCGTAGTACTTTTTTTGTTGACTGTGGGCGTGTGATATAGTGGTATTGAGTAAACCCAAGGAGTCTTTTATTTGGGTAAGGTAATCCGAGGCTACTGGGTTACTCGATGGCAGGATGCGTGGTGGAAGAAGAGTGGGATGAAACCCATAGTTCAAGTAGAACGGACTTTGCTTCGTAGTACGGTGGGTTGCGTTGTTGTAAGCAAATTCTGCTAGAGGAAGGAGATCCACCCAATCATCCTGCAAGTATGATGTGTAGCAACGTAGATATTGCTCAATGCACTGGTTGACTCTTTCAGTCTGTCCGTTGGTCTGAGGATGGTAGGGAGAAGTGAGCTTTCGCTCAATGCGTAAAATTTGACAAAGTGCTTGCCAAAATTTAGAGATGAATTGTGAACCACGGTCGGACAAAAGAGTTTTTGGAATTCCATGCAACTTAAACACATGTTTCATCAGTAGTTCTGCTGTTTGTTTAGATGAAGGTAGTCTACGGATAGTAATGAAATGTGCCATCTTTGTCAAGTGGTCCACTGACACTAGGATGGTATTAAATCCTTTAGAGGGTGGTAGTTCTACTATGAAATCTAAGGACACAACTTCCCATGGAACCTGGGGTATTGGTAGACTACAAAGTAGTCCAGATGGTTTTGTAGTGTCAATTTTGGACCTTGCACAGATGTCACATGAAGAAACAAATTTTTGTACAGACGTCTTCATATCAGGCCACCAAAACTGCCTGGTGAGCAAATTAAAGGTTTTTGTCATACCCATATGTCCTGCCATGGGCACATCATGCGATAATTCCAAGATCTTGGTGCGCATAGTAGGGGGTATGTAGAGTTTGTCATTGTAATAGAGGAAGCCTTCTGCATCAGTACTTAGTTGTGGTGGAGGTGAATCCATTCTTATACTGTGCAAAATCTCTTCCTTCAAGGAACGGACGACACCAATAATACGTTCATAGGGTATTATGGGAATGGAAGGGATTTCGGCGCAGTTATCTTCGGTCAATCGTGATAGCGCATCCGCTTTTTTATTTTTGTCTGCAGGCGTGTAGGTCACTAGGAAATTAAATCTTAAAAAGAATAATGACCATCGTACCTGCCGGTGGGAGAGAGTCTTGTTAGTCTGGAGGTATTGAAGGTTTTTATGATCTGTATATATGAGTATTGGTAACTGGGTACCTTCGAGCAGATGTCGCCAATTCTCCAGTGCCAGTTTTATGGCAAGCAACTCCTTTTCACCCACTGGGTAATTCACCTCTGGGCTGCTGATTTTGAAAAGAAAGCAACTGGGTGGAGTGATGAAGTGTTTGTTGGTCGTTGGGAGAGAACTGCTCCTACTGCCATATTTGACGCATCTACCTCTAGAATATATTGGAGGGATGGGTCTGGATGGCGTAGTATGGGAGCAGAAGTAAAGCTTGATTTTAACAAGCAGAAAGCTTGATTTGCTTCTTCTGACCATTTGAATGTTTTTTTTATACTTGTCAGTTGTGTGAGAGGTCTCACAATAGCGGAAAAGTTCTTGATGAACTTCCTATAGAAGTTCGAGAATCCAAGGAATCGCTGTAGGGCCTTACGAGTTGTTGGTATAGGCCAGTCTAGAATACAGGATATCTTACTCATATCCATCTTAATTCCAGTTTTGGATATGAAGTATCCTAGAAATAATATTTCTTCTTTATGAAATAGACATTTTTTTAATTTCACATATAGTCTGTGTGAGAGCAGTCTGGACAACACAAGTCTTACATGTTTTATGTGTTCAGGCATAGATCGAGAATAAATAAGTATATCGTCTAGGTATACTACAACACAGACATCAAGTAAGTCTCTAAAGATGTTGTTTAGGAATCTTTGGAAAGCTGCGGGAGCATTACATAGCCCGAATGGCATCACAAGGTATTCGAATAGTCCGTATCTGGTTCTGAATGCTGTTTTCCACTCATCCCCGTCACGGATTCGGATTAGGTTGTATGCCCCTTTCAGGTCTAATTTGGTGAAATAAGTAGCCCCACGCACCTGTTCAATAAGTTCAGGGATGAGCGGCAAAGGATAGCGATCCTTTATCGTAATCGTGTTTAATTGCCTATAATCGATAATAGGCCTGAGACTGGAATCCTTATTGCGGACAAAGAAAAGTCCTGCAGCAGTGGAAGAAGTAGAGGGTCTAATGAACCCTTTTGTCAAATTCTCATCCAAGTATTCCTTGAGATGAGAAAGTTCATCCTGTGAAAGGGGATAAACATGACCGAAAGGCAATTTGCTGTTAGGGAGTAGATCGATAGTGCAATCGTAATCCCTATGGGGAGGCAACACTTGAGCATTTTTCTCAAGGAACACTTCGGACAGATCCTGATAGCATAGTGGTGCAATCTTATCTGACACCACAGACAGAATCTTCCCATAAGATGGGAGGTTACACGTATTCTCACAATAGTGAGAAGGGAAAACCAAAGTCTGTTTTTTCCAATCTATGATTGGTTGGTGTGTGTGTAACCAGGGAAGTCCCAAAATAATAGGAAAATGGGGTGAGGATAGTATGTCAAAGGTGATGGTCTCCACATGTGATTCGTTGGTAGTGGCAAGGAGTGCCTGTGTCTGGTTGGTGATTGGACCAGAAGACAGTGGAATACTATTAATGAAACTAACAGAAACAGGCTTAGATTTTGAAATAATAGGTATTTTATTTAAGGTAACAAAGCGTGTATCAATATAGTTTCCACAAGATCCAGTGTCGACCATAGCCTTGGTGGTGATCCTAGTTTGGTCCCACTGTGATATTAAATGAACAAAAAGATAGGGGTTAGAAAAGGAAGTCGTTAATCCTCCCAGCAAGACATGTGAACACTCACCCTCTTTTTTGCGGACAAGGGGACAGGTGCTTATCAAATGATCCGAGGATGCGCAGTACATGCAGAGATTTCTGGATGTTCTTCTAGCTCGTTCAGTAGTCGTTAAAGGTGGGCGTATGGTTCCTACATCCATGGGAGTAGGGTCAACGGCCGAAATCTGAGAAGGACTAGACAATGGCATTCCCATCTTTTCAGCCCTTCTTTCTCGCAGTCGTCTGTCGATGTTGATACTAAGTTGTATCAAGGCCTCCAAGGTGCCAGGTAAATCCGCTCGGGCGAGCTCGTCTTTAACAGCTTCCGATAACCCGAGTCTGAATTGAGTTCGCAAAGATATGTCATTCCACCCTGAATCAAGGGTCCATCTTTTGAACTCAGATGCAAAGTCTTCTACAGGTCTCCTTCCTTGTTTTAAGGCCCTCAACTGAATATCAGCAGTACTCTGCCTATTGGGGTCATCGTATAAACTAGCGAGTTCCGCTAGGAATAAGGAATAGGTGTTGAGAATCTGATCATTATTCTCAAAGAGAGAGTCTGCCCAGGCCCGTGGATCACCCGTCAAGTATGAAATAACGGTACAGACTTTTATTTGATCAGTGGGGTATGTACGAGGTTTTAACAAAAAAAGCAATTGACATGCGTTTTTGAATTCACTAAATTTTTTCAGATCACCTGTAAACACTAGAGGAGGGTTTATTTTAGGTTCAGGAGGCTGAACAGCAGTAAGCCGTGAGAGCTGGGTTACCTGTTGTGTCAGAGTCTGATTCTTTTCTTGTACGTCAGTCAGAGCAAGTATTAACGCTTTTACTTGTTGTGTTAATTGTGTCACTTGAGTGGGTAATTCTGCTGAATCCATTTTTAAGGTTCGTTCAATCCGTAACGCTCCTGCGTTTTTAGTATAGGCTGGATTTGCAGCTGCAAAATCTCCACTCAGTAGTCATGTAGAGATGTGTTGAATACCAGATCCAACTCTCCAGGACTCATCACCGTGGGCCTGTCAGCTTCAACATACAGATATATACACACTCAATGAGATGTTCCTGGAGTGATAGGATGTATATGATAGTATGAAGGTGATGTGCTGAAGGGACAGGTGTGAACAGTGACAAGGATGGTAATCACTTGATAGGTTTGTATAGGAGAGTTCAAGATGGTATTTAGGAATGCAGATAGGTTAGTATCGAGTATGCTAACAGGTGGTGAGGACAGCAGATGACAAATACAGGATAGACTAACCCAGTGCAAGGATAGATAGTAGTAGACAGGAGAGCTAGCAATCTATGCAGCAGTGCAGATGATAGATGGTAGTAGGCTCAAGAGCTAGCAATCTATGTAACAGTGCAGATGATAGGATAGTATGGATAGGTAGTAACAGTCCTTAATGTGCATAGGTAGATAGTGCAATAAGGTTATGGAGGGTTCCCCTGTGGGGTACTTATCACTTGTAATGTTAGTAGTTTAGAGAGGTCCAGTAGATAAGGAATGATCCGGTAGCGAGATACAGGTATCAGTAGCGAGGTTCCGGTCTGCTCCAGGTAAAGGGAATAGCTGGAGGTTCCGATCGAGAGACAGGCTTGAAAGCATGTGGATAACAAGGCAGGTTGAACGAACAATGTGAGTGAGACCGCCGGCGGTTGAAATAGCCGCTCTGCGGCGCTCAGCAGTGACATCATCGTTCTTAAAGGTATATGCGTACCACCTGAAGAGAAAGGTGGGACGCATTACAGAGAAAGTGGTGATTAAGGGTACCGGAGGTACCAGAATCTTTCTCCTGTTGAAACAACAGGATATCTATAAATGTAGGTATGTATTAGAGAGACAATCCACATATACAGGGGGTATGTTAAATTACTCCCCACATCAAGAGGTAGGGAGGGAGAAGAATGAGTTCAAATGACCTTATTACCTACATATCAGCTCAAAAGGTGGACCCTGTATTTTAGGAGGGGAATGGGGCGCCAGGACAAACATCTATCCCTGGGCTGTGGTGAGAAGAACCACCCAGGACAATGGGGGCAGCCAAGGAAAAGAACAGGACACCGGGGGGTGTAATTGCCATGGAGAGTATGGGGTGATAAACACATACTGTATATAGACCACACTGATCTAAAAAAACAAAAACATTTATATACTGTATATAGTACAGTATATGTCATGCCTTCAGCATAAGGAAATAATTAAAGCTATTGGAACTTGCAATACCAATTTTGTCCACAAGATGCCACTGTGACATAGACTGTTATACAGCACTTTATGGTACTTCGTGGTATCTATTGCTGGATATTAGTTCCACCCCTCTCTCAGAGAATCTCCATTTTAGAACAGCTCATGGACACAGCCAGACAGCATCTGAGGTTCCTGTGGGAAGATTCCTGAACCCCCCTTTGAAGCATCGCTGGTATGCCTATGAACTGTCAGTTATATACTCAATGCATATGTTTGTTAATGTTTGTACACTGATTGTATGCCTTTATCTGTTTATTTGCAGTTTCACCATATTCACAATCCTATTCGCATATCCATTCTGACTTGTAACCTGTCATGTGACCACTATTCTATCTCTGGAATAAAGCCTTGAGTTACAAAAGGACTGGTTATTGCAGGTTAGTGAGAACAGAACAGTGAAACAGCGGCTATCCAGCAAGTGGGATTTAGGACAGCGACTATACAGAGGCCTGCTACTCTGCCAGCGCAGTCATCTGCATATGCAATACAGCAGTCTCTACACAGTCAAGCATTCCTGCAAGCGATATGTCACATAGCCAGACATCCTCACTCAAGACAAGGTCCCGAGTTTCCGGCTCCTCTAGATCTTCCTCAGCAAGCAATGCACTCGCCATAGCACGTGCGAAAGCTGAAGCCGCCAAGGCGCGAGCAGCCTTTGCCGAGCAAGAAATGCAGATTAAAAAGGAGAAGGTGAGGCTAAAGGAAGAGGCCGAAGAAGCAGTCCTGGAAGTGAGGTTAAAGAAAGAGACAGAGGAAGCCCGCCTAAAAGCAAAGGCAGAGGAAGCCCGCCTAAAAACGCAGAAAGAGGCAGAAGAAGCCCGCCTAAAAGCAAAGGCAGAGGAAGCCCGCCTAAAAACGCAGAAAGAGGCAGAAGAGGCCCTCCTAGAAGTAGCCCTAGAGAAACTCACTGTAGAGAAGGAAGTAGCAGCAGCCATAGCTGAAGCAGAGGCCTTAGAATTAGCTGTATACCCAAGAAGTGAATGCAGCAGACGCAGCAATATTCTCGATTCAGCAGCTGAAACTCCAAATTCTCTACAACAAACTTCAGATTACATCAATCAACATTTTAAAACAAGCAGTGTCAAAGATGAAATCAAAGAGACAAGCCAAAGTCACCACACGGTACCGCCACAAGTCAGTGACAAGCCTCAAGCCTGCAAACGGGAGAAATCCGTGCAAAGTGACGTCTCCTACGACAAACTCCCCATAAGTGAGATAATAGAATCACCTTCTAATCGCCCTCCAGAACCAACGTCCAAGCCAGAACGGTACATCAGAGGACAGCTCGGTGCCAGCAAAAGGTATGACTACACACAGCCATCTTACCATGACAACACACAACAGGCTAACCAAACCACAATAGACTTTGCAAGGTTCTTTGCACGACACGAGTTAGTCACCAAAGGACTTGAAAAGTTTAATGACCGCCCTGAAAACTACAGAGCTTGGCGGTCATCCTTTCAAAACACTATCAGAGACTTAGGGCTATCTTGCAGCGAAGAGATAGATCTCCTGATCAAATGGCTTGGAAATGAGTCTGCCGAACATGCCAGGCGAATCAGGACAATAAATATAAACTACCCAGACACTGGTCTTAGAACAATCTGGGATAGACATGATGAGTGTTATTGTTCAGCAGAAATAGTAGAAAATGCATTATTCAAAAGACTTGATAACTTTCCCAGAATACCTAGCAAAGCCTACCATAAACTTAGAGAGTTAAGTGACTTGCTAATGGAATTTCAAGTAGCTAAATCCGAGGGAGACTTACAAGGACTTGCATTCCTTGACACAGCCAGAGGTGTCAACCCCATCGTGCAAAAGTTACCCTATAACTTGCAAGAGCAGTGGATTACACATGGATCCCGATATAAAAGACGGCATGATGTTCCATTCCCTCCTTTTTCTGTTTTTGTGGACTTTGTGTGCCAGCAAGCTAAAACTAGAAATGATCCAAGTTTTGATTTTACGCTGTTGTGTGCTGCTCCTGTGGGACTTAACCCTTGCAAACCTCCAGTAGCAGTACACAAAACTAACGTGTCTCCTCCAGGTTCCTTTCACAGGTCTGCCAACTTCTCAAACTCAGAGACAAAGGTCAACGATCCTGGTAAGCAGTGTCCCTTGCATCAGAAGCCACATCCTCTACTAAAATGCAGAGCCTTCAGAGAGAAAACCCTGCAGGACCGCAAAGCCTTCCTCAAGGAGAACCACATCTGCTACAAGTGCTGCTCTTCAACATCCCATCTCGCCAAGGACTGTAAGGTCAGTTTAAAATGCACAGAATGTGACAGCTCAGATCACAACACAGGGTTACATCCTGGGCCAGCTCCATGGACTTTACAACACACCCTCAGCACTAGTGAGAACGGCGGGGAGGAGGAGCACACCACCACAACTACACCAGAGGTCACTTCACAATGTACAGAGATCTGCAAAGGAGCCATAGGTGGTAGGTCCTGCTACAAAATCTGCCTAGTCAGAGTCTACCCAACAGGCCAAAAAGACAAAGCTAATAAGCTTTATGTAATCCTGGATGACCAAAGTAACAAGTCATTAGCCAGCTCAACTTTCTTTGACATGTTCGGCATTAAAGGCCCCAGCATTCCCTACTCCTTGAAAACTTGTGCAGGAATGGTGGAGACGGCTGGTAGGAGAGCATCCGGCTACCAAATCGAGTCCATCGATAGGCGATCTCGCTTGTCTTTGCCAACTCTTATCAAATGCAATCAGATCCCTGATCATAGATCTGAAATTCCTACACCAGATGTAGCTGCTCATCACCCACACTTGAAACGCATAGCACATCTGATACCAGAACTTGATCCTCAGGCTCAGATTATCCTACTCCTTGGGAGAGATATTTTACAAGCCCACAAATCAAGAGCTCAAATTAATGGTCCCAATAACGCTCCTTATGCTCAGAAGTTAGACCTCGGATGGGTCATCATAGGAGATGTCTGTCTAGGAAGCGTGCAAAAACCTAACTCCGTTAGCAGCATGCTCACAAATACCCTAGAGAATGGGCGTCCCTCTCTTTTCCAGCCATGCCACAACCATTTCTTTGTTAAGGAATCAGCCTACGCCACCCACTCATCTTGTCCCTTCACAAGCCCCACTAGTGACAACTTTGCCTGTGACAGTGACCAAGACCATTTAGGGTGCACAGTCTTTCAGAGAACTAAAGATGACAATCGTGTGGCAATGTCTATCGAAGACAAACTCTTCTTAGAAATAATGGAGCAAGGTCTAGTCAAAGACAGCACAAACAGCTGGGTTGCACCTCTTCCCTTCAGACCACAGAGACAACGCTTACCCAATAACAAAGAACAAGCGTTACAACGTTTTGCTTCCCTTAGACGTAATTTACAAAGAAAGCCAGAGATGAGGGAACATTTCTTTTCTTTCATGGGGAAAATCTTTGAGAATGGTCATGCCGAGGTGGCTCCCACCCCTAAAGACTCTGAAGAGTGTTGTTATCTCCCTATATTTGGAGTGTACCATCCTAAAAAGCCAGGTCAAATCAGAGTAGTGTTTGACTCTAGTGCCAAATACAAGGGTATCTCCTAGAACGATGTCCTCTTGACAGGCCCAGACCTTAACAGCAAACTCCTGGGAGTGCTCTTACGCTTCCGCAAAGATTCTATTGCCTTCATAGCTGACATCCAGCAGATGTTCCATTGTTTCTTGGTCAGAGAGGAAGACAGGAACTTCCTAAGGTTCCTTTGGTTCCAAGACAATGATCCTTCCAAAGATATCTCAGATTATCGCATGAGGGTACACATCTTTGGCAATAGCCCTTCACCTGCAGTCGCTATCTACGGACTCAGACATTCCGCACAAGAAGGTGAACTTGAGTTTGGCTCAGATGCAAGACAATTCGTAGAGAAAGACTTTTATGTGGATGACTGTTTAAAATCCTTACCTTCCAGTGAGTCTGCAATCTGTCTTCTTAAAAGAGCACAGGAAATGCTCGCTTGTTCAAATCTCAGGCTTCACAAGATTGTTTCTAACAGCAAAGAGGTAATGGAAGCTTTCCCTGCTCAAGACCATTCCAGTGATCTAAAGGACTTAGATCTGGGTACAGACTCTTTACCTGTACTGCGCAGTCTCGGTCTACTTTGGGACTTGAAATCCGATTCCTTTACCTTCCAAGTAAATGGGGAAGAAAGACCCTTCACTCGCAGAGGTGTCTTGTCTACAATCAATAGCCTGTACGATCCATTAGGATTTTCGGCACCTGTTACAATTCAAGGCAAAGCCTTGCTTAGAGACTTGATTCGTGAAACATCCGATTGGGATGCCCCATTATCCCTTGATAAGAGGAACTCTTGGGTAGAGTGGAGAGACTCTTTATCAGTCTTATCTGATCTCCATGTTTCACGTCCATATGCTCCTGTACCTTCTACAGAGATACAGAGTCAAACCCTTTGTATATTCTGTGATGCTTCTGTCAAGGCAATAGCTGCTGTGGCCTACCTAAGGACTGTTGACACTACAGCACGATGCCACGTAGGATTCATCATGGGCAAAGCAAAGCTAGCTCCACACCCTGAGCACACTATACCTAGGCTAGAACTTTGTGCTGCAGTACTAGCTGTTGAACTAGCAGAGCTAATAACCTCAGAGATGGACATTGACCTTAAAGATGTTCAGCTCTACACAGACAGCAAGGTAGTTCTAGGCTACATCTACAATGAAACCAGACGTTTTTATGTTTATGTCAACAACAGAGTGTTGAAGATTAGGAGATCCACCATTCCAACACAATGGCACTATGTACCTACTGACTACAACCCTGCAGACCATGCTACAAGAGCTGTTGCTGCATGTAACCTGAAAGACACAACATGGTTTACTGGACCTGCATTCTTGTACGATGCAGAACAGACTTTTCCTAAAAGTGACACTATTGAACTAATAGATCCAGACTCAGATACTGACATCTGTCCTGAGATCTCAACATTTCATACTACAACTTTAGACTGCCAGCTTAAATCTGACAGATTTACCAGATTCTCAAAATATAAGACACTTGTTCGAGCTATTTCCTGTCTTATCCATATAGCTCGCTCCTTTAAAGGTGACTCAAACAGCTGTGACCGCAAGGGATGGCACCATTGCCAAAGGATCTGTTCAGTATTAGAGCTACAGCAGTCTCAGGATCTTATCATCCGCACTGTACAGCATGAAGCATATGCTAAGGAGATAGACTGTATCTTGAATGGGAAACCTATCCCTAGAGACAGTGCTCTGAGAAAACTTGACTCATTCTTTGATCAAAATGGACTACTTAGGGTAGGTGGTTGTCTAAGACAAGCCAACCTAGATTCAGATGAGAGAAACCCTCTAATAGTTCCTGGTCACCACCACATCGCTTACTTGATTGTGTCACATCATCACTCCCATGTAAAGTGGAAGTCAAGATCCAGAGAATCAAGGAGACAAAGTTGTTCCTCAGACCAGTTTCTGAACCGATCTTGCTGTTATCATCTGAGGAATAAATAGTGGTATCTGATGATACCAGGCGGGGAGTGTCATGCCTCCAGCATAAGGAAATAATTAAAGCTATTGGAACTTGCAATACCAATTTTGTCCAGAAGATGCCACTGTGACATAGACTGTTATACAGCACTTTATGGTACTTCGTGTTATCTATTGCTGGATATTAGTTCCACCCCTCTCTCAGAGAATCTCCATTTTAGAACAGCTCATGGACACAGCCAGACAGCATCTGAGGTTCCTGTGGGAAGATTCCTGAACCCCCCTTTGAAGCATCGCTGGTATGCCTATGAACTGTCAGTTATATACTCAATGCATATGTTTTTTAATGTTTGTACACTGATTGTATGCCTTTATCTGTTTATTTGCAGTTTCACCATATTCACAATCCTATTCGCATATCCATTCTGACTTGTAACCTGTCATGTGACCGCTATTCTATCTCTGGAATAAAGCCTTAAGTTACAAAAGGACCGGTTATTGCAGGATTAAAGGTTTAGCTGTATGTTGAGCTGCACACGCCTGGGGCATACGTGTAGTGAGAACAGAACAGTATATATCAGGGTATAGTATGTATTCAGTGAAAATAATTGTTAATAGTGTCAAAGTAAGACCACAAGGAAGGACTCTATACAATGATAATCCATTTAGGTTTAATTATGTTATAAAGAAATGAAAGTTATGGTTACATTGAAATTCACAACAGCGTTTTTAGTATAAATGCAGACCACTCCTCAGAAGGAATTGTGACCTCCCAGTATGTTACACACTGCAGATGGCTAAAATTGATGGTCAGTGAGTGTCATTATCTATATCAGAGGTCTCCAAACTTTCTAAACAAAAGGCCAATTTACTGTCTGTCATACCTTAGTGGGGAGCCAAAACCGTGGCCATCGGGTATAGAAAATGTACCAGCATCAGTGGGAGTAAACAATGCCCGATCTTTGATGTCCGTGTGAGGAACTGTGCCCCATAGTTGGTGTCATTGGGAGAAATTGTGCCCCATCGTTGGTGTCTTTGGGAGGAATTGTGCCCTATCTTTGCTATCATTGGGAGGAATTGCGCCCCATCCTTGGTGTCAGTGAATGTGATAAAAGCAAGCAAAGGGCCGCATTTAACCCCGGGGCGCAGTTTGGAGACCACTGATCTATATGGATCCACCCATGAGCCTACTTATAAAAAGTTCAGCTTTCCTTTTGTAGTGTTTCATTTTCAATGATTTTTATTGAGTTTTGAAGAAGAGAAAGTAATACAATGCAATTGTACAGAAAACATAAGCTTCTATAAGTTCTATGACAGTTAAAAGTGAAAAGTGGTAAATAACAAGCAGGATATCATTTCTTTATTCACACATAGATACCACATTTGCCAATTGTATAACTGAATGTGTCCAGATACCAGATGCGCCCGGTGATCCTTCTATCACCTGTCACCAAGGCGTTCTGGAATGGCACGGACCCCATCCCCCCTTCCGAATAGAGAAAACTAAACATGGTCCGAAAGGAGGAAAGGGGACACCGCGGTGAAATTTCCGAAGGGGTATGGCATCCCCTCCAACCACAACATTATCTAGAACAATGAGGAGAAAAGAAGAAAAAAGAAAGAAACAGTGGGAAAAAAGAAAAGTACAAGAAAGTGAAAGTAGAAGGAAAAGGAAGTATCCCATGCGAAGATGAGTGCACTCTATTAGACTCTGTTATTGGAACTATCTCAAGTTACAATGGGTCGGACAGGTATTTGATCCAGGGTTCTGGGCTCTTTTGTCCAAGAGGGTTCCCGAGAGGCGCTCATTAATCATGATCCATGTTAATTTGTGTTTCACCAGATCAAACGGAATGGTTAGTGATCTCCATGATCTGGCAATTGCCAGT
This sequence comes from Pelophylax lessonae, assembly GCF_965119305.1. Classification (NCBI taxonomy): domain Eukaryota; kingdom Metazoa; phylum Chordata; class Amphibia; order Anura; family Ranidae; genus Pelophylax; species Pelophylax lessonae. The sequence goes on from NC_138774.1 coordinate 36,650,957, forward strand.
CTGGCCTCTGTGAAAACAAAAGCTATACGTTTTCTCACTCAGTTTGGCATTCCCATATAATTGGCCTCTATCAATGCCATATCGCTTCTCGGCCTTTTGGCTAAGATCAAGTGTAGTATCTGTTCTTATCAGTTGGTATGGACCCTGAGGGTTAGTATCGGCAGGGGCTGAAATGAACCGGGGCGCTCCAGACGTCACTGGGGGACCGGGAAGTAGGCACTGTCAGAGAAAGCCGGATGGGTCCGTTGCCTTCTGGTTTTAATAGGTCCGCCCCTACCAGTTTGAAGGGAGCAAGAGGGCTGGTTCGTCATGGAGGCCAGTCTGTATTGCTCCTGGATGTAATTGGTGAGGAATTAGGATGGCGGTGGGAGGGCCTTTCCTCCTGGGTTGAATCTGGCCTTGCAAAAGGCTTGTCCCCAGTTGAAGGCAGGCTCACCCTAAGCTGTCCACGTTCCAAACCTCCTGGTAGGTAAGGGCTACACTCGGTCTGGCTATTGGGCCGGGGTAGAAAAAAGCCCGTAGTGTATGTGCCCCTGGGGTGGCAGCCCAGGGGTGCCTTAATTCTCACTGGTGAGGGGCAGCTCGCCTTGAGTTTTTCGGCACCATGGTCACTGCACCTACACACTTTTTTAAGCACCTGCCTCTTGGGCAAGGCCTTTTGGCTTCGACCAGAGGAATTTTTATTCCGGCCGGAAGGCCTGCCTTTGTTTTTCACTTAGGCACTAATTCACTCCTCCACTTCCCCTTCCCCACCTTTTTGTTTGTGTGTATTTTTCTTTGTGGTGTGTCACTTCACTATCACTCTTCTCTTCCTGCACGACGAGTACAGTGTGGGTCTCTGGGCCTACCTTGAAAGTCTTGGGAGGGGGGTGGACATGGCCTTTTGGCTTAGTTCGCCCTCTCTCATGGGGGTCTCCCTTCGGGGGAGCCCCACCCAGTACTTGGGGTGGGCTGTTTCGGCAGTCCCCCTGGAGAACGGGGTTTGCCAGGTCTCGGCCAGGCAAACCATAGGAAGTACCTCAGTCCCTGTCAGGAGTCTTGCGCCCCGGGGGATCAAGGTATAGGTCCAACCTCTTCGGAGGCCAGACCATTTTCGCACACCCTGTGCAGTTTTTGTGTGTTCACGTTTGCGTGTGTGCACTTTTTTATGCACCGGGTGCTAAGTCTTTTTTGAGTGTGATTTCACACGCTTCGGGCTACAAAAAAAAAAAAAAAAAATGCCATATTTATGTATGATCAAGAAGAATGTTGAGCCATCTGAAACCAATCATACATTTCCTATGTTACATTAATGTCCTGTTCCCATTTCTGCATATAGAATAGTTTTGTTGAGTTGGAGGTCAGGATACTGTAAATTTTTTAAATATGGCCTGTGTGCTTATCATATGATCCACACAAATACTCCATTGAGGTAGAGAGGTCAGAACCAGTTAGCAGGGATTTCAAAAAGTGTGTAATCTGCATGTGGCGGTAAAACTCAGAGTTAGGAAGGTGGTATTTATCTCTCAAAGCAGTTCTAGTCAGTATCCCCCTATTATCACAACAATCAGCAATACGAATTAAACCTTTATTAGTCCACCAAGCAAAGTTGTGGGGGTTGAGACCCAGGGTAAAGTCCAGATTACCGGTTATAGGAGCTAAGGGGCTATGGGGGGACTTGAATCCATGAGATTCCTTTTGTAGTGTTTAAAGTGTAACTCCACTTTTGTGCAGAAAAAAACAAATATCTCTGGATGATCTGTATGTGTTACTAGGATTTTAACCTTTTATTGCCCATGTAACACATATGTTCATCAGCAAAAAGGGTTGGCTTTAACACCCACACACTGTACATAAGTGTCCATGGACATACAAGGTTTCTGTGCTGAAAGAAGGCTCACTGCTCACTCGCAGAACAATGATCAAGCTGTCATAGACCACTCTCAGTCTCTAGTCATGATCAGGAGTTGGAAGGATGAGTTCCCAATCATGTGACCACTGTGACAACCAATGTGAGGACCTGGATTGCTTGTTGGTGGTACTGTGGTTCCCTGGGTGGAGAGCTGTAGTTCCAGTGTCCACCAGCGGGTGTTTCCCAGCAGTCAGCAGTTTCCAGATATCAGTCTCCACCTGCTGCTGGCTGCTGTTAGGGTATTTAGGTTTTTCCCTTTCAGTGCCTTTTTGCTCCTGCCTGTACCTTGCTGCCTTGTAACTGCTCCACCTTGTTCCTGATCCCAGTTTTGATTCCCTCTTCTCTTCTGCTTCCTGCATCTCCAGTTTCCCCCTTATTTTTTAGTGTTCCCCATTGTGCATATATTGTATATATTTAATTGTTAGTTAGTTGCCATATTTCTTTGAATGTTTTAAGCCATTTTATAAAATTACAGCAGCTATAGATGGAAATGGAAATGTAGTTTTCAATAACATTGCATTACAAAATGACACGTACAAATAGCAATTTTACATCTTGTATGATTTTTTTCAACAAAAGCGGAGTTCTTCTTTAAAGCATAGAGTCTCCTTATATTGTTTTACAAACAAATTTGGAAACATTCCAAAAGCTAAATTTTGCACTGCAAAGTAATGTTGGTGGATACATACATGCACTATATTACCAAAAGTATTAGGACACCTGCCTTTACACGCACACCAGCCATTTGATCGTTTGACAGTTTGATCAAGAGAAACATTCAAATCAATGGTTTTAGCTCCACTTTAAGTACAATCCCTGTGCAGCGTTGACAGTTAGGCCAGCCATAGACAGTTTGAATCTCAGCCGGTTTAGCAGGGCAGGCAGTGGGCAGACTGAATGTACCAAGTTAATCTATCAATCAACCTGGGTACAACCAGCCTGCTGGATTCCCTAGCAATTATTGATAGCGGTTGCTACAGCCACTAGCAATAATCTTTATCTTCTACTGGGATGACTTCCCCCACCCACCCCCCTGCTGGGAGCAGACAATTCCTCAGAAGGAGGGATTCCCCTGTTGGCACTGTTTGTGTTGATGGGGGAATCGTGTGAATTTCTTTCCTGCAACCCGCATGAGAAGGAAAGAAATTTGCACCATCTACAGTTGTGTTCAAAATTATTCAACTCCCACTGAAATTGATTGTTTTGGCCAGTTTGACATTGATTTTGATCATTCATTCATCCTGCTTACAATTAAATCAAAGAGGCACGTGTAGATCAGACAAATATAACATAACATTTATAATGAAATAACCACAAATGTCTGTTCTGTGCTTACATCATTATCAGTTTTATTCAAGCCCCAAGTGACATTCAATCTTAATACTTAGTACAACATCCTTTTACAGTTATAACAGCTTTTAAACGTGAAGCATAACTTGACACAAGTGTCTTGCAGCGATCTACGGGTATCTTCGTCCATTCGTCATGGGCAAAAGCCTCCAGTTCAGTCACATTCTTAGGCTTGTGCACTGCAACTGCTTTCTTTAAGTCCCACCAGAGGTTCTCAATCGGATTTAAGTCTGGTGACTGTGATGGCCACTCCAAAATGTTCCAGCCTTTAATCTGCAACCATGCTCTAGTGGACTTGGAGGTATGCTTGGGATCATTGTCCTGTTGAAAGGTCCAACGTCTCCCAAGCCTCAGGTTTGTGACGGACTGCATCACATTGTCATCCAATATCTCCTGGTACTGAAGAGAATTCATGGTACCTTGCACACGCTGAAGCTTGCCTGTACCTGCAGAAGCAAAACAGCCCCAAAGCATGATTGACCCCCCGCCATGCTTCACAGTAGGCAAGGTGTTCTTTTCTTCATAGGCCTTGTTCTTCCTCCTCCAAACATAGCGTTGATCCATGGGCCCAAACAGTTCTAATTTTGTTTCCTCAGTCCACAGAACACTATCCCAAAACTTCTGTGGTTTGTCCACATGACTTTTGGCATACTGCAGTCGACTCATCTTATTCTTTGGAGACAGCAAGGGGGTGCGCCTGGGAGTTCTGGCATGGAGGCCTTCATTACGCAGTGTGCGCCGTATTGTCTGAGCAGAAACTTCAGTACCCACATCTGACAAATCTTTTCTCAGTTCCTCAGCAGTCACACGGGGACTTTTCTCCACTCGATGCTTCAGGTAGCGCACAGCAGTCGAAGTCAGCATCTTCTTTCTGCCATGACCAGGTAGCGTTTCAACAGTGCCTTTTGCCTTGAATTTGCGAATGATGCTTCCTATGGTGGCTCTTGGTATGTTTAACATCTTTGCAATCTTCTTATAGCCATTGCCCTTCCTGTGAAGAGTAATCACCTCTTCCCTTGTCTTCCTGGACCATTCTCTTGACTTCACCATGTTTGTAACCACACCAGTAAATGTCTAGAAGGAGCTGAGTATCAGAGTCATTTTAAAGCTGCCTAATTGGTGCTTATTATGCTTTATTGCTGCTCCCTGACATCCACAGGTGTTTTCAATACCTGATTGAAAACACTTCAATGAACCTCTGTTCTTCAGAGTGGTAGTCTTTAAGGGGTTGAATAATTGTGTCAATGAAGAATTCACAAAAGAAACATTTACTACTGTATTACAAAACCAATTGATGTCATTTTAGCTGCATATGGTTCTTTAAGAAGTCCTTGTAGGATTTCATTCTGAATACAATTACAAATGTACACTAAATTCCCTAAAACCCTTTACAGCATTGGGGGGTTGAATAATTTTGAACACAACTGTATGACCTACCTTAGTCTCCCATGCACAGATGCCTGGGGCACTCGTATAATTGCGCAAAACTTCGGTACTTAAAAACCTCATAGGCTACACTTTAACATTTTTTTAAAGGTTGCCTCTTTAGAAATACAGAGGAGGTCTTTTGCTCTCGTTCTAAGATTTGCGGTGATACCTTACATGTGTGGTTTGAATGTCGTTTACATATGCAGACGCGACCTATGTATGCGTTTGCTTCTGTGTGCGAGCACTTTCCCTTTAATTTTTGTTTTTTTATAGCTTTTATTTCTATTACAAGGAATATAAACATCCCTTGTAATAGGTAAAGGGCATGACAGGTCCTCTTTATGGGGAAATGTGGGGTCTCTCCTCTAGGCTGAAAAGCCTAAGATAAAAAAAAACAACAACACGGTAGCATTTACAACTGCCGGGGCTGGATGTGACGTCATAACGTCGTGCCCGTGGATTCCTTCTCTGGCTCGCCAATCGCATGGGTGAGCCGGTAGAAGCACCGGAGGGCAGCCGGAGGGGATGACGTCTGTAAAACAATTAAGAGGTTGAACTGTCGCTATGATGTAGCTGCACCCATCATTCAGATATCTCCACTCAAACCTAAGGACATCATAAGACGGCTGGGGGGTATGGAAGTGGTAAATAATAAAAATGTTATACTTACCTGCTCTGTGCAAAGCTTTTGCACAAAGCAAGCCTCAGTCCTCCTCTTCTGTGATCCCCCACCAGTGCTCCTGGCTCTTCTCCCCTGTAGCGTGCCCACCATAGCAAGCCACTTGCTGTGGGGGCACTCGTGCATGCTTGCTCCCGAGCCATTGGCACACAGAGTGTGGCTCAGCCCTGCCCTCACTGGCTGTGATTGACAGCAGTGGAAGCCAATGGCTGTCCCTGAGCCAATAAGGAGTGAGAGAGCCGAGAGAGAGCCACTGTCCTCATGCACATTACTGGATCGAGATCGGGCTCAGGTAAATATAAGGGGCACAGGGGGAGCTGCGCAGAATGCATTAGGGTAAAAAATCTTATGCCTTTAGAACTCTGCTGCTAAAATCCCAACCAAAATGTTGGCTGCTCACACAGTCTCTATCTAACCATCCAGGTTACTGAGGAGGAACACATGAACAGGAAGTCCTATCCTGTGCTCTTCAAGTCTCAGGATTCAAAGCACCTAAAGAAACTTCAGGTAGACACTCCTCAATTTGTCCCACCTACCTGTTAGACTATTGGTGGACCATGGTTTGGCAGTGTTCCCCCACTCAATCCTTCCATCTCAGCAGTGTGGAAGGGTGATACACCCATCTCTGACATTGTTTGAGTTTTGGCTCCCTTCTGTTCATTCTACATGCCATTCATTTGCTTGGAAAGCAAGACAGCACAACCCATACAACACAGAAGTAATGATAAGTCAGCAGTAGAGAGAGTAGCAGTAATCCTTGAAGAAGTCCACACAACAACACATTGGTTGAGATGATTGAATAAAGCAAAAATAGGTACATGGCAGCATACCAATGATGGTCAGTACCTAAGAGTCCATATTACTACAAATAAAACAAATTTCATGGGCATAATGGACACCTCAAACGCCTGTACTTCCAAAATGAATAAAAACAGAAACAATGCTAGCTATAAAATTATCTGATCTGTCTAATATCATTACATTTCCTACATAACGGGTCTCCAAACTTTATAAACAAAGGGCCAGTTTACTATCCCTCAAATTTTAGGGGTGCCAGCCAGTGGGAGAAGAAAATATCCTAGCGTCAGTGGGATTAAACAATGCCCTCATCATTGGTATCAGTGGGAGGAATAGTGCCCTACCATCATTGGTGTCAGTGGGAGGAATAGTGCCCCGTCATTGGTATCAGTGGGAGGAATAGTGCCCCGTCATTGGTATAATTGGGAGGAATAATGCCCCATCATTGGTGGGTCAGTGGGAGGAATAATGCCCCATCATTGGTATCAGTGGGAGGAATAGTGCCCCATCATTGGTGTCAGTGGGAGGAATAGTGCCCCATCATTGGTGGGTCAGTGGGAGGAATAGTGTCCCATCATTGGGGGGGGGGGGGAATAGTGTCCCATTCATTGGTATCAGTGGGAAGAATCAGACATGGGAGTAAGTCACACATGTGCAAGTCACAAGCAAGTCTCAAGCCTTAACCTTCAAGTCTCAAGCAAGTCCCAAGTTACTGTGGAGAAAAGCAAACAATCAAATCGAGTCCCTGCTAGAAGTCAAGCAAGTCAAGTCATTCATTTTGGTCAAGTCACAAATCAAGTCAAAATACTGATCTACCTCAATTTTCACCTTTAAATACATTAGCAGGAGAGCTTGTTCTTTTGAAAAGCAAAAGACTTACTGGCCAGATCACCTGATGAAAATAAAAGAAAGATAGGGAAAAAAAAAACTATTGCAGCCACCACCTCTGAGATTCGGTAAGATTCAATACAATAAATGTTTGCTTTTAGATTTAATACCTCTTTAGGCAATTTTTGAAACATGTCCCTTTAAATGTAACATTTCTGGAAAAATTGAAAAAAAAAATTCAGGGTGGAGTTGTTTTACAAATTGAAATCATTTTGATTTTCAAGTGCCCACAAGCAAACTAAACTGGAGCCTTTCCCCTGCCGTGCCCTTTAGTGGCAGAAAAAAAAAAAAAAAACTATTGCAGCCGTCACATCTAAGAATTTGTAAGCTGCAATATAATAAAAATTTGCTTTTGGGTTTATTACCGCTTTAAGCAAATTGTGGTTATGTTTAGAGATGTAAAATTTCCAGAAATTTTGAAAAACAAAGTTCAGGGTGGAGTAGTTTGACAAATTGATATCATCTTGATTTTCAGGGGTCATTTTTTTCTATAAATGAAGGTATTGTGTATTTTTGGGAGGCCGTGGTTTGCAGCAATTCCTTACGACTCGAGAAGATGCTGCTGGTGAAGAAACACTTTGTAATGATCCAAAAGCAACAGAAAGAGTGATTTTGGAATGAGAACTTCAGAGGGAGAAGCTACTTGCACTTTCATTCTGGTCCCCATCATTTTATTTGAGTTTTTAGAGAACCTCTGGCATGCAAGGATGTGTTTAGTAATCCTTGTAGCGCTTAGAAAATAATATTTCTTCTCACAATATTTGCAAATGACTGACTAGACTATAGGTAAACATTATGCTACGATGGTGGAAAACATTATTAGGAAACATTTAAAGGTTATAAAAATAAATTAATTAGACAAAAAGTCAGACAAATTGACCCTTTTACCGGTCAATTAAGGCCTGAGAGGACAGAAACTATTATCTACTGTATCCCAACAATCACCCAACTGTAGAAGGTACAGAATGCAGCCCACAAGCAAACCAAACTGGAGCCTTTCCACTGCAGTGCCCTCTAGTGGCAGAAATGCATATTTCTCTTATTTGAGAACTGAATTGTGCAATACAGTGTTACTAGAATTGTATTCCAGGATTTGCTTGTCCTCAGCTGAGAGAACTTGCAAAATGTAAGACTATAGATAAGGTCTCAGAAATCATTCATTAGGGTGTTTGTGTTATACAGTTTGAATACCATGTTATAAATATACAGTAAAACCTTGGATTGCGAGAATAATACATGCTTGTAATCCAAAGCACTTTTATTTCAAAGCGAATTTCCCCAAAAGAAATAATGGAAACTCAGATGATTCGTTCCACAACCATTTATTCATAAGTCCTTCATTTTGTAGTCCATATAAAAAGATTGAAGCAATGTGATAGGTTGTGTGACCATAAAATATCCATCCACAAATGCCCGCCTCCACAAGGGGATTAGAAGCAAAATCCAGCAGGAGCTACAAAGTATATAAGAGAAGAGAGGCGCCTCTAAGTGTAGCAATATGGTTACATTTAATGAAGGTTCAACATTTAGCAACTCACATGGTTGATGATTAAAAGAGGCACATCTAAGTATGCAGGCATCTGGGGGAAAGCTGTCAGTCTACAGTCGTGACAGGGAAGACTACCCTGCATTAGAGCGATCTGAAAGCGAGGCTTGAAGTGCTCATTGAGCGCAGTGTGGAAGGGCTGACGGATGGCGGTGCAGAGGATGGGCTATGTGGACAGCTTTACTCCAGATGCCTGCATACTTAGAAGTGTCTGTTTTAATCATCAACCATGTGAGTTGCTAAATGTTGAAACTTTATTGAATGTAACCATATTGCTTTACTTAGAGGCACCTTTCTTCTCTTTTATACTTTTATTTTTTGACATGATGCTACTTGTATATCAAGAAATCGCTTGTTTATCAAGTCAAAATTTATAAAAAAAAAATGATTGTCTTGCAAAATGCTCCAAAACCAAGTTACTCTCAAACCTAGGTTTTACTGTATTATTTATCATAGCAAAAGAACATATTCGACACTCCTTTTTTTTTTTCAAATTTTCTGGCATAAAAACAGGCAAAAAACACTTGGTAAAAAATGGGGAAAAAAACTGTTTATTTTCAATGTTTTCATTTTTTCCCCCTAGGCCTTCCTATCTCTAGTCATGTTTACTTCAACATTTTTCTCACAGCGGTTTTGACCTCCTTGTTTCTCAGGCTGTAAATAAAGGGGTTGAGTGTTGGGTTAATGACGCTATATACCGCACTGATGGCCCGATCGTAGACCGGTGAGTAGATGGAGCTTGGACGGAAGTACATAAATATGACTGTGCTGTAAAGGAGGATGACCATAGTGAGGTGAGATGAGCAAGTAGAAAAGGTCTTCCACCTCCCTTGAGATGACTGTAGAGCCAAAACTGCCTTTATGATGAGTATGTAGGACCCGAGAATAAAGAGCACTGGGCCAAAGATGAAGAAGGAACTTTCAATGAAGTCAGCATTATGCAAAGCTGCTGAAATGTCTGTACAGGATAACATCATTATTACTGGGACATCACAAAAGAAGTGCTGGACAACCCAACTACAGAACTGCTGAGAAGAAGTAAGCACAGTGTAGAAAGTAGAGCGTAGACAAGCCGTGATCCAAGAGAAAACCACCAGATAAATGCAAGTTCTTTTGTTCATAATTATCAGGTATCGCAGGGGGAAACAAATTGCACAATATCGGTCAAAGGCCATGATGGCCAACAAAAAACCGTCCATGTTGGCTACTGCCAGAAACAGGAAGAATTGAACAAAGCAGTCATGAGTGGACATGTGGGTGTCTCCAGGCAGGAGGCCGTACAAGGCCCTAGGGATGATAATGGAGGTGAAGCATACATCCACAAAGGCAAGGTTCCCCATCAAAATGTACATTGGGGTGTGAAACTGGTGCTGTGACATAATAAGAAAAGCGAGGAAGGTATTTCCAGCAATGCAGAGGACATATGAAGCCAGGAAGAAACAGGAGATTGGGAGGAGAAGTTGAGGCATATCAGAGAACCCCAACAGGACTAAGCCAGCAAGAGTCTTATTTTGAGGAGGTTCCATGTGTATATCAACTAGGTATAAATGTGATGAAATGATGGAGATCACAACTGGGTATTATACATCTGAAAGCATTTATACTGATAAACCATGGAATGCAACAAATGATATACAGCAGGGAATCCCAAACTACGGCCCTCCAGTTGTTCAGGAACTACAATTCCCATCATGCCTAGTCATGTATGTGAATGTCAGAGTTTTACAATGCCTCATGGGATGTGTAGTTCTGCAACAGCTGGAGGGCCGTAGTTTGGGAATCCCTGATACAGAATAACAACATATACAATACATCATGCCAAGTAATCCAAGAGAGAAGTCACAAATATATTTATAGATGATCCGATGAAGAGGGCTGTGCTGTACATGTGTTTCTATAGATAGCTGTTTCAGTTTTCTTTTCAAAGGGTCCTAAAGGGTTCACTTGGAGGAGATTTTTCTGTGGATCTATAACAAAGCCCATTTGACCTTCTATGAAGGTCCATCACTTCTGGTAAGTGAGGTCTCAGAGGGGATAGGGACACCTTTGCACTGATTGCGTTTTGGAGCACTACAGCACCTTTGACTGCAGCACTTCAAGCACCTTTCTTTATATTTTGAACATTATATTGGACTTTTTTTTAGCACTTTCCCTTATATTTTTTGCACATTATATTGGATCATTTTTCAGCACTATTGCACCTGTCTAGAGTTGCACTAATTATTGATGCATTGAAGCACGATTGCACTTTGTTTCATCATTTCATATGTTTATATGTATTTATTTTGTCAATATATATTTATTTTTGGTAACACTGTCATATATACTTGAGGATTTCACTATTGGTAATTTTGCAAGCGCTGTTTTTTGTTATTAATCTTTACCTGGTTTTTCACTTGGTGAACAGCAGCTGCAATAACTCTATTTAATATTTTCATCACTAATTATTTACTTTTGATTTAGCGTGGGTTTTAATTATTTAGAATGTTTCAGTTTTCTGCAAAATCTGGAAGAAAATGATTTTCTGGGCAAGACACTCTGAAACCTTTGCAAAGCAAACACACATACAGGTTATAATTACAATACTTGCCATAGTACAAGGACAATATGCTTGTGTGGTCCCCAATGCCATTGTGAAATCAAACTTAAAGTGGTTGTAACTTTATAATGGGGTAACTATCTCCATGAGGCCGCTTAATTGCATATCTCCCATTGTGCAGGGAGGGTGCCACACATTGTGCTTCCAGCACAGAGAGCGGGGTCTCATCGAGAGCCCCGGGGCCCCGTTCTAACGATTGGGACCCAGAACGTCTGATTCCAGGTCGAACGAAAAACAAACAAGGGCGCACCGGCCTAGTGCATTATCCTTAAAACAGATTTATTAAAATAATGAATTAAAAATACTCACAAACGAGTTCTTGATAAAAGGCACATCAAACAAGCATAAAATCCTTAGCATCGAGATCGGGATTCCATCGTCCCTCGAAGCTGTACAGGCTTACAGGTTTCGAGGCTGCGCCTCTTCAGAGCCTCTGATTCCAGGTCACCTGATCTCTGTGATAGCCTCTGATTGGTTATTACAGTGATCAATCACTGTGAAGCCGCCCTGGTATTTTTTGTCTCTGTGAATAGATCAGACGGATACATAGTATCTTTCTCTGTCCTTGCAGAGATAGGGAAAAAAATGTGTGTAGAAAATAATAATAATAATAATATTAAAAATAAATATGAAAAAAAAGTAAAAATATACTTAGATCAAGGTTTGATCTAGATTAGCCCCAGGGTCAGGGCTATCCTACCAAATGGGCACGCCAAGCATTGGTCCCGATTCCTGTGTGCATCCTGCCATCTAATTTAGCAGGTGGCAAGGACCTGTCAGCCCTGCGCTGCTGTCAGGCCACTTGGGCCATGGAGGGGGAGCCCCCAACTGCAGGAATGCCTGTCCGCCTCCATGGGATCAGGCACATACAGGACAGTTGTGTCTGACTGCCGTCCGTGTGTGTTCACCGGACCCATTCTCCAAACTTGGAAGCTGTCATTAGCCTGGCACTGCTGTACCAATAAATATCGCCTTATCCATAATTTACATTTTTATTCTCGTGGGTGATTGTGTAGGCAGGGCCCCAGTGCACTGCATTGCCCAGGGCCATTTAATGCTCTTAAGATGGGGGGTCTATTGCTGCTGGCTGTGGGGAATCTATTTTACTACTTTTCTTGTTATCAATAACAAATTCCATACAAATTACTTAGCACCACAAAATGATACTTGGTTCTGTATTCTCAAAAAGGGGCGCTACTTGGGAGTTAGGTAGGGGGTGGAACCAAGGAACAGTGCTTGGAGGTGGGTAGAGGACAGATATAAAAAGTGACACAGAAGGGGGGAATTCCTGCACCTATTCCCTGAGAAAAAAAGCTCTGCTTGTGTTCCATTTTCTAACCCTGATGAAGGGGTAAGCCCGTGAAACTTCTTGGATGTTTGATTGGATTGGTGTGACGCTCTTGTTTTTCCAAACCATTTTTATGTCCAGGAAGGGAAGAAAATGGTTCATATATAACAGATTATTAGCAATGCTAGCTGCGAAAAACTCTCATTCTGAAAATATCCATGGTTATCAACTGTAAAATCATTGTACAAAAGCCAAACAATCTGCTGGGTACATGATTTCATTTCGCAAACAGAAAAACATTAAAGGAAGTATCAATAGGGATTTTTGGGACTTTTAAGGTGCAAACAATAAGGGTAGAACCAATTGATGGAGAAAAAAAACTCATAATTTTATGTATTTAAAAAAAAACATAAGGGGGGGGCGTGGCCGGATGTGAGCGAGGGTAGACGTGCCGGACCGGAGCTCTCTGTTAATCCTGCAACTTACCTCCGTTTTCGGTGTGCGGTGGGGCTGCTCTCCTATACCATCTTGTGGGGGAAGCTCTCAGGTCTTCAGCGATGCCATCCTCGGCCCCAAAACCGGCCCGGCAGCCGCCACAGGACCAGCGCCAGACCCGCTCCGTCAAGAGCCAGGGCTCAGGCTCCGCCTCTGCCATCTTGGCGCCAACGTCTTCACGGAGGAGCGGCGGTACGGGTGCAGGCATGGAGTCACAGAAGCCTACGGACCCCATGCTCTCCGGCACTTCTCAGGGACAGGCTCCGGAGGTAGCTGCGGACCAGCGGGCGATCACAGCCCCCATCCTGGAAGCCATAGATGCTTGTAAAGCGGCGTTGATGGTGCGCATAGATCACCTGGCATCGGAGTGCACGCTCATCCGCCATGACCTGGACAAGTTCAGGGGGAGACTCACTGCTGCAGAGGATCGTATCTTGGAGGTGGAAGACAGCTCACACTCCCATGGCACTCAGCTGGCTGAACTACAGGACATTGTGAAATCCTTGCAACACCGAGCTGACGATGCGGAGGATAGACAGCACCGGAATAATGTAAGGGTGGTGGGGCTTCCTGAGGGGCTGGAGGGGAAAAAGCCTGCCACATTTGCGGAGCAGTTCTTTAAACAACTGCTCTCTCTGGAGAATTTACCCCCCACGTATGTGGTGGAAAGGGCTCATAGAGTGCCAACTGGGGCCAGGCCCCCTGGAGCCCCCCCCCCCCGTCCGTTCCTGGTGAAGTTCCTCAATTACAGGGACAGAGACATGCTCCTCTCGGAGGCGCGGAAGCACCCTGAACTTCGCTTTGAGAATGCACGTGTCACGCTATTCCCCGATTTCTCAGCGGAGACACAACGCCGCAGACGTTCCTTTACTGATGTCAGGAAGCGCCTAAGGGCCAAGGAACTTATCTATAGTATGCAATATCCTAGCAGGCTCAGAGTGCAGTACAAGGGCTCGGTGAAATTCTTTGACACTCCTCAAGAGGCTTCGGACTGGCTGGATGGCTTGTGATGGGTCCTGACTGCCAGTGCTCTCGGCTAGCTGCCCTTTGGATGTGGTCCGTTCTTTCTTTTTACTTTTTTGTTTTCCTGTTGTACGCTGCCCCTGTTGATTTTATCCTCCTGTCCTACCATTCCTTCTGGATGTCTACGGCTTGTTGATGGTGTAGGGATGTCTATTTTTGGGGTCCCCTATCCTGTGATCTGGAGACTGGTTATGGGAGGAGGGGGGTGTCGTGTTGCCCTCCTTGCACACCGGGTGATCCGGTCTCATCAGAGACTCCATCGGAACTGTAAGAACATCTTCTATACCGGACTGTTGCTCACATTGGAGAACTGACGTGCGTCACAGGTTTTTTTTGGGCAGTTTGGGATTGAAGCCGCATACCAGACTACGTTTTTCATTTTTTTTTTCTTATTTCACGTTTTGGGAAAACTCGTTTTTGTTCAGCTTTCCCTTTTTCTTTGTTTGTTGGGGGGGTTGTTCTGGTATAATGGCACGGGAGTTCTGCACCAGCACCTGTTTTTGTTTGCTCATGTGTATTTTGAGGGGGTAATTTATGGGTCCCTTTTTTCTTTCATCCTGCCCATAGCCCTTACCTGGGCTCTGTGTAATTTTTTTCTCGATTCCCATGGCTGACAATATAAGACTTCTCTCATGGAATGTGAGGGGCCTGAACAATAAGTTCAAACGCGCCAGTGTCTTTCAGTATTTAAAGCTCATTAAGCCACATGTCATCCTCCTGCAGGAGACCCACCTTGATGGGAACATGATTTTAGCTCTCCGTAGGCCGTGGATACAGAGGGCATTTCATGCCACATACTCCACTTATGCTAGAGGGGTCTCCATTCTCATTAGTAAATCTATCCCATGTTCGATCCAACGGGTGATCTCTGATCCAGGGGGCAGATATGTGGCTGTACTTTTGGATATGTACTCCGTTACCATGCTGTTGGTCGCTGTTTATGTGCCTCCACCTTTTCAGATACAACTGCTATATGATTTAACTGATAAGTTGGCTGAATATATGCATTTACCTGTGTTGTTTATGGGTGACTTTAATGCCATCCTGGATGCTACCTTGGATACTTCCAACCCCAATAGACCGCCCTCGGTGGATCTGCTCACCTGGGCTTCCACGGTGGGCTTGACTGAACTTTGGAGATGGAAGCATCCGCTCTCGAGGGAATACTCTCACCTGTCCACCGCTCATCGTTCCTCTGCTCGCATAGATCTGGCGTTTGGTACTGCCAGAATGCAATCCCTTTTGACTGCCTCGGAATACAGGGCCGGGGGAGTGTCTGATCACAACCCGCTACTCTTGACAGTGAACCCCCAATTGGGGGCTGGAGTGCGGGGTTGGCGCCTGGCTGCAGGCTGGCTCCAACAGGATCAGGTCACTTCCCACCTTGAAAAGTCGATCCAGTCATACTGGACAGAAAATGAGGACTCAGCTGATCAGAGAGTGGTGTGGGAGGCATTTAAGTCAGTGGCGAGGGGAGAGTGTATATCGGCCATTAAATCCGCTAGGAAAGATCACAATGAGGAGGTGAGGATGTTACAGGAGGAGGAGCGGAGACGTGCGGGGGAGAACGCGGCTTTGCCGTCTGATTCCAGCTATGCTGCATTGCTGGAGGCGAGACGCCTTCTCTCTCTTCACGTCTCTGATCTTGCTCATACGGAAGCTAACAATTTACGGGCTTCTATATTCGCACAGGGCGATAAGAATGGCAAGTTCCTGGCACTGCTGGTGGCTGACCAGCAGCCGCCGGTTAATATCCCGCTCATCAGGGCCGCTGGGGGTGTGCTCAGGTCGGATCCTCGGGACATTTTGGAGACGTTTACTGACTATTTTGAGGCCCTGTACGCCCCGCTCCCGGATAGTGACTCTGTGCACGCGGATGCCCTCCTGGAGGGCGTTGACTTGCCATCCTTGTCGGCGGAGGATAGCGCCCTCATGGATGCTCCGATAACGACTTTAGAGGTAGCAAGAGCCATTGCGGCCTTCCCACCACATAAGGCCCCGGGTCCTGACGGTTTCCCTGCTGACTTTTACAAACAATATTCGGAACATTTAGCGCCTAGACTTAGCTCTCTGTTGCAGCACTGTTTGGAGGTGGAGGAACTTCCTCCCTCCATGATGGATGCCTATATGGTGCTGCTTCAGAAACCGGGTAAGGACCCCCTGGACTGCTCCTCGTACCGCCCTATCGCCCTTTTAAATATGGACCTTAAAATCCTGACGAAGGTCCTGGCCACTCGCTTGGCTGGGGTTATTCACTCGTTGATAGACCCGGATCGAACGGGCTTTATGCCGGGTAAATCTGTGGATACTAACATTAGGAGATTGTTTACCCATCTTCAAATTCCTGGGGAGGTGTCGGGGCAGCGGGTGGTGGTCTCAATCGACTTTGAGAAGGCCTTTGATTCGGTCGACTGGGCCTTTATGCACAAGACGCTGGATCGTATGGGGTTCGGACCCAAATTTAAGATCTGGATCCGACTCCTTTACGCGAGCCCTAGAACAGCCATAAGGTTGGGCTATCTCACTTCTCCATATTTCCGGGTGGGGAGGGGGACGAGGCGGGGGTGTCCTCTTTCCCCATTCCTGTTTGCCCTTACCCTTGAACCCATCGCGACCGCACTGCGCAGCTCCCCGGCCGTGGGGTCGATTAAAGTCGGCTCTATTAAAGAATGTCTGGCGTTATATGCCAATGACATGCTGTTGTTCCTGGAGGATCCGGGTCCCTCTTTGAGAGCGGCTCTGTCCATCCTGAACGATTTTGGCAAGTGCTCAGGACTTCGCGTTAACTGGAGTAAGTCCTCCATTTTGCCTCTCGATGACGGTGCTCGACCGGCTGCGGCTGGGGACCTGCCTCTTCCCTGGGTGGATGACTTCACCTACTTGGGGGTCAAGATAACTAGGCGTCCCCAGGATTATTTCTCGTTGAATCTGGCTCCTCTATTGCCTAAACTGCCTAAACTCCAACAAAATATACAAGCTTGGAAACGTCTACAACTTTCCTTAGTGGGTCGTATTAGTGTCCTTAAGATGAAATTTCTGCCTGTAGTCCTATATTTCCTCCGCAATTCTCCGCTATCAGTACCACTGTCATTTTTCCGGAAATTGGACAGCCTTGTCTGTTCATTCCTCTGGTCGCCCGGGGTTCCCAGGATTGGCCTTCGGGCCCTCCAGGAACCGTGGGGTAATGGAGGCCTGGCGCTGCCCGATTGGCGCAAGTATTA
The DNA here is from genome assembly GCF_965119305.1 of Pelophylax lessonae. Lineage (NCBI taxonomy): Eukaryota > Metazoa > Chordata > Amphibia > Anura > Ranidae > Pelophylax > Pelophylax lessonae. The sequence goes on from NC_138774.1 coordinate 36,668,163, forward strand.
TTTGGCAGGACAGATGGTGTTTGCGCGGCGCTGGCTGCGGGCGGACGGGGAGGATTCAGCAACAATCTTAGAGGCGGCCCACCTGGGCTCCATGAGAGCGACTGTTAGGGCTTGGGCCCAGTCATTGAAATTGACATGCCCCAGTTATGTTGGATCCTCCCCCTCTGAGCCGTTGTGGATGAACCCTACCTTTCCCCATTTTCGTCGCTTACCTGATTTGATGTTGTGGGCGACACGGGGTATAAAAACCTTGGGTGATATAACAGCGGCGGGGGCTCTCTTACCGTTTGACCATTTGCTGGAGAAATTCAACCTACCTAGTGGCTTTATATTCCGATACCTCCAATTGCGTCATGCCTTTCAGGCCCAATTTGCCTCATCCTCTGTAGAGCTGTCTCCTTCGGACTTAGAATGCGTGTTGACCTGTGATACCACACTCAAAACTCTCTCCACTGTGTACAAGGATATGTTCCGACTTACACCCCTTGGCATAGTTAGATGTAGGGAAAAATGGACGGCTGAGGTGCCGGACCTACAGGGGGAGGACTGGGATGATGTATGGACGGAGCCTTTCAAATATTTAGTTGCTGCTAGGGACAAGCTAATACAATTTAAATTCCTCCACAGGATTTACTATACTCCGGCCCGTCTAGCCAGAATCTTCCCGACTTCGTCTGCGGAGTGTTGGCGTTGTTCCACTTCCCCCACAGATGCAACTCACATTTTTTGGGACTGTGGCCAAATTCAGCAGTTTTGGACTGCAGTGACTTCCTGTCTCGCCGAGGTGCTGCTGACTCTGATCCCGCGAACCCAGCGAGTCTGTTTACTGGGTTTGGTGGAGGAGGTGGTCCCCTCGGTGGCACACAGGACTTTGCTGAGCATTCTTCTATTCTATGCCAAAAAGGCTATTTTATTGCATTGGAAGAAGGTTTCCCCGCCATCCTTACTGTTCTGGAAAGGCCTAGTGAATGCAATGCTACCCCTCTACAAAGCCACCTATGTCTCACGAGGCTGCCCGAAAAAATTTGACAAGGTTTGGAGGGCGTGGGTGGACTCCTCAGACACTGTGGGCTGAAATGTATATTGTGTAACAGTTATGACGCTGGTGGATTGAACGCTCTATAGAAGTGTACTTATGCTATCTTGTATTCTAGTTTTGTAGTCCTGCAGGAACAGCCAGATACTGGGTCTCTTTAATGCTAAATTGACATGTTTTGATCCCGGGTAGGGGGGAGCTGTGTTGTTTATAAGAAGGGACCGGAGGTTGTTTACTCCGGGGGCCGGTGGTAGGTCGTGCTGTCCTTGGACGGTGGCCTGCGCCGACCCCCTGACCTCGTCGCTCCTGGTCTTCTCAAGGTGCTGGTGGTCGTTTTTGGGTGGGGGGGGGGGGTTGGGGGTGGTTGTTGTTGGGTTATTGTCTGCCTTCTTTTTTTTGGGGCTGTTGTGTATGTCTGTTTGTGTTACTCTGTTCTTTCTTAAAAAATCAATAAAAATAATTTTTCAAAAAAAAAAAAACATAAATCTTTTTATTCAAACAATATAAGAAACATTTAAAAACTTGTAAAAACATTTAAGGAAACACTTGTGGAGGTATCGGCTCTACATGTTTCGCCATGATAGCATAGCTTCTTTGGGAGACTTACCAACCCCTTAGTTACAAGTGATATTCTAAGAGAATTCAATATTGTGCTCTGTGTTAGTGGAAAGCTGCAGGATGGGAAAGTCTCACAAAACAGAGCGGTCAAAAAAACCCCAAATCAAGACCTTTTGGTGAATCATAGAGGGGGAAGACACCAGCTGATAATGGGAAGGCCCTTTGAAAGGGTGTTCCCACACTTAGTGATGAAGGATGATGAACAAACTGACAGATATTGATAGTTTTCACTCTATTTTCATCTCACAAGGGGAACATTTTCTAGACTGTTCAGCACACAAAAAAAAAGTGCAGGGTCCGCCACTAAGTTTGATGTTATTACAGGCTGCTTGCTTTTTATAAAATCTGCCTTTGCAAAGTAGCTGTCTCTATGGATGGTACCTCAATTTGCAGCTCAGTAAGACTGAAATCCGCTGAGACTCGCACCTGGTGTTTTCTTTCTGAAGACAGTCTCTTTAGAGACCCTGCACTTCTTTTTTGAGTGTGCTGAACACTCTAGAAAATTCTCCCCTTGTGAGATGAAAATAGAGTGAAAACTATCAATATCTGTCAGTTTGTTCATCATAAGTCTCCCAAAGAAGCTATGCTATCACGGCGAAACATGTAGAGCCGATACCTCCACAAGTATTTCCTTAAATGTTTTTACATGTTTTTAAATGTTTGTTATATTGTTTCAATAAAAAGATTTATGTATTTTTTTTTATATACATAAAAGTATGAGTTTTTTCTCCATCAATTGGTTCTGCCCTTATTGTTTGCACCTTAAAAGTCCCAAAAATCCCTATCGATACTTCCTATATAGAGAAAGACATTAAAGGTAAGATTCAGGAATGCAGAAAAAAGTTTGGTTTAGGAATCGGGGTGACTGCTTCACCAGAACCTATTCAGGACCAAAGCCACCAGTTCAAGATCTAAGCTTTAAATACAATATATAGGATGTTCAAGAAAAGTGTTATTTCCCACATGAAAGATTTAAGAAACATCAACTTACCTGTCACCAGTCTAAACAGAGTTTGTTTTTGTCAGTTCGTCAGTTTGTCAGTTCTTCCCCAGTTCCTTCATCTAGAACAATTCATATACAAAGTACAACATGGGAGGACTATTATCTGCTCTTAGCACTGTCTGACCCTCCACCATTTTCATACAGTAGAAAGGGCACAGAAAGAATGCCAACATGTCATATCTGAGACCTATAGACATTTATAGGAGATATAGAACCCCGTAGACTCCAAACATCTCCCCAGAGCATAATTATCAACTGCCATTGTTAGCTGTACAGGGAAATCACGGTTGATTAGAATTGACATGTGTTCTTTTTTAATGATCCTTTTTTGTAACTTTGCAAGTCTGTATGAATATATTCCTGACACAATATAATATACAGAAACCATATTATTATTTTTCGATGCTTCACCTTTTATCATTAAGGCTTGGTTCACACCTAGGCAATGTGAATCACAGGCAGAGTTACCCTGATTCTGCCCGCGATTCCAGAATCACGGCAAAATGGGGAATGCGTTTGCACCCCAAATGTGGTGTGATTTTGCTGCAATTGTCGAGCTACAAAACGTGCTACAATTGCGCCAAAAATTGCAACACCAAACGCTCCTGACTTTGCACAAAGGTTTGGTACATGAGCTTCAAAAAACGCTCCAATAAGGCTCCACTAAAAACAGAAAAATGCTAAAATGCACTACGCTCAGGTGTGAACGAAGCCTAAAATAAAGCAATTGAGCTCTAAATAGCACATATCCTTTAGGCTGAGATGATGACATCTGTCTTCTGCAGGCAGGAGGAAGCAATTTCTATGATGAGGTTTGTAAGCTTCAAGGAGGGAGGGGGATAAATGGGAGTAATATCAAACATTTGTGGGGGGTAGAGGATTTCTGGTAGGAGGAGGTATTTGGTATATGTGTGTGGTGGGGGGGGGAGATGTTTTGCTGGGGGGGGGGGGTTTGGGGACAGGGATTTATGCTAGGAGGGGGATTTATGGGGAGGACTTGTGTTAGAAGAAGGTATTAAGAAGGCACAATGAGGATTTGTGCTGGGAGGGGGGATTTTGGGGGGGCTAGGAAGAGGATGTTTGCTAGGAAGGGGAATTGGGAAAGAAGTAATTGTTTGCTGGAAGGGAGGGGGGGGGGGGTTGTGCTAGGGGGGATTTTTGTGGGTACTGCTGGGAGAAAGGATTTGAGGGGGCCAGATAAAATGTGTGTTAGGAGAAGGAATTTGCGAAAGATAGTATTTTACCTAGGATAGAGGATGGGGGGGGGGTTTGCTTGGAGGGGGAAATTGTTCTGGGAGAGGGCACTTGGGGGGTAGGAGGAGGATTTGTGCTAGGAGGGGGGATATGGGGGGAAGAGAATTTGTGATAGGAGGGAGGATTGTAGTGGAGAGGAAACTGTCTAACAGGGGGAGTTAGGTGGGCAAAGATTTATGCTGGAAGGGGGGAATTGAGGGGAAACTTTTTGCTGGGAGGGGGAATTTGGGGGGACAGGGAGATAATTTGAGCTAGCAGGGACAATTTGTGCTAGGGGAGGGGATTTGGGTGGGAAATTTTTACTGTGTGAGATGGGGGGCAGGAAGACAATTTGTATTGGGGGGGGGGGGGTATATTTAGGGGGAGATGATTTGTGCCAGGAGGGGATATCTGGGGGAAGAGAATTTGTACTGGGAGGGGGAATTGGGGGGATAAGAAGAGGATTTGTGCTGGAGAGGGATTTGGGGGGGGATTTTTGACAGGAGTGGGCTTAGGAGGGAAGATTTGTATTTGGAGAGGGGTGTTTGGAGGGGGAGATTATGCAGAGAGAAGGAACTGGGGGAGATGATTTGTGCCGGGGGGAGATCTGGTGGAAAATGATTTCTGCAGGGAGGAGGGAATTGGGGGAAAAAGAGCAGGATTTGTGCTGAGGGGTTTTGGAGGGATATTTGATAGAGTGGGATTAAGGGGGAGGATTTGTGTTTGGAGAGGAGTATTTGTAGGGGGGAGTCATGCTGGGAGAGGGAACTTGGATAGCAGAAAAAATACTTGAGCTAGGAGATTTGGGGGGGGGGTTGGGGGGTAAAGATTTAAGCTGGGAGGAGACATTTTGGTAGTGTATTTGTACTGGGAGGAGGGCGAATTTTTGCATTTTTGTTTGGGGAGAATATTAGCTTGCAGAGAAAATGTGTACATAGTGGGGGTGGGTGCAGATTTTTGCATAGAGGGGGAAGAATATTGCTTGCGGTGGAAAATGAGGGGGGATTGTGCACTCTCTCTGTTACAGAGCCTAACCCCTGCATTTTCTATATTACATACTCCGGACTTCTGCACTCTGTGTGGTACAGACTCCTGTTATTTATTTTTTTTAACCATTGTTCTGAAGTTTATACATGTCGGTGAGACTCCTACTTGTGGCACAGCAACCAAAACATATTTTATGGGTAAAGGGAGGCTCAGAATTTTTTTACCACGCCCCTTTAAAGTGTTACTAAACCCTAATTAAAAAAAAAAAAAAACATATAGTGCTGTAGACATCCCTATTTAGTTTATTTGTGGTTTTTCTTTCTTTTAACACTGTGTCTGCTTTGAAAACCTTCTTGGAAATTCCTCCGTCTCTGACTCCAGTCTTCAGGTGGCATCATTCTCTTACAGGGACCCACGGAGCAGCTCCTGCTAAGCTCTGTGGAAGAGTCTCTTTAGTTACACAGACGCTTAAAGTGCTGGCGGCAAGCCTTGCCCCTGCTCCTCCCTCTATCTGTTGATTGACAGTGGGTGGAGCCTGCGCTGTTGCTTTGCTTGACATTAATCAGTACGTTTAAAAGAAAAAAACAAGATATTAACCATTTCCCTTAAACCGACATAACCGTACGTTGGCTCGAAGAAGTGGTTGTACCGGGATGATATGCAGCTGCAGGCATCAACCGGTACCATTTTTTAAAGCCAGCAGTCAGCTTTCAGGAGAAAACAACGTATGCGCATTCAGCGGCTCTGCCTGGGTCTCCCGTCCCATCAGAAGACCAGAGCAACCAGCCGGCAGGTCCGCCGGCTTATTGGAGTCCCGAACAAAGCCAGATTTTAGGGATCATGTAACCCGGAAACGACGTCACAAAGTCACTTCCGCTTTACTCAGCTGCCAATGACGCCGATTTAACCGCTTCCATACAGAGCAGTTAGACCCCCTTCCTGCCCAGACCAATTTTCAGCTTTCAGCACTCTCACACTTTGAATGACAATTGCTCAGTCATGCTACACTGTAACCAAACAAAATTTTTATCATTTTTTTCACACAAATAGAGCTTTCTTTTGGTGGTATTTGATCACAACTGGGGTTTTTTTTTTTCGTGATATAAGCAAAAAAAGAGCAAAAATTTTGCAAAAAAAACACTTTTTTTTAGTTTCTATTATAAAATTTTGCAAAAAATTAATTTTTCTTCATACATTTGGGCCAAAATTTATACTGCTACATATCTCTGGTAAAATTAACCCAAATTAGTGTATATTATCTAGTCTGTGTGAAAGTTATTGAGTCTAGAAGCTATGGTACCAATTACTGAAAATTGATCACACCAGATGTACTGATGGCCTATCTCCTTTCTTGAGGCCCTGAAATGTCAGGACAGTACAAATACCCCCCAAATGACCCCTTTTTGTAAAGTAGACAGTCCAAGGTATTTAGTAAGAGGCATGGTGAGTTTTTTGAAGTTATAATTTTTTCCCACAATTCTTGGGAAAATGAAGAAAACATTTTTTTTTCTTTTTTTTTCCCAAAACGTTGTCAATTTATAAGCTATTTCTAACACATAGCATGTACACAGCAAAAATGACACCCCAAAATTCATTCTGCTACTCCTTCTGAGTATGGTGATACCACATGTGTGAGACTTTTACACAGCCTGGCCACAAAAAGAGACTCCACGTCCAAGTAGCACCATAAGGCGTTTTAGGAGCATAAATACACATAAAACTTTCTTACTACCTATCACACTTTTCAAGGCCCTAGAGCAACAATACAATGGAAAAGTCCACAAAATTACCCCATTTTGGAAAGCAAACACTCCAACGTATATTCTATGAGGCATTATGGGTCCTTTGAACATGTCATTTTTTTCCACAAGTTTTTGGAAAATGTGGGAAAAAAATAAAAACTTTTTTTTTTACACAAAGTTGTCAATTTATAGGATATTCCTAACACATAGCATGTACATCGCAAAAATGACACCCCAAAATACATTCTGCCACTCCTCCTGAGTATGGCAATACCACATGTGTGAGACTTTTTCACAGCCTAGCCATATAGAGGGGCCTAAACATCCAAGGAGCATCATCATGCATCCTAGCCACTTGCCTAGGCCTATTTTTGACATTTGGTGTTTACAAGCTAAAATCAGTTGTTTTTGCTAGAAAACTACTTAGAACCCCAAAACATTATATATTTTTTTTTAGCAGAGACCCTAGAGAATAAAATGGAGATTATTGCAATATTTTTTATCACACCGTATTTGCGCAGCGGTCTTCCAAACGCAATTTTTTGGGAAAAAATCACTTTTTTTAATTAAAAAATAAGAAACCAGTAAAGTTAGCCCAATTGTTTTCCATAATGTGAAAGATAATGTTACGCCGAGTAAATAGATACCCAACATGTCATGCTTCAAAATTGCGCACGCTCACAGAATGGTGACAAATTTTGGTACTTAAAAATCCCCATAGGCGACATTTTAAAAATTTCTACAGGTTGCTATCTTTGAGTTACAGAGGAGGTGTATGGCTCAAATTATTGCTCTTGCTCTAACGATCGCGACGATACCTCACATGTGTAGTTTGAACACAGTTTACATATGTGGGCGGGGTTTCCATATGCGTTCGCTTCTGCGCGCGAGCTCGCGGGGACACGGCGCTTTAATTTTTTTTTTTTTTTTTTTACTATTTATTTTATTTATTATTTTTTATTTTTACACTGTTTTTTTAAAAAAAAAAAAATTGATCATTTTTATTTCTATTGCAAGAAATGTAAACATTACTTGTAATAGAAAAAGGCACGACAGGACCTCTTTTTTGTGAGATCTGGGGTCAAAAAGTCCTCAGATCTCACAAGTACACTAAAAGATAGAAAAAATAAAAAAAAAAAATAAAAAAAAAATTAAATAAAATGAAAAAAAAAAAAGGGACCTTTAAACTGGTTGCTAGGCAACGACGTTTGCCGTAGCTCCGGTCCTCCAAGACCATAGAGTCGAGTGAGGGCAAGCTTGCCCTCACTCGACATCCTGTCTGTGAGGATCTGGGACCGGATCGTTTTCCCCGCTGCCGGCGGGTCCGGTAAGCGGGGAAAAGGACCAGAATGCAGCGGGAGGGGGGGGGGGGCACCTCTTCCGCCACCCCGGAAGGGTGATCCCGCGGCGAATCTGCCGCTGGGACCACCCTTATCGGAAAGCCAACCGTCCACCGTTTAAAAAAATACCAGGGTTATGGCAGCTATCTGCTGCCATAACACCGGTATTTAGGTTTAAACGGACGACGTATGTTAACCTTTTTGGACTTAGACATGGTGGCTGTATGAAGGGTGACAGGTACTCGGGTACTTTGCTGGGCAGGTGACAGGTACTCTGGTACTGATGAGCAAGTGGCAGGTACTCGAGTACTCCGATAGGCAGGTGACAGGTACTCGGGTACTCTTATGGGCAGGTGACAGGCAGGTGATAGGTACTGATGAGTACTACTGATACTGATAGGTGATACTGATACTGTACTGATGGGTACGGATGATCAGTACTGATACTAATAGGTGATAGGTACTGATGGGTACTGATGAGTACTGATGAGTAGTGATGGGTAATGATGAGCAGGTGGCAAGTACTCGGGTACTTCAGGTGTCAGGTACTCTGATGAGCAGGTGGAAGGTACTCGGGTACTCTGTTGGGTAGGTGACAGGTACTCGGGTACTCCGATGACGGGTACTCAAAGTACCAGAGTACCTGTCATCAGAGTACCCGAGTACCTGTCATCAGAGTACCCGAGTACCTGTCATCAGAGTACCCGAGTACCTGTCATCAGAGTACCCGAGTACCCGTCATCAGAGTACCCGAGTACCTGTCATCAGAGTACCCGAGTACTTGTCATCAGAGTACCCGAGTACCTGTCATCAGAGTACCCGAGTACCTGTCACCAGCCCATCAGAGTACCTGTCACCAGAGTACCCGAGTACCTGTCATCAGAGTACCCGAGTACCCATCATCAGAGTACCCGAGTACCTGTCATGAGAGTACCCGAGTACCTGTCACCAGCCCATCAGAGTACCTGTCATCAGAGTACCCGAGTACCTGTCATCAGAGTACCCGAGTACCCATCATCAGAGTACCCGAGTACCTGTCACCAGCCCATCAGAGTACCCGAGTACCTGTCATCTGAGTACCTGATGGGCTGGTGACAGGTACTCGGGTACTTTGATGGGCTAGTGACAGGTGCTCTTTATTGGGGGGGGGGGCAATCAGTGTGGTTGGGGTGCACTATGATTGGTAACTAGCTGTTACCACAATCTCCTCCTCACACAGGATCAGTGTGTGAGGAGGAGAACACGGTGACAGCTAGTTACCGTGTTCTCTGATGACATTTGTGACCGGCTGTGATTGGACACAGCCGGTCACGTGGTAAAGAGCCAATTTCATTGGCTCTTTACCTAGATCGGGGTTGGGCTCAGTCCGAGGGACGAGCCTCACCCCCGATCGCCGCGCTGCGCGCCCCCGGGGGCGCGCAGTAGCGGGGAGATCCGGGCGCCGTCATATGACGTCGGCCCGGATCGAGAAAGGATTTGTGCCGACGTCATTTTACATGACGCGGTACGGAAGGGGTTAAAGAAAAACTGTCAGTATTCAGAGAAATGCCAATTTCGGCGTTTTAAATACTTTAAAGTACAGTGGAGGGGTCTGGGGGTCTTTTAGACCCCAGATCCCTCCATAAAGAGTACCTGCCACTGCCTATTACTGTCACAAGTTATTTACATTCCTTGTGACAGCAATAAAAGTGATCAGATTTATTTATTTAAAAAAAAACAGTGTTAAAAATAAAAAAGAAAAGAAAATAAATAGTAAAAAAATGTTTTAAGACGCCCCCGTCTCTGTGAGCTCGCGCACAAAAGAAAACGCATACGTAAGTCACGCCCGCAAATGAAAACGGTGTTCACAGTGAGGTATCACTGTGATCGTCAGAGCGAGAGAAAAAATTCTAGCACTGGACTTCCTCTGTAACTCTAAACAGATAACCGTTAACATTTTTTGGAGATTTTTAAGTACCGTAGTTTGTCGCCATTCTACGAGTGTGTGCAATTTTAAATCGTAACATGTTAGGTATCTATTTACTCAGTGTGACATCATCTTTGACAATATACAAAAATATTGAGCTAACCTTACTTTTTTTTTTTTTTAAATTGTGTTTGAAAGACCTCTGCGCAAATAACGTGTGACAAAAAATATTGCAACAACCGCCATTTTATTCTCCAAAGTCTTTGATAAAAAAAATATCTATATATATATAGATATATATATATATATATATCTATATATATATATATATATATATAAATATATATATATATATATATATATACATATATATTGTGTGGGGGTTCTAAATAATTTTCTAGCAAAAATTACAGATTTTATCTTGTAAACAATAGGCTTGTGACGGTATCAGATTTTCATGCTGCGATTAATTGATTAAGGTTTTGCCACGGTATCCGGTATTATCACGGTATTCTATTATTAAATTTAAATTATTAAATTTCCACCTCACTTCAATTTCATTGCTGAATTTAGGGGCTTTGGTTCACTTATGCACATTATTATATAGTCAGTCAGTACAGACTCTGTGAACCAGGCCTAAAATAGGTCATCAAGCAGTGTCTGGCCTAACTGGTGATAACTGGTCCTGGCGCTCGGCTCCGATCCGATGGCCTGGTCATTAAGAGGGCAAATCCTTGTGGTCAAGAAGTGGTTAAACCTGAAGGAGGTGTTGTTTATAAATTACTTTACTATTGCTTTAGGCCTGGTTCACATGTATGCGGGTTGGCGGTTCACATGTATGCGGGTTGGCGGTTCACATGTATGCGGGTTGGCGGCCCACATTTGCACAGGCATAGCAGCCCATTGATTTGAACGGGCTGCTATGCCCTCATTTTCCGCAGAAAAAAGGTGCATGCAGCATTTTTTTAAAATTCAGTGGCCTTGAAATCCATCCTGCTTTTGCACCATGCGACTAACCTGCAGTTCCTGCTCTGGCAAGCTTTCTGCATTTTTTTTATACGTGGGCACGGCATTTAAAAACAGTTTGCGTGTGCAGCAACGGCAGGTAAGTCGCATGGTGCAAAAGAAGGATGGATTTCATGGCCACTGCATTTTTTTAAATTCTGCATGCACCTTTTTTCAGCTGAAAACGCAGGCATAGCAGCTCAAGCCCATTCACATCAATGGGCTGCTATGCCTGTGCAAATGTGGGCCCCCAACCCGCATACATGTGAACCAGGCCTAAAGCAATAGTAAAGTCATTAATTGGTTAAACCTGCAGGAGTACCGGTGTTTTTATCTATTAATGACTTTACTATTGCTTTAGGCCTGGTTCACATGTATGCGGGTTGGGGGCCCACATTTGCACAGGCATAGCAGCCCATTGATGTGAATGGGCTTGAGCTGCTATGCCTGCGTTTTCAGCTGAAAAAAGGTGCATGCAGAATTTAAAAAAATGCAGTGGCCATGAAATCCATCCTTCTTTTGCACCATCAGAAGTGAAAGTTCAATTCACTAAGAATTTACCGTTAAATACCAAATGCGGTATTTGTTTGATTTAGCGGTTTGGCCAGTGGTTATGGGGGTCTGTGGGAGGGGGGCTTATCGAAATCTGGACCTCAACCCGATAGAACACCTTTGGGATGAATTAGAGCGCAGTCTGTGAGCCATGCTTTCTTGCCCAACATCAGTGCCTGCCCTCACAAATGCGCATCTGGAAGAATGGTCAAATATTCCCATAGACACACTCCTAAACCTTGTGGGCAGCCTTCCCAGAAGAGTTGAAGCTGTTATAGCTGCAAAGGGTGGGCCAACTCAATATTGAACCCTACGGACTTAGACTGCGTGTAAAGGCAGGCGTCCCAATACTTTTGACAATATAGTGTATAGTACATATTAAAGCTCATATGTATGTTATAAATTATTAAAGTGCAAGAAACAGTGTTCAAGAAAACAAATATTTATACACATATACCATATATAGTAAAGCACATAAAAAAGTAGAAATATCTTTAGTGACCTCTTATGTATTCGTGATCTTTGCACTACAAACCACATGTTCAACTTTCTCCCAGATCAGTGCTTATTAGAAACACTCATATCAGTTTTATTTCCTTCCCACCAGAGAAAGGTAAAAAAAAAAAGCTAAAGTAATAATCCCTTTTGTTCTCCACAATTCCTCCTTTACATCAAAACTAGGTAATAATATTTTACCACTTCTTTACCTCTTCCCACCAGGTGGATAAGATCTCATATTGCCATTCTCAATAACTGATAAAAAAAATAAACGTATTAAAGTTAAATCTGTTTAATACAAGAACATAAAAACATTATAAAAGCATGAACAAATAGACTTGTAAAAGTCTTTACTTTATAAAATGATTGGCCTTTGAGTGGTCAGTAGGGCCACAATTAGCAGATCATTTTTTTTTTTAATAATTCTTTATTTGTCGGAGTATAAAAAGGCATAAAAGAAAAAAAAATACTCAAAATCCATCAAATACTACACATGTGAAATGTCAAGATGTGCCAAATATCCCTTAGTTGCGCAGTGACTGTACCCTCCCCTTCCCCCTACCCTATCCCTATGCTCCCAGTTCAATTACCCGCCCTATAGACCGGTGCTACTCCCATAATTTTTTTTTCTTGTCTGTTACTTTAGACTGTGGGTAACAGGCAACTCTTTGTGGCAGGTGTCACTCTGCCCGGCCCTGGCCCACTTCGACCCTGGCCAAAATGAGAGTTTCAGGTGTTGGGGGGGCTGGGTCGGGTAGAGAGAGGTACCTTATGCCCCCTTAGAATCTAAGACCCCCGCTGCCTTTGAATGTTACCCTTCTATTCTCTGCTTGTATGAACATTGTTGATATTGTATATTGTTATACAATGACCTGCATTTCATGGAAGTTTTCACATATCCCCCCTCTTTTTTTGAAAAACCCCAATAAAAAGATATTGTTAAACCACTTGCCGACCGGTCACGTTGACCGTACTGCGGCAAATCGGCTCGTTATCGCCCAGCGACGTAGACCTACGTCGCTGGACTCCTCCCCTTGTGGGCGGCGCGGGCGCGCCGCCGGAGGCTCGCTCCCGCTGTATTCAGTTACAGTGGGAGTCGGGCCAGGGGAGGAGCGGCGGTGATCACCGCTGCTCTTCCCCGATCGTCGGGGATCGAGTGTGGAGATCCGCCCGCTTGTGTAAACAAAGCAGCGGATCTACTAAGTGACAGGCAGGGTCAGATTGCAGGATTCAGCATAGCTGAACATGCGATCTGTCCCTGTGTCACTCAGTCATCTCCCCCCACACACGTCAGTAAGCACCAGGCATACATTAACCCCTCCCTCTCCAATAAAATTAACCCCTTCCCTGCCAGTGTCATTTTTACAGAAACAGTGCATATTTATAGCACTGATTACTGTAGAAATGTCACTGGTACCCCCAAAAGTGTCAAAAATGTCAGTCAAGGGTCCGATCTGTCCGCCGCAATGTCGCAGTCCCGCAAAAAAAATCGCAGATCGCCGCCATTACTAGTTAAAAAAAAACAATAAAAATGACATAAATTTCCCGTAGTTAGTAGCTGCGATAACTTTTTGCGCAAACCAATCAAAATACGCTTATTGTGATTTTTTTTACCAAAAATATGTAGCAGAAAACAAATTGGCCTAAAATGTTAAAAAATTTTGATTTTAAAATTTTTTTGGGGGGAATTTCATATAAAAAAATGTGAAAAATATTGTTATTTTTTCAAAATTGTCGCTCTTTTTTTGTTTATAGCGCAAAAAGTTAAAATCGCACAGGTGATCAAATACCACCAAAAGAAAGCTCTATTTGTGGGGGAAAAAAGGACATAAATTTAATTTGGGTACAGCATTGCATGACCGCGCAATTGTCCGTTAAAATAATGCAGTGCCGAATCGCAAAATATGGCCTGGTCAGGAATGGGGTAAAACCTTCCAGCCTTAAAGCGGTTAAAAATACTCTCATTGAGAATTTTTTTGTCAAAGACATGTAGCTAAATACACTTTGGCCTAAATATATGACAAAAATTTAATATATTGGATATTTTTTAACTGTCAAAGTAGAAAAATATTGTTATTTTTTCAAAATTGTCGCTTTTTTTTATTAATATTGCAAAAAAATGAAAATCGCAGAGGTGATCAAATACCACCAAAAGAAAGCTCTGTTTATGGGGAAAAAAAGGCGTAAATTTCATTTGGTGTACGGCTTTGCATGAAAGCGCAATTGTCAGTTAAATTCGCACAGTGCCGAACATCAAAAAGTGGCCTAGACGTAAGACAGCAAAATCCTCCGGTGGTAAAGTGGTTAAAAAAGAAATGTCAAGATGTATGTTTTCCGTCACCTATAGGCGGTCAGTTTATAAAGATGTTACATACATATCCAATCTCCTGGCCCATCTCTGCCGTACAGACTTAAGTAGAGGCATGTCAGCTACCATATAAAACCTTACTGGACCTATTAGCTGTTGTTATAGTGTTGTGTCCACTTTCTACATGAGAGTGTAAAACTTTTTATATTGGTTTTATGTCATTGTTTTATTAGACAGATTTATGCTATATAAGGTTTATATTCCATCCTTTATTAGGAATTGCTATATGAGATCTCAATCCAGCTGATGAGGAGAGGAAAAGACATGGCAAAACTTTATTACAGAGTTATTGTGTAAAGGAGTAATTGTGAAGCACTAAAAGGATTACTTATAGCGCTTTTTTTATCTTTCCGTTATGGAAAGTAAAAAAAATCGATGAGTGTGTTTCCAACACAACAGCACTAGCAGAACGTTGAGATTATAGAAATCTTAAAAATATTCACATGAGCCTGAAAGGTAAAAAATAAATAAATAAATAAATAAAACCTGAAAGGTCTTTCAACAACAGTCATGTACGTATTTACGCCTATACAGATATTGAAGCACAGTATTTAAAATTGTTGGTATTTTTTACAAACTATCGTATATGGTAGCACAAAAAAATAGCTGTAAGTTTTTTGTTGTTGTTGTTTTGCAGATGACAGACTGTATTGCCTTCAATTAACATATCTTTCATTTAGACCTTTAAAGCAGAATTTCAGGCAAACAGATAAATTCACAGTTAAAATACATACAGTGGTGATCGAAACTTTGGGCACCCCCTGGTAAAAATTTGTATTAATGTGCATAAAGAAGCCGAGGAAAGATGGAAAAATTTCCAAAAGGCATTAAATTACAGATTAGACATTCTTATAATATGTTAACAAAAGTTAGATTTTATTTCCATCATTTACACTTTCAAAATAACAGAAAACAAAAAAAATGGCATCTGCAAAAGTTTGGGCACCCTGCAGAGTTAATATCTGGTACTGCCCCCTTTGTCAAGTATCACAGCTTGTAAACGCTTTTTGTAGCCAGCCAAGAGTCTTTCGATTCTTGTTTGAGGTATCTTTGCCCATTCTTCCTTACAAAAGTCTTCCAGTTCTTTGAGATTTCTGGGCTGTCTGTCACGCACTGCTCTTTTAAGGTCTATCCATAGATTTTCAATTATGTTGAGGTCAGGAGATTGTGAAGGCCATGGCAAAACCTTCTGTTTACGCCTCTTGATGTATTCCCCCCTGGATTTCGAGGTGTGTTTAGGATCATTATCCATTTGTAGAAGCCATCCTCTCTTTAACTTCAGCTTTTTCACAGATGGCATCAAGTTACCATCCAAAATTTGCTGAAATTTTATTGAATCTATTTTTCCTTCTACTCGTGAGTAGAGATGTCCCGAACTGTTTGCCGGCGAACAGTTCCCGGCGAACTTCGCATGTTCGCGTTCGCCTCGGCGGGCGAACATATGCAATGTTCAGTCCGCCTCCTATACATCATGATTGAGCAAACTTTGACCCTGAACATCACAGTCAGCAGACACATTCCAGGCCAATCAGCATACCCTCCCTCCCAGACTCTCCCACCTCCTATAAAAAAGCAAGGGCAGCATCCATCTTAGATCATTCTGAAGCTGCAGTGTTAGTTAGAGCAGGGAGAGGGCTGCTGTTGCTGCTGAATTGATAGGGAAATCATTAGCTAGACCAGTGTTCTGTGTCCACTCCTGCTGTAAGGACAGCATCCTGACAGCACCCCAAAAAGCCCTTTTTAGGGCTGGTATTTCAGTCTGCTTTTATTTTTTTTTTTTCTATATATTTATCAGGCATTTTTGGAGGCCGGCATGACTTTTTTGGGATTAGTGTCGGGGGGGGGGGGTGTCTAAAAGGTGTACCTGTGAAGTTTCAGCTCTGTAGCATGCCCAGAACCAGAAAAAAAAGATCATATAGGTGTAAAAGGAGGGTTCCCACCATCCCTGCTCTGCTGAAAATGATCTTTTTTTTCTGGTTCTGGACATGCTACAGAGCTGAAACTTCACAGGTACACTTTTTAGACCCCCCAGACACCAAATCACACAAAAAAAAAAAAAAGTTCTCAAAAATTGTCATTTTTGATAGAGAGCCAATTATTGGAAAAATTAAAACAAAAAAAAAATTCTTTGGATTTAGTGTCTGGGGGGTCTAAAAAGTGTACCTGTGAAGTTTCAGCTCTGTAGCATGTCCAGAACCAGAAAAAAAAGATCATATAGTTATAAAAGGAGGGTTCCCACCATCCCTGCT
The DNA here is from genome assembly GCF_965119305.1 of Pelophylax lessonae. NCBI lineage: Eukaryota > Metazoa > Chordata > Amphibia > Anura > Ranidae > Pelophylax > Pelophylax lessonae. The sequence continues at coordinate 36,684,700 of NC_138774.1, forward strand.
CTACTGACAAAATGATCTTTTTTTCTGGTTCTGGACATGCTACAGAGCTAAAACTTCACAGGTACACTTTTTAGACCCCCCCCCCCCCCCCCAGACACTAAATCACACAAAAAAAGTTTTTAAAAATTGTCATTTTTGATAGAGAGCCAATTATTGGAAAAATTAAAAACAAAATTAAAAAAAACAAATTTCTTTGGATTTATTGTCTGGTGGGTCTAAAAAGTGTACCTGTGAAGTTTCAGCTCTGTAGCATGTCCAGAACCAGAAAAAAAAATAGAATTAGGGTTAGGGTTAGGGCTAGGGTCAGGGCTAAGGTTAGGGTTATTTTTAGTGCTTAGGGTTAGAGGGTTAGGGTTAGAGGGGTAGGGGTACGGTTACTAACTCTAACCCTAAGTATCTCACCGTAACCCTAACCCTATCCCTTAACACTAAACCTAACCCTAACCCTTTAACCATAACCATAACCCTCTAACCTTAACCCTAACCCTCTAAGCCTAGCCATAAAAATAACCCTAACCCTAAACCTAACCCTAGCCCTTACCCTAATCCTAACCCTAACCCTCTAACCTTAAACTTAACCCCCTAACCCTAGCCCTAACCCTAACCCTAGCCCTAACCCTAACCCTAATTCGTAATTTTTTTCTGGTTCCGGACATGCTACAGAGCTGAAACTTCACAGGTACACTTTTTAGACCCCCCAGACACTAAATCCAAAGACATTTTTTATTTTTATTTTTTTTTTTATTTTTCCAATAATTGGCTCTCTATCAAAAATGACAATTTTTAAGAACTTTTTTTTGTGTGATTTGGTGTCTGGGGGGTCTAAAAAGTGTACCTGTGAAGTTTCAGCTCTGTAGCATGTCCAGAACCAGAAACAAAATTAGAATTAGGGTTAGGGCTAGGGTTAGGGTTAGGGCTAGGGTTAGGGTTATTTTTAGTGCTTAGGGTTAGAGGGTTAGGGTTAGAGGCGTAGGGGCAGGGTTACTGACTCTAACCCTAAGTATCTCACCATAACCCTAACCCTATCCCCTAACACTAAACCTAACCCTAACCCTTAAAGCCCAGTTCCTGTCCCATTTTGGTCGGTTCTGGTCTGTTTGCGGATGTTTGCGGTGCGTTAAACGGGGAGTTAGGTCTGTCAGAGTTTGGTCTGTCCCTGTGAAGCGGGCGTAACCTTACACTACCTGATCGATACAACATCATACCTGATTGTATACACACACTGGATGTTTTAAAGCATGTTATTCCAAACAATTTAGGAATGTTAGGTGATTTATGCCCTTTATGGATTAAAACCCGACTCTGCGTCAACTTCGTAATTTTCCATGGGAGTTTTGCCATGGATCCCCCTCCGCCATGCCACAGTCCAGGCGTTAGTCCCCTTGAAACAACTTTTCCATCACTATTGTGGCCAGAAAGAGTCCCTGTGGGTTTTAAAATTCGCCTGCCTATTGAAGTCTACGGTTCGCAATGTTCGCCGGTTCGCGAACATTTGCCGATGTTCGCGTTCGCCGTTCGCGAACATTAAATTTTATGTTCGCGACATCACTACTCGTGAGATGTTCCCTGTGCCACTGGCTGCAATACAACCCCAAAGCATAATTGATCCACCCCCATGCTTAACAGTTGAACAGAGGTTCTTTTCATTAAATTTTGTTCTCCAAACGTACCTTTGCTCATTCCGGCCAAAAAGTTCAATTTTAACCTCATCGGTCCACAGAACTTGTTTCCAAAATGCATCAGGCTTGTCTATATGTTCATTTGCACAGTTCAAACGCTGATTTTTGTGGTGAGGACGTAGAAGAGGTTTTCTTCTGATGACTCTTCCATGAAGACCGTATTTGTACGAGTATCTCTTTATAGTGGAATAGTGTACTACAACTCCAGTGTCTGCCAGATCTTTCTGGAGGGATCGTGCAGTCAAACGTGGGTTTTGAATTGTTTTTCTCAATAATCCTGCGAGCTGTTCTGTCTGATATTTTTCTTGGTCTTCCAGATCTTGCTTTAACTTCCACTGTTCCTGATGACTGCCATTTCTTAATTACATTCCGAACAGAGGATGTTGACATCTGAAAACGCTTTGCTATCTTCTTATAGCCTTCTCCAGCTTTGTGAGCGTCAACTATTTTCAGTTTCAGTTTTCTAGACAACTGCTTAGAAGATCCCATGGTGCTGATTGTTGGGGCAAGGTCAAATGAGTCTGGGCATTTAAAACCTTTGAGATTGACATCAACTGGTCTTCCCAGACGATGATTGAGAACAATCCATGACACTGGCAGGTCTCAGCCTTGCAAAAGGGGCAGTGCATGCTATAAATCCTGCAGGGTGCCCAAACTTTTGCAGATGCCATTTTTTTTTTGTTTTCTGTAATTTTGAAAGTGTCAATGATGGAAATAAAATCTAACTTTTGTTGACATATTATAAGAATGTCTAATCTGTAATTTGATGCCTTTTGGAGATTTTTCCATCTTTCCTTAGCTTCTTTATGCACATTAATACAAATTTTTACCTGAGTTGCCCAAACTTTCGATCACCACTGTATATAGGACTTGTCTTACCTACCCAATGATATTTATTTCCTTCTAGTCTTGAGAGTTTACACTATCCTACCAAACAACGCAGCTATGCTGTTAATCTGACTTTTCTCTGCTGCAGTTATGCAATACATTTCAGTCACCGTCCCACCCAAACCTGTGGCTGAACACTGAAGTAATAGCAGCAGACTGATGAGGGCATCTCCCTGCTCTCTCCTGCCCCAAGTACATCCCCTCTCTATGCCGATCTAAGTACTGCTGAACAGGTAAGTATAACAGTCTGAAATCAAGTAAAATCTAAACCAGCCATTCTCAACTTTTATAACATGGAGGAACCCTTGAAATAATGGTCTCAGGGAATCCCTGCTAATAATTACTATATTTTCAGCTTTGGAAGACCTACAGCCTTAAAGCAAAAAAGATCATTGGTTTTAGTGGTTCTTTATATGAGAGGTAGGAATTACTCATTTCTCAAGGAACCCCTAGCAAACTCTTGAGGAACCCTGGATGAGAAAGGTTGATGCAGACTAACTACATTTAAAATATTTTTATTTTTTTTAAATAAAACGAATAATTGCATTTATTATTTTTTTTAGTATATCAGCCTGATATTCAGCTTTAATTCTCCTCATTGATTGTTTTTGTGTTGAGTGGATTTTACCACACACATTGGGAATTAAATCCTTTCCCCTTTATAAACTTAGTCTTCCAAGTTTGTTTCTTGAGTCCATTTTAGACTGTTATCCCTGCAGCATTGTGTGACCTTCTTTATCGCTCCTTTAACCTCCTTGTTCCTTAGGCTGTATATAAATGGGTTGAACATTGGTGTGATGACACTGTAGACCACACTGATGACCCGATCATAGGTTACAGAGTAAAGGGAACTTGGGCGAAAGTACATAAATATGATGGAGCTGTAGAATAAGATGACCACAGTTAGGTGAGAGGAACAAGTGGAGAAGGTCCGTCTTCTGCCTTTGGAAGTCCGCAGCTTCATAATATCTCTTATGATGAGAATGTAGGAGCCCAGTATAAACAACATGGGGCCCATGACAATTAAAGACCCTTCAATGAAGACAGTCATTTGCTGAGCATAAGTGTCTTTGCAAGACAGCAGCAACATGGCCGGAACATCACAAAAATAGTGATGGATAACCCAATTGCAGTAGGGAAGAGTAGATGTCATGGCTGTGAACAGGGTGGAATGTAGAGTAACGACAGCCCACGAAGAAGTCACCAAACCAATGCACGTCCTATTGCTCATGATAGTTGTGTAATGCAAGGGTTGGCAAACAGCAGCATACCGATCCAAGGCCATGATGGCCAGTAGAAAGCTGTCCATATTACCCACTGCATGGAAGAGGAAGAGCTGCACAAAACAACCATGAAATGAGATGTCCATATTTTGAGTTAGGAGGCTACAAAGGGCCCGAGGAATGGTGATAGAGGTCATGCAAATATCAACAACAGAAAGGTTCCCCAGCAAGAAGTACATTGGGGTTCGGAGCTGAGACTGGGTCAAGATGAGCAGGAAAATAAGACAATTGCCCAAAACACAGAGAACATAAGCTACCATGAAAAAGGAGAAGAGAGGCAGTCTAAGGTGGGGTTTCTCTGAAAGGCCCAGCAGAGTGAAGCCCAGGATAGTTTGATTCTTCAAATCCATATTTAACAAACTCAGGATTATTTACAAATTAATTTATTAAAATATGTCTCCACCCAGCTGTAGATAGAAAGTGTAACTCAAAGCACAGACACATTTTGTCGTTGGGTAAATCAAAGGTTTTAAAAACAGCATCCATAGTCTATATGTTTGATGAGAATGGCTACACAATGAATAAAAATCAGATCAATAGAATGAATGGCCTAGTGATAACGTAAAAAAGCCTTAACAACATAATAATCCTCAATTAGAAAAGATCTTGTTGGCGTGGATAACAGACTATTGTTTTATATACTGTATGGAATTAAAACAGTACCTAAAGTGTATCTAAACCCAAAAACAAAAATGTAACATATTGCAGCAGGCCAGTCCTTAGATGTTGTGGTTGCATTCGTTTTCTTTGTTCAGGCCAAGAACATTTTCTGCAAGCATAGAAAAAAAACGTGTTCATCCTTCCAGAATATTCCAGTGTTCTTGTAACTTCCTTGTATTAAATTGAAATCTTAATGTCATCAGCTCTCATCAGTTCTGTTCTGTGATCTACACCTATGAAGATGAGGAGAATATTGGGTGTTCTGAAATACTATCCTAGGGTGACAACTCTGCTCCTACATAGATACTAAAATGAAATAAAAAATGTGTCATGCGCTAGGTCTAATAAAAGATAAAGACGTGAATGAACGCACAAGGATGCAGCACTCAGAATAAAAAAAGGTGTTTTGGGGTGTAATTCGAAGTACGACCATGCTGTGTTTCCCATTTTTTTGAATACACTATGTTTTGGTGCGGGGCCTATTCACCCTGCACATGGGGTTACCTTTTGCGTGGAGAGTGCTCATTAATGCCTGGGACCAGGCAGAGACTGAGATCTGGTGAAAAATCTAAAAGTAAGGCAGCTCCCCAACCTAGAGATGAGCCTTCACTGTGTGTAGTTATAAAGTTCCTCTGTGTCACTAAATACTATACCTTGATGTATGTGGCATTAGGAGGGACATGCTGAACCTGCACCCTCTCCACTAATCCAGCGTACCTCTGTTACCTTACTCCTGTAACAGAACGAGATCCCGCTGAGCACCTACCGTGGATTTCATGTGTGCATTCATGAACTTCATCACTGCCCATACCTAGTGACCAGACCATCAGTCTCCCTAACATGGGTTTGAATCCAATTGCTATTGGATACCGACTGTTAGGGAGGGAGCCAGACATCGACTCTCTCGCTACCGGAGGACCTGTCACTCTTAGCACATACCTCACCTAGCAACTGATTGCTTTGTGTCTCAAACTTGTGCTGGGTTACTCCTAGCAACTACACTCTCTTGCTGAGTTAACCCCTTTTGTAGTGGTGTTACTTCATACCCCATTGTGCTTTTTCACAGACCCTGGTTCTTTAGACATGCCAGAACCAACATGCACCCCTTTGAATATCTTCAAACCAGGATCAGAATTGGCAATGTAACTTTACTGAACAAGTTGCGGCAAACAGTTTAATATGAACAACATCCTTTTCCCTTAAATAGCTACAGCAGTGTGAATGCCCAGGCATACCTCTTTGAGGTGGCAGTCCATCTTGGTATTCTCCATGGCTTGGATGTCCTCCAAGAATCCCAGAGACTTGCAGGCTGCAAGTAGCAGCAGCCTTGTTACCATAAGCTGTGAACAGAACAAACCCCATACAAGAGACCCAAGATTCATGGTTCCCCAGTCTTCCCCCTTTTTATAGCATAGGTGGGCTGGATGTGACCAAAAGCCTTGGAATTAAGCTTTACAGACCTAACCTTTTCCCCTGGCATGAACCAGCTGCTACAGTAACTCACTAAGACCAATGTTTTACCCTGCCTACATTTGTGTGAGAAATGTCCTAATAAACTGACAACTTTGTGTAAATAAAATACAAATAAAATCATTTTAATTTTCTTTCTGCATTTTCCAAAAATTTGTAGAAAAAATGAAGTCGTCAAAAGACACACTATGCTCCTTAAAAATTACTTGGGGTTTTTGCTTTCTAGAATGTGGTCTTTTTGTGGTAGATTCCACTGTTCTGGTGCTACAGGGCCTCCAAAAATACGATAGGTAGTCGGGAAATTAGATGTGTAAATTATGCTCCTAGATTGCCTGAAAGTGTTCCTTGGAATTTGGTCCTCTCGATGTTGCTCAGTTGTGAAAAAGGCTCAAACATGTGATATTTTTATACTTGGGAGGAGTAGCAGAATGTGTTTTGGGGTGTAACTTAAAGTATGCCTATGATGTGTGTTAGAAATATCTTATTAATTGACAACTTGTGTAAAGAATTTTCATTTTCTTTCTTACATTTTCTAAAAAATTGTGGCAAAAAACAACATTTTCAAAAAAATCAAAATGCCTTTCAGAAAAAACCTTGGAGTGTTTGCTTTCCAAAATGTGGTCATTTTGTGGGTATTTCCACTGTGTTCCAAGGCCTCCAAAAATGTGATAAGTAATCAGGAAATTAGATGCCTAATTTATGCTCCTTGAAATACAAAAATGCTGCTTGGATTTTGGGCCCTTCTATGCATCTAGGCTGTGAAAAAGTCTCACACATGTGGTATCCCACAACTCAAGAGGAGTAACATAATGTGTTTTGCGTTGAGGTGTAATTATAAGTATGCCCATGCTATGTGTGAGAAATAATTTGGTAAAATAACAATTTTGGGAAAAAAAGCTAATTTAATTTAATTTTTTTTATTTACCAAAAGAAGTGTGACAAAAATTACAACTTCAAAAAGCTCAAAATGCCTCTTATTAAATACCCTGGACTGTCTAATTTCCACAAAGGGGTAATATTGGGGGTACTTGCACTGTTCTGATATTTTAGGGCCTCGAGAAATAAAATTGGCAGTCAGTACATCAGGACTGATCAATTTTCAAATATCTATGCAGTAGTTTGCATATTGTAACCCTCACAAATATGATGTAATCGTCCTTGCATAAGTTTATGTATTTTCAACACTGCAGTGGGTGTAACCCTTATTGCAGTGGTGGTAAAGGGTTAAACCACATGAATACAAGCTAGCATCTGGCTAAAATATGGCAAAATTTGCAAAAATATAAATTAAAGCTTGTGCCATAAAGAAGGGAATTTAAATACCGATTACTGACTTTACAGGTATTAGAATACAATATTTTAATAATAGTGAGTCTTTAAAAACTCATTCATAGGGCTAACCTAATTGCTTAAAATATATCTATTTAGAACTTATTTAATGCAATTAAAATACTTTCAAATAAAATTGTAAAAAGATTATAGGTTCACTTTAACCATATTCTAATACATAACATGACAAAACTGATAATACTCAAATATCAGGAAAGCACATTTCATATTAATATTTGGGTTATTATTTTTATAGAAAGATGTAAATTATTTTATGCAGTAGTGTAATATATACATGTACCTTTCATATTATATACTAATTGTGATAGAAAAATTTATAGCAATACAAAGGAATGGAAGTTAAGGTGTATTAAAAAAAAAAAAAATAAAACTAGCCATCGTCAGTGAACGATCACAGACATGACATACCGGTGAATGTACGTCTAGGGTCAGACACGTAACATTAATACCATCCTGATGTTTGTAATTTTCTTTGTTTCGTAAGTGTGGAAGTCAGAAATATATAAAAGAAAGGAGCAACCCAGGAGGATCGTTTGTCTCCCAGACTAATAAATTACAAGTCTGATATTTTCCAGGTGTACAGGGAATAGAGGAGATAAGCCAAGATAGAATAATATTTGTCATAGCTGGGGGTCATTCACAAATTACAAAGAGCATTAAACATAGGGGTGTATTTATGATAAATTCTCTTAGCAATTCATCCAATGAAATTCATTGTGTGCGAATGGGGCAAAAGATGTAATCTTGTTAGGCTATTTCATTTGCCTCACAAATGTTTTTCATTGATTTAAAATTGAAAATACCACATTTGACCACTAGATGGTGCGAAGTATCATAGAAAATTCAAATAATATGTTGCACCACCTAATGGTCAAATGCTATATTTTTCATTTTAAATCAGTAAGAAATATGTGTCCAGCACAGGAAAGAGCCTAATTGCATTATTTTTTCCCAGTTTGTACAAATATACCATATGTTGCAGCACTAAGCTCTTTTTCTTATCTTTTAATAAACTATTCATTTTTATCTTGCTATTTTAAGATGGAGTTCTGATTTAAGGTAAACGTTACATTAAGGAAAAAATTCCTCACAAACTAGCTTCTCTTTAAATAAAATTAAAAACAAAGTACATTTCCAAAGGGAACAAAAAAAATAAATGTTAAAATGTGTGATTGCATTGCCTCTAAATCAAGGTAAAAATAATAACTAGAAAGTGACAAAAAATTACTAAATAGGTAAGTGCAAATAAAATCCATAAACAAACATATAAAGCAAAAAATGCCAGTGCAATCAATGATAAAGCTTCTTTTAGTTTGTGCAATCAAAAAAGTCTCTGTTTGATAAGGTGCTTCATAGGGATGACACCACAGTGTAATGATAATTTTTACCTTGACTTAGAGGTAGCGCGATCACACATTTTAATATTGATTTATTGCAGATGTGGGAACACATTTGGTGATTGCAGCAGCTGTACCCTGTAATTTCCTAATTTCTACCAATAGTTGCCACACGCTACTACCGCTTTTATACGATAAAAAAAATACTTAGTATTTGTACTGAGTCCTAAGCTATGCCATGTATTCATAAAAAAATGTGCCTATATATGTGCATCTCGTAAAATTAGAATATTATCAAAAAGTTAATTTATTTCAGTAATTAAATATAAAAAAGGAAACCATTGTATTTTATATAGATGCATTACACACAGAGTGATATATTTCAAGCATTTCTTTCTTTTACTTTTGATGGTTATGGCTTACAGCTAGTGAAAACCCACAGTTCAGTATCTCAGAAAATTTGAATTTTACATAAGAGCAATAAAAAAGGATTCCTAATACAGAGATGTTGGCTTACTGAAAAATATGTCCATGTACAGTAAAGTATGCACTTAATACTTGGTCGGGCTCCATTTGGATGAATTACTGGATCAATGCGGCGTGGCATGGAGGCGATCAGCCTGTGGCTCTGCAGATCTGTTCTGGAAGCCCAGGTGGCTTTGATAGCGGCCTTCAGTTCATCTACATTGTTGTGTCTGGTGTCTCCCTTCTTCCTCTTGACAATACCCCACAGATTCTCTATGGGGTTTAGGTCAGGTGAGTTTGCTGGCCAATCAAGCACAGTGATACCATAATCATTAAACCAGGTATTAGTACTTTTGACAGTGTGAGCAGGTGCTGTTGAAAATTGTGCATTTCATTTGGAAATGAAGGTCCCAGAGCCTGGAGGAAGAGTGGAGAGGCACAGAATCCAAGTTGCATGAGGTCCAGTGTGAAGTTTCCACAGTCAGTGATGATTTGAGGAGCCATGTCATCTGCTGGTGTTGGTCTGCTGTGTTTTATCAAGTCCAAAGTTAGTGCAGCCCTCCACCAATTCTAGAGCACTTCATGCTTCCTTCTGCTAATCAGCTTCATGTATATTAAAAAAGAATAGCGCAACCATGCAAAAGAAATGACTATTAAATATGGAGACAATCCATAAATAAAAATGGGGGTTTAGTCCCACCATATGGCCATATCGTGCTCAAGCCCACCACTGCGTCAAAGTACCCCATTATCAGTGGGTCCTACACTATCCATAGAAAAGGGGTGAATCCAGCCTCTCCAACCCTTGGAGACAACACTCCTTGCTGGGATGGATGTGCTAATGCACTACAAAGGACTCCTCCTGGATCTACTTGATGGTGGACTCTGATAGAGTACAGGTGTGTGTGGGGGGTGGGATGCTCAACCACAGAAGTCTGGTCAGACCGAATACATAATAAACAAGCAAAAAATTGGGGGAGCAAACCCTGAACATGTATATCTAAAGCCGGTGCAGCTATGGACCAAGCAACATGTATATTAAAAAAGAATAGCGCAACCATGCAAAAGAAATGACTATTAAATATGGAGACAATCCATAAATAAAAATGGGGGTTTAGTCCCACCATATGGCCATATCGTGCTCAAGCCCACCACTGCGTCAAAGTACCCCATTATCAGTGGGTCCTACACTATCCATAGAAAAGGGGTGAATCCAGCCTCTCCAACCCTTGGAGACAACACTCCTTGCTGGGATGGATGTGCTAATGCATTAAGTTTTGCATATGACAAATGGGAGGAACCACGTGACGTATCCAACAAGGGTTCTGCCACGTAATTCCAGTCTCCGCCCATTATTAAAAGGCCTTCCCGGAAATCCAAAATCAAAGGCAACAACTGCTGTAGAAATGTTAAATGATTAACATTTGGAAAATAAACGTTAATCATTGTCACTGTCTTTTGTCCTATTGTGCCCTTTATCATAAGATATCTTCCTTGTGGGTCTGCCTTTGAATCCTGGTATGTCCAATCTACTTCCTTTGCTATAACAACACTGACCCCCTTCGACTTCGGCATTGGAGAGGGGGCATGGTACGCCCATGGGTAATTTCTATTACACAATTTAGGTACACTTTCGCATTTAAAATATGTTTCCTGAAAGAAAGCCACCTGTGTATGACCTTTTCTCGTGTCATTAAGTACCCGCATACGTTTTTCTGGGGTGGACAATCCCCTCACATTTAGAGAGGAACATTTCAAGCCCGCTCTAACAGCCCTGGCCATCCCAGCCATCTCCCCTCTACCTATATTGCTAGGCCCAATCCCTGTACAGCTAGGGGGGAGGGGAGCCAAAGAGGGAGATGAGGAGAAAGAGAGAAGGAAAAAAAAAAAAAGGGGTGAGGGGAAAAAAAATCCCCCCCCCTAAAATTCTCCCTTGGAGGGGATATAGCACAGCACCAATCCTCTCTACCTGCTTTCCCGTGCTTCCCTACTTGTCAAACCTTGACCTAAATGCGACTAAGCGCTTATCTATTTCAGGGGCATGTGGGAGGGTCGCTCCATGAGACTTATATTGTATTCCCGAAAGAAAGGAAGAAAAAAAAAAAAAAAGCACCCACAACACAAAAACAATAACTTCCTCGCTTAATTTGCGAGCGCGGCTCCAATGGACCCGGTGAGACTGCTCTGTTAGTTTTTTCAAAGAGGAGCGGGTCCGCATGATAGGCCACGATTATTTTAAGGGAAATTATTTTTAACCCTATCGTATACTCCAGCCTCTTCTGAGGCATTTTGTCTATGCGTCCATTTTAAGTTTTGCTATAAACATTCAGATTCCATTCTTCCCTTATTTTTTTTTTAATGTTGCTTCTTTACCTTATGGCCTCCTCATGCAGCCCTCGCACCTGCACATTTCTGTAAATACTCTCTGCTAAATATACTTGTAATGTGATGTCCCCTCGGGGAGTCATAACCCCCCCCCGTTTAGGGGACGATGCCCCCCAGGTGTGTACTCCTCTTCCACGACCCGAAGAGGACCCCCCCCCCATCTAGGGGTTGCCCTTTGATGATTATTTCCCGGCTACCAGAGACCCCAGGGAGTTTTTATATCCCCGTAGCCCCAGCCAGTCGGGGACTGCCACCGTAGGGACCTTTAAAAATGCAAATAGTCCTGGCAGCTGATCCGGCCACCTTAGGATATATGAACCGTCATTTTTAACCACAATTAAATGAAAGGGGTGGCCCCAGTGGTAATTAGCCCCAGCGTTTTGAATAACTTCTAACAAAGGCTTTAAAGTAGCTCTCATCCTGAGTGTCTGTCTTGAGAGATCTGGCAATAGCCGTATGGTTGAACCTTCAAAGTCAAATGGACCCTTGTTCCATGAGTTTTTCATTTTTTTCTCCTTGATTGAATAGAAGTGAATCCTTATCAGAACATCCTGAGGAAAATCTGATCCCATACTCCTAGGTGCCCGTACCCGGTGCACCCGGTCTATTTCTATGGCTTCAGTTTGAGGGGTTTCCAAAAGTATGTTTAATATAGACACCACTTTGGGTTTTAAGTCAGGGCCTTGGACTTTGTCTGAAAGCCCCCTGAGGCGTATATTGTTCCTTCTACTTTGATTCTCCCCATCATCTTGTTGGAGTTTTAATGTCACTAGTTCCTTTATAAATGCTTTATGGGTGTCTTCTATATCATCCACTCTGGCACTCAGAGCACTTGATCCCACTTCCACCATTTCTATTTTTTTTGACATTACATCCATTTGTCCTTTAAGGGAATTCATTTCTTGTGTCAGCGCAATTACAATTGAAGATGCCATTTCTGACATGTCCTGTTTTGTAGGGATTATTGCCAGCAACTCCTGCCAATCCTGAATTCGGGGCCCCTGGGGAGTGGGGGAGTCTGTACCGGGTATTAATAAAGTTCTATCTGCACCCTACTGGTGCTGACTCGCTAATATGGCCTCAGTGGGGTCCTGCTGGTTACTGCCAGTTTTTTTGGAAGTGTTTGCATTAGCCGCCCCTGAGCGTGTTTGTGCCATTTTGGGATAGAAAACACTTTTTTCCTGTGTGGGGAGGCTTCGGATGAAATACTCTAAAATATCTGAATGTCTTACCGGCGTTGTAGCAGCCGCACGCTCCCCTCCACCACTCATAGACCAGGTAAGGACTTCTGTCTTATTTGAGCCAAGATATTACTTCCTCTTATTGCCTCGATACAGGGCTCCCAGCTCTCCCATATACATCAACTGGAAACAGCATTACCTCTGGGTTTGCTTTCGTACTCCTCTATTCAGCAGGACACATTCGCTCCTCCTCCACTCCACCAAATCAGGCACCCTGATCGTCGGCACTCCCCGCCGTTACTCACAGGACCAGCCAGCGCTCTCCCTTCCACCTCTTCCGCCTCGGGGTATGGCTCCCAGCGCTCTCTCGTATGTCAGGTTAGTATAATGTTATCTCTGGGTCTGCCTTTCCCCGCCGTGCGGCGCAATGCCTTCTGCTCCGTTCGATCAGTCACCACGGCCCCTTAGCAGAGAACGCCGTCTTGCTCAGAGCGGTGAGTCACCCGCGGTCCCGGAGCCTCGCTGCACGATGTCTCACGGCGCCATTTCCGCTGCCACGCCCCTTGCAGGGAGGATCCCCAATGACTCCGAGAGGGGGGAACTTACAGGTGGTCAGGTGGGGAAATTGTACTGGGAACACAATGGGGGGAGAAGAAGGGTAACAGCTGTACTTGGGATGAGAGGTTTGTGGAGGAGGAGGAAATTAAGAGGGGGTGTGTGGTTGGAATGGTATTTTAGGGGGGGGGGGATTAGTGGGGGATATGTGCTAGGAGGGGGTGGGAGGATTTTGGCTAAGAGCGGGAATTGGGGGGGTTGACCAGCTTCATGACCCTGCCCTGCTGACCACTGTACCCTGCCCTGCTGACCCCTGTACACTGCCTGTCTGACCACTGTACAATGTCCTTTGGATACCCTTTCCTCTGCCCTTGTGACCCCTCTTCTCTGTCATACTGACCCCTATCCACTGCCATGCTAACTCTTTTACACTGCCATGCTGACCCTTGTACTTTGCCCTGCAGACCCTTGTACTTTGCCCTGCAGACCCTTGTACTGTGCCCTGCAGACCCTTCTCCTCTGCCCTGCTGATCCCTGTCCTCTTACCTGGTGACCTCTGTCCTCTGCCTTGCTTACGCCTGTACACTGCCCTGTTGACCTTGTGTCCTCTGCCCTACTGACCCCTGTCTTCTGCCCTGAATACACCATTTATTGATAGTTTTTTATGATGTGGGTTTAGTGACTAGGGATGGGCAAAACAACCCCCTGTCTGGTTCGCACCAGAACTTTCAAACATCGTAAAAGTTTGGAACCGAATAACAAACCCTATTGAAGTCTATGGGATTCCAACTGTAACAATCAAAAGTGCCCTTTTTGAAGGCTTATATGCAAGTAATTGGACATAAAATGAATAAAGGGGTCTGGGTACTGCCCTTGGAGAAGCATCAATAAAAAAAAAAAAGTTTATAAAAAACTTAATTTTTAAATGAGCAGTGATAAACTGATGCTTAAGGTGCAAGCATAAAAAAAGGGAAATAACAAAAAAAAAAAAAAACGAAATATAGTGCCTGGGGGGGGGGGGGGGGGGGTGGGGGTCCCTTTAGTCTACCTGTAAAGTGTATGTAATGTGTAAAGAAGCTGCTGCAGAAATAAATGCATTTATAAAGCCAAAAAAGTGACATTTTCCCTGCAAGCTTTCTTTATTTTGTAAACAACAGCTTGGGGAGCCATTATGTATGATGAGGCCACGATGTAGTGCTCTAGGAACAAGATTGGAGATTTTTTGGATACATTCTGGTGTCTCTTCCACAGACTTTGGATAAAAGTAACAGGTGTGGAAAAATTGGTCTATGGGTGTCTGTGGCACCTTCACCCATAACTCTATAGAGATACTTTCCATGAAAGTAAGAATTGGCCTTGCTGTCCAAAATTTAAATGATATGCACCTGTCAAACAGGTGCAGAAAAATTAGTCTTTGGGTGCCTGTGGTGCCTTCACACCGTAACCCTTTAGAGGTACTCTTGATGAAAGCAAGAATTGGCCTTGATGTCAAAAATTTAAATTATATGCACCTGTCAAACAGGTGCAGAAAAATTGGTGTTTGGATGTTTATTGTGCCCATTAAACCTACACCATCCTACCAGCTACGCCACCGAGCCAGCTGATTAACCTAAGACTCTCTCTGCCTAACTAACTTCTATCTGAGTTTAGCAGCTCTTTTATAGGGCTCTGACATCACCAACGCCCCCTAATCCACTGCTCAGGTGCAGTGAATAAATTACTGATGTCACATCAGAAGGGGCGGGGACAATTAATAGGTTTTAATTAAAATCCATAATTAATATG
This sequence comes from Pelophylax lessonae, assembly GCF_965119305.1. Taxonomy (NCBI): domain Eukaryota; kingdom Metazoa; phylum Chordata; class Amphibia; order Anura; family Ranidae; genus Pelophylax; species Pelophylax lessonae. The sequence continues at coordinate 36,699,738 of NC_138774.1, forward strand.
AATCATCCCGCTGGCATTCGAACCCGCAGCCTTTAACTTACAAGCCCGTTAGCCTACCAGCTGCCCCACTGAGCCAGCTGATTAAGCCAAGACTCTCTCTGCCTAACTAACTGAGTTTGACAGCTCTTTTATAGGGCTCGGACATCATTAGCGCCCCATAATCCACTGCTCAGGTGCAGTGAATAAATTACTGACTTCAGTAATTTATTCACTGCACCTGAGCAATAGATTATATGGTGATGGTGACATCAGAGCCCTATAAAAGAGCTGTAAAACTCAGATAGAATTTAGTTAGGCAGAGAGAGTCTTAGGTTAACCAGCTGGCTTTGTGGTGTAGGTGCTAGAATAACGGGCTTGCAAATGAGAGGCTGTGGGTTTGATTCCCTGTCCAGCGGATGATTAATATTAATTATGGATATTAAATAAAACCTATTAAATCAATTATGGATGTGGGGACTCAAAGTTCCCGTGAAGAAGCCCATTTGTTCGCCATTTGGCGAACAGGCAGTGTTCAAGTCTAATTTGGGTTAGACTCTAACACGAAGCTCATCACTAGTTAGTGGATAGTGTGTTCAGTCAGTTTTGTGTAGTGTACAGACATATTCCATTTTTCAAATGTATGGATATGTTGTAGTCCTGGGTTGTGTCCCTGTCACTTATGGTTCGTGAGCAGTGCCATGTCAAGCTGACCAATATTTCCCATAGACGCTAATGTTAAAGACAGGGAGCAGTGCCATGTCAAGCTTACTAATATTTCCCATAGACGCCAATGTTAAAGACCGGGAGCAGTGCCATGTCAAGCTGACCAATATTTCCCATTGATGCCAATGAGCACTGAAAGCTGAAAATTGGTCTGGGCAGGAAAAGGGTGAAAGTGCCCTGTATTTAAGTGGTTTAGGGGAACCCTATGACAGAATTTTAAAAAAATGCCGGTAGGTCCCCCCAAAAAACCAATACCAGGCCCTTTGGGTCTGGTGCAGATTTTAAGGGGAACTCCACACCATAATGAAAAAAAAATGGTGTGGGGTCCCCCCCAAAATCAATACCAGACCCTTATCCGAGCATGCAGCCTAGCAGGCGCTGGATCGTCCCCCTCCTAAACCATACCAGGCTGCTTGCCCTCAACATAGCACCTTGTTCCCATGTTGATGGGGACAAGGGCCTCTTCCCAACAACCGTGTGGTTGTGGGGGTCTGCGGGTGGGGGGCTTATCGGAATAGGTATCGGGTACATAGTACCCATACACCAAAAAAGTGTAAAAAAGTAATAACAATAGAACACAGTTTTTGACAAGTCCTTTATTAACCACTTAAGCCCCGGAGGATTTGGCTGCTAAACGACCAGAGGGCATTTTGCGATTCGGCACTGCGTGACTTTAACGGACAATTGCGCGGTCGTGCGACGCTGTACCGAAACGAATTTGGCGTCCTTTTTTTCCCACAAACAGAGCTTTCTTTTGGTGGTATTTGATCACCTGTGCGATTTTTTGATCACGCGCTATAAACAAAAAAAGAGCGTAAATTTTGCAAAAATAGCAATATTTTTCCCTTTTTTTTATATGAAATTCCCCCAAAAAAAAATGTAAAAATCAAAATTTTTTAATATTTTCGGCCAACTTGTTTTATGCTACCTATGTTTGGTAAAAAAAATCGCAAAAAGCGTATTTTGATTGGTTTGCGCAAAAGTTATTGCGTTTACTAACAAAGGGAAAGATTTTTGTCATTTTTGTTGTTTTTTTTTTTAACGCGTAATGGCGGCGATCTGCGATTTTTTTTGCGGTACTGCGACATTGCGGCGGACAGATCGGACCCTTGACTGACATTTTTGACACTTTTGGGGTTACCAGTGACATTTCTACAGTAATCAGTGCTATACATATGCACTGTTACTGTAAAAATGCACTGGTAGTGAAGGGGTTAACTTTATTTGAGAGGGAGGGGCTGTGTGTGTCCCTAGGGGCGTGATTCTAACTGTGATTGGCTGTGGCTTCAACTGTATGCAGAGTGATCAATGGATCTACATAGTAGATCCATGTGATCAGCTCTCATACAGAGAGGAGAATGACAGGCAGCTTGTTTACACAAGCTGCCTGACTATCTCCCTCTCCCCCGCCGATCGCAGAGTGGCCGGCGGCGATCGGGTCCGCCGGTCACGCGCGCGGGGGGGTCCGTGACCACGCGGGAGCGGGAGCGCGCCTCCGGCGGCGCGCGCTCGCTCCCTAAACCCTCACAGGCGAGCGACGTAGACCTACGTCACTTTGCCTGTGAGGGGCTGACCGCCCACGTAGATAGTCGTGCGGCGGTCGGCAAGTGGTTAAAAAGATGCTGAATAGAAAAAAGGTGCACTAAATCAAATTTTATTATACAAAATCAATAAAATGTATGTGAATATTCCAGTGAATTTAGTGAATCATGCATAAATGAAAGTCCAAAAAAGTCCAAAGTATATGATGAATTTCTTCCAATCAGTGATGATATGAAAATGAATACAAAATCAAGGTGCAGGAGTCAAACAGGTGCTATTCCAAATAATAGGTGTGAGATCCCACCACCTTGTGGATTTCCTCTTTACCCGGCGGATAAAAGTAAGTGCAATAAATTAATTCCAAATGAAATCTTCTGTGAAACAAACCGCAAACTGGTGCTTCCACCAATCGGTGCAAAAAAGCCAAACTAGCCTCTTACCAAAATTGGATGATGTGTAGGCTCATAAAACTCTCCTGCATGGAGAAGTGTTAATCTCCCTTGCCAATCAGACCAGGTGTTGCGGCTTCCAAGCATGTGCCATTAGATGGAACCCTTTAGCATTTCCACCACGGTTAAATCATGCAAATAAATGGCAGCCAATAGTGTATTACCCTTTAAACTTTTATTATATAACAAGTAATGCACTTACATATAGATGACTTGTTTCCAGCCCATAGAAATTACAATGTTGCGAGAGGATCTCCTATAATACCCAAGTCCGGCTGCAGAACGGACCGCGGGTGACGTATGTGACGGCATGCCTCCTTTCTGACGTGTTTCCTCCAATAGGACTTCGACAGAGATATTTGATATTTAAAGGAAATTTTCATTTTTATTGTTTCACTTAAAAGCATCATTAAAATCACTGCTCTTTTCAAAATGATTGTTTTGAAAAAAAATGTTTTGCATTGATACATGTTTCCCAGGGCAGTACCCGGGTCCCTATACACTTTTTATGGCGATGACTTGCATATAAGCCTTTAAAATGAGGACTTTAGATTTTTCATGTTCATGTCCCATAGACTTTAATAGAGCTTGCATGTTCGTTTTTCCCTGTTCGAGATGTTCTGGTGCGAAGAGGGGGTTGTTTGGCCCATCCCTAGTGCCAGGCATGGCACATGTGCCAACTTTCCCGGTCTAAGGGCGGACAGGAGGTTTGTGCCATTAACGCATTCCTGGCTCCAGCTGGTGGGGTCCCTACAGAGCTGCAAGAATCTCTGGTCCGGTGTGGTTTCTGTTCCCTAGAAACACAACCTGAAGCACTGCATGGCACCTTTTAGCCTGACTCATTGAATAGCCCCTTAAACGCTTAGGGGTTACTTGTGGTTCATAGGGCAATTCAGTAGAGGAGGGCATGGAGGGTTAGAGCTGACAAATCTCCCATCATCACCACTAGCTGTATGGAGACATGGCGGCACAACAAGCTGCAGCACTAAGCCCTGTCCTGCATCCTTCCAAATTGCAAGAAGAGTTATCCAGTGTGCTGTGAACAAAATATAGTGTCCCTGACCATGCTTGCTTGACTACGTGTCAGCAGTAATGTTGACTTTGCAGCTGACTGCCTTGCCCAATGATGCCACAACATTGCCTCCCACATGATGGTACGGAGCTGGAATGGCCTTCCAGGAAAATAAATACTGACTGGGAACCTGCCATTGTGGTACAGCACGTTCTGCAAATTCATGGAAGGGGACAGAATCCACCAAATGGAAAGGCGGAAGTTGTAAAGCCAGCAGCTTTGCTAAGCTTGCATTTAGATGATGGGCATGTGGGTGGCAGTGACTGTATTTTTTTGTTTTGGTGCAGAAGATGGGGCAGAGAAATTTGCTGGCTATAGTATACAGATTGTGGTGTGCTACTGGCAGATGTGCTGAAAGGACCTAGGACACCCTGCACTATACCATTATCCCTGTCAGTGGAGGCTGCTGAGAGGTCATGAGGTATAGCAGGGGTAGACTGAGGTGAATAAAGAGGAGGAACAGAACTGTGTACCTTTTGTGTGGCTTTCAGGTGCTCTTGCCAACGGGCTGAGTAGTGGGAGGTTAAATGCCTTGTCAAGCAAGTGGTACCCAAATGGCTGGTGTTTTTTCCACACTTGATGTGCTTGAGACAAAGTTTGCAAATTGCAACAGTGCGATTGGCTGCTCATGTGCTAAAAAAATAAAAAAAGACTCAGACAGCTGAGCTGTGGGAAGGGTGTCTGGAGATAACAGCTCCACAATGTGATGGAATAGGGTGGCTGCTCTCTTCTCTTCCATGATTGCTGCTTCATTGGGGTTGTGCCTTACACTCACTTTCCTCCTCTGCTCTATCCGGCACCCAAGTTGCGTCAGTGACCTCATCATCATCATCACCTCCATCCTCATTACCACAGACAACTTGGCAATACGCTGTGGCTGGGGGAACATAACTGCCAATTTGTGTACCAGTGTTTTCCCCTCTCTGTAGGCTCATGTTCCTACCTTCCTCAACCTCAGAACCAACATCTTAATCATGCATCATCAATGAGCAAGTGGCTGATGCTGTGTTCAAATAACTCACTTGACTCCTCTATGCCTGATGCTGGGGCTATGGCAGGAATGGATGTGGACAGGGAGGCAGATTGCAGTGGACTGCACACTAGTTTCTGCTTGGGTGACAGAGGATGAGCAGGATGAGGACGGTTTAGTAAGCCAGCCCACCACCTCCTCTGCATGTTGTGGCTGGATAGCATGGGCAACATCACTAAACAGAGGAAATGATACCCTACCTGAAGACTGACCACGTCCACCTATGCCTGTGGACACATAGGCTGCTGGCCCCCTCACAGTGCCATAGGAACGCCTCTCCTTGTGGGCCCTCCAGACATGGTGGGGGTGCTTATTAACAAAATGTAATAAAGATGTGGAAATGTGTATGTGGATACACTTTAATCAATAGAAAGTGGTGTTTGGTGCACTTTAACCTGAGTACTCACTACACAGACACACTCCACTGACACACTCCAATATACTTCAGTAAAACTGCACTAACGCAAAGAAATATACTGCGTTAAACTTGCACAAATGCCCAGAAATATACTGCGTTAAACTTGCACTGACCCACTGAAATATACTGCATTAAACGGCACGTATCGCACAGAAATATACTGCATTAAACGTGCACTAATGCACAGAAATATACAGCGTTAAGCATGCAGTACCGCACTGAAATATACTGCGTTAAACGTGCACTAACGCACAGAAATGTACTGTGGTAAACGCGCACTAACACACTAAATTATAGTGTGTTAAACAGGGCGTAATGCACAGAAAAATACTTAGTGAAACCTGCAGTAATGCACAGAAATATACTTCGTTAAATGTGCACTAATGCACTGAACTATAATGCAGTAAACCTGCCCTGACAAAACAAACTGAGACTAAAGTAAAAACGGTCAGGTCACTACACTCACACTGACTAAACTATCACTAGAATTAAACTAAAGTAACACTAAAGTAAAAATGAATGGTCACTGCACTTACACTGACTGAACTATCACTAGATTCACACTAAACTGATATTCTGCACTATCAATAGAATCAGAATAGCACAGTATAGCACTCTAACTCTCTAGTAGCACTGAACAGAGCTCTGTTCTCGCTCTCTCCACGCCAATTTCAAACTACAAATGGTCGCTATTGAAAGAATACTTTTATAGTGTAGGGCAGGATTAAGAGCAATCTATCTATAATTGGATAGAGTCATAATTACTTTCTCCTATCATGACTCTGACAGTGCTCTGTGCCCTGATTGGGCAAATCCTTCATTGCTTCAGGAAATCAGGGCTTCCACTGCACTGTGTGGCAGCGCAGTGCATTGCGGTCAGGCAGAACAAACGGTTGAACACTGCGATAATTCGGGTGTTCGTTGAACGGGCAAACAGCCCATCCTTTTTAGTGACACTATAAATGTGGAGCTTTAACTTGGACCTTGAAACTGTAAATTTATTATTTTTTATTTACCTTTTTTAGCTCTGTTTCGTAATGTTGCCCGTTATGCATTGGCTTGGCATTTTATCAGTTGTGAATAATTCTATAATATTTTTGGTATTTCACATGTTGATTTCAGTTTCTCTTTAACGGCGCAATATTGGATGTTTTTTGGGTTCTTATCAGTACTATCTGGATATTTTTTATTTGCGTTCATTTCTTTTTTACTGATGTTAGTTTCAATTAATTTATGTTTAAATGTATGTAATAACTTGTTTGTTAATTATTAACTCTTGTTAATAATTATCATATTATCCAATTATTCTTCTCTTTTCTAATGCCTAAGACAAGTGTATTACAGTTTGGTTATTGTGAAGCATCGTTTGGTTACTGCCTATAGGATTTTAGGGTTGTATTTTATTTATGTATGCATTTTTTATTTATTTTTTTCTAGGTATTATTTTATTCTGATTTAGATGTCAGTTTATGCCAATGTCATACAGTACTTGCAAACCAGTCTACTTGGAAAATATGGCAACTTTCTGACCTTACAATATTCATAGCTGAATACGAGAAAGGAAGAAGCATATGTAGTGCACCTCTCAAAGGAGCCACTGGCTCAAAATGTTCCTTTCCCACAAATTCAGTGCACACACAGCCAAGCACGCAGCAGCTACATCCTTCTCACTGTCTCAAACAGTCTGTTGCTGGAATTTTCATATCCATTTATCTTATCCCTTTTTTGGTTATACCTTTCCCTTGTTTTGTTTTGTCATTATTGCTGGAATAAACCTGGGTGGGTGCAGGGGAGACAAGGGATACCCTGAAAAAGCTGAATTTACAGAGGGCACTGCTCTTCTCACTATTCTTGCACAGAGCTTTTGCAAAGTTCACTATTGGCTGGGAAGAGACCCAGGACTTGCTTTTGTAGAACTGAGAACTACACACAGTTACTAGGGAACAGAATGTAGGTCAATACTCACAAAGCCACCAGATCATCAGCTGTCTCCTTCTGATGTCCACCGGGCAATCCTTAGTGAGGGAAACACAAAGTCATGATACCACAGGACAGCTGGACACTCTTTTCCCCAATTTCCAGCAGGTATCCCCCCATGAGCTCTTCAGACCGTAAGAGAAAAAAATCCCACACTTAGGAAAAATATGCCCCCTGCTTAGAATATAGCTGAGACCTCAGTGACCTTTATGCAGCCTCTCCATCAGGCAGCCCTTTGACAGAGGACTCCTCTGGCAGGACGGGACCCAAAATTCACACACTGTGCTCCAGGCCTCTGAATATTTTTTTGGGCTCTCCAGCCACCTACTGGACACACCTCCCCAGGGATTGGCTGGGTCTCCATAAATATTCAGACTGCCTTTCCATTCTTTCTCCCAGTGTGATTCTATAATCCTTTAGAAGGCAGGGGGAAGTACAGTAATCGGACCAGCAGCCTGTGAAACATTAAGCAGACAAAACAATCAATCCCTGCTCCACTGATTACAGAGGAGCCAAAATAAAATTGCCTACCATACTACACTAACTGGGAGGATGATACACATAAGTAAAACAAATGTACTTTAATACACATTTAGGCACCTGGAAGGATATTTTATAGATTTTTTGTAGGTCAGAAATCTGTTATTTTTCCTAGACTATTATCCTTGTATTCAGGAACTGGACTATGTATCTACAAAGAGGAGCTGGGGGCAAATCTAGATCTAAGCCATGTAACAAAACATAAGGGGTGGATGAAACACACCAAATCCCACACATTAAAAAAGAAAAAAAAAATACAAGATACGATTGTTAACACTTTAAAAAAGTATTTTTCTTTTACATTGTTTTTTTTGTCAACCAAGAAATTAAATATTTGGAAGAACCTTTATTACAAAATACGGAAACAAATCACATTATTCTCACCTTTTATTAAAAGTATACATTCTATTAAAATAGTTGCAGAGCTTTGCTGCTTACAAATATAGAATATTTCTCAACAGACGTGTTATTTGGAGTTCTCCCAACTTTTGTCCTTTTGATATAGCCATTTCCGTACAGCCGCCTTCACATCACTGTTTCTCAGGCAGTAAATGTATGGGTTAAACATTGGTGTCAGTGCTGTATACATGAGGGTGACAAATTTGCTCTTTTGTGGTGAGGAGGCAGAAGAAGGTTTGAAATACATGGAGACCGCTGAGGCAGAGAAAAGAAAGAAGACCGCAAGATGGGAGGCACAGGTGGAGAAAGCCTTTTGTCTGCCGGAAGAAGAGTGTATGCGAAAGATGGAGATGGTTATTCGGATATAAGAAAGTATAGTAAGAAGTGATGGAACCAAAGCCACCAGAGAGCCTTCTGTAAAAATGAGAAGTTCATTGAATGTTGTGTCAGAGTAGGAGACCTCCAGAAGGGGTGGTATGTCACAAAAGAAATGTGGAATGTATACAAGTGGACAGAACTTAAGGAACGATGTTACCATTGCATGAAGAAGGGCATGCACCAAGGCAAATGTGCAACATGTGATGCACATGGCCAGACAAGTGTTTCTGTTCATGAGTGTTGAGTATCTCAATGGACAGCATATAGCAGCATATCGGTCATAAGCCATGACAGCTAGCAATAAGTTTTCACTGTTGCCAAAAGCATGGAAGAAAAAGATTTGAGCGATGCAGCTAGAGAAGGAAATGTTATTCTTTTGGGTTAACACTGTGGCCAACATGCCTGGCACTGTGGTAGAAGAGAAGGAGAAATCCATGAGGGAGAAGTTCCACAAGAGCTGGTACATTGGGGAATGAAGGTGTGAATCAATGACTATAACACTTAGCATCATGACATTTCCAAATGTAGTAATCATGTAGATAAGGAGAAAGAGGACAAAGAGAGGAAGGCGGAGTGCTGGAGAATCCGAAAGACTAAAGAGGTAAAATTCAGATGGTGAAGTGTAGTTCATGAGGGTGCTTTGTTTGCTGAGGACACTGTGGAGATGATCACATAGTTTGTCAACTTAAGGAAATTACTTACATTTTGTCCTTTAAGTGGAACAGAATCACAAGCCAGAGGCGTAACTAGAACCTTCAGGGCCCTGGTGCAAGAAACCAGGAAGGGCCCCCTGGACCCCTGGCTGGGGCCCTTCCCTTCAAGCCTGGAGCTCTTCCCATAGATCCTGGGGCCCTTTACTCTTGTAGCGGGGCCCTTTATTAGGGTCCCACAGCTGGACCCTTTCACAAGTTCTGCAGTGGGCCCCCTTCCTGCCATCTTGGGGCCTCCCCACGGTGGTGGAATGCCAGGGCCCGGTCGCAAGTGGGACCTATGCGATCCTGGTAGTTCACCCACTGGTGTCCGTAGTTTTTATTTTTTGGCATTTTATTTGTATTATTTTATATCATTTTATTTATTTTTTTTACAATGTCACTGACTGTGACTCTGTCCATTCAGAAAAGGATGGAGCTGGTAAATTACATATTTATCGACCCCTTTCTGGTTCTCTATTGTGACACATCCCCTGCAGCAGCCAGCAGGAGAGGGGAGGGAGCACAATAGGGGGGGGGGACCAGGGGAGCACACAGGGGCCCAGAGACAGCAGAACACAAGTGAACTGCATAGGAGGAGTGGCGGGGGCAGCATACAGAGGAACCAATCTCCTCCATTTTCCTCCTGCAGCTACAGAAGGAAAAAGGAGGACAGTGATTTCTCTACATACTTCCCCTGCCGCCCCTTCTAACCAGGTGTACAGGGGAGCCGCACAGCCCCCTGGAGCATGGGGCCCGGTTGCAATTGCAACCCCTGCAGTTATGCCCCTGTCACAAGCTAATATTTAATCACTGGAAACATGATTTTCTATCTACATTTGTATTTGCATTTTTGAATGAAACAGTACCATATAAACACCATTCCACATTTGTGTTTATGATAAAGGCTAAGCTTTTGGGAGCAGAAAAGGTTTTCTGAACCAGCCTTTAAATTGTCCCTGTAGATTATCCAAATAAAGTCTATACACTAACTGAATTTTCCTTCCTTACCACAAGAAGTTTTTTTGGGACTGTTCAAAAATGACCAGGAAAAGCTTGTTTTAAAACTCTTTGTTGGAAACTGTCGCAGACAGAATGTTTTTATTGACTTTTTTTAAAAATACAAAATGAAAAGCCTTAAAACAAGCCATGAGTGCGATGCTTTTTCTCTTTATTCATAGTACTGTAAATTTATTTGGTTTGTTTACAGGATGAACAACATGACTTGGGGGCAAGCAGCCTAAAAGATAACACTGGTCCTTGGTGGCAGCTGTGCTTGTGGTGTGTCCTGTACCCAGGATTCTGCAGTTGAGCTTTGGCTGTCTTACTATATTAACACTAAATAGCAAATACAAAATATAAATACTAACATAAAAAAATGAATTAGTGTGATCAAATTAGTCATATTTTTATATTTGTATTCATATTTTAAATTTGACAATTTGTATATATTATTTTGTCTGTTGTTTAAACTAGGACATACAAAAAAGTGGGGGTTCCCCTATTTGTGGGACTTTTTAGGCACTAATAAAGTATCAGGTGAAAAAACCATAGAAGCAAGTTTAACCACTTTACCACCGGAGGATTTTGCTGTCTTACGTCCAGGCCACTTTTTGCGATTCGGCACTGTGCAACTTTAACTGACAATTGCGTGGTCATGCAACGCTGTACCCAAACAAAATTTACGTTGTTTTTTTCCCACAAACAGAGCTTTCTTTTGGTGGTATTTGATCACCTGTGCGATTTTTACTTTTTGCGCTATAAACAAAAAAAGAGTGTTTTTTTGAAAAAATAACAATATTTTTAACTTTTATTTTTACATGAAATTCCCCCCCCCCCCCCAAAAAAAATGTAAAAATCAAAATTTTGTTTAAATTTTTGGCCAATTTGTTTTCTGCTACCTATGTTTGTTAAAAAAAATCACAATAAGCGTATTTTGATTGGTTTGCGCAAAAGTTATTGCGTTTACTAACTAAGGGAAAGATTTCTGTCATTTTTGGTGGGTTTTTTTTAACGCGTAATGGCGGCGATCTGCGATTTTTTTTTGCAGGACTGCGACATTGCAGTGGACAGATCGGACCCTTGACTGACATTTTTGACACTTTTGGGGGTACCAGTGACATTACTACAGTAATCAGTGCTATAAATATGCACTGTTACTGTAAAAATGACACTGGCAGGGAAGGGGTTAATTTTATTGGAGAGGGAGGGGTTAATGTATGCCTGGCGCTTACTAACGTGTGTGGGGGGAGGTGACTGAGTGACACAAGGACAGATCGCATGTTCAGCTATGCTGAACACTGCAATCTGTCACTCCTTGTCACTTAGGAGATCCGCCCGCTCTGTTTACAAAAGCGGGCGGATTTCCAAACTGGATTCCCCGACGATCGGGGAAGAGCAGTGGCGATCAACGCCGCTCCTCCCCTGGCCCGACTCCCGCTGTGACTGAAAACAGCGGGAGCGCGCCTCCGGCGGCGCGCGAGCGCCGCCTACAGGGGGAGGAGTCCAGTGACGTAGGTCTACTTCGCTGGATGGAATCGAGCCACTTTGCCTCGGTACGGTCAACGTGACCGGTCGGCAAGTGGTTAAAGTTCATTTGTGTGTAAAGGCAGACGTCCCGATACTTTTGGCAATATAGTGTTTTTGCAATTGTGTGCATCGAAACCCTCTATTTTTAACATGAATTGTTTGACAGGGTTTGTAAATTTTCGGTTGTTTGTAATGTGTATAGCCTTTCCATGGGAACCTTACTGCAAAGGCTAGCCACAGATACATGAGAATATTTTGATAATATTATGTAGTTTAGATGATGATATATTTAAACTGTTTTCAATTTTACATTGAGGAACATTATTCTGAAATTGTTAGACAATTTTTAGACGCAGCTTTCCCAATCCTATAACTGTCACTTTTGATGGACAGTTTGGCTTTTTATAAAAGGTGGAAAAATAATGGATTTACTGGCAGGATCAATAGCTATGATAACAAAATTATATTACAAGGGGACTCAGAAAAACAGACTGCTGTGTAATGATTAATGATAGACCACATCATACATGTCATTTTTTTTATTTTGCCCGTAGTGCCATTTTATTTATTTATTTATTTGTTTATTTATTTATTTTTGCTTTTTTTTTTTTCACCAATACTGTATATGTTTGCCTTCGGAGGCATTTTAAATTATTTTTTTTTTTTAACTTGCTCTCTACAGACATAATTTAATAGTATTTTTTTAAATCACAAATCATATCATAAATAAAATAATAATATTTAACTGTATCAGATTTATACCCTCACAAGGTCCAAGAAGACAATCAATGTTTTAGTATTCTGTGTAAACTAGACCTGGAATTCATTTAAAAAAGTTGACAACTATGCTCTGACCTGACAAAAAATTTGGGGGAGCATACCCATGTATTTCCAAAGCTGCTGCAGCTATGAACCAAAAGACATGTATATTAAAAAAGAATAGCGCGCAAATGCAAAGGAAATAACTACCAAATCTGAAGAGAGTCCATAAATAAAAATGGGGGTTTGGTCCCACCATATGGCCATATCGTGCTCAAGCCCACTACTGCGTCAAAGTACCCCATTATCAGTGGGTCCTACACTATCCATGAAAAAGAGATGAATCCAGCCTTTCTAACCCTTGGAGATAATACTCCTTGCTGGGAAAAATGTGCAAATGCACTACAGGGGACTCCTCCTATATCCACTTGATGGTGGACACTGATTGAGTACAGGTGTGTGTGGGGGGTGGGGAGGGCTGCTCAACCTCGATAGTCTGGTCAGACCGAATACATAATAAACAGGCAAAAAAATTGGGGGAGCATACCCATGTATTTCCAAAAGCTGCTGCAGCTATGAACCAAAAGACATGTATATTAAAAAAGAATAGCGCGCAAATGCAAAGGAAATTACTACTTACTATTTACTAATTTTTCCCAGCAAGGAGTATTATCTCCAAGGGTTAGAAGGGCTGGATTCATCTCTTTTTCATGGATAGTGTAGGACTCACTGATAATGGGGTACTTTGACGCAGTAGTGGGCTTGAGCACGATATGGCCATATGGTGGGACCAAACCCCCATTTTTATTTATGGACTCTCTTCAGATTTGGTAGTAATTTCCTTTGCATTTGCGCGCTATTCTTTTTTAATATATATGCTCTGACCTGACATACAGAAAGATCATAACTCAAGACAAAATTTACCTATGCATTCAACGGGTGAATAGCATTATTTTCTCCAATTGCAAATAACGTTTAAAAAACAATAAAATCATAAATAAAAGAGTAGAAAAATATCACAAAATTAAAAAAATGAAAAACGTATATTGTTTATTTATTCTTATTATTATTATTATTATTATTATTATTATTATTATTATATTTTTGTTCTTTCTTTTTTTTTTTTTTTTTAAAACACTGGACCTGGAATTCATTTAAAAAAGTTGGCAAGGCAACTATGCTCTGACAGAAAGATCATAACTCAAGACAAAATGTACCTATGAATTCAATGGGTGCCAGCATTATTTTCTCCAATTGCAAATAACGTTTAAAAAAACAATAAAATCATAAATAAAAGAGCAGAAAAATATCACAAAATTAAAAATTTTTAAAAACGTATATATTGTTTATTTTTTATTATTATTATTTTTATTATTATTATTATTGTTATTGTTATTGTTATTATTATACTTTTTGTTCTTTCTGGTTTTTTTTTTGTTTTTTTTAAGCAAAGAGCATTCTCTGTTAAAGTGTTTCTAAACCCCCCCAAAAATGTAATAAATTGCAGCCTACTAATTGTGGTGGCTGCATTTATTTTTTTAGGGCTTTTTTTCCCTTTATTTTCACTTGGTAATTCACCTTGTAACAGTTTGTCTTAGGGTGGTTACACTCAGGGCCGGGACAAGGGATGGGCAGAAGGGACGGCTGCCCTGGGCACTGTAAGGTGGGGTGTGCCATAAGGAGATTGGAGGGGAGGAGATTTGTGTTGTAAGGGGGAGTTTGCGGGGGGTGGGTTGGCAGGGGGTAAGTATTGTTCTAAGAGGGGAAATTTGGAGGAAATTTGTTCTGGGAGGGGGATTCGAAGTGTGTGGGGAAGGGAGAAAAGATATGTACTAGGAGAGGAAATTTTAGAAGTAGAGGAATTGTGCTAGGAGGGGGTGATTTTTTTTTTTTTTTTGGGATGGGGTAAAGATTTGTGCTGGGAGGGGGGATTTCAGCAGGGGGGTGGATTTGTACTGGGAGGAGGGGGGATTTACGCTTAGGGGGTAAGCATGCAGATTATTGCTCAGCGTTTTTAAGGGGGATTTGCATTGACACATAATGCTTATACTGTACATCTTGGGGGGGGGGGGGGGGCGCAGTTTGGCATGTTTGTCCTGGGCTCTACATGACCATGTCCCGGCACTGGTTACACTCATTCCCCCACTGTATCTACGGAGGACTAACATAGCCACTGTTGGACAGCAGCATGGTCACCCTATAGGGAGAGTAGTGTTAGATGGTCTAGTGATTCAGATGGGCTTTTTTTCTAAAGTTTTTTTTTTGGGGGGGGGGGGGGGGGTTAGGATTAATGTTTTAACTAAATGTATAAAAGCTGACTATTCTAATCACTCCTCTAATTACTACTTTTTCTGGACAGCTTGGCCTGGTAAAGAAAAAAAAAAAGAAAAACAGACCACCTGGCAGGTTTAAAAGGCAATAAAACTATGTTACACTGGAAGGGTCGTTTTAGTTGCAGACAGTGTTATATGTGTCTTTTTATTTTATTTTTTTTATCCATAGTTTTTTTTTTAACCTTTCAAAGACTTACCTCAAATCTTCAAAGTCCCCTTTAGCTTGAATGTCCGAATTATGAATAAAAAATGTTTTTATCTTCAACAAATGCAAATGTACGTCCTTCTAGGATACAGAAATATGTTCAGCACTGGTGCTGCTGACACACACTATTCCAAGCATTGACTTTCAGTCTCTGACAGATAGACCATGATGGGGATTGTAGTTCTACAGAAAAGCCTATTCTTTGCACAAATGATCAATGAATTGCTATTTTGGTAACAAGCCACACAAAGGAAGTTTAGAAACAATGGGGTTGATTTACTAAAGACAAATAGAGTGTGCACTTTGCAAGTGCAGTTGTTCCAGAGCTTAGTAAATGGGGCAAATCTTCACTATACAAAGAATACCCAATCACATGCCAGGAAAATAAAAAAAAAACAGCATTTTTGTTTGCACATGATTGGATGATGGAAGTCAGCAGAGCTTCCCTTCATTTACAAAGCCCCTGCAGAGTGCACAGTCTTTTTGCCTTTAGCAAATCAACCCCAAGGGAACATTAAAGTATCATTTTCTTTGAGATTGTAAATTGTGTAAATTAATGTCGCAGGATGTGCATATATGAAGAACATAAAAATTAGTAGAAGAAATGATGATCTATATAATAATCTACATACAGGAACTAATGTAACTATATAGGATACAAGTCCTGAATACGGGAGACAACTGAATGCCTTATATCACGATCGTTCTAATCTGCAGCACCGGGCTGTGTTATCCCCCTGGCTACTCATTATATACTTCCCAGGGATTGTGTGATTAATAATATACATATTATCCCTTGAAAAAGTCACGTGGGTAGTGACGCAACGCGCGTCGGGAAGAGCCGGGTGACGTCACCTCCGTGTTTACGGCCGTAGCCGGAGGTTCTACAGTGTATTGCTTTTGCTCGTTTGTTGCTATTTGATTGTAAGTGTATCTTTTATTGTAATTAAACTGGTTTTGAAGTTACTGCACCATGAGCGTCTCATTTTATATCCTATGAGGCGGAACGGCTTGGAGTGAGCATATTGTGCAGCTGAAGATCGTTACTGGATTGGGAGATCGATGTACTGTGAACATCAGTGATTACATGCCTGCAAGAGAGGAGAGAGGTCGGAAGCCCAGTTCAAAGGAAAGCAATCGGCTTGTTTGGATTACACACATGTGCAGATAGTGTGTATGGGAGGTAAGCGGCCACTACACACCTGTTTGTTGGAGATTGGATCGATATCCAGATTATTGATGTTATATTTTACGATTGGTTGATCCTTTGAAGATTTATTTCATTCATCTTTGATTGTATATTGGACACTGTGGGATTTTCTCAGACACTTATATTTTTATACACAACTTTTTTTATGAATTGTTTTATGAAATATTTTCAGGAATTTTTTTCATCACATATCGGTCATCAACGATTACATTGATCATCACCCTTTTTCATCTATTGCATTGATTTTGTGATTGCATTATATATATATTTTTTTTTGAGGACTTTATTTATGCACAGTCTTTTCAGAGTCATCCACTGAAGATCTTTTGTGTATAGGCTCGCTTTTACAGTTTTACATTGAGGATTGATTTTACTTCAACATTTTTGCATCAGGTTTTATCATATAGAGCACTATCCACAGTGGTGGACATCGTTATTGTCACAGAGTGTATCACATTTATTTATGATTTGAATTAGCGCCGATTTTTCACACCATACACGTACCAATTCACGGTGGGGACACCGATTTAGATTGGCAGCTTTTTCTACATTTTTTTTTTTTTCTCTTTATTTATTTGATATTTTGGAATTGATTTACTCCTATCAAACCCCTCTGGGTAGCGCATTGATCCTCTTATTTATTTAATATACATGAGGTCTTCAGCGACTTTTATTTATCTGCAATTTTACAGTTTTATAAATCCTCAATTCTATTAGTAGATCTAAATCCACCCTGAGTGACATTTTATATAATAAAGCATTGAATAGACATATGCGTTTCATTTAGTTACAAATCGAAACTCAGAAAAAATCTTCGGTATTTGGAGATTCGTTTGTATCTGAATGTCTAAAACACAATAGTAACGAATTTCAAAAAATCAGAAATAAATTAAATTGAAACGAATTATTCGAAAATGAATTTGAATTCAACAATTCTGTTACTCTGTTTTATTCTATTCTATTTTTTTCTTTTCTTTTCCTATATTTTCTATTCAATTATTTTCTGTTTTATTCTATTATATTCTGTTTTACTCTATTCTATTCTTTTTTACTCTATTCTGTTTTATTCTATTCTATTCTTTTCTATTCCTTTACTTTTTTTCTATTTTTTCAATTCTATTTTTTTCTATTAGGTTCTGTTACACTGTTCTTTTCTATTTTTTTCTTTTTTATTCCTTTATTTTCTATTTAATTCTATCCTGTTTTTCTCTATTCTATTCTGTTGTATTCTATTATTTTCTATTCCTTTTTTTCTATTTTATTCTATTCTATTCGGTTTTATTCTATTGTTTTCTATTCTATCCTTGTATACTGTATTTTATTATATTCTGTTCTATTCTTCTATATTCTGTTCTATTCCATTCTGTTTTACTATATTCCATTCTGTTTTACTCTTTTCTATTCTGTTTTATTATTATATATTTTCTATTTTAAATTTGTTTTATTCTATTGTTGTCTATTCAATCCTTGTATATTGTATTTTATTCTATACTGTTCTGCTCTATTCTGGTATATTCTGTTCTATTCAATTCTGTTTTACTATATCCCATTCTGTTTTACTCTATTCTATTCTGTTTTATTATTTCCTATTCTATTCAGTTTTATTCAATTCATTTTTTTTCTATTTAACTGTGTTTTATGCTATTCTATTATTTTCTATTACTTTGTTTTCTATTATAATCTATTTATTTTTTATTCTTTTCTATTCTAGTCTCTTATATTCTATTTTATTCTATTCTGTTTGAATCTATTCTATTCTATTATTGTATATTCTGTTTTATTCTTTTCTGTTTTATTATATTCTGTTATATTCTTATCCATTCTAGTCTATACAGCAGCCTAAGTAGGAATTGTCATCTTTTTTACCTTACTTTATTTATTGCAATATACCCCTATTTCAAATTCAAATAAATTTTCAAATTCAAATAATTTCAAATCTATTTAAAAATAAGAAATATCCTAAATGATTCTGAATATACTAAAATAATTTCGAAAGCGAATCATTCTAATATAACAATTATGACGAAACAAAATTATTCACATAACGAAGGTATCCGAAACAAAACGAAAACAAGATTTCCGCCATGCACATCTCTAGTACTGAAACAATGGTCATGCTTTTTTTCTCCATGATATTTTGTTTTCACTTATTTTGCATCTTAGTGTTGCTGATTAGGGATGATCGAACGGTTCGGGTCGACCATCGGTTCGACCCGAACATTGGATGTTCGATATTCGGCCGAATACCGAACTTTTTGCGGCAAAAGTTCGGTATTCGGCCACCAGAACCGCCCAAAATGCACTGGGACAGGAACTGGGCTTTAAAAGCCCGTGATTGGCCCAGAAACGTCTGCAAAAGCCAATGAGGGGGCAGGAGTCTCCTAGGAACGTGATTGGAGTGACTACGGGGACCAGAGGCCAATCAGGAGTGAATACGCCCCACACTATATAAGATGGCCCCGCCTAACCCCTAGCACAGTTATCCAGAGCCTGTTGAAGAGAGTTGAAGCAGTTCTGTCTGACTCCTGCTTGCTACACTACATTTCCTACATATCGAGTGGTTCTAAAGCTCCATATAGCAGAATTGTATTTAGCTTACAGCCAGTGTAGTTAGATACAGCGATTGTGCTGGTTCTTAGAGTTAAAAAAAAAAAAAAAAAAAAAAACTTAAGGGACAGTGTCAGTCTTCTGCTGTATGGAGCTTTCTATTTAGTGGAAAGGGATATCTAGTGTAGTTAGGGAACTTTGTACTACATTAGTTAGATTTGAAAATTTAGTTTCTGTAGGGAAAGTGTCAGGGGAGGGCTGGCAGCCTTAGGCCTGGGGGGCAAGTCCAGTCAAGCGGGCCCATTGAACCGTTGAATCACCTCACCATCCATGCCCACCTGGTTTTATAACGGATATTGATGTTATGAAGCAAGAGAAACACGATGCAATGTGGTAACATGATTTAATGTTAATAGCAACAAAGGAGGTTTAACATGACATCACGCCTGGCGGAGCCTAGGAAGCTCCTGTCGGGCAGAGATCACTCTGCCTGACAGGAAAGTGACTGTGTTAGTATTGTGCCGGCGGGGTGCAGGAGCATACTCATACTGCTTCACTGCAGCTCTGCAAATATAATATTGTGTAGCTGCGACTGGTAGCTGTATATAGTGTCTAGCCATTACATTATTCCAGCTTTGAGTGCGGCCTTTTTACCCAGCTTTAGGGCAGCCCGGGGGGCGATTGCCCCCCTGCCCCCCTTCCCAGTCCTCCCCTGGAAAGTGTGAGGGTTCTGTTTAGTGAGCACGTGGCACAGTGCTGCTGTATCACAGCAGGTATACGTGCTTGCTAGGCAGCAAAATACAGTGACAACTTAACACCTGTTGTTCAAAGCGTTAGGTGCACTGTACAAAAGCCTTTGCAACTGTGCGTGACACGCAACTGCTGTGCTGTATCCAGCGACAACTGTGGGTCGCATAGCAGTGTGCGTTTTTCACCGCACACAGTTGCCAACGCATCAGTGACAACCTAACGCCTATTGTTCAAAGCGTTAGGTCCACTGTGCAAAAGGCTTTGCTACTGTGCGTGAACCGCAACTGCTGTGCTGTATCCAGCGACAACTGTGGGTCGCATAGCAGTGTGCGTTTTTCACCGCACACAGTTGCCAACGCATCAGTGACAACTTAACGCCTGTTGTTCAAAGCGTTAGGTGCACTGTACAAAAGCCTTTGCAACTGTGCGTGACACGCAACTGCTGTGCTGTATCCAGCGACAACTGTGGGTCGCATAGCAGTGTGCGTTTTTCACCGCACACAGTTGCCAACGCATCAGTGACAACCTAACGCCTGTTGTTCAAAGCGTTAGGTCCACTGTGCAAAAGGCTTTGCTACTGTGCGTGAACCGCAACTGCTGTGCTGTATCCAGCGACAACTGTGGGTCGCATAGCAGTGTGCGTTTTTCACCGCACACAGTTGCCAACGCATCAGTGACAACTTAACGCCTGTTGTTCAAAGCGTTAGGTGCACTGTACAAAAGCCTTTGCAACTGTGCGTGACACGCAACTGCTGTGCTGTATCCAGCGACAACTGTGGGTCGCATAGCAGTGTGCGTTTTTCACCGCACACAGTTGCCAACGCATCAGTGACAACCTAACGCCTGTTGTTCAAAGCGTTAGGTCCACTGTGCAAAAGGCTTTGCTACTGTGCGTGAACCGCAACTGCTGTGCTGTATCCAGCGACAACTGTGGGTCGCATAGCAGTGTGCGTTTTTCACCGCACACAGTTGCCAACGCATCAGTGAGAAATATGCCTGGTAGACCAAGAAAAGGCATACGTGGCCCTGCTGCGGAAAGGGGCACAGCTTCTAGGGTGTCTAGAGGCAGGGGTGGACGTGGTGGTCAGTCCTCAGCCAGGCCACCATTTGGATTGTTCTCCGGCAGTGGCCAAGCTATACGTCCACAGTATGTACAGGAGGTGGTGGACTATATGAACAAACCCTCATCATCGGCATCATCTGCAACTACAGTGACCCAGGCAGAGAAAAGTGGTCAGTCTTCTGCAGTTGTCAGAACAAATACAGATGAGTCCATGTCCACCTCATGTCCTCCCTTAGACCCAATTTCAGACATGGCAGAGGAGTCAGCTGAGCTGTTTGACCACAGTGTCGGCCATCTACTCCAGCCTGATGCTCAGTCCTTTATGGAGTCTGATGTTGGGTCTGAGTTTGAGGAGGAGGCAGAGCAAACAAGAGGGGAGAGCAGACGGCCCGCTCCATCTAAGGCCGCACCTGTTGTCTCCCAGGCCAGGCCTGATGCTCAGTCTTTGATAGAATCAGATGTTGGGTCTGAGGTTGAGGAGGAGGCAGAGCAAACAAGAGGGGAGAGCAGACGGCCCGCTCCATCTAAGGCCGCACCTGTTGTCTCCCAGGCCAGGCCTGATGCTCAGTCTTTGATGGAGTCAGATGTTGGGTCTGAGGTTGAGGAGGAGGCAGAGCAAGCAAGAGGGGAGAGCAGACGGCCTACTCCATCTAAGGCCGCACCTGTTGTCTCCCGGGCCACTATACACACCTCATCTTGCTGGGCCTTTTTTGAGACATCCCATGCAGATAAAACAGTTGCGATCTGCAAGATTTGTAAGAAGGGTATAAAACGTGGCAAAAATGTCAACCACCTGGGTACAAGCTGCCTAAACAGGCATTTGACAACCCACCACTCGGCCCGTTGGCAGGAGCATTTAAAGAACCCACAAAAGGGCCAAAGATTGGTCAGTCGGCCTCCTAGTTCTCCTCGCGCTCCTCCTCATGCTCCATCTGCTCCACCTGCTCCACCTGCACATCAGTCTGTTCCTGGCCCTGCTATAGTCACTCGTCACCTGTTGGCAGCCTCCACTGGCAGGGATGATGATATAGCAGGCAGTGTCGCATCTACCTCCAGCACACCACCAGCTGTATCATCTAGACGCCAAATTTCGATTCCACACATGCTGGAACGAAAAAAAATGTATACTCCCCGCCACCCACATGCCCAGCGTCTAAACAGTAGTTTGGCTAAACTACTGGCTCTGCAACTATTACCATTTAACCTGGTAGAGTCTGCTCCCTTCCGTGACTTCGCAAAATGTGCAGTTCCACAGTGGCAGGTGCCAAGTCGGCATTACTTTTCCCGTAAGGCCCTGCCATCCCTATACCAACATGTGGAAGGCAATGTAGTGTCATCCCTGGCCAAGTCAGTCAGCCGTAAGATACACTTGACGGCTGACACTTGGTCAAGCAAACATGGGCAGGGACGGTACATTTCTGTCACTGCTCACTGGGTGACACTGCTTGCCAGTGGAAGGGATTGTAGCCAGGGCTCGGTGCTGCAGCCAGTGTTGCCCCCACGTCTGCAAACAGCTGGTGGTGTCGCTGATCCGGGTAGATCGATCACTTCTACCCCCTCCTGCTCCTCCTCCTCTACCTCCTCCATGCCCTCCTCTGCAGAATGGTCCTTTGAATATGATGAGATACCACGTAAACGTTCAAAGGGCTATTCTATGTCTCAGGCCAAAAGGTGTCACGCAGTGCTGCAGCTTGTGTGTCTAGGGGACAGGCAGCACACTGCCCCTCAGATTCTTGGGGCTCTGCAGGCACAGGCCCAGAGGTGGTTGACACCACGCCAGCTGCAGCCAGGGATGGTGGTTACTGATAATGGGTCAAACCTCCTGGCTGCCCTTCGTCAGGGAAAGTTAACCCATGTGCCATGCCTGGCGCATGTCCTGAATCTCGTGGTACAGCGGTTTTTGAACTCGTACCCGGGAATGCAGGATGTGCTAAGGATGGCAAGAAGGGTGTGCAGTCACTTCAGGCGGTCGTACAGTGCCACTGCACGTTTGGCCGAAGTGCAGCGCGAGTTTCACCTGCCGGTACACCGCCTCATCTGTGACATGCCCACCCGCTGGAACTCCACCTTGGCTATGCTGCAGCGCCTGTACACGCAGCAGAGGGCCCTCAATGAATACCTATGCGAGTACGGCACCAGCACTGGCTCTGCGCGCCTGGGCTTCTTTTCACCACGGCAGTGGCTTTTGATTAAGGATGCATGCGCTGTCCTCTCGCCATTTGAGGAGGCCACAAGGATGGTCAGCCGGGACAGCGCATGCATCAGTGACACCCTACCGGTACTGTTTTTGTTGGAGCACACTCTGCGTGGCATTATGGACAGGGCACTGGAGGCAGAGCAGCAGGAGGAAGAGGAGGACTTCCTTGCCTCTCAAGGCCCCCTTTATCCTGAGAATCCTGACCCCATTATGCCTAGCTCCCAGAGGCCCGAGCAGGATCCAGGGGTGGAAGAGGAGGAGGAGGACGATTCTGCGGGAACTTTTGCAGGGTTTGAGGAGGAGGAGGAGGAAGACATGCGGCAATCTGCAAGGCCTAGTTTGACTCCCTCGGGACACTTTGGAGTAGTACGTGGCTGGGAGGAGGAGGAGCCCGTTGAAGATAATGTCGTTATGAGTGACCCCGAGGAGTCAGCTTCTCAGGCCTTCGCTAATTTGCGACGCATGGGAAACATCATGCTCCAGAGCCTGCGAAAGGACCCCAGAATCAAGGCCATTAAAGAGACTAACCACTATTGGTTGGCCACCCTACTTGACCCCCGGTACAAGTGTAAAGTCTCGGAGCTTTTCCCATCCACCCATAGAGTCCACAGGATCAAATCCCTTGAGGACAGTCTCAAGAGGAATCTGGTGAACATGTTCCCCGACTCCCGTAGGGTGCAGGGGCGGGGACAACCTACCATGGATTCTACTGGTGGTCACGAGAGGAGCGTTGGAGAAGGCGTGCGGTTGACGGATGCCTTTCGGTCTTTTTTTAGTCCTCACCGCCCAGGCCTCTCAGCTGCCACATCGCATCGACAGCGTCTGCATCACATGGTGGACGATTACGTGAGGGCACAAAGTGACACAGAGGGCTTTTCATGTGACGAATCCGATCCACTGGCATACTGGGTCTTAAGATTAGACCACTGGCCAGAACTGGCCCAGTATGCCATGGAGTTGTTGGCCTGCCCTGCTTCCAGTGTCCTATCGGAACGGGCATTCAGCGCAGCAGGAGGATTCGTCACAGACCATCGAACTAGACTCTCCACCGACTCAGTCGACCGTTTGACATTCATTAAGATGAATCAGTCGTGGATATCAAGCTTTGATGCACCTGATGCAGACCTTGTAGACTAGGCTATCGTTGTGATGTGGCAGTTGAGCCTCAGTTTAAGCCTGGACCATGGTGCCACCCTCAAACCCTCCTCTCATTCTCTTTACGTTCACAGAACCTCATTTTGGTTATGACAAAAACGACAATGTTTGCGCACCTGTTCCACAGGTGCACACCTTTACAATTTTTGGGCCTCCTTCAACACCAGCTCTTTGGGGTTAAGGTGGGGAGGCTATGCTAAAACAAAAACGACAATGTTTGCGCACCTGTTCCACAGGTGCACACCTTTACAATTTTTGGGCCTCCTTCAACACCAGCTCTTTGGGGTTAAGGTGGGGAGGCTATGCTAAAACAAAAACGACAATGTTTGCGCACCTGTTCCACAGGTGCACACCTTTACAATTTTTGGGCCTCCTTCAACACCAGCTCTTTGGGGTTAAGGTGGGGAGGCTATGCTAAAACAAAAACGACAATGTTTGCGCACCTGTTCCACAGGTGCACACCTTTACAATTTTTGGGCCTCCTTCAACGCCAGCTCTTTGGGGTTAAGGTGGGGAGGCTATGCTAAAACAAAAACGACAATGTTTGCGCACCTGTTCCACAGGTGCACACCTTTACAATTTTTGGGCCTCCTTCAACACCAGCTCTTTGGGGTTAAGGTGGGGAGGCTATGCTAAACAAAAACGACAATGTTTGCGCACCTGTTCCACAGGTGCACACCTTTACAATTTTTGGGCCTCCTTCAACACCAGCTCTTTGGGGTTAAGGTGGGGAGGCTATGCTAAACAAAAACTACCATGTTTGCGAACCTGTTCCACAGGTGCACACCTTTACAATTTTTGGGCCTCCTTCAACACCAGCTCTTTGGGGTTAAGGTGGGGAGGCTATGCTAAAACAAAAACTACCATGTTTGCGAACCTGTTCCACAGGTGCACACCTTTACAATTTTTGGGCCTCCTTCAACACCAGCTCTTTGGGGTTAAGGTGGGGAGGCTATGCTAAAACAAAAACGACAATGTTTGCGCACCTGTTCCACAGGTGCACACCTTTACAATTTTTGGGCCTCCTTCAACACCAGCTCTTTGGGGTTAAGGTGGGGAGGCTATGCTAAACAAAAACTACCATGTTTGCGAACCTGTTCCACAGGTGCACACCTTTACAATTTTTGGGCCTCCTTCAACACCAACTCTTTGGGGTTAAGGTGGGGAGGCTATGCTAAACAAAAACTACCATGTTTGCGAACCTGTTCCACAGGTGCACACCTTTACAATTTTTGGGCCTCCTTCAACACCAGCTCTTTGGGGTTAAGGTGGGGAGGCTATGCTAAACAAAAACTACCATGTTTGCGAACCTGTTCCACAGGTGCACACCTTTACAATTTTTGGGCCTCCTTCAACACCAGCTCTTTGGGGTTAAGGTGGGGAGGCTATGCTAAACAAAAACTACCATGTTTGCGAACCTGTTCCACAGGTGCACACCTTTACAATTTTTGGGCCTCCTTCAACACCAGCTCTTTGGGGTTAAGGTGGGGAGGCTATGCTAAACAAAAACTACCATGTTTGCGAACCTGTTCCACAGGTGCACACCTTTACAATTTTTGGGCCTCCTTCAAAGCCAGCTCTTTGGGGTTATGGTGGGGAGGCTCCGCCAACACCAAAACTACCATGTTTGCGCACCTGTTCCACAGGTGCACCCCTTCATAATTTTTACGCCTTCTTCAACACCAGCTCTTTGGGCTTACAGTGGTATGGCTCCGCCAACACCCAAACAACAATTTTTGCGCACCTGTCACACAGATGCATATCATTGTAATTTTTTTCCTTACAAAGGCAATTATTGCTTTCATTACCAGCACTTTCATAGGGATATGGTGTCAAGGCATCGTCCGCACCACCAAATGCCCAATTTTTAAGCATCCTTTACTTCTATTCAAAGTCAAGAGACAACAGTATTCATCCAAAACATCTCTAATCTTGTTCACTCTGCACTACATTGTGGCCCCTACCCCTAACCCTCAATGTATCCGTGCATATATGTCTGTTTCTTGTGAGATTTCAAGTTAAAGTGCACCAAACACCATTTTACATGAAATAAAGTGCAATTACATACATCTTTGGACTTCTTGAAACATTTGGTAATAAAAGCCCCATTGTGGAAATACACCCGTTAATTATATGCACATTTAAAGAGACAGCACCTTTTTCCAAAAAAACCTCTAATCTTGTTCCCAGTGCACTGCATTATGTCCCCATCATACACATTGGCTGAGCCGTTGATTAGGAGCAAAAGAAAGGTGCGGTTAAGCAAAAAAGTCATTTTTGAAGGTTTGGTATGCTGTAATTCTGGTTCTGGACATGCTACAGAGCTGAAACTTCACAGGTACAACTTTTAGACCCCCCAGACACTAAATCCAAAGAAATCTCTTTTTTTTTTTTTTTTTTTTTATTTTTTCAATAATTGGCTATCTATCAAAAACGACAATTTTTAAGAACTTTTTTTTGTGTGATTAATAGTCCCTGGGGCATGACCCAGAACCCTAGGCACTTTTTAGGGGCATTTATTGGGTTTTAGGGCTTAAAAATGGTGTTTTTTGATTACAGAAGTTCGGGTCCCATTGATTTCAATGGGGTTCTGAAATCCGAACCGAACTTTCGTGAAGTTCGGGTGTTCTGGTCGAACCGAACTTTTCAAAAGTTCGATCATCCCTATTGCTGATCTCCCACAGCCTATTTAGCCATTTGTTAGAGTGAAGACAGAATGGCGGAACTGCATGTAGTTACAGTACATTTTATATTGTTTCTTGTGTGGGTTAGCGCCACCCCATGGTCAGACACCAAGCTGCTTCACAGGGCCCCACACACACAGAAGGATTATGTCTTATCACCTGCCAGTGACAACTGTCCAGGCACTGACTACTGAGTTATAATGAGGTAATAGCTCTGAGCAATGGTGACCTCCGCCAGCTCTTCACAACACACTCTTAACTCATGTTCAGCCTTGAAGGCACTACTAGAGCTACCACATTTATTTTGCAAGGCCTTGCACACATGTGGTTCCAGTCCCAGTGCCTTAAGCCCTGTACACACGAGAAGAAATTTGGCCTGGAATCGACCGATCTGCCGATTTTCGGCTTGCTAGTATGGTGCTTCCGACAACCGACTCCAAATTTTCGGCCGAAAAAATCCTGGTGTGCAGGCTATATAAATTTTTGTCGACCATCAAAACACGTCCTATTTTCGCCTTATTAGTACAGATTTCGATGGGGAAAAATCTTATGAGCAAGACTAGGCATGCTCAGAGATGAAAGAACACATAGAAAGCAATCCAACACATGACATCACTTCTGAAGTAGAATTCTGTCGTGCGGGAAAATTTGTGTGCAGTCTAGAGCACATTCCAACCAACAGACACCACCCTGGACAAAAGACAGACGACCGGTCGGCGGAAATTCATTGCGTGTGTACGAGGCTTAAGAGTGTTCTGTTCCGAACGTGGGTCCTAAGATTAGGGATCCTGCCACTCAGTAGGATACACCAAGAGCCAGACGACCCCCCCCACCTACAGAACCTTTATTACCAGTCAACACTGCCCCATCTTCTGAATTGGATGCTCCTCTTTCTTGACACGTCTCACTTCATAACCTTCCTGGTAATTCCTAGTACACACAATGAGATTATCAAATGAATGATCGTCTATTTTTTTTTTTTTTCATGCTAATGTCGTATCAAAAATGAAGAGTTTACTAAAGTTAAGAAAATTCTCGTATGACAGAATAAAAATTCAGAAGTGATGTAATGTGTAGTAATAAAATGAATAAAATAACCGCGCTCAGTCTGAAGATTTAGATGAAACATAGGCTGCCAGCACCAAAAGATATGATTGTAGTCCGAATAAATAATAGAAAAATGGGGTGCAGCACCAAAAGAAAAAATAATAATGATAAACAGTCACATAATTATTGATAATGATGTGAAATTCAGGTAAGTCCACTCAGCATATTCTGTGAGATAGGTGTTGAAACCCCACGCCCAGGAGAGGTGATAAATCCAGGAATCACTCCACCACAGTGCTCAAGATTAGAGTTGAGCGGACACCTGGATGTCCGGGTTCGGCGGGTCCGGCCGAACTTGAAAAAAAGTCCGGGTTTGTGACCCGGACTTAACCCGAACTTGACCCCGATCCAGAACCCCATTGAAGTCAATGGTGACCCGAACTGCCTGAGGAAGTCACGTGACCTTGTGACGTAACACGTAGGATTACCCGGAAGTCACGTATCGGAGCGGGACAGAGAACACGGAACAGACCGCAACAAACGCTCGGCTGTGATTTTAAATGTGAGTTGGCTATTTTTTATGTAATAAATATTTGGAACGACTACACTATGTTGGCCCCTATCATTTACATGAGCTGTAAAGAGAAAGAGGAGCAGCAAAGGATCGCAAGTGGTAAAGATTTAGGAAGTACCCATAAGAAAGAAAAAGTGGCATAGGAGGAAATATTGGATACCACTCAGGAGACAAGGGACCATCCCAGAGGGAGACGAACAAAGCGGAGAGGAATTGAAACCAGAGGAACCACTGGTTAAGTGATACAGGCGTATGACTTACCTGAGTGAGGTGAGCATTTTGGGCACCTAGAGGTGATTGCACTCAAGGCACACAGGAAGGTGGAGGAAAATAGAAAGCACTACGGATCACTTTATATGCTTATTTATTTTATTGGATCGATTTATGTTTGATTGGACTATTTTATTAAAAAATTTTTGGGACACCTAATTATAGCACCTTACACTGGAAGAAGCATATTGATTTAAAGAACCAGAGAAGCACTTTGTATATTAGAATTTTATATTGATGCACCTGCTCTTTTTATATATTAAGCACCTTATAAGATTCTCTTTGCTTTAAGGCACCTCATTCAAGAATACTATGATATGCACAGTGATATTGGATACTAAGTTTATGTACATCACCTATGCCTGAAGCACACGAGCACTTTTATAATTTTATATTCACCATTTGGAATAAGTTTTAATCATATACAGATATATTTATACTGGTTTTAGTACACCTTGAAGCGCATTACAACCCCCTATATATTACCTTGAACAGCTGTTTTATTTAGCACCAGCTTTAGTATATGCTGCATTGAGGTGTATTTTTACCATCCTCTGTGTTAGCGCAAGAACCATACTTTTCAATAGCCAGTGTAAGTACCCCAGTCCCTGTCAGGAGCCTTGCGCCCCGAGGGATCAGGGTCAGGGACCATGTGTACACCCTGTGCACTTTTTGTGTTTCACTTTTTTGGTGTGCACTTTTTTATGCACCCACCGGGTGATAGTCTGAGTAAGTTCACACACCACGGGCTTAAAAAAGAAAAAAAACAGCTGGTGGTCCTGGTTGTTGTGGCGTGCCGACAAAGCATTTCCACATTTCATACATGCTAACCCTGCCTTCTGAGGTGCTGGCGGTGCCCTGGCTGCGTTGGCGACCTCCTCCTCCTCTGCCTTCGCCTTATGCTTCCACTGTACCCCCGCTGTCAGGTGGGAATGCCACCAGAATCGCTTCTTGACCTTTTGGCTAAGATCAAGTGTAGTATCTGTTGTTATCAGTTAAATCAGTAATCAGTAAAACTGCCTGCTGTCGTTTACCCCTGGCTGTGCTGAAGTTGGTGGTGAAGGTGTTACACTGACCGGATGCGGAGGCGGTAGAGGATGAGGATGAGAAAGCGGAGTAGGAGGAGTTAGCAACAGGAGGCAAACTGAAGAGCCCTTTTGAATGAGAAATTTTTATTTTTCCTTTTAATTGTTGATTTTTGAAGAGCAGATTAGAACACAGCGGTGTCTAAAGGCTTTATCTCACAGTAACATAATCAGCAAACGCTGCAAAATTATTAATTTTCCCCTAAATGGGTGTTTATTAAATAGCAGAATAGAACAACAGTATGTAAAGGGTGTATCTCACACATACACATACAGACTAGGCCGCAATTTAATATTTTTTCCCTAAATGGGTGTTTATTGAATAGTAGAATAGAACAACAGTTTACAAAGGGTGTATCTCACAGTAACGTTTGAATGAGAAATTTTTATTTTTCCTTTTAATTGGTGATTTTTGAAGAGCAGATTAGAACACAGCGGTGTCTAAAGGCTTTATCTCACAGTAACATATAAAGGAAAAAATGAAAAAAAAAATGTTTTCCTTTAAATTGGTGATTTTTGAATAGCAGATTAGAACAGCACTGTGTGTAAAGGCTGTATGTCACAGTAACGTATGAATGAAAAACTGAAAAATAATTATTTTTCCCTTAAATTGGTGATTTTTGAATAGCAGATTAGAACACAGCAATGTCTAAACACTGTATGTCACAGTAAAGTATGAATAAAAAACTGAAAAATAATTATTTTTCCCTTAAATTGGTGATTTTTGAATAGCAGATTAGAACAGCAGTGTCTAAACGCTGTATGTCACAGTAAAGTATGTATGAAAAACTGAAAAATAATTATTTTTCCTTTAAATTGGTGATTTTTGAATAGCAGATTAGAACATCAGTTTCTAAACGCTGTATGTCACAGTAAAATATGAAGGAAAAAAAAAAATTTTTTTAATCCAGATTAAGCAGACACATATGCACTGAGCTTGCATTAAATGGCCGCTGCACGCCGCCCACCTAACAGACTGATAAAAGTTTTTTTTTTCTCCCTCTTCCTCACTGGGCTCAGGTCAGGGCAAAAAGATTGTGCACTGCACCCCCACACAATAAAATCGATGTAGATCGCTGTCTGATTAAAGAAGATTCTTCTGTCCTGTGTCATATTCTTTCCCTGAAAGCAATCTCCAGCCTGTCCCTACAATAATCTCCTATCTCTCCCTCAAATCATCAGCAGCAGGAACCTGTCCCTACAATAGTTAGAGCAAAGTGACATGCGGCGCTAAGTGACTCCAGCTTATATAGAGGCTGGGTCACATGCTGCACTGGCCAATCACAGCCATGCCATTAGTAGGCATGGCTGTGATGGCTTCTAAGTGCACACTAGTTTAACACTTGTTGATTGGCTGCCCTGCAGCTGTTGAAACCACGCCATTAAAACCACGCCAAAACTACCCAACAACGGACTGTATCGCGAATATACAGTAAAATGTTCGGGTCCGGGTACCGAAAACCCAAAAGTCCGGTACGATCCCGAACAATACAGTCCGTGTTCGCTCAACCCCACTAAAGATAAGTAAACCCATTACCAGGATTAATTGACCCTCAGATTATAGAGTGGTCTAATGCAGCATGTAGTACAGATTCCTCCCAGGATCAGCAATGAAACCAGCAATCCACCAGATCCTCTCAAATGACAGCAGAGAATAATAAGATGGCAATGGTAAATCAGATGGCCAGCCCAACGTTAAAGGGCTGGCCATCTGATTTACCATTGCCAATCTTATTACTCTCTGCTGTCATTTAAGAGGATCTGGTGGATTGCTGGTTTCATTGCTGATCCTGGGAGGAATCTGTACTATATGCTGCTTTAGACCACTCTATGATCTGAGGGTCAATTAATTCTGGTAAGCGGTTCACTTATCTTGAGCACTGTGGTGGAGTGATTCCTGGATTTATCACCTCTCCTGGGCGTGGAGTTTCAACACCTATCTCACCAAATGTGCTGAGTGGACTTACCTGAATTTCACATCATTATCAATAATTATGTGACTGTTTATCATTATTATTGTGTTTTTTGGTGCTGCACCACATTTTTCTATTAATGTGTTGTAATGTAGTTGCATTTTCGAATGACAACTGTACTAATTAAACAAAAATCATATGATCTGGTATAGTTCAGAAAAAAATCGGATGAAATTGTCATGATCAGTTCTCGAAAGCTATGTATTAACGATCAGATTATCGTACAATCACTTAGAAAGCGTACATATTTCTGGGCTTTAGCTTGTGATGGTACACTTTATTCCCCAGTTCTTCAAAATACTGTGAGCACACACTCCCCCAGGTAATTTAGACCATACAAGTCCACATAAACCAAACTTCTTTACTGAATGAAGTAGTAATATTTACAGTTCTATATAGGCTTCAGACGTACAGTGGGTTTGATTTACTAAAACTGGAGAGTGCAAAATATGGTGCAGCTGTGCAAACAAACCAATCAGCTTCTAGTTTTTTTTTTTTTTTTTTTTCTCAAAACTCAGTTAAAGAAACTGAATTTAGAAGCTTATTGGCTACCATGTAGAGCTGCACCAGATTTTGTACTCTCCAGTTTTACTAAATCAATCCCAATGTTTGAAACATACTGAGTTAACTGTACATACCCACTCTCTATTGGTAACAACGCAAACTGGTTTTAGCTGTGATGTGGTGCCATTCCCTTGTAGATAGTTGCATCCCATCAAATTAACTCAAAACATTCAGCTTCCAGAACCCATCCCAAAGCTTTGGCTAAGGGGGAAATTGTTCCGCCACTGTACAATTCAGATTACATCTAGACACTAAGTGCACTTATGAAATGCTTCCCATGTTCCCTGACAGCGACGAGGTTTGGTTTCCTCTTCCACAAATCACCTTGGAAGAAAGAAGTGAATCATGCAGGGGAAAGTATCTGCCTGCACATTTCCTGTCTACATGATCTTTTTTGAGCACAGCTGTACATCATCACTCAGGACTAGCTTCTTGATAAAGAAAATAATCAGGCCTTTAGCCACATCTAGAAAGTGGGGGCACTATGATTTTTCTTGCATTCAGGAGCTGGCATATATATTGTGAAATAGAAGTAGGTAAAAAGGCGCTGGTAATCTTAATATATCACGTGTTATAAAAATTAATAGGTGATTTAAAGTGTAATATATGTGATTAAAAATTGCTACAAATATATATATGATCTACTATTGGTGCAATTAGCAAAGAAAAGTGCATACCAGTGCAATTTCAATTCAGAAGTGTTTGTGCTTCTCAAAGTAAATTAATCCACAAAGGTGTGGATCAGTGAACCAATAAATAGATATATAAAGAATTCCATACAAAAATCACATAAGAATATATAAAAATATAAATATATAAATGTGCTCCAAGTAGTGTTTAAAAGTCCAGGCAATAGCATGCAATCAAAATTGTGCTTGGTGGATTCTTATTAATCCCTTCACAGTGCTCCAGGTGCTGGGATGTGACAACCGTCAATTAAGAAGTGCTTGTGCTTCTCAAAGTAAATTAATCCACAAAGGTGTGGATCAGTGAACCAATAAATAAATATATAAAGAATTCCATACAAAAATCACATAAGGATATATAAAAAAATCACATAAGAATATATAAAAAAGTATAAATATATAAATGTGCTCCAAGTAGTGTTTAAAAGTCCAAGCAATAGCATGCAATCAAAATTGTGCTTGGTGAATTCTTATTAATCCATTCACAGTGCTCCAGGTGCTGGGATGTGACAACCGTGGCCTCTTACCAGCTAGCAGCAGGTCACAAGGACCCCCAACGCCTGTGATCCCTTTATTGGGTGGATCAAACCTCTCCTCGATTGCTTGGATCTCTGGCTCCTATATTACTTGAGTTGGACCATGTAGTCCCCCCATACACATAAAGATATAGAAGAACAAATAGCCTCCAATAGTGAAATACTGTTTTATTCTCCAAAAAACATACACTATAAGGTGACAATTAGCCTCTTACTATTTGTTGTGCCCTCCTGGCACTGGGCAATTCGGCAGTACAAAATCGTTTTTTTGGGTCTTAGGAAGATATTCTCCGGGGATCTGCAGCACCCTGTATCTCCTTTCCCCCTTTCTTTGTATTGCGGCGGTGGATGTGTATCCCAGCCTCTGTTCCGAATGTCTCTGTGTGTTACTTCCGGGTTAGCGTTGACCACAATGCATTTCGCTTAACGAGCGTCCTCAGGCAGTCGTTAAGCGAAATGCTTAACGACTGCCTATAAATATATCTATTTATTGGTTCACTGATCCACACCTTTGTGGATTAATTTACTTTGAGAAGCACAAACACTTCTGAATTGAAATTGCACTGGTATGCACTTTTCTTTGCTAATTGCACCAATAGTAGATCATATATATATTTGTAGCAATTTTTAATCACATATATTACACTTTAAATCACTTATTAATTTTTATAACACGTGATATATTAAGATTACCAGCGCCTTTTTACCTATGATATATACCTATTTATTGTTTTATTACAATTAAAAGGGCAGCAGGTTCAACAATCTTTTATTTAAAGGGCCAGGCGCCTTCTCTTTTCTTTTTATTGTGAAATAGAAGTACCCAATGATTCTGTGGAAGGGTCATAGTGCTGATTTGCTATATGAGAGCATTAATTTGCTCCGAGTAAGGATGTATTCATGAGTATGACTACCAAATGTGTGATACAGATCCATGAGCTATTCCATACCTCCAAGAGAGGGGTGAGGTCTGGGGATTCCTAATACGCAGGCTCCTTGGGTCTCTGTACACCATCTTTTAATGAGTTTAAAATTCTTTTTGAGAAACGTTACCAATGACAGAGGATGGATAAGTCAGTAGGAGCTTGTTGGTCCACTGAGAGGTGTTGAGACGGTTCTCACTCAAGCCAGAGCCAGATAGATGGAGGTGGGAAGCAATATGGGCCAAATTAGGTAAAAGTTTGTTAAGGAATGGGATGCCACGAGCTGGTCCTTTCAAGGGTAAAAACAGTGGCTCCAGGGAGAGGTAATCTAAGGATCTCTGTGGTTTTGGGATGCTTTAGCAGAGTTCATCTACAATAATCCAAAGGTGTAGGGGCCCATCATTTCCTCAGATCTGCAAGTGCAACAACCTTATCCTTCTTTGTGAAATTATGCATTTTCAGTGAGTCATCTACTTTTCAATAGCAGAAGCAACCTGTACCTAAAGCTCATGAAAACTTAAGGTTGACCAGAATAAAAGTCAGTGGGTTATTTTGCCAGTTTTTCAGTAACCAAACTATGACCGAGGTTTTTGAAAAGGTTCTTCATGGGGCAACTATGACCAAGGTTTTTGAAAAGGTTCATCATGGGGCAACTGTGGGAGCTTTTATGTAATTTGTGTACCCAAAGCAATACACCTAATTCCATTGCCCTCAAGAGTTTCCTCTACTTGTACCCATAGTTTCTGGGATTTTCTGTACATCCAATCTAAGGTTCTGTTGAGTATGGAGGCTTAATAATCTTTTTGGATATCCAGAAAGTCCATTCTTATAGTAAGATTTATTCTGGTTAGCAGTCGCCATTGTATTCTAGGTTTCTTATGCAACCAGGTAAAATTCATAAACTTACTGGTAACATTTAGGGCAAAAATAAACTTTGTGGTATTTATTCTATTTGTGGCCTGATCATAAAAAAATTAGAGCTATTCTGCTGTCTAGTTGTGTAAACCTTATAAGCTATGTTTATAAAAATAAGTTTTGAGTTGTTAAATGTATTCCCACGGAGTGGAGGGTACTATCTTTTTAGGAAAAGGAATGTGTAGTTGTGTCCCCTGAGAGAGAGGAAGTCCAGCATTTAAGATATCTGATTTGGTGGAATTTTTTTTTAAATTGGAAATAAGGTTGTACTTATAGAATTCCAGTAGAACCCTTAAACATATTTTGGGGTTGCTTATGTAGAGTAAAACAACATCTGCAAAAGCAGCCAGGTTATGTTCTGCATGACCTAGCTGTATCACTTTTATGTCTAGAGTTGGGCCGAATACCCCTCTGTTCGATTCGCACCAGATTTCCCGAACATGTAAAAGGTTCGAAGCCCAAGCCACGAACTCTATTGAAGTCTATGGGACCCGAACTTGAAAAATTAGCCCCCATTTGAAAGGCTTATATGCAAGTTATTGGCCATAAAATGGTATGGGTACCTGGGTACTGCCCTGGGGTACATGTATCAATGCAAAAAAAACTTTTAAAAAAGATTGTTTTTACAGGAAGTAGTGATTTTAATGATGTTTATAGTGAAACAAAAAAAAATGAAAAATTCCTTTAAATATAGTGCCTGGGGGGTCCCCTTAGTCTGCCTGTAAAGTGGAGTCTTTGTACCATGTATAGTACCTGCTGCAGGAAAATTTACATTATTAAAGAAAAAAATTACATTTAAATTGCTGGCAATACAATAGTATTGCCGGAAATACAAAAAAGTAATAAAAAAATGGTGTGAGGTCCCCCAAAATCCATACTGGTCCCTTATCTGAGTTTGCAGCCTGGCAGGTCAGAAAAGGGGGGGGGAAGAGCAAGCCCCTCCCTTCTGAACTATTCTAGGCCACATGCCCTCCACATGGGGTGTGCTCTGCCCCCCCCCCACCCCAAAGCACCTTGTCCTGGGAACAAGGGCCTCTTCCCAACAACTCTGGACTGTGATTGTGGGGAAGAGCAGGCAGGGGCCTTATTCCAATCTGGAAGCCCCCTTTAACAAGGGAGACCTCAGATTCCGCCTACCATGTGAATGATTTTGAGTACCCCTACTCATTCACCAAAAAAGTGTCAAAAATAAATAAAAACAAACACAGTTTTTGACAATTCCTTTATTAAAAATAAAAAAACAATATCCCCACATGTAGATCTATCGTAAATCATGACCACTGCCGGACCTCAAAAAAAGATGTGATGCATGCTGGGTCAGTGACATCACAAGGGGGCAATGCCACCAGGTGATGATGTCAGGTGGCCCTGCCCCTTACCTATATAAGAACTGTCAAACGGTGGAGCAAGTAGTCGGCGGTTAGCATTTGCTGCGGGCAGAGCATTTTTTTTCTTCTTTTTTCGGGTTTGATGGTGGCGGCAGGCATCATGATTGGCAATGGATCTACATCAGGTCTAGGAGGTAGGTCTACATCGCTTTGCCTGTAAGCGGCTGAGTACCGCAGTAAATCTACAGTGGGCGGGGATAAAGTGGTTAAAGTGTTACTAAACCTAGATCCTCCATTCACTATATCTTGTCTCCCACAGTACACAGAACATGGAAATGCAATTATTTTAGTAAATACAAAGTGCTAAATACCTTTTTTCATCAACTGTATATAGCAGTTAGAGCAGTCTTGTGACTTGTATTAGTGTGTGCTGATAGCTTGTAGGAGGAGGAGAAGTTTTCATTTCTCCCACGATTGTCCTATTAGGCTTCAAGACTCCTGACTCTCTGTCTGGACATGTCTGGACAGTGCTGATTGGCCCTGTGTTGATCACATGTACCCTCCCAAGAAAAAAAAAAAAACTCTCTAGCAATACACTCCAAACTGAGCAGCCTGACTCCATAGACTGTAAATATTAGGTTATTTTTTGGAGTCTGTGGAAGAAGGAGATGATCAGAGAAGACAGGATCGAACAGCCTTTTTACACAATGCAGAGGATTACCCTCTTAGGATCCACACTAAGGGGTATAACAAGCATGCTTTACTGCATATACAGTATCTCACAAAAGTGAGTACACCCCTCAGATTTTTGTAAATATTTTATTCTATCTTTTCATGTGACAACACTGGAGAAATGACACTTTGCTACAATGTAAAGTAGTGAGTGTACAGCTTGTATAACAGTGTAAGTTTGCTGTCCCCTCAAAATAACTCAACACACAGCCATTAATAAAAGTAAATGAAATCAGCGCACTTGGATGTAATATACAAGAGAGCTGCTGTACACTCAGGGTCAATATACCAAATCCCAATAAAGCATATAACAAATGAAATAGTGCAGCGCCAACACATATACAATAGAAAAGTGGAAGGAATGTCCCAGGGTGAAGATACAGTGATCATGCACATATAAAAAAAACTGTGCTCCACTCTGTGCTTGTCCAGCACCCAGGCACGCAATCTTCTCACCTTAATATTAGCCCCTGTGTCACCAGATGGGCTAATATAGCATGAGGCTCTCACTCTAATCAAAGAACTCCCAGAAAGGATGACCATGGATCTTAAGATGCAGCTAGACCTCTTCTTATGACAGAAAGGCTTCCATTCACCAGTAGAGAGTCCTGTATTAAGATGGCGGTCTCATGCCTCACCTTCCTTTACCCACATGGCGACCCCCCTTCTTCTGGTTTTCGGCTACAACCGACTTTAAGGGCACAACATGACATATATCAACTATCTACTGTATAGTTGCATCAAATTAAATTTATTGAATATTCCTTAAAAACATATCTCAAGAAAAGGAAGAGACTGGCCCCACTAGGAGCTCAGCTCATACATGGGAGATCAACATCTCGTAACAATCTATGTCAAGTACATCATACATATACAGCATAAGGATTGGATTGATACATATCAAAAATATGCAGATCTAGAGTTCCCGTCTGTTCACTGGTCAACGCATTTCTCACAAAGCTTCTTCAGGACCGTGAAGATGTACAGACAATTTTCTCTTAAAATAAACATATTTAGTATTAGAAACGAATTACATATAATATAATCAATACTATGAAACAAAAAAAGTGTACATCAAAGCAAATCAACATGGCTTTCTAAAAGCAGCTTTCCTCCAATCCCCAAATACCAAAGACCACATTGGTTATGGTAAAAACAACCGTTTTGTCTACACCTATAGGAAGACACTTAAAGCTGTATCATAAAAACAACACAGAAGTGGTTTGATTTGCAGCATTGGAGAGAATCATGGAGAATCCAAGAGGGGGGAGAATTTAATAAAATCATATTACAGCGTGAGGCTTGTCGGATCGTTAATTTATACGCTACAGAAATCCCAGACCTAAATGAGGCACTTAGCTATAAACCCTTTTTATAGCTTGATAAAAAAATGATTGTACAATGTATCTACTGTAATTTCAAGTCTCCCCGTGATATTTTCCCTGGCTCTCTCCTAATATAGCTCATTTTCGGACCATAAAACTTTATTTAAGGTTAACCACTGTGGTGTATAAAAATAGGTATATGATGTTTGCCCCCCCTGAATGTGCACAGTAGACACAATATGCTCCATTTTGTTCTGTTTTGTCTTGTTTTTATCAATAATGCAAACCTTCCCCATGGACAAGAACACAGTCCCAAACTATGACAGAAGATCTATCTCCTGAAGCCCTGAAGACTTTAACCACCTGCCTACCGGCCACTGTATATATACGTCCTGCGTTTAAACCTACATACCGGTGTTATGGCAGGAGATAGCTGCCATAACCCTGGTATTTTTTTAAACTGCAGTCGGTTGGCTTTCCGATCAGGGTGGTCCCAGTGGCGGATTCGCCGTGGGATCACCCTTCCGGGATAGCAGCATAGGTGCCCCCCTCCCGCCACGTCCCGGTCCTTTTCCCCGCTTACCGGACCCGCCGGCAGTGGGGAAATGATCCGGTCCTGGATCCTCACAGACAGGATGCCTGCCTCCAAAGACGCCCAAAAAATGCCCGATAAATGCCTGCAACAAAAACGCACAGGTGGAGCGGAGCCATATCCCTGTGCTACTAAAAATTCTAAGAAAAATAATCTTTTTTTCTGGTTCTGGACATGCTACAGAGCTGAAACTTCACAGGTACACTTTTTAGACCCGCCAGAAACTAAATCCAAAAAAAGTCACGCCTGCCTCCAAAAATGCCCGATAAATGTCTGCAACAAAAACGCCCAAGTGGAGAGGAGCCCTATGCCTGTGCTACTAAAAATTCTAAGAAAATTATCTTTTTTTCTGGTTCTGGACATGCTACAGAGCTGAAACTTCACAGGTACACTTTTTAGACCCCCAGACACTAAATCCAAAAAAAATCATGCCTGCCTCCAAAAAGGCCCGATAAATGCCTGCAACAAAAACGCCCAGGTGGAGAGGAGCCCCATGCCTGTGCTATTAAAAATTATCTTTTTTTCTGGTTCAGGACCATTTTAATGGAAAGTCGGGAATCAAGTCACTTCAAATAAGATAAGGAGGCGACTCCCATTGAAGTCTATGGGACAAGTCGGATACAATTCGCCTCAAAGTAGTACAGGACCCTTTTCAGAAGTCGGAGCGACTTCAGTAGTGCCAATTAAGACGGGACTGATTGATTAACATTGCTTTTGTTATGTCAAGCGACTTGGGGCGACTTGAGGGCACGCAAGTCGCCTCACAAGTCGCGGCAGTGTGAATGGACTCTTAGATGCATATCTCCAACTTGTTTATTGAAGTTGTGTTTGCAAGTATCAAGTTCCCATTCAATATGTCACTTTATGGATTCACAGTTTTCGCACACTTCCTATTTATTCACATAAGATTTAGGATAGCGCACTATCACTCTTTTTTCATTTTTCATATTCCATTATTCAGGATTTTTTTAGTGCATCTTTAGTGCAGCCAACCACCATCATAATCAGCACATCTTTATCACCCCCTTTTTTCAATGATTTGCAAATAAGCTGATAAGAGAAAGATGTATTTCTTGATGGTAGAACTTGAGGTACCTACCAGTTCCGAATACACAAGACTACTGACCAGTGGCGGCTGGTGCATTGAGGGCGCAGGGGCACCGCCCACCCCCCCTATCCATGCGTCAGCCCCCTAATCTACATGCAGGGCGTTGGACGCATGGAGTTCAATGGGTTTTTTTTTTTTTTGGAAGCACGTGATTAGAGTCAGAGGCTCTAATAGGCTTCAGAAAAGGGTGGGCTCGGGGCGCAGTGCCCACCCAGTTGTATGACAATAGCGAATGAATATTCGCTATTGTCACACGATCCTCCTCCTGCCCAATCAGGAAGTGGGAGAGACCCGTTTCCTGATTGGCCGAAAGGAGAAGCCATGCCATTGGCACTGGAGGAGGAGGGAGGAGACGCAGAATACTGAGGGGGGCGAAGCCACCGCCGCTGATGCTGCTGCCTGCCCTCCCTCCACATGTCCAGGCAGGGGACATGTTGATGTTGATGGGGACAAGGGCCTTTTCCCGACAACCCTCAGCTGTGGTTGTGGGGGTCTGTGAGTGGGGGTTTATCGGAATCTGGAAGCCCCCATTTAACAAGGGGGTCCCCAGATCCCGCCCCCCCCACGTGAATGGGTATCGGGTACATCGCACCCCTACCTATTCACTAAAAAAGTGTACAAAAAAAATAAACACAAAAGACAGTTTTTGACAAGTCATTTATTCAATAATAAAAATAAAAAATAATGTCCCTTGATGTCAATCCCTCGTTAATCACGACGCTTGCCACACCCGAAAAATAGAAAAAATTGAAACACGCGTCGGCTCTTCAGAGGCTTCCCACCAAATGACGCTCTTTTACAGGCAAAGTGCAGGGTAAGCCGGTTACTTCATCTGGGGCACCACCAACTTATGATGTCATGTGACGTCAAGTGACGTCAAAAGGGGGCAGTGCACCGGTGACGTGGCCCCGCCCCTTGTCTATAAAAAAGATACCCATTCACATAATGGGGGAGGCCTGGGATCTGGGGGCCCCCTTATTAAAGCGGGCTACCAGATTCCAAAAAGCCCCCCACAGGCAGACCCCCACAACCACAGCCCAGGGTTGTCGGAAAGACGCCCTTGTCCCCATTAACATGGGGACAAGGTGCTTTGGGGGGCACCCTAAAGCACCCTCCCCATGTTGAGGGCAATCGGCCTGGTATGGTTCAGGAGGGAGGGCGCTCCCTCCCCCCCCCCCTTTCCTGGCCTGCCAGGCTGCATGCTTGGATAAGGGTCTGGTATGGATTTTGTGGGGGACCACACGCCATTTTTTAAAAAAAATTTGGGTTGGAGTTCTACTTAAAATCTATACCAGACCCAAAGGGCCTGGTATAGATTTGGGGGGGTGGGGGACCCTATGCCGTTTTTTTTTTTTAATGCTGCCATAGGGTTCCCCTTAACTACTTAAATACAGGGCACTTTCACCCCCTTCCTGCCTAGACCAATTTTCAACTTTCAGTGCTCATTGGCATCTATGGGAAATATTGGCCAGCTTGGCATGGCACTGCCCCATGTCTTTAACATTGGCGTCTATGGTAAATCTTCGTCAGCTTGACATGGCACTGCTTACGAGCTATAAGTGACAGGGACATAAAGAGCACTGAGAAGGGACCCAGAACTACAACATATCTATAAATGATAAAAGTGGGGTATAACATGAACGCTACACTGACTGCATTATACTAACTCAACTCACTGTCCACCAACTACCTGTCTAATCTTTATTGTCACACACTATACAGGGCTGCCGTGTAAGCAGCAGCCTTATATAGTGTGGGTAAAGGAAAGAAAGGAAAAGGAAGCGCAAACACCTAGTGCATTACCCGTGGTACTGTTTAAAAGAATTTAATAAAATGCTGATTGCATACTCACAAACATGAAGAATTAAAATCGCATTGCAAATTCCTGTCACCCGTGTGTTTGGACCATGTCCTGGAAATTGCTCTGAGGAAGGGAGCTTGACTCCCGAAACGCGTTAGCGGTCGCAATTTCCAGGACATGGTCCAAACACACGGGTGATGGGAATTTGCAATGCGATTTTAATTCTTTTTGTGAGTATGCAATCAGCATTTTATTAAATTCTTTTAAACAGTACCACGGGTAATGCACTAGGTGTTTGCGCCTCCTTTTCCTTTCTATTATGCATTCGTTTGGAGTTCCCTGCCTGAGGAGAGCAGCACGCCAGTCTTCCCCTTCGGAGTGAGCGCTTGGCTGATATATCTGTTTATATAGCGTGGGACCTGAACTTAGCCCCTGAGCCATGATTGGCTCAAGGCACCCTGCCTTTGGCCAAGCATGGCTCTGACAGGACATTGTGCTGTGATTGGCCAAAGCATACAGGTCAGGTGCATGGTTTGTCCAATTTGCAAGCACTTAATGCACCGCAATCATGCAGTGCATTATGGGGCGCTCATCGGTGCGGCAAACTTGCCGCCAAGCACC
Source organism: Pelophylax lessonae (assembly GCF_965119305.1). Lineage (NCBI taxonomy): Eukaryota > Metazoa > Chordata > Amphibia > Anura > Ranidae > Pelophylax > Pelophylax lessonae. The sequence continues at coordinate 36,742,446 of NC_138774.1, forward strand.
CCGGGTGTTTGTGTGTTCGGCGAACACACGAACACCCAATGTTAGAGTCAAACTTACATTCGACTTGAACATCCAGCCATTCCTTATTCTTGACACTCCTCACTTCATAACCTCCACCAGCTCTTCACAACACACTTTACTCTTAATTGTGTTCAGTTTTGAAGGCAAATAGTAGAGCCACCACACTTACTTCTCAAGGCCTCACATATATGTAGTTCCAGGCCCAGTTCCTAGGAGAGTTCTGTTCCACAGTGGGCCCTTAGATTAGGGACCTTGCCACCCAGTAGGGTACACCAAGAGCCAGACGACCCCCACCTACAGAACCTCCATTACCAGTCACCACTGCCCCATCCTCCGAGTTGGCTTCTCCTTTTTCTTGACACTCCTCAGTTCATACCCTCAACGGTTAGCTTGTTATGGCACTTCATTCCCCAGTTCTTCAATACACTGCGTGCACACACACTTTCCAAGTAATTTAGCACAGACAAGTCCACTTAACCAGAATATACAGAGTTAACAGTACATCCCCATTCTCGAAAAATAATGTAATAACGTTTGGTAATAATGTGCACCGGTCTGGGCTGTGCTGTGGTGTCATACCTTTGTCTGTATATAGTTGCATCATGTCAAAGCAACTCAAATAGTCCAGCTCCTGGAACCCAACCCAAGGTCCGGCTAAGGGAGAATGCCCCTGTACTTAATAGATTACATCTAGACACTGAGCGTATTTACAAATTGCTTCCCATATCCCTGGACAGCCACAAGGTCCTTTCCATAAATCCCCCCAGAAGCAGGAAGTGAGTCATGCAGGGGAAGACACATCACAGTTTGACCCCCACAACACAAAGCATTAATCCTTTATTGCCAATGCATATACCTTTACTGGGTATATACCAAGGCAAGTTACCATAGTAAGCACCTGCCTACATACAGTATTTCCTGTCTATATGATCTGGTTTCAGCAGCAGCTGTACATCATCACTCTTCTCATCTTTTATATTTGACCAAAAGATTTAGTAATTACTGTAATTCGTAATTAGTAAATACTGTTTTCGTGTGCCCCTAAATCAAGTTTCATGTATTTTTTACTGAAATTTTGGGTTTTCTAGACCTTTGCGGTAAAACATGAAAAATTTAAACTACCACTTTTTTATTCTCTAGCGTGTCTGCTTTCAGAAAATATATATGTTTTGGTGGTTTTATGCATTGATTTTTTTCAACATGTGTGCAAAAAAAAATGCAAAAAACGGCTCTGGCAGCGAAAGGGATAGTAAAATTCCAAATTTACATTTTTAAAAAAAATGTAATGATTGATAGAGCCACTTACATTTTTCCAGAATCACTGATTTTCTGCACACTTTGGAAGTTAGGTATATATAAGCCCCAAACAAGCCTCAAAACAAGAATGTAATATATTGTAGCTTACCAATCCTTGCATAAGGTAAATGCATTTTTTCTCTTTATTTTCACGTATTGATCCTGTGAATAACACACTTCCTGTTCCCATGTGGCTACGTTCAATCATCCACTTTATCTATGGAGTAAGCCATAGTTGTCAGCCAGGCTGGACTTTCTTCCCTCCTTCATCCCCATATATAGTTCAATAAAGTTTTTAATAACATTTTTATACAAAAGAAAGCATCATACACAGCCTTTAAAGAAACTAACCACTGTTCACAAAAGGAGTAGGGGGCATCATATGAAACAAAGCAGTATCCATTGCAGTAACAATACAGTATTAATTAAATGTAGGCAGTTATTTCATACCCATCCAACATTACATAGACAATAGGACTGAGAAGGATGGAAGGGGGCAAATGGTTTCCCCATTCTGTTTGATTGGGGATTAAAGCAATATGAGAACTAACAGCAATTGGGGCTTCATACTTAGAACTTCATTCAAGTCATTGGAGAATGAGGTCTGGAACTGTTTCCAAAAGTTTCTTATAAAAGGTCTAGTTTATGAATTGTATCCAACTAGTCCATATTGTATAGTATATTTGAAAATCTCGGCACAATCTAGAATCCGGCGCCCACCAAATGGTGATGGCAAGAAGTCCAGTGCCTCACTGATCCCGAGCTGCTATGAAAAAAACTCCTTGGGAAGGAGACATAAGCACAAATCCACAGAATGATGAGATCGAGCGCTGACAGGAGCAGGCTAACTACTTACAGCCATCCACTAGAGTATCCTGGCCAAAAGGGACTAGGAGAAAATTCTCATATAAAAACATCCAAGTTTAATAAAAAATAAAACAATGATAAGTCAAATGCATATTGCAATGGACAATGATGCAATGTACAGGAAGGTGAATACCTTAGGAGTGAAGCCTCCTCTGTGATGGAATTTGCAAAGGGGCCACAGAGTATAGATGAAGCAGGCAGGGGAAAGTTCTCTCTGGTGGAGGCCGGATCGCCTCTCTCCCACTGAGTGGACACCTCCACCGGAGAGAGAGCTTTCCCCTGCCTGCTTCATCTACACTTCATCTTAACCACTTGCCGACCAGCTGCCGTACTTATACGGCGGCAGGTCAGCTCTGTCCCACGAAACGATGTACCCGTACATCATTTTTCGCAGGACCACTAGTGAGGGCGCGTGCACGCCAATTGGCTACAGGGGGAGCCAATCAGTGGGTCCAGTGGCCGTGATGTTCCGGCATACTTTTAATATACATATTGGGACATCTCCTTTGCTTTTATACTAGTCTGATATGGAGTCACTCCTCAGGGAAGGCCTTCGTTCATTTTGGGTGGCAGAGCTGCCAGAGTTGAACACAGGGGACTTGGGAAGATGTGTGGGAGTTTCCCTACTCTCACCTCATATCCTCTAAAGACCATCTGATCCAGTTTAAAATCCTTCACAAGTACCATTTTACACCATACAGATTGCATAAAATCTACCCAGAGTGCCCACCGTGCTGTTGGTGTTGCCAAGCTGACTCGGCCATTTATCTACACTTGATCTGGTCTTGCCCTCTTCTACAGGTATTTCGGATGGGTGTTCTAACTTTTATTATCAGTTTAACTACTGTCCCTATACCCCAGACAGTGGATGTCTGTATTTTGTGGCTGGTGGATGCTCTGGCCCCATTTTGAGCTGTTCGCACATTACTCAGTCTGCTCCTGTTTTACGCTCGAAAGATCATTATTACTAATTAGAGAGTCTCTTATGCACCTATTATGACTATGCGGAGGTCGGTGATAAATTTAGTCATCCCCTTTACAAAGAAAACTATATGCGCAGGGGCTGCCCTAAAAAAATTTAGTAAGATATGGGACATCTGGTTAGAGTCTAGCACCACTGTGACTGAACAGCACAACCCTGCGACTAAAGTGCAATAAATAGTCCCATACAGGTGGAAGTTTGGTAACCAGGTTTTGTAGGTATGGTAAAGTTGCCACACTACCTGAAAATTAATTTGAGTTCCCTATGCGCCTACAGATATTGGCATAGCGGATATGAGAAAACGTTGATCATGTTAAGGGGGTGGGGCCAAGACCGGCATAAGAGAGGACATTTCTCCCACAGCTCCCACTGTTGATCAGTTAGCAATCCTCCCCCAGCCCACATACCGCTGCTAAATCAGGTCTTCCAGCTGGCTACTGATCCTGTCTTCCACTGTGGAACCGCAGCTGGCCCTCTGCACTAAAGGAATGACCCGCAAATGGCAAAACTAAGCAACGGGATTGGACTTCTAATATGGCGCCGCCACAGCCCTGCCAAAGGCCACACTACATGACACTGACAGGGGGAAAGACACGGGTCCTATATCGCTCAAGTCCCTGCGGAATCAGGGTAAGGAACCTCCTAGAGACATACTCTATTATGCCCAGAAAATGTCAGGGCCACAGGAAGTAGAGTGGATGGATATCTCGGAAGGCCCTCAGGACCAGGAAACAGGGGTGGAGGAACAGGCAGCCATCTAACAATGAAGCAGAGCATGCAGCCCTACAAACCCCATTCATACAAGACCTAGAGGTGGCAGACCAAGAGCAGCCTACACTTGCTGATATACTCCGGACAGTGAAAAACTGCACTGCTTCTGTGAACGTACTAATAGATCAATTTGGGAGCCTGAGGGAAGATGTGTCCCTCCTGCACCAAGATTTACAGAAAATCCTAGAGAGAACCACGACAGTGGAAAGCCGTGTTAGCAACATTGAAGATTAGCTGCCTCGTCTCACCTGAGATACCGAAGATTTGGATTGAATGTGCAATCAGGTAGCAGCAATCTGAGCGCATACATTTTCTTAAATAGGTTAATAACGTAGGTCAGTGTAAATTGTTAATTAGCGTGAGAGAAACCAGGTGATGCAATGAGAATGTGCAATATTAGGTGCTAGGAATGTTCAATTAACTAAGTGTAGATCTAACTGAGTATATGTGTCTTAAGTGTCAGAGAAGAAGTAATACAAAGAACAAGAAACTTGTAAAGTGCCAGGTCAACACAAAGAAATGAAAATCTTCAGTTATATAAATCAGAGATGTAAATTTATAGCCAATGGCCCATTGAGAATGGACACACAATATTCAATGAAATAATCAGATATAAGGTAAATATATATATATATATATATATATATATATATATATATATATATGATCAACCGCAAGTAATAAAGGTGTGAGCCAGCAGGCTCCTTTTAATTCCAGTGGGGTGTCCAGTTATCCCGTAGTAGTAAGAACACAGTCCATTGGATAAAGGGGAGGAATATAATAGCGATGGGTCCTTCCACAATACATTTCCAATCGGGTACTATCTGTAACGGCAGCAATGGATGATTGAGGGGAAGGGGACAGAGATCCCAGGTGGATGTGGCTGCACTATCCTCTTACCTTACGGCTGCAAGGTAACAGCCTGTACTCCAAACTTGCAGTGGATCTGTATGTAGGGCTCTTCCTGCTCCCACCTCAGTGAGCTCGGGGACCGTCTCCGGGGGTGGTACGTCCTTCTCCGGTCTTGGTGTTGGTGAGCGGTCCGGATTGCAGGGTTCACAGATGGATGAAAGAGAGAGAAGGCTCCAATAGTGGGATACTGTTTAAAAAATCTTTATTCAAATAAAAGAAACTAACTACTTACAATAAAAGAAGCCGCAAATGGCATAAAAGGCATGAATGACTGGCTTGTCCTCCGGCAACGATTCCAGTATCAGCTGCCCTACGTGTGTCGTCACTTGACTTCATCAGGGTGACGACACGTGTAGGGCAGCTGATACAGGAATCTTTGTGTTGACCTGGCACTTTCCAAGTTTCTTGTTCTTTATATCCTTTCCTAGACTCACGGTTGCCCAGAGGCAGAGGTTGGATGCCGCACTTACCATTGAGAAACTCCAGGAGGCAGTTAGCTCCTTTCCAAATTGTAAGGCACCTGGGGAAGATGGTCTCCCTATAGAGATATTCAAACAATATTTTGAAAGTGTTGCTGAGGGTTTTCAATGTGTCAGAAAAGGGGAGTCCTGCCCCATCTATGTCTAAGGCAAATATTATCATACTTCTGAAACTGGGCAAAGACCCAGTTGACCCAGGATCATATAGGCCAATCTCACTGTTCCAATGTCACATGAAGATCCTGGCAAAAGTGTTAGCAATCACACTGAATGGGGTTATTACGTCCATTGTGCATTCCGATCAAGCCGGCATCATGGCCAATAAGTCAACTGCCGTTGATTTAAGGAGACTGTTCCAGAATATGCGTTTGGTAAACTGTCCCAAACTTTTGCATTGAGGAGGGGCACAAAGCAAGGATGCCTCTTATGTCCTCTCCTATCCACTTTGCGATTAAGCTTCTGGCGATCAGAATTAGATCCCATCCAAGTATTGCCAGCTTTTGCTATGGTAATATACAGAAGAAGGTGATGTTATAAACCGAGGACACACTGCTTATGTTTGGAGACACAGATACCTCCCTACAGGAAGCTATGGCCACAATTACAGAATTAGGCAGATTTTCAGGCCTTATTATAAATTGGCCAAATCCACTCTAATGTATCTAGATAGAGTTGTCACACAAACTGTAGTCTCTGAGTGCCCAATCCCTATTACCACCTCCTTTAAATATCTAGGGGGCCAGTTTACCCCCCATCTTCGGGACTTTTGTTAATTAAATATCTCTCCTCTTCTCCAGTGTTTTAGAGATCGTATTAGAACATTTAACTCCCTCCATTTATCTGTAGCAGCAAAGGTGAACTTAATTAAGATGATACTTATGCCACAGCTGCTCTACTTTCTTCATAATGCTCCTATGGTAATCCCCTTAAAGAGTTTCAGAATAGTCAACTCCCTTTTCTGTATCTTAATTTGGAAGGACTGCACCCCTAGAATCAAATTAGAACACTTACAAAGGCCTAAAAAAAGATAGTGGGTTGGCTCTGCCCAACCCATTGTTGTATTATTTGGCAGCTCAGCTACAGAATCCTTTTGGCACCATACGCACAGAAAAGGAGTTGGACGACACAGAGTGCAGTCCCTCTTTGGCAGTGATATTGCACACTACTCATAGGGGTCCTGTCCCCCAGGCTCTTGAGGCTCAAGCTTTAGGAAAACTGCACAAACTTTACCCAACGTATAACCTCATTCAGAAAGTCTGGAACAAAACTAAGTACCTTCAGAAGGTGCAGGGATATACTGAATTTAGTCCCATTTGAGTAAATGACACTTATATGGAGCTAGCCAAACTGCAGTCTGGTGCTAGCAGGAAGGAATATGGAGTGACACACCTTAAGAACATTTTTCATAATGGGGTAGTCCTGACATTCACAGCCCTACAGTCCAGGTACAATTTACCACCTTCTATGCATTTCTGTTATTAGCAGCTGCACCATGCTGTTAAAGCACAAAGTAAATCTTCAGAATGACATCTATCTTCAACTCTAATTTTCAGTCTCATTAGGGATGCTGAATCATCTAAAGGCTTTATATCACAAAGCTATGCTATGCTTTTACAGTCCTATTGGAGACAGCACCCTTTGAGAGTGATGGAGCAATGGGAGCGAAATGTAGGCCGAATGAAGAATGAGCAATGGGAAGAGGCTTTTCAGACAGTAGTTACATGCTCACTGAATGTGACACAAAGGTTGACTCAACTGTATATGTTATTACGGGTGTATGACAGAATGCTCAGGCTAAATGCTGGATAGCAATTTTCATCTCCAAGATGTATAATGGCAGTGCACTTGTAGGTTAGCGGCTTACGTTCTAAGTTGTATGACAAAATGGCTGTTGTATGAAGATGTCACCACATTGATGTGGTTAATATGTATTCGGTATTGACTTTGGTGGTGGGTGTATTTCCATTGTGATATGCACTAATATGTACTTTTGGCAAAGTATGGTGCTGAATCTTTAATAAAAATCTTTTTTGGATATAAAAAAAATTTTTGATAATGTTGCTGACAGGGGTTTTCTTCCCCACCACACATACTGCTTAGCATGATTGACCACCTCCCCATCCTCTTTATTTAAGCAGCAAGTTTTTGGGATGTTTTACCTAAGTTTTTGTTATGTTTAATTATGTTTTCTTTTTATGAGCCAAGCAATGCCCAGAGGCTCTGTATCTGTACCTGTAACAATAAAAAGATTTTTAAAAATGAAAAAAGATTTTTTTTTACAGGAGTAGTGGTTTTAATGATGTTTTAATGATGCCCCCAGATCCCCCCCCCATGTAAATGAGTATGGGGTACATAGTACCTCTACCCATTGACCATAAAAGTGTAAAAAAAATAAATAAAAAACACACACACAGTTCTTGACAATTCCTTTATTAGAAAAAAAAATGTCCCCCGATATAGATCCATCATCAATCATGATGCCCGCCGACTGCCGGACCCAAAAAAAGAAAAAAACCTCTCTGCCCACGATGATGGCTAACCGCCGACTATCTGCTCTGCCGTTTAACAGTTCTTAAAGAGGTTAGTGCATGCTGGCACAGTGACGTCACAAAGGGGCGGTGCCACCAGGTGACGTCACCAGGTGGCCCTACCCCGCAGTGTCAGGATGCCAGGAAACCAGACCACACGGGGATGCAGGTAAAATAAAGCAGTTTATTGGAGCAAACAACAATAAACTCACAGCAAGAGTTAGGAAGTGAGAGCAGGAACAAGCCGAGGTCAAGTCCAGAAGCGGGTATTCATCCAAGTCGGGGTCAAGCCCAGAAGCAGGTAGTTTACCAATGCCAGGTCATCTGCCGATGCGGGGTCGTCTGCTGATGCGGGGTCAAGAGCTAGGAGAGTAGTCAGCCAAGCCAGGTCCTACACAGAGGAACACTTAGAACAGAAGACTGCTAGCAGAGATGCATATAGGAGCACAAATGCAAGGACTGTAACCCGTCAGGTGATAGATATAGTCAGGTGTGCAGCATCATCACTGCGTGACACCCAGGCAGCAGGCAAGGGATGATGCAATCAGAGTTTATAAGAGGCAGCAGTCTGCACATGTCCAAGATGGCTGTCAACAGGAAGGCAAGGTAAGACCTTAACAGTACCCTCCCCTTTAATTGCCCCTCCTCCAGGGAGCAAAAAACTGTTTCTGAGGAAAGTGAGCATGGAAAGCACGGAGATGGGTGGGAGCATGAACATCAGCGGAGGGAACCCAGGAGCGCTCCTCAGGACCATACCCCTTCTAGTGCACCAGGTATGGAACCTGACCTTGGAAAAAATGAGAATGCAAGATGCTGCTACCCTCATACTCTTCATTATTGCCCACAAGAATGGGACGAGGGCAAGGAAGTAAGAAGTATAGCGATTGGAAACCAGTGGCTTTAAAAGTGACACGTGAAATACATTGGAGATACTGGAGATACGCATGCCAGGGGGAAGACAAAGGACAAAAGCCAACCAGGTTCACCTTACAGAGGGTGAAAAAAGGCCCAACAAAATGGGGTGCCAGTTTTGAACTGGGCACCCTGAGGTTGAGATTACGGGTCAACAACCACACCCTCTCCCCGACCTGGTATGAAGGAGCAGATAAACGTCTCCGTTCCACGTGGAGCTTCTGATTCTGTGTAGAGACCCGTAAAGACTCTTGAATCTGCACCCAAGAGGGCACAAAAATGATTCTCCACAGATGGGATGTCCTGTGGTGAGAACAACTCAGGCAAAACAGCGAGTTGGAACCCATAATTGGCCATGAATGGAAACATTCCAGAAGACGAGTTGATGGCAGAGTTCCTGGCATACTCTGCTCAGGGTAGCAGATCAACCCATTTGTCTTGATGTTCAGAGATATAGCAGTGGAGAAATTGCTCCAGAGCTTGGTTGGAACGCTCAGCAGCACCATTGGACAGCAGATGGTAGGCCGAGGAGAAGGAGAGTCGAATATCCAACTGGGAGCAAAAGGCATGCCAGAACCTAGAGACAAGCTGGCTACCACGGTCCGAGACAATTCCTTAGGCAACCTGTGTAAATGGAAGACCTCCCTGGCAAACACTGAGACAAGCTCCTGAGCGGTAGGCAGCCGCTTAAACGGAACACAGTGGCACATTTTGAACTAGTCGACAACTATGAGGCTAACCATGTAATTTTGAGACGCAGGAAGTTCCACAATAAAATCCATGGCCAGGTGAGACCAGGGTAGCTCCACATTGGAAATGGGATGCAGTAGGCCCAAGGGAAGGTGTCGAGGAGATTTGCTCTTGGCACAGACCAAACAAGCAACCACATACGCAGCAACATCAGTGCGGAGAGATGGCCACCAGAACTGACGGGAAATAGCCCAGGACATCTGGTTCTTACCAGGATGACCTGCAGACTTGGAATTGTGGTACCTGCACAACAGTCTGAAGTGCAACCCCTCAGATACAAAACATTTGCCAGCAGGTGGGGCATTTGCCTCTCTGTGGGAGCATCAGGTTGGGCAGCCAAGATCTGTTCACCAAGAGGAGAGGTTAAGTTGGTGCGAATGGCACCCAGGATATGATCTGAAGGTATGACCAGTGTCGGCACAGAGTCCTCCCTGGACAACTCAGAAAACTGGAAAGACAAGGCATCAGCCTTAACATTCTTGGAGCCAGGCTAATAGGAGACCACATAGTTAAAAAGAGACAAAAATAAGGCCCATTTGGCCTGACGGGGTGTGAGCCGCTTGGCCTCTGAGAGATATACGTCAGATTCTTATGATAGGTGAGAATTGGAACCACAGAACCTTCGAACAAGCGTCTCCACTCTTTGAGAGCCAGGATAATGGCTCTCTGCTCCAGTCTCGTAATTGCATTCAGCTGGAGACAGCTTCTTGGAGTAGAACCCACAAGGAAGTAAGGGTCCATCGGGTGTCCGAAGCTGAGACAGGAGGGCGCCTACTCCCATCTCAGACACATCTACCTCTAGGACAAAGGGCAAACCAGGATTGGGATGAGACAGAATAGGAGCCGAAGCAAAAGCAGACTTAAGGGTCTCGAAAGCTTGGAAGGCAGCAGGCGTCCAATTGTGGGAATCGCTGCCCTTCTTGGTCAGATCTGTGACAGGTTTGGCAAAAGAGGAAAAGTTCCTGATAAATTTCCGATAGTAGTTGTCAAACGCAAGGAAAAATTGAATGGAACGGAGACCACTTGGGTTAGGCCATTGTAGAACAGCCGAAACCTTTCATTGTGAACCCTTCAGTAAAAAATGATGTAGCCAAAAAAGGCAGCCTGAGACAGGTGGAATTCACATTTCTCAAGCGCACAGAAAACCCATTCTCATGTAACCGTTGCAGCACCCATCTGACATCCAAGTAGTGTGATTCAATGGAGTCTGAGTAAATCAAGATGTCATTCAAATACACTACTACGCATTGCTGCAACATATTATAAAAGACATCATTGATGAATTCCTGGAAGACAGCGGGCACAAGCCAAAGGGCATCACCAGAGATTCGTAATGACTGGTTCTGGTATTAAACACGGTCTTCCACTCATCATCCTCCTTGATCCTTACGAGGTTATACACGGCCTCTTAGGTCATGCTTGGTAAAGACCGTTGCTCCCTTGAGGCGGTCGACCAATTCAGTAATCAATGGAATCGGGTATGCATTCTTGACCATGATGCGATTGAGGCCCCTATAATCAATACAAGGTCTCAACTCACACCCATTTTTCTTTACAAAGAAAAAACCGGCACCCACTGGAAAAGTGGACTTGCGAATATGCCCCCGGGCAAGCGCATTCGCAATGTACTCCTCCATGGCCTTATTCTTCACAACCAGGAGAGGATAAACCCTGCCACGAGGGGTAATGGCAAGTCTATGGCACAATCGTACGGACAACGAGGAGGAAGAGTACCAGCGTGCAGCTTGTCAAATACATCTTGATACTCACAATATTCAGTAGGCAACACTGAATTCGAGGAGGTACAAAGTACCTTAACAGGCCCATGGATACAAATGGCGCCACACTGTGGAGACCAAGAGAGGATCTCAACCAGCTGCCAATCAAAGGTCGGATTGTGTTTCTGAAGCCAAGGGTATCCCAACACAACAGAGTAGTGTGGGGACGAAATAACCTGGAAACAGGTTGACTCCCTGTGAACAGCGCCTATTGCCAAATCAACCAGAACAGTCTAGAGGGTAACCTGTGCCATTTGCAGGGGTCTGCTATTAATCGCCTCAATAACTAGTGTAAAAACACGAGGCTGCAAGGGTATGGAATTTGCAGTAGCAAACCTACTGTCAATAAAATAACCGCCAGCACCGGAGTCTACCAACGTCTGAGTTACAACCAAACCCACTGCCCAGGAGAGGACAACTGTGATTAGCGGTTTATCTTTATGGGAAATCGGGGATGAGGAAATTCCATCTAAGATCTGCCCCCGCCAAGACGGGTCCGACAAGATTTCAGGAAATGCCAACCAAGACTGCAATACAGGCACTGGCCCTCCCTCCTCCTAAAGGCCTGCTCAGCCTTGAAAAGGCAAGTGAACCCCAGCTGCATGGGTTCACAGCCAGACGCACCATCCCCAGGAGGTGTGGGAGGTGAGGGAGGAATGGGTGGGAAAGAAAACGTAGGAGCAAATCTGGTAGGAGGCCTCAGCAGGCACTCCTTAAATGATGGTCTCTCCCTGAGCCTGGTATCGACCAAAATCAGGAAGGAAATGAGAGCCTCAAGCTCGTCAGGGAGATCCTTGGCTGCAATCTCGTCATTCAATGCATCGGAGGGACCACGAGAGAAGACAGCCACCAGAGCCTCATTATTCCAGCCAACCTCTGCCGTCAGTGTACAAAATTCAATGTCATACTCGGCAATGGTTTGTATACTCTGTTGAATGGACAGAAGCAGCTTTGCAGCAGAGGCAGAGCGACCAGGCACATCAAATACCCTACGAAAGGAGGCAACAAAACTCAGGTAATCGAGTATCACAGGGATATCGTTCTCCCATAGGGGATCGCCCAGGCCAAGGCCTTGTCCGAGAGACAAGATTAGGAAGCCCACCTTGGACCTGTCAGAAGGAAATGCCTGAGGAACCATCTCATAATAAATGCCCACTGGGTTTAGGAAGTCACGACACTGACTCAGTTCAACCCAATAGCGTTGTGGAAGGAGGGCTGAACCAATCATCCCTCTGGTAATAGCAACTCCAGCTGCAACTGCAGGAGCAGGAGGGGCAACAGGAGCAGTAGCAGGTGAAACAATAGGAGGAACCACCAGCCTAGCAGCAGCAGGAGCAAGGAGCGCTGTGCATGCAAGCAACGTCTGCAACGCCTGAGCAAACTGACCCAAAAGGTGGTGATCTTGTTGATCAAGTCTGGTAACCAGCATGGGGAGCATAAAAGCACCTGCATCATCAGGATTCACGGCCCATGCATACTGTCAGGATGCCAGGAAACCAGACCACACGGGGATGCAGGTAAAATAAAGCAGTTTATTGGAGCAAAAAACAATAAACTCACAGCAAGAGTGAGAGCAGGAACAAGCCAGGATCAAGTCCAGAAGCGGGTAGTCATCCAGGCCGGGGTCGAGTCCAGAAGTGGGTAGTCTACCGATGCCGGGTCATCTGCCGATGTGGGGTCATCTGCCGATGTGGGCCGAGAGCCAAAAGAGTCGTCAGCCAAGCCAGGTCATACACGGAGAAACACAGAGAACAGAAGACTGCTAGCAGAAAGGCACCTTGGAGCAAAAACGCAAGGGCAAGGACTGCAACCCATTAGGAGATAGATATAGTCAGGTATGCAGCATCATCACTATGCGACACCCAGGCAGCAGGCAAGTGATGATGCAATCAGAGTATATAAGAGGCAGCAGTCTGCACATGTCCAATATGGCTGCCAACAGGAGGGCAAGGTAAGACCTTGACAAGGTAAGACCTTGTGTGTTTTTATTTTTTTTTTACACTTTTTTTGGTGAATGATTAGGGGTACAATGTACTGCATACTCATTCACATGGTGGGGGCTGGGATTTGGGTGCCCCTTGTTAAAGGGGGCTTCCAGGTTCTGATAAGCCCCCTGCCCGCAAACCCCCACAACCACAGCCCAGGGATGTCGGGAAGAGGCCCTTGTCCCCATTAACATGGGGACAAGGTGCACCCCCCATGTTGAGGGCATGTGGCCTGGTATTGTTCAGGAGGGGGGGAGCACTCGCTCGTCCCCCCCTTTCCTGGCCTGCCAGGCTACATCCTTGGATAAGAGTCTGGTATGGATTTTGGGGGGGGGGGGGGCACATGTTTTTTTTACATTTTGGCTTGAAGTTCCCCTTAAAATTCATACCAAATCCAAAGGGCCTGGTATGGATTGGAAGGGGGGACACCCACGCCATTTTATTTTTAAATTTTTATATTGCCTGCAGTGTTTTTTTTCTACATTCAGCTGTCAGTGGGGAAGCCCATTGTCAGCTGATGGCTCATACTTTGTTAAGGACACCACACCCTGGCTTTCTACTCCATAATAACTAGCTATTCACAGCTTTGCCCAATCAGGGCTTAGAATGCACTGTGCCATAAGGGCGAACAGGCGATGTTCGGGTCAAACTTTTGCTCGGCCCGAACAGCTCGCCAAACTCTACGTAATTTGGCTAATACTATTACACAGTTTGATAGGAGTAGGGTTGATTCCATTTACTCTCACTTTGGCTGTTGGTTGTTCATACAAATGCAATGATGCTAGACAGCATATTAGGTCCAAGGCCCAAATGTTGTATGATCATGAAACAAAATGAGGTTGAAGGATTGTAAGAGGTGCATGAAAGTCAGCCAGCCCCCAGTCTGATGTACTCACCCTCCAGTCTGTCACTTTGACCTTAGTGTTTTCCGTATACAGGGATGGAGACCAATAGCATGACCTGCTTGTCTCACATAAAGTCCCAAAGAGGAAATTAGGGATTCCAAAGGCAGTGTGCTTTACAGGCCATGCCCCATACATAAAATCCCTTCCTATCTATATACTGCATCCACCAAGGGGATGGAGGTGTAATGCTTTTCAGCTGGTCTCTTCCAGTTTGCACCATGGTTATAACCTAATTATTTGAGTCTTTGAGACAACAGCCAGTCGTGGATGAGGGTGGGTTCGGGGAGGTTGGGCTGTCTCCCTCTCACCTGTTCCCCCATCCATCCATTAGCGGCCATGTGCCTCCAGTGTGAGGACACTAAATTAAGAGTGTTAGGACTGCAGATTTAACAGGGTGCCGTGAAGTGGCTCTGCAGCTTTCACATGCGTTTGCAAATGTGTGCCAACTAAACCCCTGTTCTTTGTACCAAGAGACAGGTTTTATTTGGTTGGTGACAGACTGGAGGGTGAGTACATCAGACTGGGGGCTGGCTGACTTTTATGCACCTCTTACAATCCTTCAACCTTATTTTGTTTCTTGTTATAGGGATGGAGACGCCGGGCAACACCAGCTTGGGTCTCATTTAAAGTCCCACCTAGTCCAATATGTTTAATGTTGTATGATCATAAGCTGAATTGTCCAGTCTGCACAGCTGAAGTCAATGGGTAAGAGAAGCATGGGCATCTTATGCAGCTTCACATAGTATGTGATTTAAAAAATGCATACAGCACATTATCAAATTGTTTAGCACTTCCACCTAACAGCTTTAGGGTAATCAGTTTTGCTCTTGACTCTCTCTACACACAGTGCCTCATAGCTCTTATTACACTTGGTTATTCACACCTCTCTACAGCCTCTAGTATGCAGTGGCTTTTGCCTCTGTATTACATGTCTTAGCTTATTCCTGTTAAATACATGCAATAGCAATTTGCATTTTATGCAGTACCTAGTGTTTGCGTGTTGCTCACAGTGTCCCATGCCTCTTCACTGCATGCAGTGATTCATACCTCTGTATTCCACACAAGAGCATCAGAACTGGACCATGGATCAATGAAAGAGGGTGACCTGGTCTAATGAATTTAAGAAAGGTTTGAGTAACACAAGAATGAGTTTGAGTTGATGACTTTGTCCAAACTAAAAATTACCCAAATATCAATCCAATAGTGTATCTATGGCAGGGTTCACTAAATGGCAGACCGCGGTTCAGACATGGACCGAGCGACAGTCCTATCCGAACGGCGGCCATGCCATTTATCAGCCTGGGTGTTCTTTCTCTCTCTGATCTTCCGCCCAGCTGCTGCTATCATCCTCACAGTAGGTGGGACGGGAGATGCTGCATATTGGGACAGGGGGAACACGTTGGGCGGGAGACCAAGGAGAGAGGGAACACCCAGCTACTGTTCCTCTGTCCTGGTAGGGAGGGAGGCTGAATGATGAAAGCGGCACTGTGATGTAAAGGAGGAAAGGAGGACTATGACTGCAAGGGGCACTGTAATGTGCAATGGGGCACTGTGATGTGTAAAGGGGGCACTGAGTAAAGGGGGCACTGGTATGTCTGAAGGGGAATTGTGATGTGAACTGAGGACACTGTTTGACTGCTTTAAAGGGGGTTCTGTGATGTGAAGGGGGTCTGTGATGTATATGGGTACTGTGAGCACTAATGTAAAGGGGAAGCCGTGATATTAAGGGGGGGGGGGGGGTTGTGATGTAAAGGAGGGGAAGGGCTAAGGACAGTGATGTAAAAGGGAACTGCAATGTGTTATAGGGCAAACATGAGATTTGGACCTCTGCCAGAAGAAAATTTCTGAAACTGGACCCCACGTAAATTTTAATTTAAGACCCCTGATCTATGGGATGTGCTGAAAAAACAAGTCTGATTCATGGAGGCCCCACCTCACAACTTATAGGACTTAAAGCGGAGTTCCGGGCAGAGAATCGTTTTTTTTTTTAACATACCCCCGGGACAGTCAGGGCTAGCACATTCCACAATGGCTAGCCTCTGATCTGTCCCGGTTCGCACTTACCTTTTAGAAGAAATATTTACTTAGAAGTTTTCTTCCACAGCGTTTCCATCTCGGTTGTGGGCAGCTGAAGCCGGCGCGGTCCTCTTCTCCGTCTTCTTCCGCGTCTTCGTGTCCCAGAATGCGCTGCACCGGCCCCTCTCGTCACTTCCGGTGCGGCGCCGCATTCCTAAACAGCTTCTGGGCATGCCCAGAAGCTGTTTAGCAGGGGAATGCGGCGTCGCCCGTAAATGACGAGCGGGGCCGGTGCGGCGCATTGATTCCTGGGAGCTATGACGTTCAGCTCCCAGGAATCATAGCGAGACAGGAAGTGACGGGGTGAGCCGCGGCTCCGAGGGAGGAAGCTGTCATAGGTGAGTATTTACGATCGTCAATTACAAGGTGAGTTTTTAAAAAAAAAAAATCTAACTATCCAATTCCTTTTCAGGTTAGGCTGAACTAGCGGACGGGCACAAAAAAAAAATATCGTTTTTGTGCCCGGAACTCCGCTTTAAAGGATCTATTACTGACTGCTTGTTGCCAGATGCCACAACAGGTTATGCTAGCTGGTCATATTGGTATGGCTGATCAGGTTATACACTGCTACCAAACCTGACAACTTCATGGTTTTATAGCTATTAACCAATTTTCCAGAAAATATTTATTGCTGTCTTTGGTCGGGCTCAAAATATACTTTAAGCATTTTAATGAGCCTCAGCCAGAATTCTGATCTAATTTGAGTGATTAAATGTTTATATATTATGTTATATTATATTATATGTGTTTTTTTGTGTGATGCAGGAAATTGTTGAAATCAGTCTTTTGCTGATGTTCTGTCATCCAAACCTTCGACATTGCTTAGGTCTCATACTTTCCCAACATCTGCAAAGTTTTCAAGACAGCTACCTTCACTTCCTGGTTCCGAAGACAGTATATAATAGGATTTATGAGAGGGGTAACTACACAGTAGAAGACAGAAACCACTTTGTCCATTGTAAAGCGGATGTGGGAAGTGGGTCGAATGTACATGAAGATAACAGTCCCATAGTAGATGGCCACCACTGCTAAGTGGGATGCACATGTAATGAAAGCCTTCTGTTGCCCTTCAACTGATTGGATCTTTAGGACAGCAATGACAATGAAGGTGTAGGATATCATGATCAGAAAGAAACAGCCCAAGATAACACTCCATGACATAACCATGAAGGCAAACTCACCTTTTGAAGTGTCCTCACAGGAGAGCTTCACTAGAGGTGCATAATCACAAAAGAAGTGGTCTATAAAATTGGGAAAGCAAAACCTCAAGGTAGAGATCCAGACAGCAGGAGGAAAAGCAGCCAGGAGACCACCTACCCAAGCGCCAAGAGCCAGTTTCAAACTGGTCATACCAGTCATCAGAGTTGGATAATGCAACGGTCTGCAAATGGCCACATAGCGGTCATAAGCCATCACAGCAAGAAGACAGTTTTCTGCAGCCCCAAAGCCAAACAGGAAATAAAACTGGGCCAAGCATGACGATGAGGAGATTTCTTTGTGTTGAGTCAGCAAAGCATTGAGCATTTTAGGAACAGTCACATTGGTGTACAAGACCTGCAGTGTGGAGAAGTTGGCCAGAAGTATGTACATAGGTTTGTGGAGATGGCGATTCACTGCCACTAGTGTGACAATCAGGAAATGGGCTGTGATTGTGAAGACATACATGCAAGAAAAGAGGGAGAAGAGAAAAAGTTCTACCTCTCTCAGGGTTTCAAACCCAACAATGATGAAAGAGGCAGCTGTACTGCGGGTCCTATTGTCAGTTTTTGCCATTATCTTTCGAAAGCAGGTCTTGAACAGCAAAAATCTGATCATTTAAACATGGTTTTTATTTAACACTTCAGTCCACCCAGTTTTAGTGTTTGGTAGATGCTGTTGAGTTAAACCCAGTGACAGTCTCTTTTACAGAGTGAAAAGTATGTAAATAACAGCGCTGGACTTATAGGAAGTTTGGTGTCCCTGGAGGTAATTGATAATATGGTGCTCTTCAAAGGGATCTCATGGGCAGTCGAGGGAGAAGGGAAGGGTAATCCTAATGGGGACTCTGCTGCTCTGCAGGGAAAGTGTAGAGGAGATAGGAGGCGTGCTCGATATCCAGGGACATCATACTTTAGTCTTTTATCCAACGTATTTATTGAAGTTCACGGGGTACAAATGGAGTCAACACATTTCAGGGTAAAAGCACCCCCCTTAATTTGGGCTAGTGTACAATAAAATATTAAAACACATCAGAGATATTTAATACTCACAGTAAAAGTAGAATATATTGACAATAAAACTCAAAACAGTTTGCAATAAAATTCAAAATTTTCACAATAAAATGTAGTATATTGCTGTGGGCTTGCTGTGTGATGACTTCTTGGGTCTCCCCTGATTACCTGCAGAAAGTCACTAGGGAAAACTTAACTCATCCATTCTTACTCCCGGTTGCTCGTTACTCAATAAACAGTCCAGGGGATTTGGTTTTTGGTATTTATTGTGGAACTTGGATGGTAGAAGGGAAGAGCGGGATACACCAACTTGAACTATTCACAGTAGTAAAGGACAACTCTCACTTGGTCTCACTGGTCAGACACATTGCTTAACCATACTGCCACTTGTATGGAAGAATTAAGTCCTTTTGCTCTCTCCAGCAGCAGACTTGATGCAGCTACATTATCTTCAGGACACATAGTTACATATAGTTACATAGTTAGTCAGGTTGAAAAAAGTCCATCGGGTTCAACCAAAAAAAAACAAAAAACAGTATTGAAAACCCAACCATACAATCCCATATACACAATCCTATACCTGTTGTTGATCCAGAGGAAGGCGAAAATAAACCCCAGCAAAGCATGATCGAATTTGCTAAAGCAGGGGAAAAAAAATCCTTCCTGATCCCCCAAGAGGCAATCAGATATTCCCTGGATCAACTTTACCTAAAAAAAATTGAATACCCATTTATATTATGTACACCTAGGAAAGAATCCAGACCTTTTTTAAAGCAATCTAGTGAGCTAGCCAGAAACACCTCTGGAGGAAGTGTATTCCACATTTTCACAGCTCTTACGGTGAAGGAACCTTTCCGTATTTGGAGACGAAATCTGTTTTCCTCTAGACGTAAAGAGTGCCCCCTTGTCCTCTGTGTTGACCTTAAAGTGAACAACTCAACACCAAGTTCACTACATGGTCCCCTTATGTATTTATACATGTTGATCATATCCCCCCCCCTTAATCTCCTCTTCTCAAGAGAGAATAAATTCAGTTCCTCTAATCTTTTCTCATAGCTGAGCTCCTCCATGCCTCTTATCAGTTTGGTTGCCCTTCTCTGCACTTTCTCCAGTTCCCCGATATCCTTTTAAGAACTGGTGCCCAAAACTGAACTGCATATTCCAGATAAGGTCTTACACACTCTAGCATCCCCTTGACTGATACCCATCCACTGACTCTTCTAGCAGAAGGGGTGGCCCTCTCATGACACAGATCTGTACTCACTGTAGGCAGAATCAGATCCTTTCCAGTGTCTCCCTTCCAGTCAGCTCTGCCGGACATCTGGGCTCAGCTCCTCTGTGGTGACTCTTTAGGCCCTCAGGTCGACCATCTGAGGCCATATGGCAGCTTCTACAGAGGAAGGGCAGCCACCCCCTCCCTCCAGGACCCGCCCTCCAGCTGAAAGACCCCAAGCACATGTGCCCTTTGCATTTATACAGTATCCCAGCATGCACCAATGCACTTTCCTCTGCTAATCACCAGGGCTGTACAAAATGCCTGTGCACACATTTGTCCAATATGCCTCCCTATCGGACTAGTGTAAAACACTTCAGACAAACTGAGCTGCACCTGAGCACCTTGAGCAGACCTCACTAGCAGATCCTGCTCACTGGTAGGCAGAGAGCAATATAAATGCACCTGGCAATCTCTCTGGTAAACAGAAAGACCCGAAAAACTATACTCTCTCTTTAGCACCTACCTAGGAGGGTGCTACGTCAATAACATTGCAGAGACGCTAATTTGGTTGAGCTTTAAAAGACCAAATTGTATGATATAGAGATGATTCATATAGTGGTGTATTATTTTGGAATGGGTGTCGCTAATATACCATTACCTAGGTACAGCTGGCATAGAGGGTTTTTAACATGTGGCACAGCCACATATGGGAGCTTTACAGAGGCTTTTGTTCTATTGTGGAGATGAGGAAGGAACCTGAATGGAGAATGCACCTAATCTGAGATCGGATGAGTGAATAACTGGCCTGGAACTAGGGATGAGTTGTTGCTGGAGTTCTTGTGAGGCTTTGAGTGGGAAGAAGCAATGCCAACCATGGGGATGGACTGAGGACCCTGTTGGTGAGATCTATGCAGTCAATTCCTGGGTATTCAAACCTTTGATGGCAATTAGGATGGTTCCCACCATCCATTCTAGATTTAAAATATATTTTATATTATGCTTTATATTATGGAGAATTTAACAAGAGGAGCTGGAACACACAAACCTTTCAGGTGGACAGGAACAAAGTCTCAAATTATGAGGGAAGAATCTTACTCTTGAAGCACTGAACATTTGTTTTAATTGGTCATTACTTGGCTTTTATATTGTAATGATTTGTAAATAGGTTGAAATGAGAGGGATTTATTTCTAATGAAGGTAGAAAAAATGTGTGCTCAACAACTATTCAAAGAAAAGCCACCTCTTTGGCTCTTCCACGTAAAGACATATGCTGCCTGTCACTAGCACAAAAATTTTAGTTTTTCTTAGTCTTTGTTCTAACATAGATGTATTACCTGTTGATCCTGTCAATAGATCAGTTCAAATGTCACTTCCTGTAATAGAGTGACACTGCTATTCATTCTGCATTTAATCACACAGCAGCATTGCCATCCGATGGACAGGGTAATTTTAGATGTATATAGGAAATAATGTTCTATATCATAGATGACATACAGGGACTGGAAGAATTGATGTATCTACCAGTTCCGAATACAGGAAACAAATGACTGCCTTATATAAGGATCTTTGTTGCCCTAATCTGCAACACAAGGCCGTGTTATCCCCTTGGCTATTCATTATATACTGGCCAGGGATTGCATGAATACAATAATTATTATCATAAATTAGATCCTTGGTGACCTTGATTTACCAGCACTATTGCACAGTTTTCAAATCTACAATTCTATTAGTAGATGCCATTTAGTTTGCTAAGGAACTTTATATCATAAATGAGGGGTCTCCAAACTTTATAAACAAAGGGCCAGTTTAGACTCGGTTCACATCAGCACGACTTTTCAGGCGACTTGTCAGCCTGACAAGTCGCGCTCCCTCGCGGTCCATTGACCGCTGCAGGACCCGTTCTAATAGGAGCGACACAAGTCGCTCCGACTTAGAAAAAGGGTCCTGTCCTGTACTATTTCGGGGCGACCTCGGAGCGACTTGCATAGACTTCCATTATGTGAAGTCCCTGCAAGTTGCTCCGAAGTCGTGGTGCACGGGACTGACAAGTCGACTCCCGAAGTAGTAAGGAGCCGTGTCGCCCCAGTGTGAACCGACTCTTATTGTCCTTTAGACTTTAGGCGGGCTGGACTGTAAACACTGAGAGTAGTAAATGGCCCGGCATCAGTGGGAGTAGACAAGCTTTCAGTCTTGGTGGTCAGTGTGAATAAATACATTTACATGGCACCTGTGGTCAGTAGCTGGGAGAATATTTCTCAATTGTTGGTATCATTCCATACCTCCAGAGGGGTGAGGTCTGGGGATTTCATCTACAGTGGCCCATTGGGTCTCTGTACACCATTTTTTAATGAGTTTAAAATTTCTTTCAGAAAAACCATACTCTTTTCTGGATGGGCAGAATAGCGGTCGACAAGATGACGGTTCTTCCTCGCATATTATACTATTTTAGGTCCCTTCCGATTCCAGTTCCACCCATATTTTTTAGGAAGTTGCAAACTCTGATCTTTAAATTTATCTGGAACAAGGGTGGCTGTCGAGTGGCTCGCTCCACTTTGTATTTGACTAAATGGCGAGGAGGACTGGGAGTTCCCCATTTTTTGCGATATTATAGAGCGGCACATATGGTCCAACTACAGTATACCAAATCTTTGCTGAGATATACAAGCCTGATTACGGCCGATTGGAGGCAGAGGCTAGCCCGACTCTAGCTCTGGACCTTCTCATGTGGCTTCCTGCGAAAAGATCGCCGAGCGGTGTTGAGCCCACTCCTTACGCTTGTGGGGCAACCCCTTTAAAATCTCCCCACTCGCCAGTGGCCGTTCTTTTCAATAATCCTAATTTCCGACCTGGACAACAGATACATTAATTTACATGGTGGGTCAACAAGAGTCTCTACAGAAAAATGCATTTCATAGATCATAAGGGGATAAGACAACCTAGCTATTTTAGGAAAACATTACAGATGCCACCAACGGAGGCTTATCATCTGTGCCAAATTATCAATTTTATGCGGACCCTAACAAAGGACGAGGTTGGCATAACCACCAGGAATCTTTTTGAGAACAGGTGCATACGTGGGCCTGGGCCTAGGGGGAATCACAGTTATATGCCCTGTTCAACAACCAGGATAACAAACCTTCATACCAAATTGCAGGGGAATTTGATCTAGGGGAGACAATTGAGGGGGAGGTGTGGACCAGATGATCGACCATGGTGCACAAGGGCATACCAAACACTTCCCTGGTGGAGGTCAATTATAAAGTGCTGTCACGTTGGTACTTGGTCCCAACAAAGCTGGCAAGAATATACCTTGGTACCTAGCCCCTATGTTTTTGGGATGTGGACAAGAAGGTGATATGTTTCATGTCTGGTGGTCCCGCCCGAAAGGTCCAACACGTCTGGACTAGGATATTTAATTTGGTCCACTCCATAATGGGACAGAATATCCCCCGAGGCATGAAAACAACGCTGTTTTCTGACCTATCGGAAAAGATCCCCTGACATCTTCAAACACATATTTTTTATCCTTCTAGCAGCTAAAATAACCATAGCGCAAGCGTGTAAATCACCCGTGATTGATGTCACATTGGTGAAACATAAAATATCTTGGATTAGGATCAGTGAAAAATTGACCAGCATTTGCAGAGATAAACAAGCTAGGCTTGAGAGAATGTGGAACCCCAGGATTGCATATCTCCAAGCCCCTAGACACTGGGCCACTTTGCGAGGGGTGGCCCGGGCTTAGGGGACCCACTCTATTCTGATCTTCTTCTACTTCTCTCTTTTCTTTCCCCCTCCCCTCCTTTTTTTTTCTATTTTATTTTTATTTTTTTCTTCCTTTCTTGCTTCTCTGTTTTTTGTTCTGTCATACCATATTGATAAATTTTAAATGGCAGGATGCTGAGAGGGGATCGCACAGCTTCCCCAATTGTGCAATTTTCGACCCCTTAGGTTGCGGGATATGGATCCATTCTATATGCTAATGTTATACTTCACCATATTCTAGAAATATGTGTGACCGACAACTTGCTGTAATGTCACTTGAGTATTATTACTATTTGTTGATTTTTTGGGTATCCAGTGATTGATAGCTGTGGACTTATAGCCTTAGAGAAATGGTCATGCTAATAAGTAGAGCCGGATTGCTAGGCCTGCTAGACCTGAAACTTTGTGCAGTAGCTCCTCTATACAACCGATCAGGGCCTCTGATCACTTTGGCAAAATTTGATTACCTGATAAAGTTCAAGTATAAGTTTTTGTACTGTAATGTGCTTAAAACTAATAAAAATAATTGGAAAACAAATAAATAAAATTGTTTTCAGAAATGTTACCAATGAAGAGGATGGATGATTCAGTAGGAGAATTTCGGCTTGTTGGTCTACTGAGAGGCGTTGAGACGGTTCTCACTCCCAGTGAGCCAGATAGATGGAGGGGGGAAGTTATATGGGCAAAATTAGATAATAGTTTATTAAGGAATTAAATGCCATGAGCGGGTCCTTTTGAGGGTAAAAATAGTGGCTCCAGGGAATAGAGTTAATCTAAGCTTCTCTGTCGTTTTGGGATTCTTTAGCAGAGTTCATCTGCAAAAATCTGAAGGCGTAGGGTGCCATCATTTCCTCAGATCTGCAAGTGCAAGAACCTTATTCTTCTTTGTCAAATGATATATTCTCAGTGGGTCATCTACTTTTCAATAACAGAAGGAACCTGTGTCTAATCCTCATGAAAACTTAGGGTTGACCAGAACGGAAGTCAGGGGGTACTTTTGCCAGTTTTCCTGTAACCACACTATGACCCAGGATTTTGAAAATGCCTGTGGGAGCTAAGCTTTTTTGTAATTTGTGTATCCAAAGCAATGCACCTAATTCCCTCAAGGGAATGCCATCAAGAGTTTCCTCTACTTGTACCCATAGCTTCTGGGATTCTGTATACATCCAATTTAAGGTTCTGTTGATTACGGAGGCTTAATAATCTTTTTTTGGAGATCCAGAAAGCCCATCCTTCTATTAAGCTTTGTTCTGGTTAGCAGTAGGGATATGTTCGCATGAACACACAAAAAGTTTGCCTGCCAATGAGCACCCCATAATGCACTGCACGATTGCAGTGCATTAAGTGCTTGT
Organism: Pelophylax lessonae; assembly: GCF_965119305.1. Taxonomy (NCBI): domain Eukaryota; kingdom Metazoa; phylum Chordata; class Amphibia; order Anura; family Ranidae; genus Pelophylax; species Pelophylax lessonae. The sequence continues at coordinate 36,767,251 of NC_138774.1, forward strand.
GATTGACCAAAGCATGCACCTGACCTGTATGCTTTGGCCAATCACAGCACAATGTCCTGTCAGAGCCATGATTGGCCAAAGGCAGGGTGCCTTAAGCCAATCATGGCTCAGGGGCTAAGTCCACGCCCACACTATTGAAGGCTGCTGTTTACACTGCAGCCGTGTATAGTGTGTGATTATAGAGGTTAGGGAGGTAGTTAGTGGATAGTGTATTGAGTTAGTATAATGCAGTCAGTGTAGTGTTCAGGTTATACCCCACTTTTAAAATTTATAGATATGTTGTAGTCCTGGGTCCCCTCTCAGTGCTCCCCAAGTTTTGTGTCCCTGTCACTAGTTCATAGTTTGTGAGCAGTGCCATGCCAAGCTGTCCAATATTTCCCATAGACGCCAATGTTAAAGACAGGGAGCAGTGCCATGCCAAGCTGACAAAGATTTCCCATAGATGCCAATGTTAAAGACAGGGAGCAGTGCTATGTCAAGCTGTCCAATATTTTCCATAGATGCCAATGTTAAAGACAGGGAGCAGTGCCATGTCAAGCTGTCCAATATTTCCCATAGATGCCAATGTTAAAGACGGGAGCAGTGCCATGCCAAGCTGAACAATATTTCCCATAGATGCCAATGAGCACTAAAAACACTAAAGCACTAAAAGCTGAAAATTAGTCTAGGCAGGATGGGGGTGAAAGTGCCCTGTATTTAGGTGGTTAAGGGGAACCCTATGACAGAATTAAAAAAAAAAAAAAAAAAAACGGCATGGGTCTGATATAGATTTTAAGGGGAACTCCACGCCAAAATGTAAAAAAAGAAACGGCATGGGGTCCCATATAATACATACCAGACTGTTATCTGAGCATGCAGCCTGGCAGGCCAGAAAAGGGGGGAATGAGCAAGCGCCCCCCCCCCTCCTGAACCATATGAGGCTGCTTGGGTCACCTGACGTCAGACGGGGCGGTGCCACCGGTTGACATAACCGGGTGGCCCCGCCCCTTACCTATAAAAGAGCTGTCAAAGCTCAAGAGCGTAATTCGGCGGGTAGCCTCCAAAAATGTTTCTATTTTTGGGTGTGTGTCATGATTGATGATGGATTTACATCGAGGGACATTATTTTTTTTCATCCCAGATCCTGCCCCCCCCCTTATGTGAATGGGTATCGGGTACATAGTACCCCTACCCATTCACCAAAAAAGTGTAAAAAAGTAAAAATCATGTGACGCAGAAGGGGGCGGTGCCACCGAGTGACGTTGCTGGGTGCTCTTGCCTATAAAAGGGCCTGGTATGGACTGGGGGGGCTATGCCATTTTTTTTTTCATTTTTTTATCTGTATTGCCAGGAGCCAACAATAAATTACAGCTGCGAGCAAATTTCAATTACATTTTTTTCCTTTAGAAATGTCAGTATTGCTGCAGCAGGCTCCATACATTGTACAGATGCGCCATTTTACAGGCACATCAAGAGGACCCACAGGCACGATCACGATATTTCAAGGAATTTTTCAATTTTATTGTTTCACTTTAAGCATTATTAAAATCACTGCTCCTGTAAAAACGATTGTTTTAAAAATGTTTTTTCGCATTGATACATGTCCCCCGGGGCAGTACCTGGGTCCCCATACACTTTTTATGGCAATAACTTGCTTATAAACCTTTAAAATGAGGATTTTTGATTTTTCATGTTCGTGTCCCTTAGACTTTAATAGAGTTCGCATGTTCGCTAGAACTTTTTCTCTGTTCGAGATGTTATGGTGCCAACCCAACAGGGGGGTGTTCGGCCCATCACTGTTTAGCAGTTGTATTGTAGGTTTCTTATGCGACCAGGTAAAATGTATAAACTTACTGGTAACATTCGGAGCAAAAAATAACTTTATGGTAGTTATTTTATTTGCCTGACCATAAAAAGAAAAAAAATTAGCTATTTGTTCCTCCAGTGTCTAGTTGTGTAATCCTTGAAAGTTATGTTTATAAAAATTTTTTAGTTGTTAATTTTATTCCAAAGTAGTGAAGGGTACTCACTTTTTAGACAAATGAGTGTGTAGTTGGGTTTTCTTTGAGGGAGGAAGTCCAACGTTTAAGATCTCTGATTTGGTGGTATTTATTTTAAAATTGAAAGTAAGGCTGTACTTAACGAATTCCAGTAGAAGAACCATAAAACATATTTTGGGGGTTGCGTATGTAGAGTATAACATCATCTGCAAAAGCAGCCATGTTATGTTGTGCATGACCCAGCTGTAGGGTTGAGCGGACACCTAGATGTCCGTGTTCGACGGGTTCGGCCGAACTTTAAAAAAAAGTCCGGGTCCGTGTCCCGGACTTTTACCGAACTTTTCCCGGACACCGAACCCCATTGAAGTCAATGAGGACCCGAACTTTAAGGCACTAAAATGGCTCTAAAACACCAAAGGAAAGGGCTAGAGTGCTGCAAATGGCAGCAAAACGTAATTAAGAGCATGGCAAGTGCTCTGCAAACAAATGTGGATAGGGAAATAACTTAAAACAACAAAAAAAAACAGAAAAATAAAACAATGTTCTTCTTCATCTCTGAAGGACGAGGCCCATATGGAGTAGGAGGGAGGTTGAGGTGGTGGTGGATGTGGCGGTGACATAGGCATGCACACAGGGTGTGCCGGGTGTGCCTGGGCACACCCTAATCACCTAGGGCACATAGCATTGCCAGTGAGGAGATGGGAAAGATCTCCCTCGGACCTGCTCTGCTCTATTTCTCTTTGCCTACAGGTACATGGCCCCGATACATTACTCTCCCTGCTGGCAAACACATGCATGTGTATTTCAACTTTGGGGTGCACACCTTAATGCAATAGGCTGCGCACACCTATGGGCAGTGTAGGTGGAAGCGGCGGTGGAGGAGGACCAGGGCCGGATTAAGAGCATCATGGGCTTGGTGCTGAGGATTTTGAAGGGCCTTAAGGGCCGTGCCTTGCCATGCACCCAGAGGAGGAAGGGTGCAGCCATGCATGCCTAATTCAACATGGGATGCTGTCTCTGAAGCCCATAAACACATCCATGCATCGGCAACTGTCCCTCCTTGTCCGGCCTTCGCGCTGTGTGGGGAGGTTCTGAGGGTGCTGCCTGGGGAAGCGAGCATAGAAGCCAGACTTCTGTGTTTACAAGTGACAGAAGAGCGGTAACAGTGAATATGGCCAACCCGGGGCCTATATAAAAGGTAGGGGCCTGGAGCTGCAGCTCCAATAGCCCCTACGTTAATCTGGCCCTGAGGAGGAGGACGAGGTAGCCAACACTGCTTCTTTTCACAAATTTTAAATGAGGGTACACCCCAAAAGAGTGAGAAAGAGCAAAAATGAAACAATGGGTGGGTAAGGTCGGTATCCATTGCTATTCTGCATAAGGTATGGAAAAGTCCCGTGGGATCCATGCCTGGTTCATTTTAATGAACGTGAGCTTGTCCACATTGTCTCTGGACAGGCGGCTGCGCTTGTCTGTTATAACGCCCCCAGCCGTGCTAAATACCCGTTCAGATAATACACTGGCTGCAGGGCACGCCAGCACCTCCAAGGCGTAAAGGGCAAGCTCAGGCCATGTGCCCAATTTGGAGACCCAGAAGTTGAAGGGGGCAGACCCCTCATTCACTACATGTAGGCGTGTGCACACATACTGCTCCACCATGTTGGTAAAATGCTGCCTCCTGCTAAGACGTTCCATCTGAGCTGCTGGTGCTGCTGTTTGTTGTGGCGTGCTGACAAAGCTTTTCCACATTTCGGCCATGCTAACCCTGCCTTCTGAGGTGCTGGCGGTGCCCTGGTTGCGTTGGCGACCTCCTCCTTCTCTGCCTTGTGCTTCCACTGCGGCCCCGCTGTCAGATGGGAATGCCAGCAGCATGGCGTCTACCAGCGTGCGCTTGTACTCGCGCATCTTGCGATCGCGCTCCAGTGAATGAATTAAGGACGGTACGATATCCTTGTAACGGGGATCCAGCAGCGTGGCCACCCAGTAATCAGCACAAGTTAGAATGTGGGCAACTCGGCGGTCGTTGTGGAGACACTGCAGCATGTAATCGCTCATGTGTGCCAGGCTGCCCAGAGGCAACGAAAGGCTGTCCTCTGTGGGAGGTGTATCGTCCGTGTCCTCTGTATCCCCCCAGCCACGCACCAGTGATGGCCATGAGCTGGCCTGGGTGCCACCCTGCTGTGAACATGGTTCCATCTCCTCCTCCAGCTCCTCCTCCTCCTCATTCTCCTCATCCTCCAGAACTGTGCCCCTGCTGGACAATTGTGTCCCTGACGTTTGTGTGTGCAGGAACCCACCCTCGGAGCCCCTTGCGAATGACTGCCCTGAAAGCCTTGGAAATGTTACCTCTTCATCCTCCTCCTCCTCCTCATCCTGTGCCACATCCTCTTCCATCATCGCCCGAATTGTTTTTTCAAGGAGGCATAGAAGTGGGATAGTTAAGCTGAGAACGGCGTCATTGCCACTGGCCATGTTGGTGGAGTACTCAAAACAGCGCAACAAGGCACACAGGTCTCGCATGGAGGCCCAGTTATTGGTGGTGAAGTGGTGCTGTTCCGCAGAGCGACTCACGCGTGCGTGCTGCAGCTGAAACTCCACTATGGCCTGCTGCTGCTCGCACAGTCTTTCCAGCATGTGCAAGGTGGAGTTCCACCTTGTGGGCACGTCACATATGAGGCGGTGAGCGGGAAGGCCGAAGTTACGCTGCAGCGCTGCCAGGCGAGCAGCAGCAGGGTGAGAACGCCGAAAGTGCGCACAAACGCACCACCAAATTCAGCACATGTGCCAGGCAAGGGATGTGCGTCAAACCGGCTAGGCCCAGAGCTGCTATGAGATTTCGCCCAGGCCGGGCTTGAGGCTCGCTGGCAGCAACCACTCATTTGTCTGCTGTTCCATGCTCCTCCACAACTCCTGCGCGGTGTGTGGTTTGTCCCCCAAACAGGCAAGTTGTAAAACTGCCTGCTGTCGTTTACCCCTGGCCGTGCTGAAGTTGGTGGTGAAGGTGTTACGCTGTCCGGATGAGGAGGCGGTAGAGGATGAGGAAGCGGAGTAGGAGGAGTTAGGAACAGGAGGCAAACTGAAGCGCCCTGCAATCCTCGGTGGTGGAAGGGCATGCGCCAAATTGCTATCCGCCTCAGGCCCATCCGCCACTGCATTTACCCAGTGTGCCGTTAGGGAGATATAACGCCCCTGACCGTGCTTACTGGTCCACGTATCGGTAGTTAGGTGGACCTTGGCACAGATGGCGTTGCGCAGTGCACACCTGATTTTTTCCCCCACTTGGTTGTGCAGGGAAGGGATGGCTTGCCTGGAAAAGTAGTGGCGGCTGGGCACGACGTACTGTGGGACAGCCACCGACATAAGGTTTTTAAAACTGTGCGTCTCCACCAGACGGAATGACAGCATTTCAAAGGCCAAGAATTTTGAAATGCTGGCATTCAGGGCCAGGGATCGCGGGTGGGTAGGGGGGTACTTCCTCTTCCTCTCAAGTGTTTGGGAGATGGAAAGCTGAACGCTTCCACGGGACATTGTGGAGATGGTTGTTGGTGACCCAGGTGGTGGTGTTGCTGACAGATCGTCTGTTTGCGGGGTGGCAGGTGCCGGTATCACTACAGATGTGGCTGGAGCGGCCGAGACTGCAGCAGAAGAGGAAGCAGGATGAGCCAGAGACGTTTCTTGGTTTTGAAGGTGTGTACTCCACTGCAGCTCGTGCTTTGCACTTAGATGCCTGATCATGCAGGTTGCGCTCAGGTTGAGAAGGTTTATGCTTCGCTTCAAGCTCTGATTGCACAGGGTGCAAACCACTCGTGTCCTGTCATCAGCACATTTTCTAAAGAACTTCCACGCTAGAGAACTCCTTTGAGCTGACTTTGGTGCGCTCGTTCCCTTGCTGCGTTGGGCAGTAGCGGGCGTAGTGTCTAGGGCACGGCCGCTCCGCTTCTGCACCCTGCTCCCTCTTCTGCTGTGCTGGTGGCTCTGTGCGACCACCGCCTCTTCCTCCAAACTACTCAGGTCACCTGCATGACGTTCATTCCATGTGGGGTCGAGGACCTCATCGTCCTCCACATCATCTTCCACCCAGTCTTCACCCCTGCCCTCCTTGTCGGTCTCCACAATGCTGAACGCCGCAGCAGTTGGCACCTGCGTTTCGTCATCATCGGAGACGTGCTGCGATGATCCTTGCATGTACTCATCTTGAGAAATAAGTGGTTGGGCATCGCTGCACTCAATCTCTTCCACTTCTGGGGCAGGGCTAGGTGGATGGCCCTGGGAAACCCTGCTGACAGAGTCATCAAAAAGAAGAAGAGACTGCTGTATGGCTTGGGGCTCAGACTGCTTGCCTGATTTGCAAGGGGGTGAGGTGAAAGACGGTTGGACATCGGCTGCAGGTGCCAACTGTGACCTTTCTGCAGTAGACTGGGTGGGAGACAATGTGAAGGAACTGGAGGCACTGTCAGCAGCAAACCAATCTACTATCGCCTCCACTTGTTCTGGCCTCATCACTTCTAGGGGCGTATGATGCCCTACCAAATACTGATGCAGGTTCTGTCGCCTACTCACACTTGAGGAAGGGGTTTCACTTGTGCGTGTAGCTGGCACAGATCGACCACGTCCTCTCCTTGCAACAGGAGCTCTACCAGCAGCACCACGACCCAGGCCACGGCCCTTATTTGACGGTCTCCTCATATTTCTGTAATTTAAGATCTTGCCCTAGAAAGGTTTTTATTGAATAGCGGAATAGGAAATATGATCCAAAAAAGTGTATGTATCTCACACGTACACAACCACACTAGGCCCCAATTACTATTGTTTCTACCCCTAAAAGGATGGATGAGGAGTAGGAGGAGTATGGAACAGACAGCACCCTCAAATCTTCAGAAGTATGAGATGAACCTCAAAAACTTGGAAAGGTGGATCTCACACGTACCGACACAGACTATTCCGCAATTCAATTGATCCTCAAAGGTTTTTATTGAATAGCGGAATAGAAAATATGATCAAAAAGAAAGTGTATGTATCTCACACGTACACCACCACACTAGGCCCCAATTACTATTGTTTGTACCCCTAAAAGGATGGTTGAGCAGTAGGAGGAGGAGTATGGAACAGGCAGCACCCTCAAATGTTCAGAAGTATGAGATTGTGTTCACTGTACCCCACAAAGATTGTGTTCACTGCACCCCACAAAGATTGTGTTCACTGCACCTCAAAAAGGATTTTGTTCACTGCTACCCACAAAGATTGTGTTCACTGCACCCTAAAAAGATTGTGTTCACTGCACCCCAAAAAGATTGTGTTCACTGCAGCTCACACACAGAAAAATGGATGTGGATCACTGACACCTGCCTATCTCCTATCCCACACCACACAGCAATATCGATTGTAGTTTGTAGAACACAGTTTCCCTAAAATTCAGCAGCAGCAGCCTCTCCCTAACAGGATTGAGAAGAGATCGTAGATCAGGATTGAGTGCAGAGTCACCCCACCCCCCACACAGCAATATCGATTGTACTTTGTAGAAGACACTGACCCTATAATTCAGCAGACTCTATCCCTAAAATGCCTACAACTCGCCCTGCCTAAACACTCCGACCTGTCCCTCAATTCTATCCGGACACAAATGGTTTTTTCCTGCCTGTCTTTCCCTAATCAGCAGCCAGCACGTTGATGTGTGCTCTGTCCCTGATCTAAGCAGCAGAATGAAGACCCACAAAGGATTTTGTTCACTGCACCCCAAAAAGATTGTGTTCACTGCACCCCAAAAAGGATGTTGTTCACTGCACCCCAAAAAGGATTTTGTTCACTGCACCCCAAAAAGATTGTGTTCACTGTACCCCCCAAAGATTGTGTTCACTGCACCCCACAAAGTATTTTGTTCACTGCACCCCAAAAAGATTGTGTTCACTGTACCCCCCAAAGATTGTGTTCACTGCACCCCACAAAGATTCTGTTCACTGTACCCCACAAAGATTGTGTTCACTGCACCCCACAAAGGATTTTGTTCACTGCACCCCAAAAAGATTGTGTTCACTGCACCCCAAAAAGGATGTTGTTCACTGCACCCCAAAAAGGATTTTGTTCACTGCACCCCAAAAAGATTGTGTTCACTGCACCCCACAAAGATTGTGTTCACTGCACCCCACAAAGGATTTTGTTCACTGCACCCCAAAAAGATTGTGTTCACTGTACCCCCCAAAGATTGTGTTCACTGCACCCCAAAAAGATTGTGTTCACTGCACCCCAAAAAGGATTTTGTTCACTGCACCCCAAAAAGGATGTTGTTCACTGCACCCCACAAAGATTCTGTTCACTGTACCCCACAAAGATTGTGTTCACTGCACCCCACAAAGGATTTTGTTCACTGCACCCCAAAAAGATTGTGTTCACTGCACCCCAAAAAGGATGTTGTTCACTGCACCCCAAAAAGGATTTTGTTCACTGCACCCCAAAAAGATTTTGTTCACTGCACCCCAAAAAGATTGTGTTCACTGCACCCCACAAAGGATTTTGTTCACTGCACCCCAAAAAGATTGTGTTCACTGCACCCCAAAAAGGATTTTGTTCACTGCACCTCAAAAAGGATGTTGTTCACTGCACCCCAAAAAGGATTTTGTTCACTCCACCCCAAAAAGATTGTGTTCACTGCACCCCACAAAGATTGTGTTCACTGCACCCCACAAAGGATTTTGTTCACTGCACCCCAAAAAGATTGTGTTCACTGTACCCCCCAAAGATTGTGTTCACTGCACCCCACAAAGATTCTGTTCACTGTACCCCACAAAGATTGTGTTCACTGCACCCTAAAAGGATTTTGTTCACTGCACCCCAAAAAGGATGTTGTTCACTGCACCCCAAAAAGGATTTTGTTCACTGCACCCCAAAAAGGATGTTGTTCACTGCACCCCAAAAAGGATTTTGTTCACTGCACCCCAAAAAGATTGTGTTCACTGCACCCCACAAAGATTGTGTTCACTGCACCCCACAAAGGATTTTGTTCACTGCACCCCAAAAAGATTGTGTTCACTGCACCCCAAAAAGGATTTTGTTCACTGCACCCCAAAAAGGATGTTGTTCACTGCACCCCAAAAAGATTGTGTTCACTGCACCCCACAAAGGATTTTGTTCACTGCACCCCAAAAAGATTGTGTTCACTGCACCCCAAAAAGGATGTTGTTCACTGCACCCCAAAAAGGATTTTGTTCACTGCACCCCAAAAAGATTTTGTTCACTGCACCCCAAAAAGGACGTTGTTCACTGCACCCCAAAAAGATTGTGTTCACTGCAGCCCAAAAAGATTGTGTTCACTGCAGCTCACACACAGAAAAATGGATGTGGATCACTGACACCTGCCTATCTCCTATCTCCTATCCCACACCACACAGCAATATCAATTGTAGTTTGTAGAACACAGTTTCCCTAAAATTCAGCAGCAGCCTCTCCCTAACAGGATTGAGAAGAGATCGTAGATCAGGATTGAGTGCAGAGTCACCCCACCCCCCACACAGCAATATCGATTGTACTTTGTAGAAGACACTGACCCTATAATTCAGCAGACTCTATCCCTAAAATGCCTACAACTCGCCCTGCCTAAACACTCCGACCTGTCCCTCAATTCTATCCGGACACAAATGGTTTTTTCCTGCCTGTCTTTCCCTAATCAGCAGCCAGCACGTTGATGTGTGCTCTGTCCCTGATCTAAGCAGCAGAATGAAGACGCTGCGGCTGCCTGGAACTTATAAAGACTTGGTCACATGCTTCAGACGGCCAATCACAGCTACTGAGACATTTGCAGGCATGGCTGGGATGGCTTAAGGCACACCAGTTAAATGATTGTTGATTGGCTGTTGAAAGCCCGCCATGAAAAGAGCGCCAAAGCATGCAAAACCCGGAAATAAAACGACCGAACACGGATTTTTACCCGAACATACAGTAAAGTGTCCGTGTCCGTGTTCGGGTACAAAAATCCAATTATTCGGTACGAACATGAATAATACAGTCCGTGTTCGCTCAACACTACCCAGCTGTATTACCCCCTTGGTGCAGCGTAATTTGGCTAGTACTAGAGAAATACAGTATTTAGTTCTTCACTGTCTAGTTTTGTCAACCTTGAAAGTTATGTTTGTAAAAATCTAAGCTTTGGGTTGGTAAATGTGCTCCCAGGTAGTGGAGGGTACTATCTTTTCAGGAAAATTAGTGTGTAATTGGGTTCTTTAAGAGAGGAAGTCCGACTTTTAGGATCTCTGATTTAATGGTATTTTTTTTTAATTGGAGGAAAGGCTGTACACACAGAATTCCAGTAGAAGAATTATAAAACATATTTTGGGGTTGCATACGTAGAGTAAAACAACATCTGCAAAAGCAGCCAGGTTATGTTCTGTGTGACCCAACTCTATCACTTTTATGTCTATGGTGCAATGTAATTTGGCTAATAATAGCCAAATACTACACAGTTTGATAGGAGGAGAGATGATTCCATTTACTCTCATTTTGCGTAAAGGTTGTTCATACAAAAGCAATGATCCTAGAGAGAATATTAGGTCCAAGGCCCAAATGTTGTATGATTTTAAGCTGGAATGTCCATTCTACACAGCCAAAGGCCTTTTCATCATTAATGGATAAGAGAAGAATGGGCATTGTATACATGTTTTCATAGAATGCAACCCAAAGGAAATGCATACAGCACAGTGGCTAAGTGGTACTGGCTAGCACTAGGGTCATCGGTTTGAATCCCAACGACGGCACTTCTGATGACGCTCTTACGGTGAAACGCATTAAGTCAGGAGTAAGTGGTCCCTGATGTCACATGCGCCAGTTGGAACGCATGTGGGAGGAAGCGGCTGGCGATATACACACAACGCTATAACGATTTCCAGTTTCCTTGCCTTTCCCTCTACCCCTTCTCTTTTTTTTTCTCCCTTCCCCTCTTCCCTTTTCTCTTATCCCTTCTTGTTTCTTATTTGTCCCTGTCTTTTCTGTTTTTTCTTGGCTTTAGGGGCTCATAGCCTTTTGAGCCCAGCATGTCCCTTTCTTTGGGACAGTCTCTCTCTTTTTTTTGTAAATTGATATATTGATATATTTTGTATTATTAACACAATTGACTCTGTATTTGATATACACACAACGCTATACCCGCTGAGTGCCGACTTGGGTCCTGAAGTCTGTAAGTGAGATTTTTTACACTTTTTTTTACCTTTTAAAATAAAAACATGTTGCGCTATGAAGGATTTGTCTGTTCTCTTCCCCCGGAATATACATCGTGAGCCCAGATAGAGAGGAGGGGAGCCCTGGAAACAGTGATTGATTTACCCAAGTGCAAGTTTGGCGGCGGTTCCCCATCCCTGGAAGGTGGAGAGGCTATTCAGGATCATTTTGGAAGAACATATACTTGTATAGTACTACCTCCCCTACTCCAGAATATATCCCCAGCCTACTGACAATATGTTATTATCCATTCCTTTCTCTATGGATGAACTACACGTACAATATTGATTGAGTACCCAGGCGATGAGCTGTACCTATAAACTGTCAATACCATATTGACAGTAATCATTATCCACGATTCGCAGTCTCCATATGCCGATTTAAGTTCCTGACTCCACCTTCCTTGCTGTTCCTTTTTACATATTTTTTACAAGCAAATTACAGAGAATTGAACTGTAAGCTCCAGATGAAGCATGTATGTGAAACATGTTGAGTGTTCTGGCTCAATGAATCTTTGTATGAACCTGTAATGACCACACCGACTGATCTTTTTTTGGGGACAGCTACTATACCTGTCGTCTTCAATGGGTCCTTTTGATGTGGAACATATTTCAGATAATTATTCAATTACCTTATTAGCTCTTGCGGACTTTACCCTTTATTGATCATATAATTGTCTAGTATATCTACGTCTTTTCAGGCGATGTGTTCGTTTTTAAATGTACAATAAAATGTATATGTTTTATTTTACCTTTTGCCTCCAAAGTCCATGTTTCTCTTTTGTGATTAGTCTAGTTCCAATTCAGGATGTGGTACTTAATAGCTAACTTTACGCGCCCAGTAAACCGCTATCTGGTAGCGCATATATTTTGATCCAAATAAGTGCAAGCTGACCCACATTACCCCTGGGTCCTAAACTAGGTGAGTGTCAGTGTGACTAGTAGTGGTGAGGAATCACAAAGACCCAAGTTAATAGAGCACTTTAAGGACTGCATATTCTTGAGCACATTTGGGGGTGGACTTTCACTTTACAGCCACTGGAGTTGATTTGATTACATTATGGTTAATATGGACATTCATTTTGAATGAGGATTGCACTTTGTTTATGTATTTTGTTTGATTGAAGGCACATTGATAACACTGTTGGAATCGATATAAGGATACCTAGCGCTTACTATATATATATATTTTTTTTTTCAACCACGGCACTGCCTGCCTAGAGTTTGCATGATCTGCCTGTATGGGTTTCCTCCCATGAGTGTGTTTTTGTTCTACTACAACTTTGTTCTACTAAAACTAAAACATTTCAGACTAAAATATGATTAAAACTAAAATGGCATTTTAGTCAAAAGACTAAAATACAACAAAAACTAAAATTACCTTTTAGTCAAAAGTCTTTGACTAAACCTAAACCAAAACGTGACGTTAAACTTAACACTGCACCACCACATAAGAATAAAGCTGGCCATAAATGGGTAGAATTTCGTACGAAATTTCTTAGACCTCACGCACACTGGACATTATAAAAAAGTCAGTAGCCTTAGCTGTAGAAAACTGTAGAATGAGTTTATCAGCTGTAGTGTTTTTTAGCTAAACTATATTCCCTCAAAAGCTTATGGCTCAAAAAAGGCTGATAAATGCAGAATAGCCACGTTTTTTAGCTAGGGCTCATGCATCCTGCAGCTCAAAGAAAAAGCTGCTTTTACAGGCATTTGGCCATTAATTTCAGCTTGAAGAAGATTGTGCTTTTTTGTGCTCTTTTGCATGTTTTTTAATGAGCTTCTTTGAGCTTTCTTGAGCTTTTTTGAGCATAAGCATTATTTTTTTTCAAACTCTCAGCTAATATTTTTCCTTTTTTTGTTTGCGTGATTTTGATCTTCTTTTAGCTATTTTGAGCTTTTTCATTCTTTTGGCTAACATGAAGGGGAGTTTCCACCCAGAAAAAATGGCAGCTCAAAAAAGCTCAAAAGCTAATAGGAGCCGATTCTTTGAGCTACAGTGTGCATGAGCCCTTAGAGCATTTTTACACTTAAAAAAACTCATCCTAAAGCCCACTAGTTCTGGGGATTTTTTTACTTAATGATAATGTATTCAATGCCATTACAGCCAATAGAGTTTACAGTTTTTTTTTTTTTTTTTATATATATATTTTAAAGTTGCACTTCTGTTTGTCAAAAAGCAATATTTTTCTTTGTTTATGAAACTTGGCTTTATTTATAAGGGCATTATATATCACAACAGATACATCTGTGTATGTAGTGCATGTTTAAACCCTAATACCATAAAAACATGTAGCAGCCTCCTAGATAGGTGCTAGGAAAAGCATAGTTTTTGCTCTGCCTGCTTATCAGGAGAGCCTGATCTATAGTTAGGCCTATTGCATGTGTTCAATTAGTTAGACATGGGATTTCTATGTACATGCATAAGTGTCTAATTTTCTTTTTCCCTTTTTAGAGCTACTAGAGGTAGTTAGGGTGTTTTGTTTACCCACCCAAGCGAAGTTTGCTTGGTAGGGGGTGCATTGCATTAAATGCACTCAAAATTGTATAATACATGTACAGACTAAATATTTATATTTTTCTACCTAAATTATTCATGTATATTTGTTTTTTCCCTTTTCCCCCTTTCCAGGTTTGTGGGATACTCCTACGTTTTTCCAGTAGGGATTTTTGTAGGGGGCAGCTGCCCCAGAGCCAGTGGGGACATTGCTCATTTTTAATGGGGGGGTGGATGTAACTCCCTCCTAGGTAGGTGCTAGGAAAAGCATAGTTTTTGCTCTGCCTGCTTATCAGGAGAGCCTGATCGATAGTTAGGCCTGTTGCATGTGTCCAGGTGTGATTCACCTGGTCTGGGGGAGTGTCCCCACTGTATCCAATAGGGGAGCCTGTTGGACAATGGAGGAAACCCAGCCAGTGACACACAGTCTTTTGTGGCTGTCCCAGTGGGAGGGCACAACAGTGGTGCATCCTGGGATTGGTCATAAAAGCCAAGGGCACATGTGACTGGGTGTCTTTGGGCGGGAAGCCAGGTCCCAGGAGGAGGGTGACGGCTGTCTCCCCTCCTGTCAGTGTGGAAAGTGGTCACAGTCGGCCTAGTGGACCAGAAGTGCGGTGCAGAGCTAAGAGGTCCAGAGTATACCGACAATGGAGCAAGTGGCAGAGCAACCTGAGGAAAAACAGTGTCCGTGAGTACCAGGGAGCTTGCCAGGGGTCTGCCCAGGAAGGGGATCACTTCGGTGAGAGTCAGTGGACAGGAGCTAGCACACACAGCAAGTAAGAAAGGGGGTGCCAAGTTAGACCCTGAGTAACCTAAAGCAGGGTTCACTTTCTATATCTTCACTTCAGTGGCAAGCTGAAGCAGCGGCCTTGCCGCACACACTACAGTTAGATGTCCTCAGGATTTGTGCATAGTTTCTAAGTTGGAGTATCCCACTCATCCCTTCTCCCATCCCAGTTCCATATAAAACACAAAAAACAATAGCCCTGGACTGATTATTGACTGAGCCAAGGAATTAAAGTGATAAGTTTACCAGACTGTTGCTATGGGTAACCCAGGGGAATCCATTCTCAGCAGCCCCCAAGGGTGCAGTGCTACAAACATATTGTTAGATTTTTACTCCAGCAGTATATAATGAGTTTGCCAATTCTAGACAAATGCTTAAATAATACATTACTATTTAACTAAACCCATTTGATTTTAGTCAACTAAAATGTACTGGAGATTTTAGTTGACTAAAAAATTACTAAACGAAACAATACAGATGACTAGAATACTTCTAAAAGTAAAATGGTATTTTAGTCAAAAGACTATTGCTAAAACGAAATCGAAATATGATGTAAAAATTAACCCTACCTTCCACACTCCAAAGACATGTTAATTACCTCCTGTCTAAACTCTCATGTGTATGAATGTGAGGTAGGGACCTTAGATTGTAAGCTCCTTGCAGGCAAGAACTGATGTGAATGCACAGTATATGTAAAATAATGGTTCTATATAAGTACCTGTAGTAATAATGATCATGCCTCTCTATTACATGCATTGCCTCTTGCCTCTCTCTACACACAGTGCCCCATGGCTCTCTATTACATTTGTTTTTTCACATGTCTCTATAGTATGCAGTGACTGATGCCTCTGTATTACATGTCTTACCTCATTCCTGGTAAATACATGAAATAGCTAATTGCATTTTATGCAGTACCTTATGTCTACTTGTTGCTCAAAGACAGTGCCCCATGCCTCTCCACTACATGCAGTGCTGCATACCTCTGTGTTGCACACTATGGGGTTGATTCACTACAATTGGAGAGTGAAAAATCTGGAGCAGCTGCACATGGTAACCAATTAGCTTCTAACTTCAGCTTGTTCAATTAAGCTTTGCCAACAAAATCCTTGAAGCTAATTGGTTTCTTTCCAGAGCTGCACCAGATTTTGCAATTTCCAGTTTTAGCAAATCAACCTCAATCTACCCTACAAGAGCATCAGAACTGGAATACAGAGCAAAGATGGTGGCCTGGTCTGATGAATTAAAGAATGGTTTGAGGAACACAACTTGTTGACTTGAGTTCCAAATTCTCCAGATCCCAAGTCAATAGAGGATCTATGGGATGTGCTGAAAAAAACAATTCCAATCCATGGAGGCCCCACCTCTCAACTTACAGGACGTAAAGGATCTGATATTCGCTTGGTGCCAGATACCATAGCAAACCTTCAGAGGTCTGGTGGAGTCCATGCCTCAATGGGTTATGGTGAGTAGTGATAATGTTATCTCTGATCAGTGTATACATCACTACCAAATCTGACAACGTTGTGATTCTACAGCTGGTAACCAATTTTCCCAAGATTTATATTGGTGTCTCTGGTCACGCTCTACATATACTATAAATGCAAAATGTCTATGTTTGACTGGAGTGTTTGATGTCAACCTCTAATGTTAAAGGATTGATGATGCTATTTTTTAACTAACTACTTGAAAATATTTGCTGAACAGTATTTGTCTTGTGTTTTTTTATTTTTTGGTATTTTATTGTTTCTTGTGTGTTGCAGGAAATTGTTGAAGTCAGTCTTATTTGCTGATATGTTCTGTAACCCAAACCTTCAACATTGCTTAGGTCTCCTACTTTCCCAACATCTGCAAAGTTTTCAAGACAGCTACCTTCACTTCCTGGTTCCGAAGGCAGTATATGATAGGATTTATGAGAGGGGTAACTACACAGTAGATGACAGAAACCACTTTGTCTTTTGTAAAGCGGATGTGGGTAGTGGGTCGAATGTACATGAAGATGATAGTCCCATAGAAGATGGACACCACAGCTAAGTGGGATGCACATGTAATAAAAGCTTTCTTCTGCCCTTCAATTGATTGGATCTTCAGAACAGCAATGACAATAAAGGTGTAGGATACCATGATCAGAAAGAAACAGCCCAAGATAACACTCCATGACATGACCATGAATGCAAACTCCCCTTCTGAAGTGTCCTCACAGGAGAGCTTCACTAGAGGGGCATAATCACAAAAGAAGTGGTCTATAAAATTGGGAAAGCAAAAACTCAAAGTAGAGATCCAGACAGCGGGTGGGAAAGCAGCCAGGAGACCACCTACCCAAGCGCCAAGAGCCAGTTTCAAGCTGGTCTTCCCAGACATCAAAGTTGGATAATGCAACGGTCTGCAGATGGCCACATAGCGGTCATAAGCCATCACAGCAAGAAAACAGTTTTCTGAAGCCCCAAAGCTGAACAGAAAATAAAATTGGGCCAAGCATGATGATAAAGAGATCTCTTTGTGTTGGGTCAACAATGCATTTAGCATTTTGGGAATAGTCACTGTGGTGTACAAGACCTGCAGCGTGGAGAAGTTGGCCAGAAGTATGTACATTGGTTTGTGGAGATGGCGATTCACTGCCACTAGTGTGATGACTAGGAAATGGGCTGTGATTGTGAAGACATACATGCTAGAGAAGAGGGAGAAGAGAAAAAGTTCTACCTCTCGCAGGGTTTCAAACCCAACAATGATGAAAGAGGCAGCAATACTGCTGGTTCTATTGAAAGTTTTTGGCATTATGCTTGGAAAGTAGACCTTGAACAATAAAAATCTAAAATTTCAATTTTATTTAAAACTTCAGTCCACGCAGTTTCAGTGTTTGATACTGGAGCAGTAAACCCCTTGACAGTCTCTTTTATAGTATGAAAAATACCTTTAAGGCAGTGCTGAATTTAAATGGCGTCTGGTATCCCTGGAGGTCATCTATGTAATGGTGCTCTTCAAAGGGACCTCGTGGTAAGACGAGGGTGAAGGGAAGAAGGGCAGTCTTGATGGGGACTCGGTTACTGCCTTGCTGGTAGCGACGTGAAATCGTTCTGCAGGGCAAATGTAGATGTAATAGAAGGTGCGCTCGATATGCAGGGATGTCACACGTCAGGCTTTTATACAATGTATTAATTGAAGATCATAGTTCACAGGGTACAAATGGAGCCAACGTGCGTCAGGGGAAAAGCACCCTTCTTCATCAAGGCTAGTGTACAATAAAATATTAAAACACATCATAGATATTTTATACTCACAATAAAATAAAAAATGTTTCAAATGGTTTCAAAATTTAAACGGCAATGAAATTCAAAATGTTCACAATAAAATAAAGTAAAATAACATTTTCTACATTTGTAATGAAATTTCAGAGGCAATAACTGTATGGAGTATTAAAAGACTAAATTGTATGATAGGGAAATGATAAATATTGTGGTGTACGATTTTGGTGTGGGTGTCGCTAATATACCATCTCCTAGGCATAGAGGGTTTTGAACATGTGGCATAGCCACATATGGGAGCTTTACAGAGACTATTGGTCTATTGTGGAGGTGAGGAAGGAAACCAAATAAGGATGGACTGAGGACTCTTTTGGTGGGATCTCTGCGGTGAGTTCCTGGGTCTGCAAACTTGGTATGCCAGTTATGATGGCTCCCACCATCCATGCTGGATTTTCACATTTATTTTATATTATGTTTTATATAATGGGAAATTTAACAGGAGGAGCTTGAACACAAAAATCGGAACAGGGACACCCAAAACTTCCAGATGGACAGGAAAAAAGTCCAAAATGATGGCAGAAGGATCTCACTTTTGAACTATCTGAGATAATAAAAATAAGCTAGGACTTGTTTGTTTTATTTGGTCACTACTTGGCTTTTATTTTCACTTGACCTCTGGAAGATTTACCCCTTCATATCCAGGCCATTTTTTGCTATATGGCACTACGCTACTTTAACTGACAATTGTGGGGTCATGCAACGCTGTACATAAATGAAACTTATGTTCTTTTTTTCCCCAAATAAAGCTTTCTTTTGATGGTATTTGATCACCACTGGGTTTTTTATTTTTTGCGCTATAAACAAAAAAATACATCATTCCATGGGTCACACCTGGCACCTGGCCTGCCTTCCAGATGTCCCCCTGACATGGGCGGGTCCTCTTGCCACAGCCCCGGGTGAGAAGGTTGTCTGTCGCCTCGCCACCCCCTTTTAGATGCTGGTCTCACCGGTAGAGCTGACTTGTGAGTAATCAATTCCCCTTTTTTTTTTCTTTCTTTTTTTTCTTTTTGTTTTTCTGGATCCATTCATTATTTTTATACATGTCTATATTTATTCAGATATTTAGAGCTCTTCTTATATCATACTCCTGAAGAAGCAGACAGGGTTCCGTGATACGCATTGAGTTTTAGATGTCAAGATGTTTTGTGTATCAATTTTATACCAATCATGTTTCCTTACCTATACATTATTATCATGTACAGTATTAGTGTATTATGTGTCTACTTTACTAATTATGAATTGTTTTTGTCAGCTCTTCATTCTATATGTTTTTATCATATTCAGGAATTGTTATTTTGTATTGATTTTTGCTATACTGTTTCATTTTTCAATAAATGTATTACTATTTTGGGGGTTGGCCTCATTTAAAGTCCCAGGAACTTTTTATTTTTCTTGTATACTTATTTCAGGGATGGAGGCCTCCCACCATGGATGCTTTGGGTCACAATAATCTATTTCCAAAAAAATACAGACAATTTGGAAAAAAAATAAAATATTTTTTACTTTCTGCTATAAAACATATGCAATAAATTTTTTTTTAAAACTTCTATCTTCTCTATTTTTTCATAAATTTAGGTCAATTTGTATTCTGCTACATTTTTTTGGTAAAAAAAGAAAAATCCTGATAAGCCTATATTGATTGGTTTGTGCAAAAATTATAGGGTCTACAAACTATGGTATTAACAGTATACTGGAATTTAAATCTTTTTATACTAGTAATGGCGGCGATCAGTGACCTAAAGTGGGACTGTGATATTGCAGTGGAGAATCTGACACTAACTGACACTTTTGACACTTTGTGGGAACCAGTGACACTAATAAAGTGGTCTTTGCTAAAAATATGCACTTTCACTGTACTAATGACACTGGCAGGGAAGGTGTTTAACCTCTAGGGCGATCAAAGAGATAAATGTGTGCCTAACCAGTGTTTATGTGTACACAGTGTGCTTTTACTAAGGGATGTGCTTTGCAGGGAAACAAAATCTAGCACAGCCCCGCTAACAGGACAGAGCTCTGCCATGTTTACATATGCAGAGCTCCCTCCAGCCTGTCTCCTCACTGATCAGCGAGTGCTGGCAGCAAATCATTGGCCGGGACCCGCTGATCGGCTTCTGTTGTGACTAATCACAGCAGAAGCGACACGCCAGCAGATCGTGCGCACCCCTCCCTGGAGGTGGCTGAAGAACTGCTGCCCTGTAGCAGTATAACTGCTATAGACTCCAACACAATTCATAACCCACGGGTCTTTTAACGAGTCACAACCCACAAAGTAAAAACAAGAAGATTTATTAATCCAGAGCAATGATATTACATACATTAAAAAGCATGTCATACAAAGTAGTTGCCAACAGTAAAAATACATGAATAAGCAGCGTTAGATCTATTAAGTTATAAACCTTCCATCAATCATAGATGATCTGTGCTGTTTTTCTCTACGCGTTTCGTGGGATAGAAAACTTGCTTCCTCAGGAGAAGCACAGCTAAAAATCTAAAAATACAAACAAATCAATTTAGAAAAAAAAAACAGATCAAATCCGGGCGTACAATTTATATGGTTGCATAAACCGCCACACATAGAAAGTGAATAATAGATAGCCGAATACACTTGATAAAGCTTCCAAATATAGCTCAATATATCACGCAGAATGAGGCTCTGCTATATGGCGTTCGGAAAGCAGCTTTTGTAATGATTTGTATATAGGCTGATATGAGAGAATTTGTACAGTATTTCTAAAAAAGATGGGTAAAATGTTTGCTCGACAACTCGTCAAGGAAAAGCCACCATTTTGCCTCTCCCACATAAAGACATCTGCTGTATGTCACTAGCACAACAATTTTAGTTTTTCTGAGACCTTGCTGTAATATAATTTAATTACCTGTTGATACTGTCTATAGATCAGTCAAAATGTCACTTCCTGTAATAGAATGACACTGCTATTCATTCTGCAGTTAATCACACAGCAGCATCGCCATCTGGTGGACAGGGTAGTTGTAGATACAGATACTCTAAAGGCCCGTACACGCGATCAGAAAATTGGAAGTAAAATTTAGTCAGACAAATGATCTGCCGATTTTCAGACCATTAGTATAGTGCTTTCTACAGCCAATAGCGAATTTTCAGACAACAAAATTGAATGTGCAGGCTATAAAATTTCTATCGTACATGAACACAATGTCCGATTTTCATTTATTTAGTATAATTTTTGTCTAAAAAAAATCGTAAGAGCAAGACTAGGCATGCTCGGAAACAAGGAATACATACAAAACAATTCAACACCTTACATCATTTCTGAAGTTGAATTCTGTCGTATGAGAATTTTTGTATGAAAGTGACCTCTTCACTTTCCATATGAGACTAGCATGCAATAAAAGAGGGACAAAAACTCGTCCGATAATCTGATCATGTGTATGAGGCTTAAGAATTGATGTATCTATATAAGATACCAGTCCCGAATACAAGAGACAACTGACGGCCTTATATCAGGATCCTCGTTGCCCTAATGTGCAACACCAGGCTGTGTTATCCCCTTGGCTACTCATTATATACTGGCTAGGGATTGTGTGAACATAACATTTATTATTATAAATTAGGTCTTTGGTGACCTTGATTTACCGGCATTTCTGCACAGTTTTCAAATCCCCAATTCTATTAGTAAAAGTAATTTAGTTTCCTAAAGAACTTTATATTGTAAACCGGGGGTCTCCACACTATGACCCAGGATTTTGTAAATGTTCATGATCATGGGGCAGCTGTGAGAGCTAAGCTTTTATGTCATTTGTGTACCCAAAGCAATATACCTAATTCCCTGCTAATAACAGCTTCCTCAACTTGTACCCATTGTTTCTGGGATTTTCTATTCTTCCAATCTAAGGGCCTGTTGAGTACAGAGGCTTAAAGTGGAGTTCCACCTAAAACAAAAAAAAATACATATAAATACCCCCTGGGACAGTCAGGGCTAGTGCATTCCACAATGGCTAGCCTCTGAACTGTCCCAGGTTGCACTTAGCTTTTAGAAGAAATACTTACCTTGAAAATGTATTCTCCAGCGCTGCCATCTCAGGTGTGGGCAGCTGAAGCCAGCGCGGTCCTCTTCTGCGTCCTCTTCCGTCCTCTTCGGTCCCACGATGCACTGCACCGGCCCTGCTGTCACTTCCAGGGGCTGCAGCGTCATCCGTGCACAGCTTCTGGGAATGCCCAGAAGCTGTTTAGCAAGGTATGACGCGCCTGCACCGGAACTGACGTCGGGGCCGGTGCAGGCGCATTGATTCCTGGGAGCGATGACGTTCAGCTCCCAGGAATCATTGCAAGCCAGGAAGGGACAACGGGCCGTGGCCGCAGACGGAGGAAGAGGAAGTAAGGTGAGTATATTTTCTTCTAAAACAAGGTAAGTAAAAAAAAAAAAAATTGTGATTATCCATTTGTTTTTCAGGTGACCTGGAGCAAGAAGATGGACCGAAGTTAACTTTTAGGGTGGAACTCCACTTTAATCATCTTTTCGTATATCCGGAAAGTCCATCCTTCTAGTAAGTTTTGTTCTGGTTAGCAGTCGGAATTGTATTTTTGGTTTCTTATGTGACCAGGTAAAATTTATAAACTTATTGGGAAAGTTTTGGAACAATATTAAATATTATATTTACGGGCTGACCATAGAAAAATTATAGATACAGTATTTAGTTCTTCACTGTCTAGTTTTCTCAAACTTGAAAGTTATGTTTACATAAATCTAAGCTTTGGGTTGGTATATGTATTCCCAGGTAGTGGAGGGTACTATCTTTTCAGGAAAATTAGTGTGTAATTGGGTTCTTTGAGGGAGGAAGTCCGAATATTTGGATCTCTGAATTAATGGTATTTTTTTTTTTAATTGGAGGAAAGGCTGTACAAACAGAATTCCAGTAGAAGAATCATAAAACATATTTTGGGGTTGCGTATGTAGCGTAAAACAACATCTGCAAAAGCAGCCAGATTATCTTCTGTGTGACCCAGCTCTATCAATGTTATGTCTATGGTGCAATGTAATTTGGCTAATAATAGCCAAATACTACACAGTTTGATAGGAGGAGAGGTGTTTCAATTTACTTTCACTTTGGGTAATGGTTATTTTTTTTAAGCAATGATCCTAGATAGGGATGGGCCGAACACCCCCCTGTTCGGTTTACACCAGAACATCTCGAACAGGGAAAAAGTTCTAGTGAACATGTTAAAGTCTATGGGACGCGAACATGAAAAAAGTCCTAATTTTAAAGGCTTATATGCAAGTTATTGCCATAAAAAGTGTATGGGGACCTGGGTACTGCCCCGGGGGACATGTATCAATGCAAAAAAAAAAAAATGTTAAAACTATCCATTTTAACCGGTTGCCGACCGCCGCACGACTATATATGGCGGCGGTCAGCCCCGGCCAGGCAAAGTGACGTATATATACGTCACTTGCTTGGGAGCCAATAGCGAGCGAGCGCGCGCCCGCGGAGGCGCGCTCCCGCCCCGGCTCGTTCCCCAGCAAGTCCGTGCGTGTGACCGGCGGGTCCGCCAGTCACTTCGTCGGTGCAGAGGGAGAAAGGCAGGCGGCTGATGTAAACAAGCCGTCTGTCATTCTCCCCTGTGTAGGAATGGTGATCATACGGTTCTACCAAGTAGGACCGTTGATCACTGTTCCTACACCAGTAGCTATGTCCAATCACAGTTAGAAACACGCCCCTAGGGACACACTTAACCCCTGCATCACCAATAAAGTTAACCCCTTCCCTGCCAGTGTCATTTTTACAGTAACAGTGCATATGTATAGCACTGATTACTGCAGTAATGTCACTGGTAACCCCAAAAGTGTCAAAAATGTCAGTCAAAGGTCCGATCTGCCCGCCGCAATGTCGCAGTCCCGCAAAAAAAATCGCAGATCGCCGTCATTACTCGTTAAAAAAAAACACCAAAAATGACAGAAATCTTTCCCTTAGTAAACGCAATAACTTTTGCGCAAACCAATCAAAATACGTTTATTGTGATTTTTTTTACCAAACATATGAAGCAGAAAACAAATTGGCCTAAAATGATAAAAAATTTTGATTTTTACATTTTTTTTAAATGGCACTGTTAACTGTCTCACACTGGCATCTAAGGGGAAAAAGGTCAGCTTGACATGGCACTTCTTCCTGTCTAACATTGGCGTCAATGGAAATTTTGGTCAGCTTGACATAGCACTGCTTCCTGTCTAACATTGAAGTCCATGGGGAATATTGGTCACCTTGACATGGCACTGCTCCCTGTCTTACATTTGCGTCTATGGGGAATATTGGTCAGCTTGACATGGCATTGCTCCCTGTCTTTAACATTGGCGTTTATGGAAAACATTGGTCAATTTGACATGGCACTGCTCCCTGTCTTTAACATTGGCGTCTATGGCATATATTGGTCAGCTTGACATGACGCTGCTCCCTGTCTGGCATCTTTTAAAAATGTAGGTAAGCTTGACATGGCACTGCTCGCTGTCTTAACATTGGCGTCTATGGGAAATATTGGTCAGCTTGACATTGCACTACTGCCTATCTATCATTGGCATCTATGAAAAATATTGGTCAGCTTGACATGGCACTGCTCTTTATTTAACATTGGTATCTATAGGAAATATTGGTCAGCTTGACATGGCACTGCTCACTAACAATTGGTCAGCTTGACATGGCACTGCTCACTAACAAAATGTCAACAAACCCGGTAACTGCCTGTTACCGGGTTCACCTCCTCATACACTGATCCTGTGTGAGGGTGAGATTGCGGTAACAGGCAGTTACTGATCACAGTGCACAGAAAAACACACAGATTGTCCCAGTAATAAAGAGGACCTATCACCAGCCCATCAGAGTACCTGTCGCAGCCCATTAGAGTACTAGAGTAGAGTACCAGTCACCACCCCTCAGAGTACCCGAGTACCTGTCACAGCCCATCAGAGTACTCAAGTTCCTATCACCATCCCTCAGAGTACCCGAGTACCTGTCTCCAGCCCATCAGAGTACCTTTCTCCAGCCCATCAGAATACCTACTGTAAGTACCTGTCTCCAGCCCAGAGTACCCAAGTACCTGTCTCCAGCCCATCAGAGTACCTGAGTACCTGTCTCTAGTCCAGAGTACCCGAGTACCTATCTGCAGCCCATCAGAGTACCCAAGTACCTGTCTCCCGCCCAGAGTACCCAAGTACCTATCTGCAGCCTATCAGAGTACCTGAGTACCTGTCTCCAGGCCCAGAGTACCCGGGTACCTATCTGCAGACCATCAGAGTACCCGAGTACCTATTTGTAGCTAATCAGAGTACCTGAGTACCTGTCAGCAGCCCAGAGTACCCGACTATCTGTCACCAGCTCAGAGTACCCAAGTACCTGTCTCCAGCCCAGAGTATCCGAGTACCTATCTGCAGCCCATCAGAGTACCAGAGTACCTATCTGCAGACCATTAGAGTACCCGAGTACCTGTCTCCAGTTCAGTGTACCTGAACACCTGTCTCCATCCCAGAGTACCCGAGTACCTGTCTCCAGCCCAAAGTACCCGAGTACCTATCTGCAGACCATCAGAGTACCCGAGTATTTTTCCCCTGCCCAAAATACCTGAGTAGCTATCTGCAGCCCATCAGAGTACCCGAGTACCTGTCTCCCGCCCAGAGTACCCAAGTACCTATCTGCAGCCTATCAGAGTACCTGAGTACCTGTCTCCAGGCCCAGAGTACCCGGGTACCTATCTGCAGCCCATCAGAGTACCCGAGTACCTATTTGTAGCTAATCAGAGTACCTGAGTACCTGTCACCAGCCCAGAGTACCTGACTATCTGTCACCAGCTCAGAGTACCTAAGGAAACTTGTCTCCAGCCCAGAGTACCCGAGTACCTATCTGCAGCCCATCAGAGTACCAGAGTACCTATCTGCAGACCATTAGAGTACCCAAGTACCTGTCTCCAGTTCAGAATACCTGAGCACCTGTCTCCATCCCAGAGTACACGAGTACCTGTCTCCAGCCCAAAGTACCCAAGTACCTATCTGCAGACCATCAGAATACCCGAGTATTTTTCCCCTGCCCAAAATACCCGAGTACCTATCTGCAGCCCATCAGAGTACCCAAATACCTGTCCCTAGCCCAGAGTACCCGAGTATCTGTCTTCAGCCCAAAGTACCTGAGTACCTATCTGCAGATCATCAGAGTACCTGAGTATTTGTCCCCAGCCCAGAATACCCGAGTACCTATCTGCAACCCATAAGAGTACCCGAGTACCTATCTACAGTCCATCAGAGTACCCAAGTTCCTTTCTGCAGCCCATCAGAGTACCCGAGTACCTGTCTGCAGCCCATCAGAGCACCCAACTACTTGTATCCAGACCATTAGCGTACCAGAGAGACTGTCTCCAGCCCATCAGAGTACCCAAGTACCTATATGCAGCCCACCAGAGAACCCAAGTACCTGTCTCCAGCTCATGCTTAATAGAATATACATTGGGGTGTTTGCTTTCTAAAATGAGATCATTTTTTGGGCGTTTCCATTGTCTTGGTGCTCCAGGGCCTTGAAAAGTGTTATAGGTAGAAATTAAATTATATGTGTAATTTATGCTCCTAGAACGCCTTATGGTGCTACTTGGATGTTGGGCCTCTGTATGTGGCCAGGCTGTGGAAAAGTCTCACATATGTGGTATCGCCATAATCAGGAGGAGTAGCAGAATGTATTTTGGGGTGTAATTTTTGCTATGTACATGTTATGTGTTAGAAAAATCTTATAAATTGACAACTAAAAAAAAAAACATTTTAATTTTCTTTCCACATTTTTCAAAAACTTATGGAAAAAAATGACATGTTCAAAAGACTCACAATGCTTCATAGAATGAATTGTTGGGGAAAATAATGGGGTCTGGCGCGTTGAAATTTGCTCAGTGCACGGAGAACTTTGCTGCGCTGAAAAGCGCACTTGCGGATCTTAATACATGCCAAGCATCATCAATCCCATGTACTGAAAAGTACAATGTACAGCTCTTTTGGAAAAAGAAATCCTAGAGCGCTCGGCACCAAAGAGAGAAAACAGGCAAAAAGCTGTGTCACAGTCGATGTCAATAGAAGCAGTCCTCCTCCAACACAGGACACTTGTTTGTTTATGCTCAGGCAAAAAGGGGTTTACAGGGGGAAGGTGGCGTCAACACAATCAATCACAGACATGTATATTTTCAAAAGTACAATAGAAATGGGAGTGTATGTAAATTAACCAACTGAGCTGTGTGCAAGAGTCTCCAGCCATTGGGTGCAAGGAGAAACCATGCACCAATGCTAACAATGAAAACCATGTGTAGTAAAAGGCCCGCCAAACTTACTACACATGGTTTTCATTGTTAGGATATAAAGGATTCACTCTAACAGGTTATGATGGGAGTGCATGCATATGTACTGATGTGGCCGCATTCATGAGAATCCAAGCTAGTTCCATTGTGGCACACAATGCGGCCTCATCAGTACATTCATGCACTCCCATCATAACCTGTTAGAGTGAATCCTATATAATATAATTCATAAAAACCATATTTGATAGTTATTATGCTACTGTTCCAGTTAATGAGACTATATCTGCAAAAGAAAATAGCAGCAGTATTTCAATCACGCGGATTAAGCATAATAGAAAGCTACCAGCCATTGTAACAGCTAAAGGGCAGATACTTATCAAATCAATACTAATTCCACATCACAAACATATCTTCGCCAGTGAATACTGGGGCGCTGACTTATATTCATTTGGACGGCGGATTTTGCATCGCACTGCCATAGATCCGGATCGGCGTTCGCTTGTTCGCTAGCCGCTCAGAGCGCACGCCATTCGGGAGATTGGGCAATTGGTATGCAGTCTCTATTTAATAGAAGGTTTCCATAACTACAGGTCTTTCCTCATTGCTAGTTAAAGCCATATTTGCTGTGCATTGATAAAATTAATTGGCTTTTAACTGTGAAGAATAGCTGGTTCAATTATATTTGGAATTCTGTTTTCTGAAGACGGTTATATTCTTTCTATTTCAGTCTATTCTGTTCTGTTCTATGCTTTTTTTTTTCTATTCTTTTATTTTCTATCCTAATCTATCCCTTTATTTTCTATTTTATTCTATTCTATTGTTTTATTTTCCTATCTCCTACTCTGTTTGCTTTTAGACAATCCCGGAAAACCCTTCTCTTCAGAGAAGCATATTCTGCCTCCACCTAACAACTGTACTTTTATTTTCTCCATCAGCTCATCCCCCACAGTTATTACCTTTTGTATCACTTGACCCTCCCTTTTAAATTGTAAACTCTAATGAGAAAGGCCCTTTGATTCCTCCTGTATTAAATTGTATTGTAACTGTATTGCCTGCCCTCATGTTGTAAAGCACTGCACAAACTGTTGGTGCTATATAAATCCTGTATAATAATATTTTAATAATAGTATTCTATTTTGTTCTGTTTTACTCTTTTCGATTCTGTTTTATTCTATTCTATTCTTTTCTAAATTCAAAATTTGGAAGATGGATATATTCATTCTATTCTATTGTTTTCTGTTCTTTTCTATTCTTTTCTTTTCTATTCTATTCTTTTTTATATTCTATTCTATTATTTTATTTTCTATTCTATTGTTTTATATTCTATTCTGTTTTATGCTATTCTATTATTTTCTATTTTCGAATTTTGGAAAACGGCAATAGTCTAATACTAATACACATAGTCTTTTAAGGAAATCAGAAATAGTCAGCAATATGTTTATATTTCACATTTGTTTTCTAATTCGATTTCATTTTCCAAATCGATTCAACTTCAATTAGAATTTCGGACAAAATGTTGTTTCGTTATTTCGGATTTGTTTAAATTCGTTGATCACAGTGATCACACCTCTCTATAGTATGCAGTAATTCATGCTTTTGTATTACACATCTTACCTCATTCCTGTTGATTAAATGCAATAGCTAATTGTATTTTATGCAGTACCTCATGTCCGTTGCTCAGTGTCCCATGCCTCTCTATGACATGCAGTGCTTCATACCTCTGTATTGCAAACTGTCTTCTGTGCTTCAGGCCATGGATTACTTAAAAATGTAGGATACCAGTAGACCTTACCTGTAGTGTAATGGGTCTAGCTAGGGGCTTTTTAAGAAGGGTTTGGTCACAATCTTGTTCCAGTCTATGATTGGACAGCAAAGAAACAGCAACACCTTATCCTCCGGTCACTCTGATTTCTCCTCCTCCAGTCTTCAAGTACTTTGTACAGAGGATTACAGAAGACGGATCCTTAGTCAAATCTGGCTACTTATAAAAATTGTGTGTCACACTGCCACCTTGAGGGCTCCTGGATTTCTCACCTTTTTGGGTTCCTCTGGGTTACCGGTAGCAACTGCATGCAGAATCTTAACACTTTATTTTCCGGCTCAGTCAATGAACAGTCTAGGGGTTGTTGTTTTTGTTGTTTTATTTTATGTGGGCATGGGAGAAGGGATGAGTGGGATGCCCCAGAAGTTGAATTATTCCCAAGGCTACAATGCTGAGGACTTCTATCTGAAGGTGCGGCAAGGCCACTAGATGAATCTGAGGTAAACTTCCTGAATAGACAGCTTACTTAGCACTTATCTTCAGGGTACTCGTCTAGCACCCCCCTTTCACTCAACCAGCTGACACCCATCCTCTGACTATTCTACTCCAGAGTGGCCCCCTTCCTGGTCAGGCCCTTAGACACGATCCCCTGTACTCACAATATTGATTTCCAGGTTCTCCAGTGTCTCAACTCCTCTTGGTCAGCTCTCCTGGACCTCTGGGTTCAGTTTCTGCCTTCTGGCTCACCAGGCCGACTGCCTGTGACCATATACCAACTGCTGCAGAAGAGGGGGCAGCCGCCACCCTCCTTCCGGGACTCTGCTCACCAGACAAAGACCCCAAGCACATGTGCTCCTGGCTTTTATACCGCACCCCACAATGCACCGAGACAGCAGTCTGTGCCAATCACTGGGGCTGTATCAAAGCCTGTGTACCCATTGGTCAGGTTTTCTCCACTGTCCAACATGCCTCCTTATTGGACCAGTGTGAAACACTCCCCTAGACCAGATGAATCACACACTGAGCTCATAGAGCAGACCTACTTCACAGATCTTGCTCCCTGTTAAGCACAGAGCAATATAGAATATACCTGCTGCTCCTCTGATAGGCAAACTATACTCACTCTCTAGCACCTACCTAGGATTTTTAAATAAATATATACTATATTGTAAAAAGTATTGGGACGCCTGCTTTTACACGCACGTGAACTTTAATGGCATCCCAGTCTTAGTCCTTAGGGTTCAATATTGAGTTGGCCCACCCTTTGCAGCTATTACAACTTCAATTCTTAAGGGAAGGCTGTCCACAAGTTTTAGTAGTGTGTCTATGGGAATGGTTGACCATTTTTCCAAAAGAGCATTTGTGAGGTCATTCACTGATGTTGGAGAGAAGACCTGGCTCACAGTCTCCGCTCTAATTCATCCCAAAAGTGTTATATCCTGTTGAGGTATGGACCTTGCTTTGTGCACTGGTGCGCAGTCATGTTGAAACAGGAAGGGGCCATCTCCAAACTGTTTCCACAAAGTTGAGAGCATGAAATTGTCAAAAATGTCTTGGTATGCCGATGTCTTAAGAGTTCCCTTCACTGGAACCAAGGGGCCAAGCCCAACCCCTGAAAAACAACCCCTTACCATAATCCCCCCTCCACCAAATGATTTGGACCAGTGCAAAAAGCAAGGTCCATAAAGACAAGGATGAGTGAGTTTGAAGTGGAAGAACTGCAGCGAGTCCTGACCCCAACCCGACAGAACACCTTTGAGATGAACTAGAGTGGAGACTGCAAGCCCGGCCTTCATGCCTAGCCATCGGTTCACTCATCCATGTCTTTATGAACCTTGCTTTGTGCACTGGTCCAAATCATTTGGTAGAGGGAGGATTATTGTGTAAGGTTGTCCTTAAGTGGTTGGGCTTGACCCCTTAGTTCCAGTGAAGGGAACTCCTAAGGCGTCAGCATACCAAGACATTTTAGACAATTTCAAGCTCCCAACTTTGTGGGAACAGTTTGGGGATGGCCCCTTCCTGTTCCAACATGACTGCGCACCAGTGCATAAAGCAAGGTCCATAAGGACATGACAGGATGAGCAAGTTAAGGGTGGAGGAACTTGACTGGCTTGCCCAGAGTCCTGACCTCAAGCCGATAGAACACCTTTGTGTAGTGATGTAATGGTAGTGGTAGTATTAATTAATTATTACTATAATGCGAGTTATTCTTGCAACGACCCAGTTCTTCCAGAGAGATGCATTTATTGAGACAAAGTCAACAGAGGTACATACAAGAAGGATGACAGGACATTTCTTTCATCTTCAGAGAACCCAGCTTCTCCTGTCATAACTTAGCCAAAACAACCCATTTGTAATATATACCTTGTTTTCCTCATTGAGGACCAGTATAAGCAATTTGATTGGCCAGCTTTATTAGGCCTTTGATCTGTTTTTGTCTTTCTGGGTGGATAATGCCCCCCTCTGGCTATAGACAACAACAGTCATAAGACCCTTCAGGAAATGTCCTAATTTGCATCAAGACATTTCCTAATTTGCATTATCTGACTACTAAATAGGTTGGCTCTCAAAGGCTGAGGTGATCTTTCATGAAACCTTTCAGGAAATTTCCCAATTTGCATTCTTTGACCACTAATTAGGTTGGCTCCCAAAGGCTGAGGTGGCCTTTTATTAAAATTAACTTAGCACAGGGTCATTTCCTGCCCCTTTGATATGTAGAGGTCAGTGTGGTTTGGTCAGTCTCTGTTCTGGTCAACAAGTCCCCTTTTGAAATGCCTAATTCGATGAATATCTATTTCCAACCTTACTTTTTGATGTGTTAAATGGACTTGTCACTGGCCTGTCCTATGTGCCTAGCACATATATATACATATGTATAAAACATATAAAACATATATATATATATATATATATATATATATATATATATATATATATACATTATATATAAAATCTACTACACTTTGGGATGAATTAGAGTGGAGACTGCAAGCCAGGCCTTCTTGTCCAAAATCAGTGCCTGACCTCAGAAATGTACCTCCAGAAGTATGGTCAAAAATTCCCATAAATATAATAAATACCCCTAAACCTTGTGGACAGCTTTCCCAGAAGAGGTGAAGCTGTTATAGCTGCAAAGGTTGGGCCAACTCAATATTGAACCCTACGGATTAAGACTGGGATGCCATTAATTAATGTTCATGTAAAGGCAGGTGTCCCAATACTTTTGACAATATAGTGTATAACTGCATGAATTGTTTTTGCCTAGAGTTCACCTGTAAGGTCTCCATACACAGCTAGATGGTTTGTAGACTTTGTGACCTATATGAGAAGCATCATATACAGTATGTATCACCCTCCTTGTTAGGTTCCTAACAGTTTGAGGCAAATTTAGTTTTTTGCTCCCCTGTAGCCAGTGCTGGGACATGATTATCCAGGGCCCAGGGCAAAGATGGCAAATTGCACCCCCCCCCCCCCTTCATTATGTGCAAGCTTATGAGGAGGAGGGGGAGAGAGAGCATAGCCCGCACCTCCTCCCGGCTCTCTCCTCCACTCCTTGCTGTTTCCAGCGCTGGCTGGCAGAAGTAACGATGCCACTCTCACTACCCTTGCTAGCCTTATAGTAGAAGGCACTTGTGGGCCCCCATCCCTACTCCACACACTGCGCTCAGGACGTCCCACCCCTCCCGCCCACCCCTTGTTCCGGCCCTGCCTTTAATCACTGGAGTGAGTGGACTTGCCACTGGACTTGATTGCTTTTGGCTGTTCTAGGTCCTGGTGGTTGCAGGCTCTGCTGCTTTCCCCTGATTTCTGGTAGGTTCCAGAACTTAGTGGGTGGAGGAGGCAGACACTCACTTGCATATTCCTACAGCCTTAGCCAATCACGGGCAGGAAGAGGGGCCAGTAAGGGGATGGGGTATGTATAAATAGGCTGGGGCCTGGAACAGCAAGGTCCTTGTCCTGTTGGAAGAAACCCAGGCTGAGGGCTGTAGTTCTCTGGGGAACAAAGCTGAAGTTTTGAAGAGGCCATCTGGTTTACAGCTCCAGTTAGAGCGAAGGGACCCACTTCCAAAGTTCATGAGAGCAGCTGGAGGAAGTCCACAGATTATCTGTTTTGGAGGCACGCAGTACAGGAGCTGCCAGGTACAGCAGGAAAGCATCCAAGTACTCAGGGCACAGTGAGTACCGGCCTGAAAAGATCCAAGGGACTGTCCTTGCTAACTTTTGTGAAGGCTGCTTCGAGTTTACTGACTCAGGTTTCACCTTCACAGTAGGGGCTTCTGAGCTTTAGTCCACTATTACTAGCTTCAAGAGGATGGCTGCACCCTGAAAAGACAGTACAGTTTGATGTGTCCTCCATTATCTTTTCTACTAAATTTGGAGTATCCCAAGGCTTACCCTGCACCCTACCCAAGTTAAATCAGCATTAAACATCAAAAATATATGTTCTGCCTGATTCTTGATTTGAGAGACTGTGAGCTGCTGTGTACCTGGCTGCCATGTGCCTCACAGTTAATAGAACCTGGGATAATACGACCAACAGTGTTAATTTTTATATCAAATATTGATTTAGTTTTAGTCATTGTCTTTTGACTAAAACACCATTTTAGTTTTAGTCCTATTTTAGTCATCTGAATCATTTTAGTTTTGGTTGTATTTTAGTCGACTAAAATCTCCAGTACATTATAGAGGATCTAAAATCTTCAGTACATTTTAGTCGCCTAAAATCGAATGGGTTTAGCTAAATTGTAATGGTGGTGGTTCCCCATCCGGGGAGGGTTCTGTGTTTGTTGCCTGGAAGCTCAAGGAAGTATTTATCAGATGGGTCTCTACTTTGGACTCATACTACAGTAAATGAATAATACTGGGGCTGTTGACGCCAACCAATTGTTCGCTAATCCTTGGTCTTTACAATTCCAAGGTTTCTACTAACAATAGGAGCTTCCTGCAACCCACGAGACCCTCCTCGTTACTTACAATTGACGTTGATGCACATGTCTGGTTGTATAAAACTATACAGAGTACTGCATAAAAATGCTCCAGATGAAGCTTTGAAAAAGGCGAAACATGTTGAGCAATATTGAATCTGTACACATGCTTGTCTGAATACAACATCAGCTGGTCTGGTTGGACGGCAGTCCGTGCCTTCTGGCACCCGTCGGCAAGATTCTTCTGATGCCAAGTATTTGCTTATACAAAAGCCTGTCATTTCTTATGGATTTCTGTACGGAATTCAAACAAACTGCTACATAAGTTGTATATAACGCCTGGGCCTTCTATTAGGTCATTTTTAAGTGAATTCCCCTGTTTTTATTTATATTCACAAATAAAAATTTTGAATTTTATTATTATGTTGTGCCAAAAAATCCTTGTCTCCCATAAGTAATGCATTACTTAAGCACAGTAAAAATCTAATACCATGTTATTATTTATGGAATTAAGGTTTGAACATGCACTACAGACACAGATTTAACTGTTGTGATATAGAACAACTTTATAAATTAAACAAAATTTAATAAGCAAACAAAAATATTGCTTTTTGACAAATAGATGTGCAACTTTAAAATATATATAAAAAAACCTGTAAATTCCATTGGCTGTAATGCCATTGCACATATTACCAACATTAAATATTAAGAAAGAAAAAAAAGAAAAGCCTTTTTCTTAATTTATTTTTCTTTCAGCAGCTTAGTAGATGCTCCCTACTTATTCTAATGTGGTAGTGCAATGTTTATTTTTACATCAAATTTCAATTTAGTTTTAGCCATAGTCTTTGGACTAAACTGCCATTTTAGTTTTAGTCGACTAGAATCGAATGGGTTAAATTGTAATGCATTATTTAAGCATTTCTGTAGAATTGCCAAATTTATTATATACTCCTGGAGTAAATATATAATAATGTTATTATTTATGGAATTAAGGTTTGAACATGCACTACAGACACAGATTTAGCTGCTGTGATATATAACATCTTTATAACTTAAACCTAAATTTAATATGATAGGTGGTCATAATGTTATGTATGATCAGTGTATACATCACTGCCAAATCTGACAACTTCAGGGTTCTACAACTATTAACTGATTTTACAAAGATTATTATTGCTGTTTCTGGTCAGGCTCTACATATATGTTAAGCTTTTTCATAATCTGCAGAATTATGATCTAATTAGAGTGATTCAATGTTTATATACTGTATTATATTGTTTGATACGATATGATATGATATGATATGATACGATACGATACAATATGATATGATATGATATGATATGATATGATATGATACGATACGATACGATATGATATGATATGATATATGATATGATATGTGTTTATTGTGTGATGCAGGACATTTTTCAAATCTTGTTGGCTAATTTGTTTTGTCATCCAAACCTTCCACGTTGCTTAGGTCTCATACTTTCCCAACATCTGAAAAGTTTTCAAGACAGCTACCTTCACCTCCTGGTTCCGAAGGCAGTATATGATGGGGTTCATGAGAGGGGTAACTACACAGTAGAAGACAGAAACCACTTTGTCCATTGTAAAGCGGATGTGGGAAGTGGGTCGAATGTACATGAAGATGATAGTCCCATAGAAGATGGGCACCACAGCTAAGTGGGATGCACATGTCATAAAAGCTTTCTTCTGCCCTTCAGTTGATTGGATCTTTAGGACAGCAATGACAATGGAGGTGTAGGATATCATGATCAGAAAAAAACATCCCAAGATAACACTCCATGACATGACCATGAAGACAAACTCACCTTCTGAAGTGTCCTCACAGGAGAGCTTTAGCAGAGGTGCATAATCACAAAAGAAGTGGTCTATTAAATTGGGAAAGCAAAACCTCAAGGTAGAGATCCAGACAGCAGGTGGGAAAGCAGCCAGGAGACCACCTACCCAAGCGCCAAGAGCCAGTTTCAAGCAGGTCTTACCAGTCATCAGAGTTGGATAATGCAACGGTCTGCAAATGGCCACATAGCGGTCATAAGCCATCACAGCGAGAAGACAGTTTTCTGCAGCCCCAAAGCCACACAGGAAATAAAACTGGGCCAAGCATGATGATGAGGAGATCTCTTTGTGCTGGGTCAACAATGCATTGAGCATTTTAGGTACAGTCACTGAGGTGTACAAGACCTCCAGCATGGAGAAGTTGGCCAGAAGTATGTACATAGGTTTGTGGAGATGGCGGTCCACTGCCACTAGCATGACAATCAGGAAATGGGCTGTGATTGTGAAGATATACATGCTGAAGAAGAGGGAAAAGAGAAAAAGTTCTACCTCTCTCAGGGTTTCAAACCCAACAATGATGAAAGAGGCAGCAAGTTTGTAAGTCCCATTATCAGTTACTGGCATTATCCATGGAAAGCAGACCTTGAACAGTAAAAATCTGATATTTTAATCATAGATTTTATGTAACATTTCAGTCCACCCAGTTTCAGTGTTTGGAGGATGATGGAGAGTTAAACCCCCTGACAATCTCTTTTATTCTCTACCGTAAATTCCCGGGTCTGCAAACCTGTTATGCCAAATATGGTGGCTCCCTGGAACACTCAAAGGGGGGAATGGAGACATTCAAAACTCCCCAGTGGATAGGAACAGGGTCTGGAATTATGGAGGAAGGGTCTCATTGTTGAAGCTGGGTCATGTTTGTTTTAAATGATCATTACTTGTCTTTAAAATTTGAATGATTTGTAAATAAACTGATATGAGAGGGATTATTTCTAATGAAGATAGGAAAAATGTGTGCTCGACAACTATCCAAGGAAAAGCCACCTCTTTGCCTCTCCCACATAAAGGCATATGCTTTCTGTCATCTGCATTAACACAATAGATTTAGTTTTTTCTGAGTCCTTTTCTGTAACATAATTTTATACCTGTTGATTCTGAAAATATATCAGTTATAATTTCACATTAGGTGACACTGGTAATCATTCGGCAGTGAAATCACACAGCAGCCTTGTCATCCAGTGGACAGGGTCATTTTAGATGGACGCAATTTTTTTAATGGACTTCACGTAAACCACAATGAAGAAGCCACGTATGAAGAACTTGAAAAAATTAATTTAGGAAATTATGTTGTATATTATAGGCATTGTACAATGACTCTAAGACTTAATATTTCTATATAGGATACCAGTCTTGAATACAGGAGACAGCTGACTGCCCTATATCAAGATCCTGCTTGCCCTAAGTTGCAATACCAGGCTGTGTTATCTCCTTTGCTACTCATTATATACTGTCCAGGGATTTTGTGAACTTAGCATTCATTATTATAAATTAGGTCTTTAGTGACCTTGATTTACCTGCATTATTGCATAGTTTTCAAATCCACAATTCAACTAGTAGATGTAAACCTTAACTGAATGGCATTTAATGCTAAGGAACTTTATATTATAGATGAGAGAGAGTTGTGCCCAAGACCGACCTCCCAGTAGGGTCAATGGGAATAGGGGAAGGGGATTGGACTAGAATGGGGACTTTCTAGGTACTGTATTGATAAAGTAATCAAGAAGTAAAATATAAAACATTTTTATTTAGAGACAAAATTTAAAAACAATACAGGCAAATAATACACATAAATGAAGAATAATAGTAGCGCAAAAAGTCACTTATGATGTAACTCACAAATTGCATAAAATACAACCATAAAATAAGGGGTGTTTTAAAACACTTCAATATAGGATAAAAAGTCCTTTAAAGTCCATAGACCGTCCAGGATAAAGTGATGTTGTTAATGGATCACCTTTTTCAACCACCACCAAGTGTCACACAGTAGAAGTGGCAACTCACCAGATATAGTGGCTCAGGTGTTCTCACACAAGAGCACAAAAAGCAGGAAACAAAGGTATTAATGATGGGTGTCAGAAACAGCCTTGATCAATCCTTGCTGTATACACTAGATCCGATGTCCCTTCCACAAACTCCACTCAGTATAATGGCCTTCAAATGTCGGAGTGCGGTCAATACTTCTTTTGTGCCAGGATGAGACAGGTGTCACTGGGACAAAAACTGTCTTTTCAGATCATCTGTCACCCTCACTGTATTTTGCAACGGACTTCGAGTCTTTTTGGATGACATCGTCTTATAATCCAGGACATAAAAAGATGGGTCACCTCCGTCCTGCAGAGTCCTCTGATGTGTATACGGTCGCTAGGCTGCAAAACTCAACTCGTCATCACGCTGCGCCACAACCCACACACATCCTCAATATAGGATAAAAAGTCCTTTAAAGTCCATAGACCGTCCAGGATAAAGTAATGTTGTTAATGGATCACCTTTTTCAACCACCACCAAGTGTCACACAGTAGAAGTGGCAACTCACCAGATATAGTGGCTCAGGTGTTCTCACACAAGAGCACAAAAAGCAGGAAACAAAGGTATTAATGATGGGTGTCAGAAACAGCCTTGATCAATCCTTGCTGTATACACTAGATCCGAATTTATGCAATTTGTGAGTTACATCATAAGTGACTTTTTGCGCTACTATTATTCTTCATTCATGTTTTTCCAAGTTATACGATATTTGGTGAAGTAGCAGCAGTTTGTTTGTTTTTAGCAGTTAACCAGCTGACTCCTCCAGCAAGCGCAGAGATATCCTGCTTGACATACGTGTGTCCAGATATATATTTATTGGTATAAATAATACACATAGGTACTGTATCAGAGTTTTTTGAACAATTGTATGAGCACAGATGCAGTTTTGTTAATCCAATAGTGGATTTTCAAACTTCCAGATGTGTGTACCTTGACATGTTTCGTGGCAAACCACTTCTTCAGGAGGATATTTTACACACCTGTTTCTATACAGGATAGAGGGGGAAATACCCCTCATTACAAAATTTAACTATATACTAAAAATATCCATTTAATTGGTCTAAATTCAGTGTCTCCCATGTCTGCCGGTGAGAGGATTTGATGGTTGTGCACACAGGTCTGTGATCCATTGGAGCCTTGAACACTAGGTAAGATAGCCCTTCCATACCCTCCTATTTACTATGCTTGTATACCTCACTATTTTGTATATTGTATTAGCCCCCGTTCACACTAAGGCGACCTGTGAGGCTACCTGGTCGCCTCACAGGTCGCCGTAGGGCGCCTTCCATAGGGAAGCTGCGGACCCGTTCTAATAGGAGCGACACAAGTCGCTCCGACTTAGAAAAAGGGTCTGGAGCTTCTTTGAGGCGACCAGGAGGCGACCGCCATAGACTTCAATGTTATGAAGTCCGTGCCGGCCGCTCCGAGGTCGCGGCGCGCTGCTCGCACCGCGATCTCGGAGGTCGCCCCTGGAAGTAGCGTCGCGGTAGTGTGAATGGGGTGTAACATCATTACTAATTTGATTGTTTATTATTGTCAGAAAGAGCATAGTGTGTAAAATATCCTCCTGAAGAAGTGGTTTGCCACGAAAGATGTCGAGGTACACACATCTGGAAGTTTGAAAATCCACTATTGGATTAAGAAAAAACTGCATCTGTGCTCATACAATTGTTCAAAAAAAAACTCTGATACAGTACCTATGTGTATTATTTGCCTGTATTGTTTTTACATTTTGTCTCTAAATAAAAAAAAATTATATTTTACTTCTTGATTACTTTATCAATACAGTACCTAGAAAGTCCCCATTCTAGTCCAATCCCCTTCCCCTATTCCCATTGACCCTACTGGGAGGTCGGTCTTGGGCACAACTCCCTCTCATCTTTGATCCTAAAGGGATGCTGGTACTATAGACTCTTGACTTTACCACAAGCTTTCCATATACAACTTTATATTATAGTCAATTGTAATATTTTTTTATAATATATGTGCAGCGTGGTGTGGCAGCAATAAACACACAAAGTCCAGTTGCAGATAACAAAACTTGTATTAAAGGAAAGGTTCAGTTGTACAGACAACCCAGTGGGAGAGCGCCACACTGGGAAACACTCACAGTTCTGTAAATACTCACAGTAATGCCTCACTAAAGTTCTCAGTATGATAAATAGTGTCAAAAACACATCATAGAAAATACTGAAACAAATTATAAATAATTACATGTGTCAAGTGTTATAATAAACCAAACCATATAACATAGATATTCTCAATATACATAAATTATAACAAAGATGAGTGCAATCCACAAAAAATGGATCGTAATTGATTGTGGTAGTCACAAAACCCCAGGGGAGATTATTCCTGGTGGGGAGAGCACTCTATGGTGATACACAATTTTTTCAAACACAAGAAAGGAGTTGGATGCTCGAGAAGTGCAGCATTACTGTTAATGTTTAGTTAATTTAGCACATATATGGGATTGTGATCATTGCCAGCAGTTTAGCTCTCCTATTTATTGGAGTAAGTAGCTCACAGGATTTATATATATTTTATACTCACAGTTCTGTGCAACTTGGCAATGCACCGACAACATCTGTCTTAGAGGGTGGAATGTGGCCTGGCTGGTCTGGTCCCAATGGGGAGAATTCAGATGCAGAATGGCATGTCCTTAGCCTGTCCCTACTCATCTGGAACCTCAACCTTCAGGAGGTAGGAACCATTCAACGGGTGCCTCTTGCATTGGTGGAAGATCCACAGGGTTGAATTCCTCACTGGCTTCGGTAGGCTTATTGGTGCAGTCACCACTCAGGACGCAGTATCTCAGCATGTCACAGTGAAGTTGCCTCTTCACTGGGTTGGGCCCCTCCGTGACCAAGTCGTATACAGGAGTAAGTGGGAAAGGTTTTCCCACCTTCTGATATGGGGTACGCTCTCACTTGGGCTCCAGTTTACTGCCCCTGGTGCTTTTGGTATTTTTTATATTTTTTACAAACACGTAGTCTAAATGCTTGATGTGATCTTCAAGTTTCTTGAAG
Source organism: Pelophylax lessonae (assembly GCF_965119305.1). Classification (NCBI taxonomy): domain Eukaryota; kingdom Metazoa; phylum Chordata; class Amphibia; order Anura; family Ranidae; genus Pelophylax; species Pelophylax lessonae. Next base: position 36,807,912 of record NC_138774.1, read on the forward strand.
AAGATAATGTTATTGTCCAGATACACTAATATGGTTTCAAAGTTGAAGTTTCCTAGGCATTTTTCCATTAAGCGTTGGAAGGTGCTGGGGGCGTTGCAATTAAATTCAAATAAGTCTAAAGGGTGTAATAAAGTCAGTCTTTTTTTGTCCTGGTCCTTAACAGGGACTTGCCAGTAGCCGCTAGCCAGGTCCAGAATGGAAAATAACTTGGCTTGCCTGAGTACTATTAACAACTCCTCGATCCGAGGTAGTGGATAGACGTCCTGGTGGGTACAGGCATTAAGCTTGCGGTAGTCCACACAAAACCGCAAACATCCATCTTTCTTTCGCACTGGGACTACAGGAGCAGCCCAATGACTGCGGCTCTCCCAGATCACTCTGTGACATGTTGCGGAGCAGATCCTTGGCCTCCTGGCACAGGGCTGGGGAATATGTCTGTACCGATCCCTGATGGGTGGTGTATCCAATGTGTGGGTTGGGTGGTCAATGGCCTCGGTGAACCCGTAGTCTTCTGGGCTGGTGGCAAATACTAACAAGTGCTTCTACAGTAGCTAATAGCAGTCTTTGCTGCGGCAGAGGGAAATCTTGGAAGGGTATGTCCAGCTGTTTCAGCAGTAACTTGTATTGATGATGTAGCCACCTGTAGGGCAGTGCACACTACTTCTACCCCTGGTTGAGCTTCTGAGATGCAGTGGCGAGGCAACACAATGAGATCTGCTATAGTAGCCTGACGGGTCACCACTAACCCCACCTATTCCACTACCTGATTTTAATCCTCACCCAGGTGATACCGTCAGCCAGGATAGGTAAAATATTGGCTGCTCTGAGAGAGAGCCAGCAGGGGTCTAGTTGTTCCTGTTCTCTGAACCTCTGAGCATAAAAGTCATACTTCATGACAGTGAACTATGAACTGGTTTCAATCAGGCATGGGACCTCCTGGTCATTGACAACGGCCGATACCACTGGACTTGGTGTGACTATGGACTCGGGCTTGCTGGGACTTTGAGTAGCCAATCCCAGGGGTTGTCCCTCTGCCCCGGAATCCACCAGTTTACTAGTTTAACGATGTCCTGGATGAGTTTTTAAATTCAGGCCACCTACAGTCCTTAGATATACAGTATCTCACAAAAATGAGTACACCCTTCACATTTTTGTAAATATTTTATTATACCTTTTCATGTGACAACATTGAAGAAATTACACTTTGCTACAATGTAAAGTAGTGAGTGTACAGCTTGTGTATCAGTGCAAATTTGCTGTCCCCTCAAAATTACTCAACACACAGCCATTAATGTCTATACCGCTGGCAACAAAAGTGAGTACACCCCTAAGTGAAAATGTCCAAATTGGGCCCAAAGTGTCAATATTTTGTGTGGCCACCATTATTTTCTAGCACTGCCTTGGGCATGGAGTTCACCAGAGGTCGAACAGGTTGACACTGGAATCCTCTTCCACTCCTCCATGATGACATCACGGAGCTGGTGGATGTTAGAGGCCTTGTGCTCCTCCACCTTCAATTTGAGGATGCCCCACACATGCTCAATAGGGTTTAGATCTGGAGACATGCTTGGCCAGTCCATCACCTTTACCCTCAGCTTCTTTAGCAAGGCAGTGGCCATCTTGGAGGTGTGTTTGGGGTCATTATCATGTTAGAATACTGCCCTGCGGCCCAGTCTCCGAAGAGACTGCTTCAGTATGTCACAGTACACGTTGGCCTTCATGGTTCCCTCAATTAACTGTAGCTCCCCAGTGCCAGCAACACTCATGCAGCCCCAGATAAGGACACTCCCACCACAATGCTTGAGTGAAGGCAAGACACACTTGTCTTTGTACTCACCTGGTTGCCGCCACACACGCGTGACACCAGCTGAACCAAATACGTTTATCTTGGTCTCATCAGACCACAGGACATGGTTCCAGTAATCCATGTCCTTAGTCTGCTTTTCTTCAGCAAACAGTTTGTGGGCTTTCTTGTGCATCATCTTTAGAAGAGGCTTCTTTCTGGAACAACAGCCATACAGACCAATTTGATGCAGTGTGCGGCGTATGTTGTGAGCACTGACAGGCTGACCCCCACCCCTTCAACCTCTACAGCAATGCTAGCATTACTCATATGTCTATTTCCCAAAGAAAAACCCTGGATATGACGCTGAGCACGTGCACCCAACATCCTTGGTTGACCATGGCGAGGCCTGTTCTGAGTGGAACCTGTCCTGTTTAACCGCTGCATGGTCTTGACCACCGTGCTGCAGCTCAGTTTCAGGGTCTTGTCAATCTTTTTATAGCCTAGGCCATCTTTATGTAGAGCAACAATTATTTTTTCAGATCCTCAGAGAGTTCTTTGACGTGAGGTGCCATGTTGAACTTCCAGTGACCAGTATGAGAGAGTGAGAGCGATAACACCAAATTTAACACACCTGCTCGCCATTCACACCTTCGGCCTTGTAAATCTAACAAGTCACATGACACCAGGAAGGGAAAATGGCAAATTGGGCCCTTTAGATCTAACAGGTTCATGCTTTGACCTGTAGTCCTTAGCTAGTTGAATGGCCGGGGAGACACATCCTCAGCTCTGAGGGGTTTAAGCTGGGACAGTGGGACCTGTAGTCCTTCTCTAGTTGGGAGAGCAGGGGGTGTGTGACACATCCTGAGCTTTGAGGGGCCCATGCTGGGACCTGTAATCCTTTATTTTTTGGGGGTCACATCCCCAAAAGCATAGGACTACAAGTCCCAGCATGAACCCTGGCTGAGATCTAATCATGTGACCTCCTCCTCTGCTGCCAGCTTATGCTCCCATGACACCTCAGGGACCCAATAACTTTAACTCCTGTGACTCTTATTTCTATGTGACACCTGTCTGTTAGGAAATATCACTGCAGAAGCCATGAGGCATTCTGTAATTGCCTCTAAAGTACAAATACAGATATGTGCAATGCAAGAAGTGAGGGAGAAATATAGGCAAAGGTGTGGAAACAGATACTCAATACTAGGGGGTAGCTAGTCATCAAATACAGGTATAGGATCGGTCTATAATGCCAAGGGGTAGCTAGGTTCAACCTTTAAAGTATAAACCAGGTATATAGTGCCAGGAACAGCTAGACATCAATATACAGGTATGGGACAGGTATATAGTGCCAGGAGCAGCTACACATCAATATACAGGCCTGGGACAGGTATATAGTGCCAGGAGTAGCTAAGTACAGGGATAAGTTGCTCCATATGACACATATATTGTCACTGCTCTGCTCCCAAACTCACCCCAGGCAGCAGGTCGACTCTGGAGAGGTGCTCTAGGCGTGGAGGAGGACGAGGAAGATCTGCATGCTGGGTCCTCTCCTCAGCCTCGCTTTCCTCCTCAGGACTGTGACGTCACTGGTTGCTAGACACCAGGCAGCTGGCAATCCTAACAACCAGTAGAGCGCAGACTATAGCGGCCGGAGGAACAAACGGGTCTCAAGCCAGCCGGGTCACTATGTAAGTTAAACTGAGCTGCTACTGCAGCGGCCTTTTCTGGGGGGATCAGATTGGCCCGGGGGAAATTGCCATCTTGCCCCCCGGTCCAGTCCACCCTGCTTCCATGCAACCATGTTCACCAAAATGTCATGGAAGGAGATGGCAGGTTGCATCCTAATTGTCTCTTGCAGAGCTCACCTGACTGGGCCAGCTTTCTGGACCATTATGAACTGGTCCCTCAGCATGTGATCTGATTTGGTAATGTCAGAACAGTCATGCACATTCCTTCTTTTCCAGGTGCTTCCAGAGGTTCTGGATTGCTACTACATAATGAGTGTGACTCTCATCCTCCTGTTGCTTCTGGACAAAGAATCTCCACCTCAGCTCCGGGACCGGTACGTTTTCCCCTGAACCACGCTGCTTCCTAGCAAATAGGCATCTAAGCTCCTAAGTGGTGTAGATGGAGGGAAACAGGACGAAGCTAAAATTTGTAAATTTGTAAATTTTTCTATATATGTTTCTAGCTGTGTCCTTCTATTCCTCTTGCGTCCACTAAAAAACCTGCTGCTTGGGATCTATCTGGGGTTTCCTATTTCTCTACAAAAGTATTGATTCAGAACATATGGCTATATGGTCCTTTTGCTCAAGAAATTCCAGGAATGATAGAGTAAGCTTTGTTAGGTGTTTTTCACGGGTATAAATATTACTAACCGTATTACTATTTTTAATTTACTGGATTGTATATTTCTTACGCAGTCTGAATGTCTGTTAGCGGCATTTTCCCTGAAGAAGCCTACTTTGGCGAAACATGTTGGAAACAATATCGTCTTTACTGCTGGTAAATAATTACAGAAGAGACCATTTGATATACAACATTGTTTTTATTTATACTATTTTATAACATATGTCGTTTTTTTTAATTTTGTAACAAGTTGTGCAATTGACTATCTCATATGCACCTTTAAAAATCCCTTTTTTATATATATAAATGAAAAATTCTGCTATTTGGGATGTGGTGCTTAGCTAATTTTTTATTCACTACTCATGTTCATAGTTTTTCTCGGTACTAAGTATTACTTTCAATGATTTCCTGTGATATTGTATGTTTGTACACTCAGCCTGGTATGTCAGGGGGGCTGAGGTTCTTGAGAAGGTCGAGGCAAAGAACAGAGGACCCATCCTATCTATCGGTTTCCCTGCAGCAAGATTGATTGTCTTTTTTTTTCACTTGAGCATTGAATGTTTGTATCTACAGTAATTCGATCAAAATTATTTTTTTTTCTAGGTAAACATGCTAGGTGTTTTTGGGGGTAAATACATTTTATTTTGATAGGGCCTTTTTTCGGAGATTGGTCCACATTGTATACTTATTGCTGACACAGCCAAATCAGCCCTTTGCTGTGGTGAAGTGTTGTGGTGTGGTAAAGTGCACCAAAGCACATACTGTATTTAATCCCCAGTTTGCCATAGCTGCTATTAAATTTATGCAATCTGCATTATTGAAAATGTCAGGCAGGCCTACAGGAAGAGGCAGACAGGGGCGTATCTACCACAAGGCAAACAAGGCGTTTTCTTTGGGTAACATTTCTCAGGGGGTGGCGCCGCTACAGAGGGGTGGGGGGGCAATTGCCCCCAAGGTTAATCCCTGCCCCCTGTATGTCCTTCTGCCAAGGGCAGAATGTATCGGCAGACTCGGCTGGGCTTGGGTGGTCTTGGCTGGGTTTTTGGGTAGGGGAGCGGGGTCGCAGTGATGTAATGTCAAGGACCTGCTCTTTGAACTCCACTGTGATGTGTGACTTCCATCAAATTATCTACTATCCAGAGAGGTGAGTAAATGGAAAGCAATACAGGAGACTTGTCTATTCCCTATGATGACCATGAATGATCATTACTGCAATCTCTAACCATCTTCTGTATCCTGTCCGCAGTCTCTAACCATCTCCTGTATCCTGTCCACAGTCTCTGACCATCTCATGTATCCTTTCCACAGTCTCTGAACAACTCCTGTATCATGTCTGCAGTCTCTGACCATCTCCTGTATCATGTCCGCAGTCTCTGACCCTCTCCTGTATCATGTCCGCAGTCTCTGACCAACTCCTGTACCATGTCCACAGTCTCTGAGAAACTTCTGTATCATGTTTGCAGTCTCTGACAAACTCCTGTATCATGTCCGCAGTCACTGACCAACTCCTGAGGTGGAGCTCTAATAGGAAGAAGTGGAGCCTAAAGAGGAAGGGGTGGAGTTTAAAGATAAATCTTAAACAGGAAAGGGTAGGACAAATTTAGATGTGGGGGGTGCCCAATTTTAGTCTTGTCTAGGGCACCACAAAACTAAAATACACCTCTGGGGGTAGAGGTTCTGCACTTGGAGTCAGTTGTAGGCGAGCAAGTTCTACAGGTAAAAGCAGTGGTCAGGTTGCACAATCTATGGGCAGGGCACATCTGCCTTTAGAGTGGCTATGCTATACAGCCACAGCACACCAAGGAGGTAATTGAGTAGCTTACAAAGTATTGTCTGCAAATGCTACTACTTCGCCCTCTACTTATGCCCTCTTATATGTATTCGTATCACCTCTGCGATTATTGCTACTATTGCTACTATTGCTGCTAGTATTGTTTTTACCTCCTTATTATTGCTATTATTACCGCCACTATTGTTGTTATTGTTTTTTTCCCCTTCTCTTGGTCCATTTGTACCAATGTATTACCCCCTGTTTTCCTTGTATGGTGTGGTCATCAACATTACTGCAGCCTCTGGCCTTCTCATGTAGCAGATTGCCGCTTTAAGTCTATGTTTACCTTCACCATTGCCGCCTTAAATGTACTCACATGCCCCCCAGTGGACTATAAAAACTATCTTCTTCCCCTCGGCCTGGACACTTGAAAAAGGAGTGCGCATGCCCAGCCCGGGTGTTCGCGCATGCTCAGAAACGCGTTGTGAGCCCAGTTGCCATTCTTGCCATTCTTCCTGCTCCTAACGTCAGACGCTGCCAGCCGCCGCACAGTGTCCCCATCCGTCCACCCGGAGGACAATAGAGCTCCTCTATACATGCGTCTACACATACTGGACAAGGCAAGCATAAAATGGGTGGCAACAATACACATAACACAAAATCTAGGAAGCACAATAATGTAGAAGGGACATTGCCAGATACACAAATGGTGCCTAATGTTTTTGTTTTAAGAATACCACAGGTGATGGTGCTCATTTATTTGTTGGTGGAACCTCTTCCTCTCTTTCCCTCTTTATAGCAACAGAAGATCAAAGGAGCAATGACGGTAGAACGAGCAACGTTAACGGTAAAAAAGATATCACTAAAATACAATCCCCAAGAACACAAGGACAACTCCCTTTAGGGGTCACCAAAAACAGGGCAACCTAGAACCCTTTGTGATGAAACTGAACTAGATAAAGGTGAGATGCAAATCATCAATCTCTCTTCATACTCACTGTCTGTCAATGAAACCAGGGTACTTCAATTGGGCTTTCGTTTTTGCCCTTTCGAAAATGTTGATATATTTGAAGTTATTAAAGATATCAATCTCTTTGCTAGAAAACTCCTACTACATGTAATGCATGATAAGGTCTATTGGGTGCCCTCGGCCGCAAAGGCAGACAGTGATTTGTGGAAGGATTTTAGGATCAAATGTTACCGGACCCTGAGAGATTTGATGGTATTATATGAGGAGGGAAAAATAGATGATGACTATGATGGTGATAGCGATTTTTTGGAGGAAGAAAATTACTTACAAGAGTAAATCTAAATTCTTCCCCTAACTATAAGCAAATGTAAATATTTGGGCTTTCGTACAAAAGGTCACTCATGATATTGACCAAATTTCAGTCTCTTCATTAGAACCTTGTAACTTGCAACCCCACCTATCCCCACCTATCCAGCGCTCTTAAGAAATTGGAAAGCAATCCAGATTTAATCATAAAACCCTCCGATAAGGGAGGCAATGTGGTGCTAATGGATAGGAAGCGCTACATTTCCATGTGTCAAAAAAAATACTAGCTAACCATGTTTGGTATAAATTGAGCTCAGAAATTATGCTCCCTAACTATCACCATAGGTTCAGGAAAATTATCGGTGAGGCCTATTCTTCAGGTTCCATACCACACACAAGGGGTCTGCAGGTTATTGGTGACTTTCTGAAAGAGAAACAAAGATTGATGTGGCCCTACAATTAGTTTATCATCAAATTCTTGGAATACATTCAATTTCATAATATTTTTGTTTTTCGGGAGGTGCAGGGAGTGGCGATGGGAACACAATGTGCCCCGTCGTACGCTAACCTGTACCTGGGGGGATGTGAGCGTGATTTGTTTTACTGTGAGGATGCGTCGATGGGCTTGTGCCACGTCATTTCGTGGCACAGATACATTGGTGATGTCTTCATGATCTGGGACGGCACGAGGACAGAACTGAATGCCTTTATGGACTCCATTGGTAACAATACTTATAATTTTAAGTTTACCATGGAATGTAGTCAAGAGAAGGTTACATTTCTAGATGTACAGACAGGAGTGGATCAACAGGGATGCCTTTTCTCTGATTTATTTAATAAACAATCTTCAGCTAACACTATTTAACATGCCACAAGTGCCCACCCCAGATCCCTAGTGCAGAGCATCCCATACGGACAATATCTTAGACTGAGGAGAAACTGCACGAGAGAGGAGGATTTTCCTGACACGGCTGAGGGAATTACAACAAAGATTGTTGAGATGGGGATACACGAAAACTTGTCTCAAAAAAACATTTAACAGAGCCAGACAGAAAGATAGACAAACTCTGATACATTTCAAGAGACAAAACATTAATTCTCAACATACGAGATTAATTACGAAATATTTGAAACAACACTCACAAACATGCAACATCTTGGCACAACATTGGCATCTCCTTGTTGAGGATGCCATTGTGGCCAAATATGTGCGTGAAAAACCGACAGTCACATATAGAAAGGCCAGATCCCTCAGAGCGTCTCACGAGAAGCCTTCTTACTAAGAACTCTAATGCACCAAACACAGGACCTAATAGAAAAAGCACTTTCCAATGTGGCAAATGTGAATTTTGCAAATGGATGAAATCAGATAGACACACCCAATGGCACTATGTGGACTCCTTCATCCTATATAAAGTGTCAAACAGTAGGGGCAGTCTACATCATGACATATGTATGCAATGCGTTTTACATTGGTAAGACCCGCAGACCCTTTTGGAAAAGGATTAGGGACCACGTATATCTGCTTCAAAATGGCCAGCTTGAAACAGCAATCAGCAGACATGTAGGACTCTACCATAATTTTGACCTATCAGTTATGGAATTTTTTGCATTGGAACATGTCCCCATATCAGAAAGAGGAGGGAATATTGACCCTACAAGCTACCAGAGCTCTGGGGCTGAATGAATGTGTCAGTTACAAACCCTTTTAGTAATAAGGGGAAGACTCAAAATATGCAACTGATTGTAAATGGAAGGATACTGCCCCCATGGCTCTTTCCTCGGAATCCATGGGCACCGGGACTTGTTGCCCTGGTGCTCTTGAACTCCGGAGGGACAATGGAACTAGTGTTCCATCTGTCCTCACTGGATTGGGGATGCCTGCTATTTGGGCCTATATTTTTGTCCGACGTGAGGTTCAGCCTCATGTCATACAGCTGTTTATATATTGTTTATATGTAGTTAATGTTTATGTTGCCATTTTTATTTGTATTATGTGTGTCTTTTTTGCTGTGAAGGATGCTTACATTAATTCAATCAATGTATTGTGGATAAATGGAGGAATCGGCTCCTCCTATATATTTCATTATATCTACTGGTTTGGTTTCTGTCCCGGGTGAGATATCAGGCACTCTGGTGCTGGGTGGGTACTGGGGAGGATTCTTTTGAGTGTGGGGGGGGATGGTCTACCGCTGTTACCATGCTATCGGGGCTAACACCTGATATTTTCCTTTATCTTTTTTCCTCTCCTTTCTCCCATCACTCCCCTTTCCCCCTTCCTCTTCTCCCCCCCTTTTTTTTCAGCCATAATGTATGAGGGCTGCACTGCTCCTATCGCTCCCCTCCATCTTTCACGATTCACACTATGTTGGGCCTAGCCCCCTTTTCACCATTCATTATATATTATTTATTTTTTCTTCTGTTTTCTGTTTTCTTTTCTGTTCACATTACACAATCCACACCATTAGCTTCCCTTTTTTCTTTTTTTTCATACACCCCCTTCACATATCACACAGTATATATATATATATATATATATATATATATATATATATATATATATATATACACATTGCATAGTTTTCATTCTCACACACTCAGTGCCGTCACACACATATTTCTACACCTGGTTTAATTCTTGTTTTGTCCCTTTATGGTTTTTTCATTTTTCACTTCCATCATCACTTTTGTGTCATTTCCCTTGGAATTGGTATAGTGCGGCCCTTGGCGGGACGGGACCTTTGCCTATACCTCTAATCCCCTGTTCCTAGCTAGGACTGTGAATTGCGCATACGATGTTCATATTCACAACTTCCGAGATCGGCTGATCCTACCTTTCGTTCTAGTCCCGCCATCTACCAACATGCGCAACTTTTCCCGTTGCCGCGTATGCCCTGAGACATACCTGCCCACACCCCAAGGCCGGATGGACGTGGAACGGTGGGCGTGGGGGCGGAGTTCATGATGGGCGGCCATCTCTTTCCCATATATATGGGAGAGAGACGGAGAGAGAGTCTCAGGGGACATCTTCACTGTCGCCCTGCCGGAGGGGTTATCCCACCAAGATTGGATCAGCATCCATATGAGCTGTGGCTCTTCTAAAGGAAGGTTAGTTATTATTTTGGACACTTGGGCACCTTCTGTTTTATTTAGCCTAACAACTTACACCTATCCCTTGATATTTACACTTTTAGAGGATACATTCACACAGTGGTCAGTTGGAGCTAGGAAGAACCTTATTACCACTACTACCTCACAACTTCTATCTAAGAGAATACTGGGTACCCTTTGTCCATCATTTTAAGTACGTTTTTTATCCACTTTTTGGCTCTTTAGTCTGGGAGTTTATATCAGTATACATTTAACTGAGATTGTCAATAAGAAAAATACTTCTTGTAATTTTAAGGCCAATTTGCATAAAATTTGGGCATAGTTAATCTCCTCATACCTGTCCGGAGGTGGACACGTGCTGGGAGAAACATTTTATATTTTAATGAATTACATGGCCCCTCAATCAATCTCCTTTTATATGGCTGTTGTTGTATCACTTGTTTCCTCCTGCTATGTTTCAGCATGGGTTACTTCTCTTTCTTTTTTTCACCTCCTATTCCCCTTCCTTCCTTCTTTCTTTCTTTCTTTCTTTCTTTCTTTCTTTCTTTCTTTCTTTCTTTCTTTCTTTCTTTCTTTCTTTCTTTCCCCAGCTTCCCTTATTTCCCTTTTTATTTTATTTCTTCCCTTCTTCTCCATTTCCTTTCTTTCCCTCCCCTCCTTTCCCCCTCCCTTATTCCTTCCCCCTCCCCTCCCTTTTTTTTTTCCTATTCCCCTCCCCTTCCCCCATCCCTGCTCCATGGGTGTATTGTGTCTCTCCTTTGAACTTTGGGTTAGAACATACACCGGTGCCTAAAGTAATTTAAAATTGAAAACAAATTATGTACAATCTCCCTCCTATCTCAGTTGATGCCCAATCGGGAGGAAACGCGTCATCGAGGAGGCGCCGCGTCATCACGGCGGTTTGCACTGCAGGCAGCCGCCGTCATCTGTGTTCCGCATAGGGTGATTTCAATGCGAGCATTTTCTCATCTAAATGTAAGTGTGATTCTTTACATTTAATAAAATGTTAAAAGATAATGCACCATTGGCGGTTCCTTTCTTTCCCCACTTATATTGAGGTTAAGAACAGCGAATACCCACCAGAGACCGACCCATCACCTACCGTGTTGGAAGGGAGAAGTGTCTGTTGATTTACAGCTCTACCCATTCATTGATTTGGTAAGAGGCTTAACATCCCCACTCCTCTTGGATGGTGTTAGGGGTCACATCTTCCCAACCTTTTTGGTGCTTGATCTCTGGAGCGGAATCACTTATATATATGCCCTAAATTCTCATCTTTTTGGTAAGAAGCTACGCTGGTGGTGGGACATTGAATTTAATCACGTGATCTTCACCTCTTCTGTTTAAAGGCTTCATCACAACAAATTTAACTGGACTATTTTTATATATCACTTGGGACTTTATACATCACCATGCACACCTGAGACACACATTGATGTTTTCACTGTGATTGCTGTGGTTTAATGTTTGTGTTTTATGCAACCCTTCTAATGTCATTAGCACATTTTGTTGTACACCTTTATTTTTTATGTTACAGAGAGGTCCATGAGGAAATCCCATCCTGTATGAGATTTAAAGGCACCCCACCCCACACCGGACTATAGCATTTTTGACCCACATGCAATATTGGTACGTGGTCCTGGCAGTCTGGTAAGTGGATCACCAAAATGGAGTGGAACTGCACATGTTTGCACCTTATTGGCACGGATTGGCACTAATCTGTTTATTAAGGAGCATGGAGCACATTGCACTTTTTTCTTCACTGGATACTTGCTTAAATTTGACCTTTTTGGGACTTTTAAGAATAAGAGAAGATTTTGCACATATTTATTTTTTTATTGGTTTATATTTGTATATATATCTCCAATATGGAGAATTAGCACTGTTTTGCACTTTATGTTGACCTGCTGCATCAGCACTGTTTAGCACTTTAATTGAAATCAGCATATAAGGTTCTTTATTTATTTATATATTTAGGGTTTATGGTTCCTTATCAGATTACTGTCCCACACAATTTGCATATTTTTGCACTTTGCACTTATTCATCGGTCTCCAGATACAGACCCTGTTATATGTCGGACCATTTATGGGTTCTTCTGACTTAGGAGCTGCTCAGCACTGTTGTGCATTCATGTGATGGCATTATGTATTGATCATTTTCATATGTTATCACAATAAACTTTGTATGTATTTACACATTTAAGATTTGTATATTTCTTTATGAGATTAACAAGTGGATGACTGAAAATTCCTATCATCCTTGGGGGTTATCCCCCCCCCCCTCTTTTTTGTTGCTTCTTCATATTGGATGTGGCACCACTATATCCAGGATCATGTCTCAACTTTTGCATATATATATATATATATATATATAGTATAATAATTATTGAGTTTGCATACATTGTTTCATTTTCTCACCCCTGAAAAAGGGGACCATTAAAATATATTGGGGTTGATTTACTAAAGGCAAATAGACTGTGGTGAAGGGGATAGGGATGGTTTGGAGGTCAGGGAGGCTACATTAGGCTTGTTACCAAGCTAAGCAGCCCACTTACATCCATTGAAATACTCAAATTAACACTTCAGAATAACTTTTTTTCAGTTCCTGGGGAGCTACTAGCAGCAGGTAAGGGGTACGGCGATGGGAGCCCCATGGGCACCATCCTATGCCTGCCTACACTTAGGCATGTGGGAGGAGGAGACGGTGTACGCCTCACCTATGTACCTCAGCCACGCTTTGACCTGGCTGAGGTACATAGATGACGTGTTCCTAGTCTGGGACGGTACACTGTCTCAGCTGGAGGAATTTATGCTTGAGTTGAACCAAAACAACAGGAATATACATCTCACCTATAATGCAGATGAAAAGTCCATTTCCTTCCTGAATCTAAATATTGAACTCAAAAATGGGTGGTTAAAAACTTACACTTTTAGGAAAACCACGGCTGCTAACACACTACTTAGGGCTGACAGTCACCACCCAAGCAGGCCAATTCATCAGGCTTAAACGTAACTGTTCTAACCACGGAGACTACATTAGAGAGTCGAAAGACCTCTATGAGAGGTTTAGGGAACGTGGGTATTCACATCACACTCAGAAGAGCAAAGCGAAATGCAGGACAACAAAATAGAGAAGATCTCTTAGCCCAAAATAGAGGTAGGAATCAGAGGGAGTGTATAGCCCCACCAAGATTAATTACTAACTTTGGTAGTCACTGGCAGGAAGTCAAAAAAGTATTAGAGCAGCATTGGCATATTCTGCAAAATAATTAACCACTAAAAAAGATCATTGGTCCTAGACCACTAATGGTGGCCAAGCGAGCTACGAATCTGGGTGACCAATTAGTATGTTCGGAGTTTACCAGGACTTCCAAACGAAACTGGCTAACTGATCTTCCAAGGATTAAGGGTATGTTTCCTTGTGGACATTGTAACATCTGTGGCTACGTGGAAAAAGCTCAGACATATACGGATTCCAAGGGTGAAGTGGTTTACGCAATTAACTCTTTCATCAATTGCGCAACCTCACGCCTCTTGTACTTGATCGAATGCCCTTGTCACAAGTACTACGTGGGAAAGACCAAGAAGCAATTGAGGGTAAGGATTAATGAGCATATCAAAAGTATACGCTTGAAAGAGGAAACTCCAATAGGTCTGCACTTTGCAGAGAGACATGATGGAAACCCGAAAGGGCTAAAAATTAAGGGATTCTGGGCATTAAACATTTCCGCAAGGAGAGGGGACTATGATAGGGTACTGCTAATGGAGGAAAAAGCGTGGGTCTTCTGCCTGCAGACCCTTGTCCCCCTAGGATTAAATACGGAAATGAGTCTCAAGGTGTTCTTTGAACCCTGAGCTCCTTTTCCGAACTTAATACACCGGATATGTCTATCATATCCATTTTGAGATCTGTAAGTACATCTCTGCGGAAGTCATGTTTAACCTTAATCCTAATTTATCTCAGGAATCCCTGGTAGCCCACTGGGTCAACACACTTTCCCCTCCCTTCACCCTTGTAAAGTGGTTGTATACCTATAGGTAATGTATAAGATCAGCATTCAGCTAATCCATTAGCCACTGGAGAAATTCTTTCCTGGTTCCAAAAAATGGTTATCATCCTAGATCTGCCTAGTAGAAATTACCACGTTGGCGTTCCCGGACAATGCTGTAGTAATATGTCTAGTCCACTATGTTCATGTATGTCCTTATAGACAACTGTTGTAGTGTCGACATAATGTTAAATAATATCATAATGTCTAGACTTCTCTCTTTCACTCTGCAAGTGATAGAACGGAGATACAAATATACCTGAGCCAAAAAAGAAATGCCTGGTACTTTAGGCCTCCACCAGAATCTAGTGGCTACCGGATCATTCTATCACCTATAGACGGGCTAGTCCTGTGCCATGACATTTCCTCTAAGTGATCCACACTACTAACAATCTATATAACACGGGAGGATTTCCACTGTCATTACAGCCTTGTTCTCTGAGATATATGTAAAAAGCTTTTAAAATTGCTAAAAATGACCACTATTCTCTCTATGAAAAGGATCCCCAGTAGGAGCGCACATTACCTTTTACTGGCCTAGATGGTCAATATAATATATCTGGAACCGCCTGAGTCCAGCTTATCTCTATATGTCCGAATTTTAAAGAGGTCTTATGTCACGAAGGTTTTTTCCTTTGTTAATTAGCATTTATAATATCTATCCATGTAGTTACACGGCTATGTATATCTTTTAGATGTAACCTACATTAATGTATTTTTAATATTATAAGATAACCACAAGATGGCGCTCCGTCAGAAGTAGGCTGAGACATCTCTACTCCCGCATCAGCGGTGAATAATTACCAATTAGGATGTAACTTTAAAAAGAGAATCCGAACTACGTAATGACGTCCTGAAGAAGCGCGCGTCACGCATGCAAAACGCGTTGACATCACGCGCCTCTGCCAGCCTCCTACTGGGAACCGTCTACATGCCTATGCCTATGCGGCCGCATTGATTGGACATAGCCTGCAGTATCACCGGCGGAAGTGACGAACCGGACTTACGACACTAACAGGGGGAATTTGGAGACCGCGGGAACGGTTGAATGTCCTCTCGGAAATAGACCCAGAAGCAAAACTGCCGGCGGAGGAACCTCTGAACCAGTAAAGGGGATAGAGAAAGGGCCGTGACCATCAGGTATCTATGAGCGGTGGAACACTCCGGGGATGCGGTAAGCAATTTGTCTAAATCTATATGACAAGATACTTACTATCTAACCGCTGCCCGGATTCCCTTTACTGGAGAGATTTACTTGATTTGAGCCCTCGCTGCTATATTTTACAGCGTCTCTCCCCGCCACAGCACTGTGGACATTAGGGTGTACCTACCTGCAAAATCTTCTTCTCTGCTGGGTCTCTTCCTCCCCCATCGTCCACCCCGGATTAGCAGGCATCCTGTCAAGAATTACTGGTGAAATCTCACTCCCACATGTATTGGTCACTGTGACCCTTTTAAAACCATAGACTGCTTTGAGATCTCACTTTCCTACTCAATGCTGCCATGAAATGATCTGTTGGGATCTATATGAATGTATATCCATACCTGCTGGAACAGTACTTCAAATCCTGTGAGCGATTAGCTCTGGAGTCTCCATAACTAGGCGGTATTATTGTCTCCATCCCTATTTAGAAGATTTCTCTTGGATTCAAACCTGACAAACCGCAGAAAATTGTGTGATCATTCATACCTTCAATATGGGTTTGGAATACATGGGCATGAATGCTTAAACACTGTATTGCCGCTGTAACGTTAGAAAACCATACCTCGTTAGAATTCCATACCCTCGTCACTTCCTGTCTGAAACAGCAGAGCAGCGTAGCAGTGCACATGCTCAGAGCCCCGGATACGTCATTGCACAGCAGAGAAGTTCACAAGTACGCATGCTCGGAGGGAATTAAATTATCACGGCACTGTGTGTAATATTATACTTGCGGCGGTTACATTAAAACAGCTCGGCTGCAACATGGGGCAACTCCTCTCCTATCCCTGACACTTCCCTCATCTCGGCTAATAAATATAAAAGCGTCGGCAGGTGTATGAAATGTAAATCACGGAGATGTCGGCTCCGTGATCTGCTTTTATATTTATTAGCCGAGATGAGGGAAGTTAGAGGGATAGGAGCGGAGATGACTGATGTTGCAGAGGAGCTGTTTTAATGTAATCGCGGCAAGTATAACATTACACACACTACTGTGAGAAATCCATACCATCCGTACAGGGCCAGATTAACATAGGGGCTATTGGAGCTGCAGCTCCAGGCCCCTACCTTAATATAGGCCCCGGGTTGGCCATATTCACTGTTACCGCTCTTCTGTCACTTGTAAACACAGAAGTCTGGCTTCTATGCTCGCTTCCCCAGGCAGCTCCCTCAGAACCTCCCCACACAGCACGAAGGCCGGACAAGGAGGGACAGTTGCCGATGCATGGATGTGTTTATGGGCTTCAGAGACAGCATCCCATGTTGAATTAGGAATGCATGGCTGCACCCTTCCTCCTCTGGGTGCTTGCCAAGGCACGGCCCTTAAGGCCCTTCAAAATCCTCAGCACCAAGCCCATGATGCTCTTAATCCGGCCTGCCTCCGTAGGTGCACCAGAAGTGACGAGGGTATGGTTTTCTCACGGGTATGGTTTTTTCACGGAACACCGGCTTTACCTAAACTACATACACATTAGCGGATACTTGTGGCATGCCGGCATACATTCAGCCACTGTGGCAGTGAACTAGGTCTGAATGGGCCACACACTGCCATTGGCTGAGTCTGTGCTTTAGTGTTTCCCTAATAGTGTGGTGTGGAATGAGGCGTGTGTGTGTCTGTCTCTGTGTTGGTTTTATGCTGTCGTTTCTGTAAGTCTTTCAGTGTTTGGTCCTTTAGTGGTGTCACCACCTCACGCTGTGGGAAGTGCACTAAATGAAAATTTTGAAACTATTACTAATAAAGTATTTTTTTTAACTTGAGAATTATCAGATTTGAGCATCCCTTCTTGCAACCTCTCTAAGGTCACAATTCTCTGTTTCCTTTTTACTTTTTTCTGAATAGCAAATAGACTGTGCACTTTGCAAGTGCAGTTGCACTTATTTTTCCCAGAGCTTAGTGAAAGCGGTGAAGCTTCACTTTGTAAAGAATACTCAATCAGGTGCTAGGAAAATTTAAAAAAAAAGCATTTTTGCTATTAAAAGGTACAGTGGTCGTAGAAATCCTTTGTTGTGTAGTATTTACTGCCCCTGAAGACGTCAGTCATATGTGACGAAACGCCGCGTCGGGCCGCCCTTGCTGGACGCCTACATGCAATAGAGGACATTGGCTGCTACCTTGCTAACCGATTTGGAACCAAGCAGGTCGGCGTGTGATTTGCACACTATACCCTTCTCAAATGTGAGTGCTATATATCTTTGCTTTACATCCAATAAAGTTTATGGAAATTACTGCACTATGAGGGGTTTTATTTCCTTCTTTTGAGTGGCTCCCTTAAGGTATACTGTCAAGGTATCAATTCTGGGATTCATCTTTGTGAAGAGGTCCGGTCCAATTCGTCACCGAGTGTGTTGCAGTTCTATGATAGTTCAAGGCCCAATATACATAACTATCTGGTAAGCGTGTTTTGAACACTCCTTTTGGTGGTGGATTCCTCTCACTTTACTGCAAATTGGTGCCATGCAATATCACTGGTGGAAATGGACTTCATTTTTGGACTTTGTTCATAATGTTTTAGCGCTACATATTTTATTTCTTTTTTAGTATTTACTGGCCTAATGTTTAGACTCTCCTTATTTACACAACTGCCTTAGATTTGAAGAGAACTTCAAGGTTCCAGTGCTATTAACGCAATGATTTTTATTGCTTTTTCTGGCCAGAAAAATCAACCTTACTATTAGTTCTTGTGACCATTGTCTGCAATACAGAAAGCAAGGGTAAGTCCAAAATGTTCAAGTTGTCAAGGGAAAAAGATGTGAGATAAAATCTTCCATTAGGAACACCTGGTGACAACTGCCTAAAAGGGAATTTTCCCTTTTTTTTGGTGAAGTTTACCTGAAATGTTTAATGTGAACCTTTGTTGTGAAGGGATAGATGGTTCTATTCCTGAACCAAACACTTGCAAATATTTAATTGACAGTATTTAGCATTTTATTATTTTATTGTTGGTCTTTTTTACCTTTAATAATCTTTATGGCCTGCAGGCTGACCCAGAATTCTGTTCTAAGAAGAATGATTAAAATGTATATATATACTATATTATGTGTGTTTCTTGACTAATGTAGGAAATTAAAATACGTTTTTCTTGCTGAAACGTTCTTCCACATGAGCCTTTAACATTACTTTGTTATCATACTTTCCCAACATCTGCAAAGTTTTCATGAAAGCTACCTTCACCTCCTGGTTCCGAAGGCAGTATATGATGGGGTTCATGAGAGGGGTAACTACACAGTAGAAGACAGAAACCACTTTGTCCATTGTAAAGCGGATGTGGGAAGTGGGTCGAATGTACATGAAGATGACAGTTCCGTAGAAGATGGACACCACAGCTAAGTGGGATGCACATGTATTAAAGGCCTTCTTTTGCCCGTCGGTTGATGGGATCTTCAGGACAGCAAGGACAATGAAGGTGTAGGATATCATGATCAGAAGAAAACAGCCCAAGATAACACTCCATGACATGACCATGAAGATAAACTCGCCTTCTGAAGTGTCCTCACAGGAGAGCTTCAGCAGAGGTGCATAATCACAAAAGAAGTGGTCTATAAAATTGGGAAAGCAAAACCTCAAGGTAGAGATCCAGACAGCGGGTGGGAAAGCAGCCAGCAGACCACCTACACAAGCACCAATTGCCAGTTTTAGGCTGATCATACCAGTCATCAGAGTTGGATAATGCAACGGTCTGCAGATGGCCACATAGCGGTCATAAGCCATCACAGCGAGAAGACAGTTTTCTGCAGCCCCAAAGCCAAACAGGAAATAAAACTGGGCCAAGCATGATGATGAGGAGATCTCTTTGTTTTGGGTCAACAATGCATTGAGCATTTTAGGAATAGTTACTGTGGTGTACAAGACCTCCAGCATGGAGAAGTTGGCCAGAAGTATATACATAGGTTTGTGGAGATGGCGGTCCACTGCCACTAGCATAACGACCAGTAAATGGGCTCCAATTGTAAGGACGTACATGCTGGAAAAGAGGGAGAAGAGAAACAGCTCCACCTCTCGCAGGGTTTCAAACCCAACAATGATGAAAGAGGCAGCGATACCACTGGTCCCATTGTAGTTTTTTGGCATTATCCTTGGAAAACAGACATTTTATAGTGAAAATCTGATATTTTAATTATGGTTTTTATCTAAAATGTTAGTATTTGGTAAATGCTGGAGAGTTAAACACCCTGATAGTCTCTTGTATCTCTTGAGGGCTCTATTGATCAGATATCTGTGATTTTTTTTTTACAGACACATACTTACCTAGGTGGATGCAGCATTGGTCCAATACTGCATCCGTCCTCCACCGGCTGTAACACTGAGAACCAAGCAAACGCCACCAATAGTTTGGTTCTTAGTGCTCCCTGAGCAGAGAACTAGTGACTGTCATTCACCACTCTCTGCTCTGCCCCTCCCCCCTTTAAATGCTCACTGGAGTGCTGGGCTGTGGAGGGGTGGGAACAGGCGGCTCAGGCTCTTATTGAGCCAAGAGGCTGAGCCAGGTGCTGATCCAGGCATGTGGGCAGATCTCAACTTCATTGTCACGATTTTGCCCGAGCCTGGACCGGTGTTCCGTGAAAAAACCATACACGTTAAAATTCCCTACCCTCGTCACTTCCGGTGCACCTACATAATTGAACAGCTGAGCAGCTTAGCAGTGCGCATGCTCAGAGCTCCTGAGGGTAGGGAATTTTCACGGGGTAGGGTTTTTTAACATTACACCGCATCAGCTGTTGCCGCGGTTACATTAAAACATCTCGGCTGCAACATGAAATCATCTCCGCTCCTACCCCTGTCACTTCCCTGATCTCGGCTACTAAATGTAAAAGCGGCGGCGGGTCTAAGAAAATATAAATCACGGAGCCGAGATCTCCGTGATTTATATTTTCATACACCCGCCGCTTTTACATTTAGGAGCCGAAATCAGGGAAGTGACAGGGGTAGGAGCGGAGATGATTTCATGTTGCAGCCGAGATGTCTTAATGTAATCGCGACAACAGCTGATGCGGTGTAACGTTACAACACACTACCCGTGAAAATTCATTACCCTCTGGAGCTGTGAGCATGCGCAGTGGTAAGCTGCTCACCTGTTCCATGACGTAGGTGACAGGAAGTGACGAGGGCAGGGAATTTTCACGAGGTATGGTTTTTTAACGTTACACCGGCTCTGATCTCAGCCGACAGTGAGCTTCAACCGGAGAGAGTGGCGAGTACACACAGAGACAACCCAGATACAAGACTACCTTACTCATCATCTTCTGGCCTTCATGCTGACCTAACTGGTCATTATCATCACCTCCAGGGACCTGGATATATCTTGGGACTCCTATTAGAAAAGCTAGTGTCCTTTCATCATCGATTTGAGGATTTCCTTCTAATCCACTATATATGTGGGGATACATACAGAATTAAAGGCGTGATGTGCGTTTTGAACATACCATTTACTGCACTTTGCCTCTTATGTTGATCCACACACTACTGACTTGGTGGGACAGCTTTGGATCCCGGTTGAGTAGATTGTATCCTGGGGAAGTTGTTCCACAGGCGACAGCTCCCTGGTTGAAGTTTTCTTATTGCTCCGGCGCCCACCCAGGGAGTTTGTGTGTGGGTATGGTTGTTATTTGAGATGAGTACTATGTGACCTTCATAAGTCCTGATGAAGCAAAATTGGCAAAATGCGTCGGCACATGAGGCCCAATACACTAGTGCTCAATGCTCATTCTCTTGCTATAATACCACATGCAGGAAACTGCTTCATGTAACTTTTGTGTCTTAAAATGAAGATGGATGCGTTGGCATCAATGTATTTAAATGGTTAATATTTAAATAAAATATGTAATTTTTTACTAATTTAGTTTTTTCTCCTCTCTCTGGCCTGTACAGTCCGATATCTTTCTTCCCTCTTTTATCTCGTTTGTATATATTATGGATAATGGCCATGTATGTCACACAAATTACCAAATAGAATTTATATAGCCTGTCTAAGAGTTCAGAAAGCAGAAGCAGGGAGCTTAAGTTACATTCTGCAGAGCTCAGTAAGAAGAGCTCTGAGAGCTGATTGGAGGGGGACATCCCCCCCCTTTCACTATACCCCCTAACTTTTTGAGATGGGAATGAGGGACACATATTTGCAAAAGTATGTAGGTATAGGACACACCCCCTGCCACACCCCCTGCCACATCCCCTTAACCTCCCTGGTGGTAATCCCGAGTGTGACTCGGGGTTAATTTTCAGTACCAAAAGCGGTAACCCCGAGTCACACTCGGGATTACCCTGTAGTGAAACTTACCTTGTCCCTACGATCCCCCCAATGTCCTCCGGCTGATGCTGGTGTTCTATCAGAATACAGCTACCTATCAGATTCTGCAACTGGAAGTGACGTTTGGATGAGAAAACTTACTGCACACGTGCCATGCGCTCCAACATGGGCACTATGCATTCCAATAGCTTCCCTAATGTGGCAGAACACGAAGAACACGAAGCAGCAGCAGATATGTTCTTACACCCAAGCAACTCTTGAATTTCAAGAGTTTTAGCAGTAAACTCACCTTGTTTACTGAAATACACTATTTCAACATAAAATAGTCTATTTTACTATATAATAATTTTGTCGCTAAGTAGTGCGGGGTGTACCAAGATGGACGTCGCCACCTTCTACCGGCAGGTTTCTCGCTATACTTACTATATTACAATAATAATAGAAATGTAATACTTTTAATCAGTCTATAAGGTGAGTTTTCTGGTAAAATAAATCTAAAATTCAAGACTTGCGTGGGTGTAAGAAGCTGCTTCATGTTCGGTCACATTAGGAAAGCTATTGGAACGCATAACGGCCATGTTGGAACGCGCGGCGCATGCGCAGTACGTTTTTTTCTTTCCGAACGTCACTTCCGGTTGCAGAATCTGATAGGTAGCGGTATTCTGGTAGAACACCGGCATCCATCTTCCGGGTTCTCTCGGGGGCCTGGAACCGGGGGAAAAAAAAAGTACACAAAACCTGACATGATACATTGTAATCTGTTATGATCACATTACTGTATCAAACCATTTCACCTCAGTTTTGTCCCTAGTGCTCACCTCAATTTTGTCCTCCAGTGCCCTGCATGCACTTTTACTGTTTTATTTCCTTTTTTTTTTTGATTAATAATTTTTTATTAATAATGAACTAGTTAATTAAATGTATTAATTAATTTAATAACCATTTTATTCATTTTTACTGTTTTATTCCTAAGAATTACAGGCCTACAATATAAAACAACACATTTCCATGCAAAATAATGTACCACTTTGACATTCAAAAACGCTGACATAATCAGACCGCCAGGGAGGTTAAAGGAGAATTATACAAAAAAATGAATTAAACCCACAACTGCTTTTTTTTTTTTTTTTTTTTATTTAACACTATTATTCCTTTATACTGGCTTTTAAAATTTACAGATGCAGCAAGATAGAAACTGGATGAAAGGTTTAGCACTGGGAAACACTTTTTGAAAGATAAAAAGTGCATTTTATATACAACTATATAGATCAGACCACAATGAGGGAAAAAGGGGGAGGAAAGAGGAACAGAGGGACTTTGTTCCAAATCAGGGACAGCTGGGAGCTATTCTTCACACAGATTACAGGAACAGAGCTGAGACTGTCAATCACAGTCTCCTGTCACCTTTTTATCTCTTGGTGTCATGAAAACTTGTTAGTAGAGATAAATGCTGATAACAGAGGAAGAAGGAAACAGACAGAAATGACACTTAGTGCTCTGGATTGAGACAGGAACACACTTTAGAGGGATATTCTTTGTTCACATTTCATGTCTGAGGTTTATAACCACTTTACAAATATATTTAAAAAACAGAAAGAAAAAGTAGGGCCCATTCAGACCTTGGCGTGCTTGTGCACTGCATTAATGAATGTGCATTAATGTGTGGGTTTTTTTTTTTTTTTTTTTTTAATGCTAATGTGCATTGCATTAACACACTATTAAACCTAATATTTTTTTTTTGTTATATTACATGGACTCCCAGGTGAGTTATGCCATAATTTGTTAGTATGCACTACAGATTAGCACATTATGACAGACTTACCTGTCAAAATGTGCCCTCCAGTGTTTTGTGTTGTAAGTATTAAGTAAAGTGCCCTCCAGTGCTGCATTGTTAAAGCAGAACTATAGGCAAAACTTTATTTTTTTATATTGGATAGAGAAAGGGAGGGTTATAACCTCTGTCAGATGTTTTCTTTTTTGCCATCTGTGTCCCATTACAGAGATTTCCCTTCACTTCCTGTCCCATAGCCAAACTGGAAATGAGAGGCAAACCCTTCAAATTGAGGGAATTCCTTGGGGACCCCCAGGTCACCAGAACTAGTTTCCCCATTGGAGGATTTCCCCTATATTACATTTCTTGGGACAACTCTAAATTTGGGATTGTCTGTTATATTCACTTTCAATTATAATGGTACACAGGAGAAATAGAGAGTGTGGATCTCTCTAACGCATACTTGCCAACTGTCCCGTTTTTGCAGGCACAGTCCCGGCAAATAGGATTCTGTCCCGGGTAATTTACATTGTCCCGGCAATGTACTTATTTACACCTTGCACTTTATTTATATTTACATATTCCATTTTTTGTATGGTCACACCTGAGCACATGTGACACTTTAGAATTGCAGGGAATTGTGATGAGAATGTTAAACTTTAGGCAGAAGTAGTGCAGCTGAATGGGAGAATTATTCCATCTCTGCTACTTTGGCCTTACGTTTAAAACTCCCTTTTCAATTTCCTGTAATTCTCTCTTTATTGAGTAGACCCTATAATCTGATTATAAGTAGGCGGAGATTAATTATGTGTAGTGGGCGGGGCTTCAAGGAAGTGGGTGTGGTAAGTAATTGAGTGTCCCTAGAAATTTTTTTCAAATGTTGGTAACTATGCTAGCGGGGACACAGACAGCCAGGGCTGCCATCGGGGGGGGGGGGGGGGGGGAGACGACAGCCCATACACATGTAGGGGGCCCAGGCATCCTGAGGGGCCCAGGCTGCAACTAAGCAGTTGTTGCTGGGTCCAAACCCCCCAGAGCATCCTGACAAATACCCAGTCAGTGTCCCTGCTGCCAAAGCTGCGCTGGTCAGCAACAGCGCAGGCTGTGCAGCAATCAGAGCTTGCCCCTCCCCCAAACCCCAGCATTCAGAGGAGGAGGAAGTTCCTCCTCCAAACTTATCTGGTCCCAATGTCCAGCCTTCCAGCTTCTACCTGTCCTGTAGCCAACTGCTGCCATGAGAAGGAATAGATCCTGGTGTAAGCTGGGGTCTTCACAATGCTCCCTCCTCCCCTTCTACTATCCCCAACTATTTTCCTTGACCTCTCCACCCTCCTTAACCCATTCTGATCTTCCCTTCTAACTTTGGGGACCCTATTGAAAGGTAATGGGCTCTAGGGAGCATGATGTAAGGGGGAACTTTGGGATCCTAATGTAAGGGGAGACTTTGGTCTTTTTGTCATGCAACGCTGTACTCAAAAGAAATTTATATAATTTTTTCACACAAATAGAGCTTTCTTTTGCTGGTATTTGATCATCTCTGGGCGTTTTTTTTTTTTTTTTTGTGATAAAATTGAAAAAAGATTGTACAGTTTCTGCAGTAAAACATATCCAATAAAAATTAAAAATGTCAAAAATTTTGATAAGGACCCCAAACACACCTCCAAGACGACCACTGCCTTGCTGAAGAAGCTGAGGGTAAAGGTGATGGACTGTCCAAGCATGTCTCCAGACCTAAACCCTATTGAGCATCTGTGGGGCATCCACAAATGGAAGGTGGAGGAGCGCAAGGTCTCTAACATCCACCAGCTCCGTGATGTCGTCATGAAGGAGTAGAAGAGGACTCCAGTGGCAACCTGTGAAGCTCTGGTGAATTCCATACCCAAGAGGGTTAAGGCAGTGCTGGAAAATAATGGTGGCCACACAAAATATTGACACTTTGGGCCCTAATTTCCACTTAGGGGTGTACTCACTTTTGTTGCAAGCGGTTTAGACATTATTAACTGTGTGTTAAGTTATTTTGGGGGGGGGCAGCAAATTTACAATGTTATACAAGCTGTACACTCACTACTTTACATTGTAGCAAAGTGTCATTTCTTCAGTGTTGTCACATGAAAAGATAGAATAAAATATTTACAAAAATGTGAGGGGTGTACTCACTTTTGTGAGATACTGTATATTGGCATTTGTTTTTTGTTTTTTACACTACTAATGGCAGTGATTAGCGATTTATAATGGGACTGCGATAGTGCAGCGGTCAATCTGACACTATCTGACACTGGGGGGGGGGGGACTGACTAACTGACATCACCAGTGACACAAATACAGTGATCAGTGCTAATACTATACACTACCACTGTACTAATGATACTGGCTGGGAAGGGGTTAACATCTAGGGCGATCAAAGGGTTAACAGTGATCCTCACTATGTGTAATGTGTGTAATGTGTTCTGCTTTTACTACTAGACCTCTCAGTTCTCAGATTTCTCACTCATTACAGAGCTCTGTGTTGTTTATCAACACAGAGTTCTGGGCTGTGATTTCTGACAGCGGATCAGAAGGTCCTGGCTGGGGATCATCGGCCGGCGATCTGGTAACAGGCTCCCGCAGTTGTACACAGCAGGTGCCAGGCGGGGGGGAGTGTATGCATGCACCCTATACCCAAGAGTAGGCAGCAACATGCTGGTATGTCACTTTGCCCTCAGCGGCCGCTCGCCCACAGTACATTATGGGTGGGTGGTTGCCAAGTGCTTAAATGAATGCCAAATTTTATTAAAATATTGTAGCTCTGATAGAACAATGTTTTTGCTACTGAAATGTAATGTAAAAAAAAATTTCTATCTTGAATGAACTTTTTCCTATTTACAAACCAATAAAAGGCTCTTGGTAATGTGCAGTGATAGGCGGCAGCATTCTACTCTATAGACCCCTGGTGTCCAACGGGTGGTCCGGGGGCACATGCGGCCCTTTGGTAAATGATGTGTGGCCCTCGGACCTCAGCAGTCTGTAGTGAGAACATTGAGGGCAATAGCATTGATCTCTACTAGCCCCATGTAACATCTTCCCAGTTCCATATTGTCTTGTGTAGCATATACCCAGCCAACGATGTATCCTGTCCACACTCTCTGACCCTCATTTTCTCTATTAGGTTTGCAGTCTCTGACAGTCTCAAGCATTACATATGCTATATTGTCAAAAGTATTGGGATGCCTGCCTTTACACGCACATGAATGTAAAGGCAGGCGTCCCAATACCTTTAATGGCATCCCCGTCTTAGTCCGTAGGGTTCAATATTGAGTTGGCCCAACCAAAAGGGCTCACCAAAGGGCTGCACATAATGCTTAATATACACTAAATGGTCAAAAGTATTGTGACGCCTGCCTTTACACACACATGAACTTTAATGGCACCCCAGTATTAGTCCGTAGGGTTCAATATTGAGTTGGCCCACCCTTTGCAGCTATAACAGCTTCAACTCTTCTGGGAAGGCTGTCTGCAAGGTTTAGGAGTGTGTCTATGGGAATGTTTGACCATTCTTCCAGAAGCGCATTTGTGAGGCCAGGCACTGATGTGGACGGGAAGGCCTGGCTCACATTCTCTGCTCTAATTTATCCCAAAGGTGTTCTATCGGGTTGAGGTTAGGACTCTGTGCAGGCAAGTCAAGTTCCTGCACCCCAAACTCGCTCATCCATGTCTTTATGGACCTTGTAAAACCATTTAGTGGAGGGGGGATTATGGTGTGGGGTTGTTTTTCAGGGGTTGAGCTTGGCCCCTTAGTTCCAGTGAAGGGAACTCATAAGGAGTCAGCATACCAAGACATTTTGGACAATTTCACGCTCCCAACTTTGTAGGAACAGTTTGGGGATGGCCCCTTCCTGTTCCAACATGACTGCGCACCAGTGCACAAAGCAAAGTCCATAAAGACATGGATGAGCGAGTTTGGGGTGGAACAAAATATGCTTGTGTTGAATACTTCCAAAGGTGCCACATCCCAAATATGTATAGCAAATAGGAAAATTCCCCTGATTGTGGGACTTTGTAGGCACTCATACAATATAATTCTGCATAACAATATACATTTTATGAAAAAATAACATTGTATTGAAAAGAATACAAAAGGACGTATAAATTATGGCAAGCTAAGTATATTACATCACATCAGCAGGCAAATAGTGACCACATGACCCTAGGGTAATAACCCAACGTGTTTCGGAGTGACAGTGATTACTCCTTCTTCAGGGGTGACCTTGGATAGTGGTATATTCTGATGTGATGATTTAAGACTGTTGGCCTGCCCGCATAATATTAAAACCAGGTAGTCAGACTGCTCAAGCCAATCACCGAGAATGCTGTTCAGAAGTATCAGGAAGAATTCTTTTAGTTGCACATAATCCCAAAAAAAAAGAACTTGATGTTGTGTGCTAACCAGCCTTGTGCAGGCTGAGAGGGGACAGCTGAAACCCACAATTAGGCGATCCTGCTTGTGGGTATTGAGGGACGCCAAGATAGTACAAATGGACGACTTCCTGTGTTCACGGCAAGTGAGCAATGCTATTGGGGTGGAAGAACTTGACTGGCCTACACAGAGTCCTAACCTCAACCCAATAGAACACCTTTGGGGTGAATTAGATTGGAGACTGCGAGTCAGGACTTCTCGTCCAACATCAGTGTCTGACCTCACAAATGCTCTTTTAGAAGAATGGTCAAACATTCCCATAGACACACTCCTAAACCTTGTGGACAACCTTCTCAGAAGAGTTGAAGCTATTATAGCTGCAAAGGGTGGGCCAACTCAATATTGAACCCTACGGACTAAGACTGGGATGCCATTAAAGTTCATGTGTGTGTAAAGGCAGGCGTCACAATACTTTTGACCATTTAGTGTATATTAAGCATTATGTGCAGCCCTTTGGTGATGTCAGGGGCTGCATTTGAAGGCCCCTTTAGCTGATGAGTTGACAATTACTGTTATAAACAGTACTGATCTTCTTTTCCTTATGATATAAAATACAGACCTGTGACGTGCCCTGGGATCCGTACAGAACATGTCACAGAGAAGAACAGCTCGGGGTTCTTATGCCGTTCAGGGCGCAGAGCTGTATCTGGAGATTTGAGCCTTAGAGAGTTACATTAATATCACATTTCCCAAATCTCATTCCTTTAACCAATACATTTCCAAAGAGATATACTCAGCAAATACGGTATCCCAGCTCTAAGGTTTTTTTTTTTTTTTTTTTTTTTTAAACCTAAAACCCAGGCCTGTCTAAAACCCATGAATTCAATACATTATATTTGGGAATATTGATCCTTAGATGTGGTGGCTGCATTTATTTTATTTTTTATGGCTTATTCCTTTACTTTCTTTCCTAGGGTGACAACGTCCATTCATAGTACTGTAACTATGAAGGAGCAGAGTTGTCAATCTTGGACAAAAAGTGTGCTGGGACTACAGACCACCTCCCCCTTGCATAATCTTCATAAAATGGAGGTGTTCTGTAGTTCACAGAACTGGGATTACTGCTTACTGGTGTAGCAAGGTTTCCAGGCTTGTGGCCTGATGTGGGTCTGCCATTAGTACCGGTACTCTCTCCAGCCCATGTGAGCTGTGACCCTGGGTGTGATAACTGAAGCAGCGACAACTCCGGCATCTTTGTTTGTGGTTTTTATTTGATTTAAAGGGGATGGGAGAAGGGAATGAGTGGGATACTCCTTGAGCATTGAACTAATCACACGTGGGACTTTACTCCTGAAAAATGCCCGTTGGCGCTTCCTTGACGCCAGCCAACACTCACTAACGCTGTAAATGTCCTGTAGAACTCTGTCTAGCTGTACTTGCAACTGACACACTCTGTACCGTTCAGGGCCCAACCGCAGGTGCCCCCTTTAACTTGAACTCCTCAGGGTCCACTGACTATGTACCCCCTCTGTAGCTTCAGGGTCCTCAACCTAGGTACCCCCTTTACAACTAGCTGGCACTGGATCCCAGAACCTCTTCCGGAGTGGTCCCCTCTAACTTCAGGCAGACCCCCAGGGGCAATCCTCAGTACTCACGACCTGTGTAGGCTTTCCTGGGACTGGACCCCTCTCTCTCTCCGCAGGTTCTCGGCACACCAGATCCCCTCAGCTCACTCAGCACTCTCTGGACACTCAGACGACACCCTGAGACATCCACCTTCCTCAGAAAGGAGGAGAGACAGCCGTACTCTCCCTCCTGGGACTCTGCTCCTGCCAAAGATATTGTGTCATGTGTCACCCCCAAACTTATACCCACTCCCAGAATCCTTTGCAGCAGAATCTGCCTCCTGGGGTAGTTACAAGCCTGGATGTGTCCCCTGATTTGGTTTCCTCCACTGCCCTATGAGAAGCCTCTCACAGGAGCCAGTGGGGGGACTCCCCCTTCAGCAGGCACATCTGGAAGTCCTGACACCCTAACTATTAAATCACAGCCCCGCTGTTAGGCAGACAAGGCCCACTATATCTTTACCTAGCACCTACCTGTAGGGTTCTACACTGATAACAGTCAGCATTGACGGAGAGTACAGGAGTATGAACTCACAAGATTCCCAGCAGGATCAACAGGTATTTGGGAAAAAAAGTTTATTGTTAGGGTTTACATTTTTTTTTATAGTGCGTCTGCAGGTTTAAAACAAATAATATACTGTATGATTTTGGGGATTTAATTTTATTCATAATGTTTTGTAAGGTGACATGCTTTTAAACACTTATTTGACCTATCCTGACACTTCTCTTCTACATGTAAAAATCAGTATTGTTTTGCTAGAAAATTACATAGAACCTCCAAACATTATATATGTATATATTTATTTTTTTAGCTGAGGCCCTAGAAAATAAAATGGCGGTCAGTTTAATTTTTTTATGTCACATGGTATTTGCGTAGTGGTTTTTCAAACACAATTTTTTGGGAAAAAATGCCCTTTTATGAATTTTATGAATATAACAAAAAAAAACAAAAATAAAACAAAAACACAAAATATAACCCAATTTTATGTTACAAATTAAAAGATGATGTTATGATGAGTAAATAGATAACATTTCACGCTTAAAAAATTGCGCTCCCTTGTGGAATGGCGACAAACTACGATACTTAAAAATCTCCCTGGGTGATGCTTTAAATTTTTTTTACAGGTTACCAGTTTATAGTTACAAAGGAGGTCTGGAGCTAGAATTATTGCTGTCATTATAACGTTCATGGTGATACCTCTTATGTGTGGTACAAACACCGTTTACATATGTGGGCGTGACCTATGTTTGCATCCGCCTCTGTGGGGGGGACAGGGAGGCTTTTAAAAATATGTTATTATTATTTTTTTTATTTATTTATTTTTACACTGTCCCTTTAAAATATGTTTTGATCAGGCGCAGCTTGCGGGGCATGGAGTAGGATGCTAGGAAGGCTCTCTCTCCTGCATTTTATCCCAAAATCCTCCCTTCTCTTGCTGTGAATTCACCGCTGCGGACCTGTCCTATCCACAGCACTGCTCAGGCTATCCCTTGGTGTATTTCTTGGCTCCCAGTGACATGTTTAGACATGGTAAAGAATTGCAAACAGGACCCGACCATGCAGCCCAAGATGGCCCTTGCTTGTCCCAGTCTGCAAAGGAGGCAGCTCAGAAGGTCTTTGCTAAGACACTGGGCAAAGATATTCCTACTAAATCGACCACTGCACATGTGGAGGGTGCTCCGGACCCCCGTGCTGAGGCTAGAGGACTGATCCTGCCTGGCTAGAGGACCCTGCAGAACTTCCATGGGACACTGTGAGTACCCTTGCTATCCTAGCCTCAACAGGCCCCAGGCACTGCAGTGTGCTGGGGCCCCGCCTACACAATCACCCACGAGTAACAAATGCAAATTATCGATAAGGCGATATTTATTGGTACAGCAGGGCCAGGCTAATGACAGCTTCCACAAGGGGCAATGGTCTGGTTCCCACCCAAGCACGCCTCCATCCCAAATTACATATAAACATAGAGAATTGGCCCGCGGGACTTTATATGAGGTGAGTGCTAGTGGCTGGAGAAGAATTATTAACACAATATATATGTAAAACAATATGATTTATTACATTGTATAAACAAGTGTTGCGAAATAATGATGACATGTAAAAAATATCACATAGCATAGCTCAATGGCCATAATAGCATAGTGTATACAACATGCACAACATTCAAACACATAGTATAGGTAGGTGTCCTGGTGTGGCCACTTGGTTACAAAAATGTCCTGAATAAAGTATTAGAGTTCCATGGTGGTGGATTGTAATACACAAGGATCTGACGCGTTTCGGGAGCTACAACTCCCTTCTTCAGAGATCAATGTATTGAGTGTATCTACAAAAAAACAATGCGTTTGAGTAAATATTGAAACTCGTATGAATTTGTTAAAAAAAAAAAAAAAAATCAAAAAAGTATTCATGATTCAAAAATTCAAAACTTCAAAAAGAGTATGAGGTACTCACAGGTTAATGGAACTAAATGGAGATTGGACTCCCGTGTAGGGGCAGCGGAACAGAGTCTGACCCGGGAGCTGAAGGGTCCCATGGAGAGCAGCCAGAGAGGGGGGTCCATGGCAGATAGGAGGTGAGAAAATGATGGGAAGATGAACCTTCCAAATCTGTATTGTGAGTGAAAAAAGAAAAATGAAGGCAGGGATGGGATGGAGAGAAATGGTGTGAAAAGTGAGAAAATTCCAAGCTGGAAACAAAAAAGTAGGTGTGGGAAAATAGGAGAGTGCATGGGCAGAAAGTGAATGTGAGGGAGTAGAGAAGAAAATGGTGGCCGTGTGCAATGGCAAATTGCCTGGAAATAGGGAGAAGAAATGGTGAGCGAAGAGTGTTGACCCAAAGGAGGAAAATGCCACTGGGAGGGTGGAAAGGTGCAGAAAGAAAGAAATGAAGATCTGGTGCCCCACCTACCATGTATCCCCAAAACCAGTCACAAGCCTGGGATCCTAACGTCATGCGGCGGGCAATGGCGGGTCGGGACAGGGCTCATCCTTGACCTCGTGGAGGAAGAGAACGCTAAAGGCGGACCTTCCCCTCCCGCAGATGTAGGCACGCAAGTGGCGTGGTAACGTCAGTGTGATCACTGACGGCCGACGTCACATGTGCGGCATGACGCCGATGTGAAGGTGGACCCGCTCGTCCCAGAGAGGGGAGTAGCGGGGACATCAAGGGGGGCGGAGCCTCCCTCTTTACACATCGCAGCTCCCGGAGTCAGGGCAGCCGTCGCCTGTATGCACAGGAATCCAAAAAATCCAAAGGGGATGTAGCATCAATGTGAACGGGTCACATATAGGAAATTAAAAAAGTAAAAATACCTGTAAATGTTAGAGAGTATGTCATAAAAAAGATGTTCAAATAAAAAGAGGAAAAAACCAGGGGATACACCAGGATAAAATCTTCAGCCAGGGAGGAGGAACCAGATCATTAAATGGGCACTTGTGGGTGTCTTCCACCCTAAATTCTGTACACAAGGGGCAATGGTCTGGTTCCCACCCAAGCACGCCTCCATCCCAAATTACATATAAACATAGAGAATTGGCCCGCGGGACTTTATATGAGGTGAGTGCTAGTGGCTGGAGAAGAATTATTAACACAATATATATGTAAAACAATATGATTTATTACATTGTATAAACAAGTGTTGTGAAATAATGATGACATGTAAAAAATATCACATAGCATAGCTCAATGGCCATAATAGCATAGTGTATACAACATGCACAACATTCAAACACATAGTATAGGTAGGTGTCCTGGTGTGGCCACTTGGTTACAAAAATGTCCTGAATAAAGTATTAGAGTTCCATGGTGGTGGATTGTAATACACAAGGAACTGACGCGTTTCTGGAGCTACAACTCCCTTCTTCAGAGATCAATGTATTGAGTGTATCTACAAAAAAACAATGCGTTTGAGTAAATATTGAAACTCGTAGGAATTTGTTAAAAAAAAAAAAAAATCAAAAAAGTATTCATGATTCAAAAATTCAAAACTTCAAAAAGAGTATGAGGTACTCACAGGTTAATGGAACTAAATGGAGATTGGACTCCCGTGTAGGGGCAGCGGAACAGAGTCTGACCCGGGAGCTGAAGGGTCCCATGGAGAGCAGCCAGAGAGGGGGGGTCCATGGCAGATAGGAGGTGAGAAAATGATGGGAAGATGAACCTTCCAAATCTGTATTGTGAGTGAATGACAGCTTCCAGGTTCGGCGGCTGGATCCAGTGAACACACAGATGGACGGGAGTCAGACTCGACTGTCCTATGTGTGCCTGTTCCTGTGACAGGCATTCCTGCAGTTGTGGGCTCCCCCTCCACGGCCCAAGTGGCCTGACAGCAGCGCAGGGCCAACAGACGCTTGCCGCCTGGTAAGTTAAACAGGCGGATGCACACGGAAATCGGGACTAATGCTTGGCTGGGCAGGTGGGGCCCCCTGGGCAAGTGGGGCCCCTGGGCAGCTGTCCAGCATGCCCATTTGTTAAGATGGCCCTGAGCCTCAGGCAGTGATCTCAGCGTCCCTGCCACCCAGGAACCTGAGCCCACTCTCAGGGAGATTTTTTGCCGTGGTCACCCCATGTAATACCAAACTGTCTAATATGACTACAGAACTTAAGGGAGTGAAAATAGCAGTTACACTGATCAGACAGGACATGCATGTACCATCCTCCTAGGTAGGTGCGAGTGTGAGTGTATATCGTTTTTTAGTTTCTCTGTTAGGAGACAGCTAGGCACATTTATATGCTGTCTGCCTAACAGAGAGCTGTGATTGTTTAGTGAGGTCTGCTCAATGTGCTCAGGTGCTGTTTATGCTGTCTTGATATTTCACACTGATCCAATAGCTATTAAGTATATTGGACAGTGGGTGGAAACCTAGCAGATGAGAGCATGGATGTCTGCACAGCCCTGGCCAATTAGAAGGGGATGTGCCACAAGGTATGCTTGGTACCTGTATTTATATCTGAAGAGCACATGGTCTTGTGGTCCAGTCTACCTCTGCAGAGAGAGGTCAAGGTGGGGAGGGGGCTGTTCAAAATAGATAAAAAACGCACACCTCTGGAGCAGGATCGGTGACTGGAGTGAAAGATAAATAGACTTCATCCAGGTCCACATTCTTCACCAAAATGTTCCTAACAGACTTCTCAGCTGTCACAATACTTTAGGAAAGTTGTTTATGCACCATGCACCATGTTTCACACTGGTCCAATTGGGAGGCATATTGGACAGTGGGATGAAACCTGACAAATTAGTGCACAGGCATTTAGTACAGCCCTGGTGATTGGCTGAGGAAAGTGCCTCGGCACATGCTGGGATACTGTATAAATGCCAAGAGCACATGTGGTCAGGGTCTTTCAGCTGGAGAACTGGGTCCCAGAGGGAGGGGGCGGCTGCCCCTCCCTTGTAGAAGTTGCCATGAGGCCTCAGGTGGTTGACCTGAGGGCCTAAGAGTTAGAGAGGAACTGAACCCGGAGGTCCTGCAGAGCTGACTGGAAGGGAGACACTGGAAAGGATCTGATTCTGCATACAGTGAGTACAGATCTGTGTCAAGGGGCCTGTCCTGAGGGGGGCTATCCCTTCAGCTAGAAGAGTCAGTGGACGGGTGTCAGTAAAGGGGAGGCTAGAGAGTGTTCTGAAGATAATGTATTTCTGATTATCGGTGTCACCATATGGAGGCAAAATATGGACACCAAAAATAGAGCAGTGCCTCATCCTAATATTCAATGGAAATTGATCTGGAGCTACAGGATGGACTTTAATGGCACAACAAAGTTTACAACCAACGATAAAGTTTTGTATAAAAAGTTTTAAGTTTTAATAAATGTCATTAAAATAGTACAAAATTGACACAAAAGTGCAAATATGGCAATATTGTGACAATTAATCAGACTTGTTATAGTAAGAACAGCCCTGCTCACCCTGACCATCAATGCAAACCATAACCCCCCCAAAAAGAATCTATACCAAATATCCCATAGGCCACATGGGAAATACTATACAATGGAGGGATGTAGACATTGACAAGGTGAACCCGCTTTTGACAATATATTCTACATGTTTCGCGCCCTAGTGCTTCTTCCTGAACATGTTAAGTGGACCAATCAGTACTCTCTATAAAAATAAACACAACATATATAAGTATACAATATAGTACTCAATATTACATTACAGTACCTCTACATTTTTATTTATTATTTTTTTTTATTAAAGGAGCCACAGGCTCACCTACAATTAAAAAAAAAAAAAAAAAAAAACAGACTCATCAAGGTAAGTGAGAACGTATAATTACGTCAGCTGAGCAGTGATGCAGCAGTGAACAACGTGCGATCTAGGATGTGGAGATGCATCTAAAGATAACGTAATAACAAGGTAGTGTATAATAGTATACTAAATTAATATTCATATTCTTGATAAAAAGCCATAAGTAATGCCTTAACCAAGATCTTATTCCCATTTATTTAGCCAGTGCCTCTTTAAGGTGAAGGTAGACAAAATGTATATATATATATATATATATATATATATATATATATATATATTATATATATATATAACTGCAATGTTGACAGGCGTATTATAACCTGAAAATATTTACATAAATTGTGTCATCTTACTGTCATAATAGTTGAAAGCGATTTCTATTATATACACAATACTCTTATTATATTCCTACCTTCATAGATGGAACTGGTAAGGAGATAGTTTACTGTGGGTTGGCCATAAATACCTCCATGGTTGCTAGGCTTTGAAAAGGGTATATACATGGCAAATATAATAGGTAAATAAATAAATAATAAAATTTAATAGGGCAGTATGTGGGCAAGCATAGCTAGTATACATGCCTGTATGTTGTAGTTGTTAAGGTGCCCATCTAACAGTTTTTTGAAACTATTGATGCTCCCCGCTGACACCACTGCTTGTGGAAGAGAATTCCACATGCTTACCGCTCTGATGGTATACAACCCTTTACGCAATTTAAGGTTAAACCGCTTCTCTTCTAATTTTAGTGAATCCTCTAAGTCGTTTATGAATAAATTAAATAGGATTGGACCCAGGACAGATCCTTGGGGGACCCCACTTTCCACACTAGACCGTTCCGAGTACTCCCCATTTATCACCACCCTTTGGACTCGTCCCTGAAGCCAGCTTTTAGTCCAGGTACTCACCCTATGGTCCATACCTACATACCTTAGCTTGTACAGTAAACGTTTGTGGGGAACTGTATCATATACCTTTTCAAAATCCAGATACACCATATCCACAGGCCTTCCTTTATTTAGATGGCAGATCACTTCTTCATAGAAGGTTAGAAGATTGGTCTGGCAAGAGCGATTTTTCATGAATCCATGCTGATTACTAGTGATGGGCTGAACACCCCCCTTACAGGAGCAGTGATTTTATTAATGGCTAAAGTGAAACAATTAAATTAAAAATTCCTTTAAATATCGTGCCTGGGGGGTCCCCTAATGTGCCTGTATTAGGGGACCCCCCAGGCACGTTTAAATAGCAAATACTTGCCTAGGCAAGTATTTGCTATTTAAACCTGCTCGCAGCTGTAATGTATTGTCGGCTCCCGGCAACACAGATAGAAAAAAATGAAAAAACAGCGTAGGGCCCCCCCACGCCAAAGTTAAAAATACAAAAGGGTCCCTCAAGCTGTTTTTACAATTGTATTTTTTAAATTAAGCTCTCAGCAGGGAAGCCTTAACTATCTATTGACTGTGCGTTCAGTGGGTGAAATCCCGAGAAAGTTCAGGTGTTAGGCAAGTACCTGAATGGCCAATGTTTAGGCCAAACTTATGCTTGGCCCAAACCGTTCACCCATCCCTAGTGGTGCCTGAACACTGTAACCCCTCACAGTTACTCTTGCTGTGCACAGGAACAGGCCCTGCTATTAAAAATTAGAAACAAAAATTGAAATTACATGTACTTGTCATACAGGTGCAGAAAAATTGAGCCTTCGTGTTGGTGGTGCCATAAACCAAAAACATTGTTGGAAGCTAGCATAAATCAAGATTCAGAAATAGGATAGGCAGCATAGACAGTCTTCAAAGGATCCCAGATCCCTAGCAAATTCAATCAGTTCAGTACAGGGCCATGATAGCTGCTGTTGATCCAGGACTGATTCATTTTGATAAATGTCAGCCGGTCAACGGACTCTGTGGACAGACGCACTCTTTTATATGTCACAAAACCTCCACCAGCACTGAATGTCTGTTCGGAAAGCATGCTGGTGTAACGCTCATGCGTTTTTGCTAGTGGATGGATTTGCAGCTGCAGAATTGTCACACTCAGTAGTCGTGTAGAGATTCTGTTGAACAAACATATCCAACTCTCAGGACTTCATCACTGTGCACAGCCTGTTTATGCAATATACTTACACTCAATCTGATGTTAATGGAGGGATAGAATATGTGAGAGTATATAGGTGAGAGACAGGCTATAGTATGGTGAGCACCTAGGAGTAGTATTAGGAGAGTGTTTAGGTGATGGTAGTAAGCAGATAGGTTCTAATGTCAAGTATAGTGCAGATGGTAGGGGACAGCAGATGGAGTATACAAGACAGAGTAACCTAGTGCAAGGATAGTTGATGGTAGTCCCAAGAGCTAACAGTCTATGCAGATGATAGGAAATAGCTTAGATAGAGATAGTCCTGGTATATGCAGTAGATGACAGTAGAAGTGCAGGTTAGTAAGGAATCCCCTGTGGGGTACTTATCACTAGAGGTAGTAGTAACAAAGTTCAGTAGTGAGAGGTGATCCAGTAGCGAGATACGGATCGGCAGCGAGGTTCCGGTTCAGTTCAGGCAAAGGGAATAGCCAGCAGCTCCAGCTTCACAAGAGAAGGTGCGGTGAACATGTGGTTTGAACGAGCAATGAGTGAGAGAAAGCCGGCGATTGAAATAGCCGCTCATAGCGGCGCTCGGCGATGATGTCATTGCCCTTAAAGGTGTATGCGTCCCATTTGGATAGCAAGATGGGACGCAATATTAAGAGAGAAATGTGGAAATAAGGGTACCAGAGGTACCAGAACATTACAGCTGGAAGCAGGACAGGCCAGAAGCTTGATTGCATATTGAGCAAGTTCTGACCAGTGATCCATCTTCAAGACCCAGTAACCCAGTGGATGCTCAGTTGGAAAGGTCCCCAAGTCTTTTCTTGACCCTAGATAATCCTGCACCACACGCTGCAGATGCTTCCGATGGTTGCTTAAACAGCCCTGGGCGCTGAGGACTAAATAATTGTTTAAAGGCATTGGTCAGCCGGCCGCCTTCTCCACTGCTCCTTCTTTGACTGAACGAAGCCTCAGAAACACGTTGTCCAGGAAATGGTAACCTCCCAGTGTCTGGAAAGGTGTTACACAATTTTTTCTTCAAGGCATTCTCAAGATGTTTCATCCTCTGCTCCCTCTGCGAAGGCAGGATGAGCTCTGCAACTTTACCCTTGTAACGTGAATTAAGAAGGGTTGCCAACCAGTAATGATCCCTCTCCTTGATACCACAAATCCTCGGGTCCTTTCACAGGCTTTGCAACATCAGGGAGCCCATGAAGCGTAAGTTTGAGGAGGCATGAGATTCTAAGTCCTCTAGGTCACTAAGGATGACATTGTCAGGAGCAACCTCTCCCCAGCCACGTACAACTCCTGGGGTTTCTGCGGAATGAAAACCATCCCTTGAAGACTGCTGTAGGTTATCCTCTACATTTGAAGCAAGAAGAAAATGACCGCACTCCGATGTAAATCAAAAATTGGAGTAAAATTTATTCCACATCAAAACAAATGGGCAAACTGGAACAACACACTGTGGATGCAGGACACAAAGGCAGACGCGTTTCACGACTTAGAGATGTCGCTTACTCATTGCCAACTCGAGTTGGCAATGAGTAAGCGACATCTCTAAGTCGTGAAACGCGTCTGCCTTTGTGTCCTGCATCCACAGTGTGTTGTTCCAGTTTGCCCATTTGTTTTGATGTGGAATAAATTTTACTCCAATTTTTGATTTACATCGGAGTGCGGTCATTTTCTTCTTGCTTCAAGTGATTCTGGATCAACGGATCCGACCAGCACCTGACACCCAGCCCACCTGGAGCGGTCTTTTTCTCCCTTGGATTTAGGTTATCCTCTACACCCATGCTGCCACAATCCTCCTCCTCTTCCTCCTGTGTGTTTTGTGGCCCCACAGGAATGTTATCTGCATAAAGGAGGCCTTGTGAAGAAAGGAAGTCTTCTTCTTCCTCCAGCTGTTCTGCCTCAAATGCCCTGTCCATGATTCCACGAAGCATGTGCTCCAGCAGGAAGGCTAGAGGGAAAGTGTCACTGATGCATGCACCTTGTGGCCTCTTCAAATGGTGACAGGACAGTGCATGCATCCTTTATCAGCAGTCACTAATAGCCCTCTGCCGCATGTGCAACCACTGCAGCATTGCCATTGTTGAGTTCCACCTGGTGGGCATGTCACAAATGAGGCGGCTGGTGGGCAGGTTGAATTTCCATTTAATGTCAGCCAGCCGAACACTGGCATTGTAGGACCACCAGACTTTTCTGGCCTGTCTCAGAAGATCTTGTAAGCCTGGATACCTGTTCAAGAAACGCTGCACCGCCAAATTCAGGACATGTGCCAAGCATGGAACATGTGTCAAGTGTTCCTGTCGGAGAGCGGAGAGAAGGTTGGTGCCAATGTCGCATACAACCATTCCTGGCTCAAGCTGCCGTGGTGTCAACCACCTCTGAGCCTGCCCCTGCAGAGCTAACAGAATCTCTGGCCTGGTCTGGCTCCTGTACCCTAGACAGACTAACTGAAGCACTGGATGACATCTTTTAGCCTGACTGCTTGCGTAGCCCCTTGAACGCTTAGGGAGCACTGCTGGTTCAGAGGACAATTCATCAGAAGAGGCCATAGAGGAAGAAGAAGAGGAGGGGGTGGAGCAGACAGATGTGGCAGAATCACCACCAATGTTTTGGAGGCGTGGTGGGGGAACAAGCTCCAGCACTGAACCCTGTCCTGCATCCTTCACAGCTGCCAGCCGAGTTACCCAGTGCGCCATGAAGGAAATGTAACGTTCCTGACCATGCCTGCTGGACCATGAGTGAGCAGTAATGTGAACCTTCCTGCTGTTCGCTCTGTCCAACGAGGCCACAACATTGCCTTCTATATGATGATACAGAGCTGGAATGGCCTTACGTGAAAATAAATGTATTTTTGGAACCTTCCACTGGGGTACAGCACATTCCACAAATTCACAAACGGGGGCAGAGTCTACCAGATGAAAAGGCAGCAGTTGTAGTGCTAGCAATTTGGCCAAGCTAGCATTTAGATGCTGAGCGTGTGGATGGCTGGGACAGTATTTTTATTTACGTTTCAACAATTTGGGTAGTGAAATTTGACTGCTGGTCAAATCAACAGGTGGTGTACAGCTAGCAGATTGGGTGCAAGTATCTGTGGCACCCATAATCCCTCTCAGTGCACGTTTTTGAGAGGAGTTGAGGTATAGTAGGGGTAGAGATCCCAGATGAGGAGCAAAGAGAAGTCTGCATTTTATGAAGTGGGTCTTTCAGATGCTGTTGCTAACGGACTGCATGGCAGGTTCTCATATGTCTTGTTAAGCATGTGGTGCCCAAGCGGCTGGTATTCTGGCCACGCTTAATCCACTTCAGACAGAGATTACAAACTGCTGCAGCACATGTGTTGAAAAAAGCCCACACTAATGAACTTTTGGAAGTCAGCGGGGAGTTAGCAGTGCCCTGCACCTGTGGAGCTAGTGGTGTGATGCAATAGGGAGGCTGCCCTTAAGCTGGCCCCTGGAGGACATCCTGTCTCGTTGGAGTTATGCCGCCTCCTCCTCACTATCCTCCTCTATTCTCTCAGGCGCCCAAGTATGGTCAGTGACCTCATCATCCCCTCCCTCCTCGTCACTGGAGCAAACGTGGCAGTATGCTGCAGCTGGGGGAACATGACTGCTAGTTTCTTGTCTGTTATTGTCACCCCCTCTCTCTAGGCTTTCGTTATTCCCTTTCTCAACCTGGGAACCAACATCAGAGCACTCAAATTGCTGCGCATCCTCCAGCATCATGTAACTGACACTATGATCAAATAATTCAGGTGATTCCTCCGTGCATGATGGTGAGGCTACGGAAGGAGTAGCTGTTGACAAAGAGCCTGTGGAATAGGCCACTTTGGCAGCTGCGGTGGAAGGCAAACTAGTATAAGCCTGGGTGACAGAGGATGAGGAGGATGAGGGTGGCTTAGTTATCCAATCCACCAACTCTTCTGCATGTCGTGGCTAAATAACACCGCCAACACCGGAAATAAAAGAACAAGCATGCCCCGCCTGCAGAGGATGCACCATGTCTGCAACCACCACTTTTCACTGTGGACACAGAGGCTGCTTTCCCTCTTTTAGTGGCCTGTGAGCCTCTGCCTCTCGCCTTTTCAGACATGATGGGGATTTTTGGGGGGTTTTTATAACTTTTTATTATAGAATGCGGGATGGAAATATGATTCTTGGGTGCAATACCTTTGTGCTTGGTGCACTATAAACCATTTTATTATTCTTTTTTATTGTTTGGGGGGGATTTTTATAACATTTATTATAGAGTGTGGAAAGGGAATATGGTGCTTGGGTGCAATACTTTTGTACTTAGTGCACTATAAACTGTTTTATTATAGTTTTTTTTTTTTATAAAGAATAACGTAATAAAGCCAAAAAAAGAAAACCCCTTCAGATGCAGAAGGAATAGCACCTGAGATGCAGAAGGTAGGACAGCAATTATGCCCTAAATATTATTCCTACTGCTGTGTCACGAAAAAAAATAAATATAAAAAAAAACACTGCTAATGCAGAAGGAATAGCACCTGCGATCCAAAAGGGGGCAGCAATTATGCCCTAAATAAAATTAGTGCTGCTGCGCTACAAAAAAAAATCACTGCTGACACAGAAGTAAAAGCACATGCGATGCAGAAGGGGGGACAGCAATTGTGCCCTAAATATTATTAGTTCTGCTATGCCACGAAAAAATAAAAAAACCACTGCTGACGCACAAAAGGGGGGGACAGCAAATATGCCCTGAATAAGATTTGTGCTGTTGCGCTACAAAAAAAAAAAAATAGTCACTGCTGACGCAGAAGTCATAGCACCTGCGATGCACAAGGGGGGATAGCAATTATGCCCTAAGTATTATTAGTCCTGCTGTGCCATGAATAGCACTTACGACACAAAAGGGGGGACACCAGTTATGCCCCAAATAAAATGAGTACTGCTGCGCCACAAAAAAATCACTGGTGATGCAGAAGTAATAACACCTGCGACACACAAGAGGGAGTACTAATATTGCAGCAACAGAACCTGATTCTGCAAAAAAAAAAAAAAATTTTAAAGAAAAATAAATAAATAACAATGGAAAAAAATGGGATCAGTGGGGTGACACAAACATGTTGTATACACCAACATTTTAGTGGCCCCACTGCACCGTGTTACACAAGAATCACAGAACAGCACAGCACTACACGGACTGCACGACACTGTTACACAAGAATCAGCACAGTCCTACACTACACTGACTGCACTACACCATGTTACACAAGATGAATCAGCCCTACACTATACTGCACTGACGGCATTAAACATCAGAGCACAATCCAATAAATACCCTGCCTAATCTCCACTCCTAACACACAACATACGGCTGCTGTGTAAGCAGCCTTATATAGTGTGGGGCGTGGACTTAGCCCCTAAGCCATGATTGGCTAAAGTCCCCCTGCATATGGCCAATCATGGCTCTGACAGGACATTGTACTGTAATAGGCTGAAGCATACAGGTCAGGTGCATGCTTTGGCCAATCACAAGCACATAATGCACTGCAATTGCGCGGTGCACTGTGGGGCACTCATCGGCGGGTGAACTTCCCGCCAAGCGCCCCATTTGTTTGTGTGTTTGGTGAACACAGGAACACCCAATGTTCGAGTTGAACTGACGTTAGACTCGAACGTTAAGCCCATCACTACTGATTACTACTAATGATACCATTTTCAT
The DNA here is from genome assembly GCF_965119305.1 of Pelophylax lessonae. NCBI lineage: Eukaryota > Metazoa > Chordata > Amphibia > Anura > Ranidae > Pelophylax > Pelophylax lessonae. The sequence continues at coordinate 36,851,504 of NC_138774.1, forward strand.
TACTAAAGTATTGTATATAGTCCCTTATCATCCCCTCCAACATATATATACAATTTGATATTATAATTGCCAGTTATAGCCAACACCAAAAGTGAAAGTCTTTAATTTTTAGAGTATTATGGAGTTTGTAGAACTGAAGTCTCTAGGGATGTTGTCACCCTCCTTGTGCTATGATCCTTTGGCTCATGAAAGCCTTTCTAAGGGCCGCTTTCACCTCTTTGTTCCTCAAGCAGTAGATCATAGGGTTCATCAGAGGGGTCACTACACAATAGAAGATGGACACCACCTTGTCAAGAGTGAACCTGATGTGGGAATTGGGGCGTATGTACATGAATATGATTGTCCCATTAAAGATCAATACCACTGTGAGGTGGGAAGCACAAGTGCTGAAAGCCTTCTTTTGCCCTGCAACAGATGGAATCTTCAGAACTGTGAAAATGATAAAGGTGTAAGAGACCATGATGAGACAAAAGCAGCCAAGGGTTAAACTCCAGGATATCACAGAGAAGGTGAACTCTCCTCGTGAAGTGTCCTCACAAGACAGCTTCAGAAGGGGCGAGTAATCGCAAAAGAAGTGGTCGATGTAATTTGGGAAACAGAAGCTGAGGGTGGATATCCAGATAGCGGGGCAGGCAGCTGTTATAAACCCAACTATCCATGGGGCAAGTGCCAGCCCCAAGGTAGTCCTTTTGGTCATTAACCTGGTATAGTGTAAGGGCTGGCAGATTGCAGCATATCGATCATAGCCCATGACAACAAGGAAACAATTCTCTGCTGCTCCAAAAGCAAAGAAAAAGTAAAACTGAGCAAGGCAGCCAGTGGAGGGGATCTCTTTGTTCCGCGTTAGCAAAGCATCCAACATCTTTGGAATAGTCACTGTGGTGTAAAGAACCTCCACCAATGAAAAGTTAGCCAAAAGGAGATACATGGGCTTGTGTAGGCGGTTATCCATTAGAACAAGTGTGATAATAAGAACATGAGCCCCCAAGGTAAGGATGTACATGATAGAAAAAAGGGAAAAAAGAAAGATTTCTATGTTCCTCAGGGTCTCAAAACCCACAATGATGAAGATGTAAGCTAAACTCTGATTAACGTGGTCTGCTGTTGACATGGTCCCTGAAACAACAAAATACATAATGTGGGTCTAAACTCTACATGGATGATTTTTAATTAAAGTACTGTGAGTCATAAACCATTTATTTTGTATCTCAGTACTGATGATCTCCTCCAGCCTCTTTCAACCACTTCCTGTCTACATGCAGTTGCTCCAATACCAGTTGCACATTATTTTGCTGGACCGGCTTCGTTATCATGACAGTGGTGGACTATGCCTGTAAAATATACATGAAAATAATGAGAGGTAATAATCCTTTCTGAGAAGGAAAGAGCCAACATCCCCCTATATAGTATGTTTAAACCAAAGCAATTCCGATGATGGGACTTTAAAGGTGCAAGTGAACATACAGATACCAATATCTATAAAATTACATGTATTATACATTCTTAAAAAGATTCATATCACAAAGAATAGTACTGCTAATAAAATACTGAAGAGTATTACTGATTTTAGAAATAGTTTCTCCATTCCCACTTACAAGTCAATGATAGGACAATGCGTGTCAACCAGCATAGATCATTGTAGATGTGGGTTGAGCTTGGCCTATTTCGTAAACTTCTTAAGGAGCTGGAACAAAATACTATACTGTATATAATGTTCATCAGAAGAACCAACAGTCTTATCAGCCTAGTGATACATGCAAAGCATCTACTGTCCCAACATCAAGGTAAAGCACACATGTCCCAGGGAAAGACGATAAAGCCAACAAAGTAGGTAAGGTATCCCTCCAAACTACAAAATCTGCCATCGAGGAATGGGGAAGAAGGGTTCAATCATCCTTAATGGCCAAAGTATGTGTCTCTTAAGAGATCATCAACCAACTATTGACCACAATGGATCTTTATGCTTAGAACTTGCACAGTCTAGCATAGTGGATCATTGAGGTCCATAGATATACAGTATATTTGTATATTTATGTATCCAAGGAAATCCATAGTTTATAGATCAGCGGTTATCAACTTATGAGCTAAAGTTTGCCTCAAATCCGGCCCCTGACATCCCCAAAGGGCCGTACATAATGTTTAATATACTGTATGCAATGATTGAGAGAACTGCAAACTTAATATAGGAAATGAGGGTCAGAGATTGGGGAAATGCTACCAAGGTGACTGGGGATGTACTGAAGAAGACAATATAAAAACTGGAAACATGTTAGATGATGCTAGTGTAGCAATATTTCCAGGCATCGGGACTGATGTGGGTCTGCCATTTGTTACCAGGAACACTTCCAACACATTGAAGTTGAAAACCCAAGTGTGAGAGCTGAGACAATGACTATTCCGGCATCTTTGGTTTGTTTTGTTTATTTTATAATGGGGATGGGAGAAGGGAATGAGTGGGATACTCCTCCGGCTGAACTAGGTTTAACTGGGACACTTTGTAGAAAAGATACTTATTAGCGCTGTCCTGACGCCAGCTGAATGCCGACCAACGCTTCCTGGTGCTTGAAACACTGTTCTGCTGAAAGTGCTGAAACTTCGACTTTAACTCCTTGGTTAACCAGAAGATCCAGGACTGTAATAATCCTCGACTCCTGACACTCTGTCTAGCTCAAAAGCCCTATGTATGACTCCCTCCAGCCCTTCACTGACTGAGGTAGCTCCTTGTAACTGCTTGTGCTGCTGCAACTCCTAACACTGCACTCTTGACTCTTCAGGGACCAACCGCTGGTTCGCCCTCTACACTTCCAGGGTCCTCTCACTAGGCAACCCCCTTAACACTTCAGGGTCCTTTCACTAGGCAACCCCCTTGATACTTGCGGGCTCCAAGATCCCTGGGACCTTCACCGGAGTGGTCCCCTCTACACTAGGCAGACCCCCAGGGGCAGTTCACAGTACTAACATCCTTGGAAGGCTTTCCTGGAACTGAACCCCTCTTCCTCCGCTGGTCCTCGGCACACTGGATCCTCTCTGCAGCTCAGCTCTCTCTCTCCCGGATTCTCAGGCAGCCACCCGAGACACCCGATCCTTCTGACAGGAAGGGAGACAGTCGTACTCTCCCTACTGGGACTCTGCTTCCCGCCAAAGACGCTGCGTCATGCGTTCCCCTCAAACTTATACACACTCCCAGAATCCTCTGCATCAGAATCTGCCTTCTGGGGTAGATACAGGCCTGAATGGGCCACTGATTGAGTTTCCTCCACTGCCCAATGAGAATCTTCTCATGGAGCCAGTGGGGAGACTCCCCTCTCAGCAGCCACACCTGGGGGACATGACAGTCCAGCTGAAAATCATGGTCCTGCTGTTAGGCAGACAGGGGTCAATATGCTTTTACCTAGCACCAACCTTGTAGGGTGCTACACTAGTAGAGATCAATACTTTTCAATATTCCCACTAAAGACTGCTGGAGTCTAAGGGCCGCACACATATATATTTATATACAGGCTGTACACTCACTACTTTACATTGTAGCAAAGGGTCATTTCTTGTGAGGGGAATACTCATTTTTGTGAGATACTGTATATATATATATATATATATATATATATATATATTGTAGCACCCCTACCCTGGGCTAGCTAAATTTGGTGTATAGCTCTGCTGTAGCCAGCTAGATGCAATTTGCTTGTAAGGCCTGATTAGGTTCATCCCTAAACCAGGTGACTGATTGCTTTTACCTGCCTCTGGAAGAATGTTCCATAAATAGTGTAGAAGGGTCAGTTACTGAATTATTTCTATTTATCTTACCTTAACCAATCCATGGGATGGAGTTCCAGAAAGTGTGGCTGGGGAGAAGATAAATGTTTGGGAGGGTCTGATCAGAGCTCTTTCTTCTGGGGTCTGGTATGGCTGAAGTTCTGAATGAAGCTGGACTGAAATAAATTCGATGGAGGACACTACCTGTAGAATCTGGGCTGGAGAAGCACCCCTTTCACTGAAGAGTATTGCAGGGGAGCTGGTTGTAAGCTGCCTCTGGACATTGTGAGTATGCCCTTTTACCCAAAGCTCCAGGTATGTAAGTGTTTTGGGGGTTAGACGCCAGAGGCTGCTGAAAGGACTGTGACTGCTCATAAAGAACTGGCTATCCCTTCTATTACCAGCATTACTTTGTGACTGCTACTGAAGGGTCCAATACTGACGAAACAGGATTTTTCTAGGAATCTATTCTCCAATACCTGCGTGTGCTTTGTGGTATCCTGCACCCTCATTCACCTTCCTGCCTATGTTTAGGATCTGCAATAAAACTTCAAAAAATCACCCCTGAGCCTGAAATTTGTTGGTGTCCTCCTGGAACTGGTGCCAGGGCTGGCAGCCTCTGAACAGGTAAGGAAGACCTGAATATTTCCAGGAGGTGAGCACTACATATTCACACACATTATTTGCACACGCACATTTTTATTTTTCTGTTTTCTTACACTTTTCTTTCTTCATGGGAGTCTGGATCTGGTTAATGGAGCCTTGATCCAGACCCCACCACCACCATGTAGCTGTGCAGCAGATCACTTCTAGTGGTCTATTGCTGGCTGCAATCAACTAGCATTAAATCACTATAGCAGTTATATACTACTGTAGGGAGAGGATGAACAGTTGGCTTTCTTGTGATAACAACCGATGCAGCTAATCATCCCCCTCCTGCTGCTCCACCCGGGCTCTCCCATCCCACCGGGAGGCCTGAGCGACCAGCGGGCACATACGCTGGCTGGCCAGAGACCCAAACCAAGACGCAATCAGCATTAATCGGGTCTCAAGTCTAGTAAGCCAGAAGTGACGTCATGACATCACTTCTGATTTACTGAAGCCTTTAAAAAAAAAAATTCAGTATTCAAAACAGCCAAACTTGCCGTTTTGAATGCTTTTAAGTACGAAGGAGGGATTTGGGGGTCTTATAGACCCCAGATCGCTCCAAAGAAATACCTGACGTGACTATTGCTATCACAAGGGATGTTTACATTCCTTGTGACAGCAATAAAAAAAAAAACAAATTTCAAGGGACAGTGTAAAAATAAAAAAAAAATAAAATAAAAAATATAAGAAAACATTTTTTTAAAGCACCAAGCGCCCATCCCTTCATGCTTGCGCACAGAATTGAACGTATATGTAGGTTGCCCCCACAAATGTAAACCGTGTTCAAACCACACGTGCGAGGTAACGCCGCAATAATTCTAGCACTAGACCTCCTTTGTAACTTTGAACTGGTAACTGTTAAACATTTTTAAAAAGTCACCTATGGAGAATTTTAAGTACTGTAGTTTGTCGCCATTCCACGGGTGCGCGCAATTTTAAAGCATGACATGTTAGGTATCTATTTACTCAGCATTACATCATCTTTCACATTATAAAAAAAATGGGCTAATTTTACTATTTTGCTTTTTTTTAGTTCATGAAAGTGTATTTTTTCCAAACAAATTGGGTTTGAAAGACCGTTGCGCAAATACTGTGTGACATAAAATATTGCACGATCGCCATTCTCTTTTAGAGAGTCTTGGAAGTGGATCCAGCACCCCCATATATGAGTACATTTCGAAGGGTTGTTGCTCGCAACACTGATCATCTCTTCCATTTCTGAAGTTTGTCTAACTCGAAGATACCAGTCAGTTCTTGTAGTGCGGGGCAGGGCAGCCATCAGGGGGGGACAGCCCATACACATGTAGGGGGCCCAGGCATTCCATGGGGCCCAGCTGCCCAGGCCCAACCAACGAGATCAAGTTGTTGCTGCTGTAGTAACTAGCAATTGCTAAAGCAGGGTGGCCTCAGAGTAAGCTGATGTAGTCGAAGTGATGTCTCTTTGCTGGATTGGGATATCTCTTTGCTGAATATATGAGGCCGTCTCTTTGCTGGATTGTTATATCTCTTTGCTGATTATACGAGGCCATCTCTTTGCTGGATTGGGATATCTCTTTGCTGAATATATGAGGCCGTCTCTTTGCTGGATTGGGATGTCTCTTTGCTGGATTGGGGTATCTCTTTGCTGAATATATGGGGATGTCTTTGTGCAGGATTGGATTCATTTTCATATATTAAGTTGTAAGAGTGTTAAAATAAAAGTGGGTGCACTGAAGGACTCGGTAGGATTGCCAGCGGGCAGATTTGGTAGGATGGCCAGAGGCCTGGCCCTGGGGAATTTTGGTTGTTAGGCCCGGAGGGGCCCAGACCTAAAGCTGTGTAAGGGGCCCCAGAATTTCTGATGGCTGCCCTGGTGGGGGAGGGGGGGTTGTAGAGGCCCACTTGGATGGGATAGCCGCATTGACTAAGTGGCAAGCTAACAATTTGTAGTATGTAGATTTTGGGATAGAGGTGTAGTGTAACAAGTACTGGGCTGGGGTGAAGTCTAGAGTGAATGTTGTTATCTTAGTTACTGTATAGCTTCATGTGTAGTGATCCAATATTCCTGTAGTTTTGAACAGGACCACCAAATGTGTAGCATGGTTCTGGGTTCGGCTCCTCATCTCCAGCAAAGGGGAGATGTCGAGGGTTTGCATTTGTGAGTGGGCATCCTGTACCAACCTGACCCTCTTTATTTTTTTATATTTTTTGTTTTTATTTTTTTTGGTGGCCCGTACGGGGATTTTCGTTTTTATTTTATTATTTTTATCTTATTTTATTATACTCTAATTTACTCAGTTAGAATAGGATTTTGACACAGAATATAGAATTGTTAAAATGTTAAACTGTAAAATGATCCAACTGTTCATCCATGCTTCACAACAACGAATACGTTAAGAGTACAAATTATTATTATGAGATGAACCGCACATTTTTTTTTTCCATTCTTACAATTTAAGTGCTGTTTGACACATTCTGTATGATAACTTTTTGCTTGTACAAATAATCCAGAAAAAAATAAAAATAATGGAAAAAATAATAATAATACAACTATATTACAGGAAGTGTCAGAAAGACAAAAACTGCTGTGTTCATGCTAATAAAGCAAAACTAAAGTCTAATTTTCAAAAACTGCAAGCAGGCAGGCTCTTTATTGCAGAATATACATGCTTCTGTATGTCTCTTCTGTAATAAAGAAATTTACCTGCCTGCTCGCAGTCTTCTTTGGGATGTGCACTGATTTGCTCGAGCACAGCTCAGTTTACATTCGGGCACATTATCTGTGTGCTGGGATGACTGCACTCCTGCACATGCGTATCAAGTCTAGTACACACAGGTCGAATATTAGGTGGCATGGGTTGGTCCAATAGAAACTGGCCCACATTTGGCCCGTGTGTATTGCAGCCGGCCCAACAGAAGCTGGCTGTTCGGCTGGCTTCTGTCGAAGGGGCGTGACCCAAAAAGATCTGCCGACTAGCATCAAATCAGCACTCTCAGCCAATGGCTGAGAGCTATGACTGGTATGGTCTGGTAGGGGGGAAGCACGCCCCCCCCCCCCCCCCCGTCAGAACACAATAGCTCTGTGGGGGAGAGCGCTGTACTAACATTAGTTAGTATAGTGGCTCTTCCCGAGCTCTCCAGTGTTTTTTTTGTTCAGCCTGCTGGGTTGAAGGAAAAAATACTGCTAGCGGTACCAGGCCTTAGTGGCATCATCCTACACTGGTCAAGAAAGACAGCCACAGCTGAGCACCTGGAAAAGCTGGGTAGAAGATGCTGACACTGGCAAAGGATGTCAGACCACAGTAGGAATAGTAAGTATTGCAGAGTTTAGCTCCAGTTTACTAACCTCCAATATAGCTGCCATTTTTTATTTTGCCTGTGGTTCCACTTTTAGTCCTATACACTGGATTTTGAGCTTAGGGGTGGATGGAAATGTCCGATGTGTTTAACATTAAATGTGGGAACTGTGCTGAACTCTTTATAAAATGATACATACAGACCTGAGACATGCCTGGAAATCATGGTTCTCTGATGGATAATCAGTAAGCCTCGAGCTTTTATTGGCATAAAACAACAATTACCACCCGGGAGGGCAAAATGTCCCACTTGTTTTCCTCTTCTATACAAAATACAGAGGGGACTATTAAGATACAGAAAATAATCTACTCTAGAGATTTCTGACACAGTCCGGAAGTCTAAAAGTCAACATGCACTGTCCTATTGAGGAGCCTAGAGCAGGGATCTTCAAACTACGGCCCTCCAGCTGTTGTGGAACTACACATCCCATGAGGCATTGCAAAACTCTGACATTCACAGACATGACTAGGCATGATGGGAATTGTAGTTCCTGAACAACTGGAGGGCCGTAGTTTGAAGACCCCTGGCCTAGAGCATAGCCCAAAATGCAATAGACTGTGCAAAAAAAAGAACCTTCTTAGACGGTGACTATAAAATCCCCTGCACTTCTTGATTGCAAGGAGCCTAGGCATCCCAGTGTCTTCTAGATGCATTATGGGAGATTGATGTCATCTGGCTTTCTCCACCTCTTGTTTTTTAGCCCTAATGCCTCGTACACACGCAACGATTGTTGGCCGTGAATTTTCGGCCAACGTCCGATTGTCGGCTTGTTAGTATGATGCTTCCGACAACCGACTGCAACTTTTCGGCCGAACAAAATCTGGTGTGCATGCTATAAAATTTTTGTTGGCCGTCAACAGAATGGCCGATTGTTAGTCAGTCAGTACAGATTTCGGCAGACAAAAATCAGATGAGCAAGACTGGGCATGCTCAGAGAAGAAAAAACACAGGGAAAGTAAACCAGCACATGACATCACTTCTGAAGTTGGTTGTTTATTTATTGGCTGAAACAATTGAGTACTGTCCGTGATACTTTTTTTTATTTGCACTAACATCCAAATTTTCAGGAAAAACTTTTGGAATATGTCCCCTTCATCAAGGTCCCAGCAATACTAATTCACAAAAGTTTTAGCAGAATGTTAAAAAAAGACAATCTCTGTGAGTAACAAAAAAAAAGGAAAAACAAACACACACAAACAAATGTATAAGCAATGGTAATAAAACTAGCATAGGAGATAAGACAGAGGGAGAGCTATAGACTGGGAAGGGAGGGAGTCACAGAGGGGGTCATAAAACTGTTGGATAATGAGTAAGAAAACCCATATCTAGATTTAATCCCTTATTGTTTGGGCTCATGCACACTGCAGCTCAAAAAAAAAAAAAAAAAAAAAAAAAAAAGCTGCTTTTACAGCCATTTGAGCTTTTATTTCAGCTTGAAGAAGCTTGTACTTTTTTGTTCTCTTGTGCAGGTTTTTATTGAGCTTCTTCAAGCTCCTTTGAGCACCTTTGAGCTTCTTTGAGCTTTTTTTAGCATAAGGTTCCTTTTGTGAGTGACACTTTTATATAGGTGGATTTGGTTACACATTTTACTTTTTATTTTTTTTCATTGCAGGGTTTGCTTCCATTATTTGTTACTTCATAATCAGAATTAAGTTTTCTGCTGATTAGTTTATGTCTGACGCTGGGTGGCTGTCTGAATGCCAGTAATGGGGGTTGTTGGAATTTTTTTTTCAGAGTTCCATCCTCTGTTATGATAGGTTGTAAATCTTTGATTATCTTTCTTAAAGTGATTTTAAAGTCTTGTTTTAAAAAAATAAAATAAATAAAATAATAAACATCTTATACTTACCTGCTCTGTGCAGTTGGTTTTGCACAGAGCAGCCCGGATCCTTCTCCTCTCAGATCCCTATTCGGTGCTCCTGGCCCCTTCCTCCTGTTGAGTGCCCCCACAGCAAGCAGCTTGCTATGGGGGCACCCGAGCCGAGCTGCAGCTCCCTATGTCCATTCAGACACAGGGCTGCGGTTCGGCCCTGCCCCCTCTCTTTCCTGATTGGCTAACTGACTTTGATTGATAGCCGTGGGAGCCAATGGCGCCACGGCTGTGTCTCAGCCAATCAGGATGGAGAGTCTTGGATGGCCGAGGGGCTCTTGGAAATCGCTGGACAGAGATGGGGCTCGGGTAAGTATTAGGGGGTGCTGGGGAGGCTGCTTCACACAGAAGGTTTTTTTTTATCTTAATGCATAGAATGTATTAGGCCTCATGCACACTGGACGTTTTTGGAGCTGCTGTTAGCAGCGTCAGACGTTTTTTTTTGCAGCTGCAGAACGCCCATCCATGTTATTCTATGGCCTCATGCACACATAGAGCTTTTAGGAGCTCCAAGTGGCATAGGCGTTTTACAGCTCCAAAAAAAACCCAGGAACTCTGCGTTCTGGAGCTGCAGCGTCAAGCTGTAAAAACGTCTGACGCTGCTAAAGGCTGAATAACGTGGCTTAACGTGCGTTAAGCCACGTTATACGTTTTTTTTTTTCTTCCATTCAAAATCAATGGTTCCCTATGGGAGCCTATTGATTTGAATGGAAGTCGTACCGCAGGTCGGATCAGGGTGATCCGACTTGCGCTGTGAGAATCTTGAGGGGGAACTCCACGCCAAAATGGGGGAAAAAGCGGCGTGGGGTTCCCCCCCAGGCCCTTCGGGTCTGGTATGGAATTTGAGGGTAGCCCCACGCCGAAAAAACGGCGTGGGGTCCCCCCCAAAATCCATACCAGACCCTTATCCAAGCACGCAGCCCGGCATACCAGGAAAGGGGAGGGGATGAGCGAGCGGCCCCACCCCCCCTGGATCATACCAGGCCACACGCCCTCAACATGGGGGGGTGTGGGTGCTTTGGGGAAGGGGGGCTCTGCACCCCCCACCTCAAAGCACCTTGCCCCCATGTTGATGAGGACAAGGGCCTCATCCCCACAACCCTGGCCGGTGGTTGTGGGGGTCTGCGGGCAGGGGCTCATCGGAATCTGGAAGCCCCCTTTAACAAGGGGGCCCCCCAGATCCCGCACCCCCTCCCTATGTGAATGGGTATGGGGTACACTGTACCCCTACTCATTCACCACATAAAAGGCAGTGTATGGAAATAACGACAGGAGACGTTTTGGAAAGTTTATTAAAAATCTTCATCCGGCTCTTCTTGTCTTCTCCTCTCCGAGGGTCTTCTGCTGTCCGCTCCTCTCCGGGGTCTTCTGCTCTTTTGCTGTCCGCCCTTCTGCTGTCCTCTCTTCTTGTCTTCTCCTCTCCAGGGGTCTTCTGCTGTCTGCTCCTCTCCGGGGTCTTATGCTCTTTTGCTGTCCGCCCTTCTGCTGTCCTCTCTTCTTGTCTTCTCCTCTCCGGGGGTCTTCTGCTGTCCGCTCCTCTCCGGGGTCTTCTGCTCTTTTGCTGTCTGCCCTTCTGCTGTCCTCTCTTCTTGTCTTCTCCTCTCCGGTCTTCTGCTCTTTTGCTGTCGGCTCTTCTTCTTCCTCCGGTCCTCCTCCGACGACGTCTCCGGCGATTATGCCGGTCTCTGGTTTCTGCAGCTTACTATATAGCCATTAGGGGCGTGGCCGCCAGATGACGTCATCGGGAGACCCCGCCCCCTTGTGTCACAGATGACGTCACATGTGACACAAGGGGGCGTGGTCTCCCGATGACGTCATCTGGCGGCCACGCCCCTAATGGCTATATAATAAGCTGCAGAGACCAGAGACCGGCATAATCGCCGGAGACGTAGTCGGAGGAGGACCGGAGGAAGAAGAAGAGCCGACAGCCGACAGCAAAAGAGCAGAAGACCAGAGAGGAGAAGACAAGAAGAGAGGACAGCAGAAGGGCGGACAGAAAAAGAGCAGAAGACCCCGGAGAGGAGCGGACACTTGACAGCAGAAGACCCCCGGAGAGGAGAAGACAAGAAGAGAGGACAGCAGAAGGGCGGACAGCAGAAGACCCCCGGAGAGGAGAAGACAAGAAGAGCCGGATGAAGATTTTTAATAAACTTTCCAAAACGTCTCCTGTCGTTATTTCCATACACTGCCTTTTATGTGGTGAATGAGTAGGGGTACAGTGTACCCCATACCCATTCACATAGGGAGGGGGTCCGGGATCTTGGGGGCCCCCTTGTTAAAGGGGGCTTCCAGATTCCGATGAGCCCCTGCCCGCAGACCCCCACAACCACCGGCCAGGGTTGTGGGGATGAGGCCCTTGTCCTCATCAACATGGTGGCAAGGTGCTTTGAGGTGGGGGGTGCAGAGCTCCCCCTGCCCCAAAGCACCCACACCCCCCCCATGTTGAGGGCGTGTGGCCTGGTATGATCCAGGGGGGATGGGGCCACTCGCTTGTCCCCTCCCCTTTCCTGGTATGCCGGGCTGCATGCTTGGATAAGGGCCTGGTTTGGAACCTGGGGGGGAACCCCACGCCGTTTTTTTCCCCATTTTGGCGTGGAGTTCCCCCTCAAGATTCTCACAGCGCAAGTCGCGCCGCAGGTCGGATCACCCTGATCCGACCTGCGGTGCGACTTCCATTCAAATCAATAGGCTCCCATAGGGAACCATTGATTTTGAATGGAGGCAGAAAAAACGCTGCTAACAGCTACTGTGGCCAAACGTGCAATAACGCTAATTGAAAAAGCTACTGAAAGCACGTTGTTACAGCTGCTGTTTCCCGGCGTCAAGTAAACAGCTTTGGAGCACGTTTTTATGACGCCCTGTGTGCATGGAGCCTTAAGATTAAAAACCTTCTGACTTTACAGCTCCTTTAAGGCTTCTAGTGCTGAATTGTATGTGATTTCTAGAGGTACACGATTATTTGTCATTTTCTCTCTGTATTGAAGTAGCTTTTCTCTTTGGGTTTTCAAGGCCATGTTTATTCTGGTGTTGATAGTTTTGTCTTTGTAACCAAAGGTGTACACAATCTATTGCGTTAGGGTGTGCACCCCAAAGCTCAAACACAGAGCAACAGAGGCAGTGGCTAGAGGTGTACACACATTATGGCCGTGATGCTATGCTGTGCAGCCATGGCAGCAATTACGGAGTGCAAAGCATATGTGGAGTCCTTCATTTTTTAACTTTACTTTTTAGAATTTAAATATTTTTGACGCTTTAGTGAAATATCAGGGGTCTAAACAGACCCCTGATGTCTCACATTTAAGACTGAAAAATGGACTGGGGATAAAGATTTATCAGTCCCTTTCTCTGCAGCTTCAGCTGCACAGATGAATGAATAGGAAGAGCTCACAGGCTTCCAATTCATTCACAAACTGAAGCATAGTAAAAAAAAGTTTACAGTGCTTCAGTGATGAATGGACACAGGATTAATCGATAATGATCGCTCACTGTGTTCATTCAGAAAAAAAGGGCAATACATCACTAAATCATAAACTAATCAGCAGAAAACGTAATTCTGATTATGAAGTCACAAATAATGGAAGCAAACCCAGCAAAAAAAAGTAAAATTTAATATCCCAGGATCATACACTACCGAACACAAATTGAGGTAATGAGTCAATCAGCGGCTCTTTACCATGTGATCAGCTGTGTCCAATCACAGTTGATCATGATGTGAACAAAAGCCAGCTGTCAGCATGTGGAGGAGTGTGCTGCCTATCAGTGCAGTCTCATCAGTACCTCTTCATCAGCGCCCACCAGTGCCGCCTCATCAGTGCCCATCAGTGCAGCCTATCCGTGCTGCCTCATAAGTGCCCATCAGTGCAGCCTATCAGTGCTGCCCCATCAGCGCACATCAATGAAGAAGAAAAATTTTATAACAAACTATGGAAAAGTTTTTGTTTTCTTTTCAAACCTTTTGGTCTTTATCAAGATAAAAAAAGAAATAAAGAACCCAGTGGTGATTAAATACCAGCAAAAGAAAGCTCTATTTGTGTGAAAACAAAATATAAACATTTTGTTTGGGTACAGTGTTGCATGACCGCGCGATTGTCATTCAAAGTGTGACAGCACTAGAAGCTGAAAATTGGCCTGGGCAGGAAGGGGGGGAAAGTGCCCAGTGGGTAAGTTGTTAACCACTTGCCGACCGCTCACAGTAATATTACTGCGGTACACCTAGTGGTCTCGGCGGCATGCGCGCGCTGCCGGAGGCTCGCTCCCACTGTGTTTAGACAGAACGGGAGTCGGGCCGGAGGAGGAGAGCCGGCGATCGCCGCCTCTCTTACCTGATTGTCGGGGAAAGTGTGAGAAGATCCGCCCGCTTGTGTAAACACATCAGGCGGATCTTCTCTGTGACAGACAGGAGGAGATCACTAGATTCAGTATAGCTGAACCTGCGATCTCTGTCTGTGTCACAGAACCCCCTCCCCCCACACACGTCAGTAAGCATGAGGCATACATTTAACCCCTTGATCACAAACAGTGTTAACCTCTTCCCTGCCAGTGTCATTATTACAGTAACAATGCATATTTATAGCACTGATTACTGTAGTAATGTCACTGGTCACCCCAAAAGTGTCAAAAATGTCAGATTTGTCCGCCGCAATGTCGCAGTCCCGGAATCATTGAAATATGTTACTATTGTGATTCGAAGATTCCAGTACATTTGAATCTCTAACTAATGAAAATTATTTTAGAATTTCCATTTGTAAGAACGAATCGCACATGTCTATCTAAAACCAATCCCTACAACCATATAAAAATGACCATGTTAATGTAATTTCATAAGTTGGTTTCTTTTTAGATATCTCACTTTCATTTAAATATTACCTGGCAATCCTGCTATGAAGGTCTTTGTTCAGACACTGTTACAGATGACAACTGTCTCTCAATTGAGCTCCTGTGTTGCCACCCTGTCACATACACCCCTGGTGGAAACTACAAGTAGTCGTGCCAATACACAATACACAGGCCAGGTTTATCAGGAAGCCAGTCCAGACCAATGTGTAGAAGACATTGGAGCAAGTGTATGTAACCAGAAAGTGGTTTAACCCCCGTTCACACTACCACGACTTGTCAGGCGACTTGTCAGCCTGACAAGTCGCGGTCCCTCGCGGTCCATTGACTGCTACAGGACCCGTTCTAATAGGAGCGACACAAGTCGCTCCGACTTAGAAAAAGGGTCCTGTACTACTTCGGGGCGACCTCGGAGCGACTTGCATAGACATTCATTATATGAAGTCAGTGCAAGTCGCGCCGAAGTCGCGGTGCACGGGACTTCACAAGTTGCCCCCGAAGTAGTACAGAGTCGTGCCGCGCTAGTGTGAATGGGCTCTGAAAGAGGTTGGATGAGATCAGGAGAACTGAGTAAGTTTTTTTTTTTTTAAAAGGTGAAAAATTTTGGGAAAAAATGAATTATTGTTTGATCCACTGTGCTTTCTTAAAATAAATATTGTCTAATTAAGATTTAGATCTGCTTTAACATGTTTTGTTTGATGTAAAGGAAAAAGCGCGGCTTGATGGAAAACTTATAACTGAATTGTTTTACACCTCCCATCCATTGCTCATATCCCAATCCATTGTAAACATTTGTATGCTGCATTTTTTACATCTTTGTTTCTCAGGCAGTAGATGATGGGGTTCAAAAGCAGAGTCACAATGCTGTAGAAGATAGATACCACCTTGTCTAACATGAAGCGAATAGCAGAGGTGGGACGTATGTACATGAAAATGACTGTCCCATTGAAGATGCATACTACAGTTAAATGGGAAGCACAAGTGCTAAAGGCCTTCTTCTGTCCCTCAACAGAAGAGATTTTTAGAACAGAGAAGATTATGAAGGCATAAGACACAAGTGTTAGGAAAAAGCAGCCCAAGATGAGACTCCAAGATACGATATTAAAAGCAAACTCTCCTTTGGAAGTGTCCTCACAGGAAAGCTTCAAAAGAGGGGCATAATCACAAAAGAAATGTTCAATGTGGTTGGGGTAGCAGAAGTTCAGAGTAGACACCCATAGAGTAGGAGATGTGGCAGCCAATAGGCCACCAGCCTATTTTTTTGGCCATGATGGTGTGATAGTGCAAAGGTTGACAGATAGCTACATAGCGGTCATAGCCCATAACAACCAAGAAACAGTTTTCAGTGACCCCAGAGGCAAAGAAGCTGCAAAACTGAACCATACAAGCAGAGTAGGAGATCTCTTTATTCCTGGTCAAGAGGGCATCAAGCATCTTAGGCACAGTTGCTGTAATATAGCAGATCTCTGCTACAGAGAAGTTAGCCAAAAAAATATACATCGGTTTATGAAGATTATGATCTAGGATGACAAGACCTGTGATGAGTATATGGGCACCAATAGTTACAATGTACATGCACAGGAAGAGACAGAACAAAAAGCACTCCACTTCTCGGATTGCCTCAAACCCAACAATGATGAAAATGGAGGCCAGGGTTCGGTTCCCATAGTCAAATATAGGCATGGGCCCTAAAACAAAGAAAAAGATAAAGATACCTCCTTTCATAGTGTTACACGGAATAACTGTTTGAAGCCCAATTTACAATACTATTACATGGAAAAAAAAAATTTCAGCCTCATATTTCATATTTAGAAAATGTTGGTAAGGCATATTGAAAGCTACTTTTTCAAAAGCTACTTGATAAAGGACATTTGTCTACTGCAATCCTATTTCACTCCAATAAAAACTATACAGTTGCTTTTTATTTGTTTCTGTTACTAACCTAAGCTCCCTAAGCATCCTAAGGTGTAGATACACATCTGTTACTAACCTAAGCTCCCTAAGTATCCTAAGGTGTAGACACACATCCAAAAAGAAATGCAAAAGAAAAACTACAATTTTCTAAGATACTTTGCTATCTTGTTATATACTCTAATTCATACTATTAATCATATTAGTATGTCATTTTTCATATATATCGCTTTTTTTGTTTCATTTAAAAGTGGCTCTACAGTTGACATGCTAGTTTTATAAGCGTTTTTTAAATTAAAATAAAATGACTGCTAGGACTTGTAAATCTAAATTGGACATGTGCTCCTATTTAGGCACTAAGTTTGTTGGGACTTGCAGTTCTGTATTGATCTCATGCTGCTTTCTGATCACAGGGATTGCTGATACTTATGGTGCTACCCTGACACAAGTGTAAATCTCTCTGAGCTCCTAGATAATGTAAATGCATTTATTGATTTTTAATGAATACACAATACAGTGTACAGTAAAAGTGTGTACTTTGCTGTGCATCATTTAGACCAGTGTTCCCCAAACTGCAGCCTGGAGGCCATATGTGGCCCTTTGCTTGCTTTTTTTATCAGGCCCTTGGGGCACAATTTCTTCCACTTCCAAATATGGGGCATAATCCCCCCCCCCCCCCACTGAGGCCAGTGAAGGTGCACAATTTCTACCACTGACACCAACTGAGGAGCACAATTTCTCCCAGTGACACCCACAATTTGGCCCAAAGACAGCAACGATAGGGCACAATTCCTCCCAATGCCACGAACAATTAGGCCCAATGACAATGATGGGGCATAATCCCTTGCAATGACACCAACAATTGGGCCCAATGACACCATAGATGGGGCACAATTCTTCCCACTGACACCAAAGATTGGGCTTTGTTTATTCTCACTGACCTTTTCTTCTCCCAATGGCTACAGTATGGTCCCCTCTAAAGTCAGAGAACAGTAAACTGGCACCCTGTTTAGAAAGTTTGGAGACCCCTGAATTAGACCATCATTTTATCAGAGTGACATTTGCTGTTAAAGTATTTTAGTCCTGGTTATCTGTTCTCAAGTCTTCCTGGACTTTAAACTACAAGCCTGAGCTCTGTGTGGAAGTACCATCGACTGAGCCATGGAGAAAATAATTTGCAGGTTTTATAATGTGGCAGCAACACACTTCACTCCAGAGGGCCAAACTCCAGAGACTGGAGATATCTCCTTCCCTCAATCACTCAGCACAAACAATTACATTTTCTATTTTTAAAGACCAACTCTTAGCTTGGCTTTGGCCACTTAAAAAAAACACAAAGCGAAGGGGTCAATTCCACTAAGTGAGTGCCACCTATCTTGAAATGTCCAAATGAGAAAGAAGATCGAGTGCTAGACGATCACATCAAATGCCCATACATTTTTATTCTTGACTATGAAGTGACAATCGGTAGTGTAGCACCCTCCTAGGTAGGTGCTGGTGAGAGAGTATAGTTTTTGACTCTCTCTACCAGAGGAGCAGCAGGCAAATCTCTATTGCTTTCTGTCTAGCAGAGAGCAGGATCTGTGAGTTAGGTCTGATCAGTGTGCTCAGTATGTGATTCATTGAGTCTACAGGAGTGTTTCACACTGGTCCAATAGGGAGGCATGTTGGACAGTGGGAGGAAACCAGACCAATGTATACATAGGCTTCGATACAGTCCTGGTGATTGGTAGAGATAGGCTGTCTCAGTGAATTCTGGAATACTGTATAAGAGCAAGGAGCACATGTGCTGCGGGGTCTTTGGCTGGTGAGCAGAGTCCAGGAGGGAGGGTGGCAGCTGCCTCCTCCTCTGTAGCAGTGGCATGTGGCATCAGGAGGTCGTACCGAGGGCAAGAGAAATGGAACTGAACCCAGAGGTCCAGGAAAGATGACTGAGGGGGAGACACTGGAGACCCTAGAAAAACAGTAGCGTGAGTACAAAGGATCATGTCAAGGGGCCTGACCTGAGGGGGGCCACCCTGGAGTGAGATAGTCAGTGGACAGATGTCAGTGGTCAAGAGAGAGGATACTAGGAGTGTCCTGAAGATAATTTAGTCCATCAATCCAAATTCACCTAGTGGCAGGGTGAAACAGCAGCCTGTCTGCATCGTCAGAAGTAGGAGTCCTCCACATTGTGAATAGTTATCCCACTATTCCCTTCTCCCATCCCTAATTTAAATAAAACACCAAAAACAACTACAAACCCCTGGACTGATCATTGACTGAGCCAAGAAGAAAAGTGTTAAATTGTGAATGCCAGTGTTGCTAACGATAACCCAGGGGGACCCGAGAGTGCAATATCCAGCAGCCCTCAAGGGGAGGTGCTACAGTAGGCAAAGAGTAGCCAACCCTTGAGGAACCTCCAAAGGACCCTAAGTGTACAGGACAAAAATGGCATTAAAGGCTAAATTCACCCTTAAATAACCTGTCCCATGCAGACATAGGGGCCCCGTCACTTTAAAGTTGTTGGGCTCTCACCACCAGCATAGCAGGAGTGATCCAAATGCTGCACATGTGCAGTGTGATCTCTCGCAGAAAAGCCTTTTCAATTGCACATCCCCGCCAGGCTTCTCATCAGAGAAAAGCTTGGATGTCTTCTGAACTCACCTCAATTCAAACTATGAACTTGCAATCTTTTTTTACTCCAACAAGCTGCAATCCAGGCCATTATTCCAACCCCTAAGGTTACGTACACAAAGAGGCAGGCTGCCGGTGGGTATGATCTGGCCTATAACTCATTACAGGCTGTCAGCGGGAATGATCTGGCATGCAAGTTCGGAGTTCAGGTGGAGATGAGGACTCCCAAGCTCATCTCTAATTATCATGCTGCTGTATCTCTTTTCCATCATATATTCTGGACTTCAATAAACTGATCTTATTCTTTGAGGACAGCTAATGAGATTATCACTTTATGGTTCCTCAAAGAAGGCTCAGTGGCCATTTTGTTGTAGGGCAGGTCCTGGAAATAAGCCAGAAAGTAGGAATGTAAACATTGGGAATAGTTTGTTCAGGCTTCATAGATGAAAGGCAGGGCTTTTATTCAGTGGGAACGTGGGGAAATGCAGTTTCGGCACTTCCAGCAATGACTGTCCTTTTCCACTCCTCCATGATGACATCACGGAGCTGGTGGATGTTAGAGATCTTGCGTTCCTCCACCTTCCGTTTGAGGATGCCCCACAGATGCTCAATAGGGTTTAGGTCTGGAGACATGCTTTCCCATCACCTTTACCATCAGCTTCTTTAGCAAGGCAGTGGGTGTCTTGGAGATGTATTTGGGGCCGTTATCATGTTGGAATACTATCCTGTGGCCCAGTCTCCAAAGGGAGGGGATCATGCTCTGCTTCAGTATGTCACAGTACATGTTGGCATTCATGGTTCCCTCAATGAACTGTAGCTCCGCAGTGCCGGCAGCACTCATGCAGCCCCAGGCCATGACACTCCCACCACCATGCTTGACTGTAGACAAGACACGCTTGTCTTTGTATTCCTCACCTGGTTGCCGCCACACAAGCTTGACACCATCTGAACCAAATAAGTTTATATTGGTCTCATCAAACCACAGGACATGGTTCCAGTAATCCATTTCCTTCGTCTGCTTGTCTTCAGCAAACTGTTTGCTGGCTTTCTTGTGCATCATCTTTAGAAGAGGCTTCCTTCTGGGATGACAGCCATGCAGACCAATTTGATGCAGTGTTCAGCGTATGGTCTGAGCACTGACAGGCTGACCCCCCAACCCCCACCCCTTCAACCTCTGCAGCAATGCTGACAGCTCTCATACATCTATTTCCCAAAGACAACATCTGAATATGACGCTGAGCATGTGCACTCAGCTTCTTTGGTCGACCATGGTGAAGCCTGTTCTGATTGGAACCTGTCCTGCTAAACTACTGTATGGACTTGGCCACCGTGCTGCAGCTCAGTTTCAAGGTCTTGGCAATCTTCTTATAGCCTAGGCCATCTTTATGTAGAGCAACAATTCTTTTTTTCAGATCCACAGAGAGTTCTTTGACATGAGGTGCCATGTTGAACTTCCAGTTACCAGTATGAGAGAGTAAGAGAGATAACACCAAATTTAACACACCTGCTCCCCATTCACACCTGTGACCTTGTAACACTAACAAGTCACATGACACCGGGGAGGGAAAATGGCTAATTTGACCCAATTTTTACATTTTCACTTAGGGGTGTACTCAATTTTGTTGCCAGCGGTTTAGCCATTAATGGCTGTGTGTTGAGTTATTTGGAGGGAACCGCAAATTTACTCTGTTATACAAGCTTTACACTCACTACTTTTTAGCAAACTGTCATTTCTTCAGTGTTGTCACATGAAAAGATATAATAAAATATTTACAAAAATTTGAGGGGTGTACTCACTTTTCTGAGATACTGTAAACCATAGGTTGAGGTGCCCCTGGACGACATTAACTTATGACAAAATGCGTAGGGTGGAGCGACGTACTAACGTCACTAATACCCTTGATTCCTGGAAGGACGAGTTTTTTGTATGTGTGCCAGCCGACGTATACAGTTTAAGGCGTTTTTAAAGTATTATTGATATAAGTGCAATTGTATTACTTATGGAATAAATTTTTTACGATCTCACATTATGTGGAGCATTTTATGCTTTGGGGAACTCCTGGGACAAATCTTTATCAGGAAGATTGGTGCGCCAATGGTGAAAAGTCTGTGAAATTGGTAAAGGCCCTCGCGGGGTATATAGCCATGAGCACTAGTGACCTCCTGTAGTGGTGAGGTCCATGTGAGCTGGTAAGCAAGCTTTTTAGCCTTTGGTGTTGGTATTAGTTCACAGATCACCTGTCAAGGTAGTGGATGGTGGAGACATACACCAGGAATAATCATCACATCACTTGTGGGCATGTTTTCTCTCTTTTTATTAGCGCAACTCCTTAAAGCTACATATATCACAAGGCCTGACTGGAATACTCCCAGGACATTGTTAAGTGAGGCCTAGTCATTACTGCTCACCTCCACCATCACAGGAGTGAGCTTTTTTCTCTAATTCAACCCCCCTCACATGCTTTTTCTCTCTTCTGATGCAGTAGCTCTGAACTCAGCATTTTAGAGCTCCCTCCTGGGATGGTGAAGGTGAGCAGTGATGACTAGGCCTCACTTAGCAACGTCCGAGGTAGGGTTGCCACTTGTCCGGGACTGACCCGGACAGTCCAGGTTTTGAATCACGTATCCGTGTTTCAGTCCCCCTGAAGCCCAGACACATTATTCAGACATAAATTTAGCTCGGAACGGGGCCTGACAGGAGGATGAGGGGGCACTATGCACGCTGCATTACTATTCTATTTGGAGCCCCCAAAGATGTCCCATGTCTGTTATCCTACATTGTATACTAAAAAAAAAAAAAAATTCTGTGCGCCACTAAAGTGTTCGGGTTTGGCTTGAAGAAAAAGTAGCAACCCAAGTCCTAGGAGTATTCCAGTCAGGCTTCATGAGGTATGTAAATGGCCTACACCTATAACAAAGCTATGATTTTTTAGTCAGAGCTGCACAGTTTGTTTTTATCTACAGATGCCCCTTATCTGCAAAAGTATTTTTTTTTAGTAAAGGTGAACTAACCCTTCAACCACTTGCTGACCATCGACGTACCCATTGTAACGCTCCTGCGTTTTTATTGTAAGCTGGATTTGCAGCTGCAGAATCTCCACTCAGTAGTCATGTAGAGATGTGTTGGAATACCAGATCCAACTCTCCAGACTCATTACTGTGGGCCTGTCTGCTTCAGCATACAGATATACACACACTCAATAAGATGTTCCTGGAGTGATAGGATGTATATGATAGTATGGAGGTGATGTGCTGAAGGGACAGGTGTGAGCAGTGACAGTAATGGTAAGCACTTGATAGTAATGTTCAGGAGAGTAGTGGATGGTAATAGGTAGAATGCAGATAGGTTAGTAATCATGTATGGTAACAGGTGGTAAGGACAGCAGATGACATAGACAGGATAGACTAACCCAGTGCAAGGATAGATGGTAGTAGACTCAAGAGCTAGCAATCTATGTAACAGTGCAGATGGTAGAATTAGTATGCATAGATAGTAACAGTCCTTAATGTGCAGAAGATGATAGTGTAAGTTAGTATGGAGGATTCCCCTGTGGGGTACTTATCACTAGTAAGGTTTAGTAAGTAGAGGGGTCCAGTAGTGAGGGAATGATCCGGTAGCGAGATACGGGATCAGATGCAAGGTTCCGGTCTGTTCCAGGTAAAGGCAAATAGCTGGAGGTTCCGACAGCAAGACAAGGCTTGTGAGCATGTAGACACATGTTGAACGAACAACGTGAGAGAGAATGCTGGCGATTGAAATAGCCGCTCAGCGGCGCTCAGCGATGACGTCATCCGTCTTAAAGGTGTATGCGTTCCACCTAACTAGAAAGGTGGGACGCAATGTTTTGAAAGGAAAATGGTAAATAAGGGTACCAAAGGTACCAGAATCTTACACCCATACGTCGCTAGACTTCAAGTGGTGTACCTGGATGTAAACGGCGCCATTTTTCAAAATCAAAAGAATTTGATCTCACTGATTTTGGAGGGATTTGGGGTCTTATAAGACCCCAGATTTCTCCATCAAGAGCATCTGTTACATGCCTATTGCTGTCACAAGGGATGTTTACAATAATAAAATGTATATTGATTACAAATAAAATAAATAAATAAATAAATATTTTTAAAAAATGTAAAGTGCCCCGTGTCCTCTAGCGCAAAGGAAAACGCACACATTGGCCCTGCACACACGCAAACAGCGATCGTCCCACACATGTGAGGTTACACCGCAAAAGTCAGATCATGGGCAGTAATTCTTTTACCAGACCTCCTCTGTAAATCTAAAGTGGTAACTTGCAAAGGCTTGAAAGCATTGCCTATGGATAGTTAAATTTACAGTGTTTGTCGCCGTTGCAGGGGCATGCGCAATTTTAACCACTTTAGGACCGGAGGATTTTCCTGCTTTACGTCCAGGCCACTTTTTGCGATTCGGCACTGTGCGACTTTAACTGACAATTGCGCGGTCATGCAACGCTGTGCCCAAACAAAATTTACGTCCTTTTTCCCCACAAACAGAGCTTTCTTTTGGTGGTATTTGATCACCTCTGTGCTTTTCATTTTTTGCGATATTAATAAAAAAAAGCGACAATTTAAAAAAAAAAAACAATATTTTTCTACTTTGACAATTAAAAAATATCCAATATATTCAATTTTTGTCATATATTTAGGCCAAAATGTATTTAGCTACATGTCTTTGACAAAAAAATTCTTTTTAACCGCTTTAAGACTGGAAGATTTTAACCCATTCCTGACCAGGCCATATTTTGTGATTTGTTCCTTTAATGGACAATTGCGTGGTTGTGCGATGCTGTACCCAAAATAAATTTATGTCCTTTTTCCCCACAAACAGAGCTTTCTTTTGGTGGTATTTGATCACCTGTGTGATTTTTACTTTTTGCGCTATAAACAAAAAAAGAGCGACAATTTTGAAAAAATAATATTTTTCACATTTTTTATATGAAATTCCCCCCCAAAAAAATGTAAAAATCTAAATTTTTTAACATTTTAGGCCAATTTGTTTTCTGCTACATATTTTTGGTAAAAATTCGCAATAAGCGTATTTTGATTGGTTTGCGCAAAAGTTATCGCAGCTACTAACTATGGGAAATTGATGTCATTTTTATTGTTTTTTTTTTAACTAGTAATGGCGGCGATCTGGCGGCGATCTGCGATTTGTTTTCGGGACTGCAACATTGCGGCGGACAGATCAGACCATTGACTGACATTTTTGACACTTTTGGGGGTACCAGTGACATTACTACAGTAATCAGTGCTATACATATGCACTGTTACTGTAAAAATGACACTGGCAGGGCAGGGGTTAACTTTTATTGGTGATCAAGGGGTTAAATGTATGCCTGGTGCTTACTAACGTGTGTGGGGGGAGGGGACTGTGTGACACAGGCACAGATCGCAGGTTCAGCTATGCTGAATCCTGCAATCTGTCCAGGGCCGATCCTGGGGTCACAGGCGCCTGGGTGCAGAAATATTTTTGGCGCCCCCATGTGGGCGTGGTTATCTTACAAACTCCTCCCCTTTAAAATGTTTCTATAGCAAAAACAACAGGCCCTGTGGTGGCAGGCGGGCAGGCGCTGTGGTGGCAGGCGCTGTGGTGGCAGGCGGGCAGGTGCTGTGGTGGGCAGAGGGGAGAGGGCACTGTGGGGTCTGTCAGGTGTCGATGAGGCCTGAGGGCGGCTGAGGCAGTGAGGCCTGGCTGAGTGAGTGAGCTGCCTTCAATAAAATTGTTGTTGTCGTTTTCTTTGTCAATGTCTTACTGACTTACTCTCCTCTGTCTTACCAGCTTTGGAAACCTTTCTATAACTAGATTATCACCTCCTGTCTGCTAGTAATAAATAAGACAAATTCATATGGAATATTTCATATTTACCTGACTAAGAAATAAAACATTATTGCACAAATTGCTATTTTGTAGCCCTGAACATAATAAAAGAAAAATCATACAAAACACTAGATGTACCCTTCAAAGTGAAATATTTATCTACATTTATGTAAAAAAAATATACTTTCAATTGATTTACCTGAAGATCCTACCAGCAGCAGCACTAACTATAAGAGGCTGACAATGCTTAGCCACAAATCAGACAGACTGCCTATAGGCCAGAGTGCATGTGGCAGGCTGACAATAGTGCTGCCAAGGATCTACTGGCAGGTCTCCAGGTAAGAAGCTTTGAACACATTCACAAAACGGATTTGC
This sequence comes from Pelophylax lessonae, assembly GCF_965119305.1. Taxonomy (NCBI): domain Eukaryota; kingdom Metazoa; phylum Chordata; class Amphibia; order Anura; family Ranidae; genus Pelophylax; species Pelophylax lessonae. The sequence continues at coordinate 36,876,682 of NC_138774.1, forward strand.
AAAAGAAAACTGTATATAGTATTATATACACTTGGGCATTTTCCGCATGGGTGGCTAGGGTTGTTACAAACAGGCAGTTAAGTGGTTTTCATCCACTTAAAAGCTACCATACAGCCATAGGGGGTTGTACACACGTCGCAGTCACGATGTGGCAAATTTAACAGGCCTTGTCAAGTAGATAGGTATCACTGCCCGTCAAACTCGCCCAAGTCAATATTGCCGTGTAATATTCAGGGTAACATGGCGCCAATAGTTCCTATAAGTTGGCAGGGATTTGTCTGACACATGATGGCTTGCCAGAACCTAGGCATGGCATTCTAACATGACTCTCTGCGCCTGAACTATTCTGATGCATATGAGAGCAGGCTCTGCCAGGTAATCATGCATGATAACATAAATTTCCTATTTCTCAGTCTGATTTTTTTTTTTTACTTTTTTGATTGCACCCTTAGGTTGCAATAAAGTGTTTTTTTTTTTTTTTTTTTATTTGAATGTAATATTAGTGCTTCAATTTCCTAAATAATATATGTGCAATATAAATACATTTCCTGTAATATTTTGTGATTCTGTGTATCAGCCAGAGTTAATTTTTTGGATCCATTCATTCAGCACAAATTATCCTTATGAGAACTTTCACTTACTATATTTGAACTATTGTGTAGATTCCCAGAGGTGTCTTGAAAAGTGGATTTCCCTTTCAACCCTTACCCTGCACACCTCCCCACTCCCACCTTACCTGAAGCAGCAGCAGCAGACAAGACCAGATCGATGCCAGCCAGTTTCTTCAGGGGCAGGGCACACGGTACTTCTTTCTTCTTCTTCTCTTCTGCAGGCCAGGCAGGCAGGCATGGCAGGTCACGCGGTCTTCTGTTTCTTCTTTCGCCTCAGTGGCCCCCCAACGCACAGCGCGCGCCGCTGCAGGGGGTGGGGGTGGAGCGCGAGCGCCAGCCCGCCCCCAACACTGTTTACTTGCGGTGCGGAGAGGAATAGGTTCCTCCTCCGCTCTCTGAATGCTGGGGCGGCGGGCCGGCCCGGGCATATGACGTCACTGGTTGCTAGACGCGAAGCGGTCCTAGCATAGCAACCAGTGACACAGCGGGACTGTCGGGATGGATCGCGGCCGTGGCGGAGGAGAAAACACTAGAGGCTGCGGCTGCGCTTGAGACTGGTGGTCAGTAACCGTGCGGTGCGCGCTTGGGAGGCGGGCAATACTAATTACAATTACATTACAGTAACTCTGGGTCTCTGGCAGATTCGGCTGGCCAGCGGGCCGCGGCGCCCCCCCTTTTTAACGCACTGAAGCGCCTGGGTGCTCTGCACCCTCCGCACCCGCTTAGGACCGGCCCTGAATCTGTCCCTGCCTGTCACTTAGGAGATCCGCCCGCTTTGTTTACACAAGCGGGCGGATCTCCACACTCGATTCTCCGACGATCGGGGAAGAGCGGCGGTGATCACCGCCTCTCCTTCCCTGGCCCGACTCCCGCTGTGACTGAATACAGCGGGAGAGAGCCTCCGGTGGCGCGCGCGCCGCCCACAAGGGGAGGTGTCCAGTAATGTAGACCTACGTCGCTGGACGATAACGAACCACTTTGCCGCAGTACGCTCAATGTTAGCGGTCGGCAAGTGGTTAAAGAGTGACATGTTAGGTATCTATTTACTCGGCGTAACATCATCTTTTATATTTCACCAAAAAATTGCGTTATTATGTATTATTGTTTTTTTTTTTTTTGCATTAAAATTTAAAAGGTGTATTTTTTTCCAAAAAATTGCGTTTGAAAAACCACTGCATAATAACAAATTGCAAAGCCAACCATTTTATTCTCTAGGGCCTCTGCTTTAAAAAAATATATAAAAATACAGTTTTTTTACATGTAAACAAAAAGTGTCAGAAAAAGTCCAAGAGGTCAAGCTGTTAACCCGTTGGTGTCAGACCCACGCAAATATGCGCCCTCTTGGTGGGTGGGCCTTGGCGCTGAGCGGCGGAATATTTGCACGAATTGGTGGAATACAGCTGTGTCAAGAGCGCTCGCTCCTGACACAGTTACCGGCAGCTAACAGAAAGCTCACAATCGCTGCTTACGATCTGGAGCTTTCTGATCATGTGACCGCTGTGACAGCCAATCACGGCGGTCACATGATCATAAACACACCACCTCCCGGCATCCTAAACCCCTTAACCACTTAAGCCCCGGAAGATTTTACCCCCTTCCTGACCAGGGCCTATTTTGCGATTTGGCACTGTGTGACTTTAATGGACAATTGCACAGTCGTGCGACGCTGTACCCAAATGAAATTGACGTCCTTTTTTTCCCACAAACAGAGCTTTCTTTTGGTGGTATTTTTTTTTATATGAAATTCCCCCCCAAAAAAAATTAAAAATCAAATTTTTTTAACATTTTAGGCCAATTTGTTTTCTGCTACCTATGTTTGGTAAAAAAAAAATAGCAAAAAGCGTACTTTGATTGGTTTGCGCAAAAGTTATTGCGTTTACTAACTAAGGGAAATATGTTTGTAATTTTTGTTGTTGTTTTTTTTTAACGCGTAATGGCGGCGATCTGCGATTTTTTTTTTTTGCGGTACTGCCACATTGCGGCGGACAGTTCGAACCCTTGACTGACATTTTTGACACTTTTGGGGTTACCAGTGACATTACTGCAGTAATCAGTGCTATACATATGCACTGTTACTGTAAAATGACACTGGCAGTGAAGGGGTTAACTTTTTTGGAGAGGGAGGGGCTATGTGTGTCCCTAGGGGCGTGCTTCTAACTGTGATTGGCTGTGGCTTGATGTGTAAGAACAGTGATCAACGGTCCTACATAGTAGAACCGTATGATCACTATTCTTACACAGGGGAGAATGACAGACGGCTTGTTTACATTAGCCGTCTGCCTTTCTCCTGCTCTAACGGACGATCGTGAGTGACCGGCGGACATCGGGTCCGCCGGTTACACACGCGGGGGGGTCCGTGACCGCGCGGGAGCGCGCCATCGGCGGCGCGCGCTCACTCCCTAGACCCTCACAGGCTAGCGACGTAGTCCTATGTCGCTCTGCCTGTGAGGGGCTGACTGCCGACGTAAATAGTCGTGTGGCGGTCGGCAAGTGGTTAAATAGTCGTGTGGCGGTCTGGCTCCAAGGAGTTAAAAACAAATTGGTGGCAGAGCTTTGTGATATGTACTGTATGTATATGGCCTGTACTCATACAATACACATCACATAGCCCCGCCTCATAGTTGCTAGGAGATGACAGTGGCGTGCAGTTAAGGCCCAAAGTTGCCTCAAAGTCAGGTCATACAAGTGTGAAAGGGGCTTAAGAGGTCAGAGTGGGAGGCTGCTGCCACCTAGCAACACAACTGCTGGATGTTGGTTTCCATAACTACAAGAAGCCAAACACTGCAGGCAGAGTATTCCTCCTACAGAGGTGTGTTCTGACTAATAGCAGAGAATCAGGGGGAGGAGCCTGTGTCAGCGGCTTATCGTTCAGCGTCTGTACGTGTGTGCGGTACTTTGAACCCAGGTAGGAAAAATGTCTGTATTATGTGAGTATAAGGACAGTGATGTGTGTATTGGGAGTGCGCTCAGACTCCATGTTACCATACTAGGCCCAATATCCAACACTTTATAGACAATTTTCCCTGCTGCATGCAAAGCGCAACATGCAGAGGCTCCTCACCTTCCCTTTCTCTGGTGGCCCTCAAAGTCCCAGTCTGCCCCTGTTTAAAAACCAAATCCCGACTAAGGGGTCTATTCATAAAAAAATTGCTGTGCGAATATGCCAGCTCCATTATACTATTTCATACTTTATATGATGAAATGTTGGTCAAATTAAATAAAGAATTAAAAGAAAAAAAAGAAAAAGCCACTGGAAGGATTAAAGCGCATTTGGCCAATAGAGAAAATAACCTAACACCATAGTTTGAAAACGTGCAACCAAAACAGAAAATATTATGAGGGCCCTGTAACTTTTATGGCTGATTTATAAATAATTCACATAGCCATTTGCCCAGTGAAAGATTGTAAATAAGTTACATTATGTGCGATTTGAATGTAAAATCATTGATTCAAATTGGGAAATACCGCATTTGGCCACTAGATGCAGATAATTATTAGAGTATGGCACATGTGTCAAATTCAAGGGCCAGGGGCCGAATCCGGACCTCCAGGCTATTTCTTGTGGCCCTTGCAACTCTCACCCTTTGCTCCCTGCTCACCACTATCACTGGTAAACAGAAGCCTTCTGTGTTTACAAGGACAAATTTCCTCTTGGCAGCTCTCACATATACCTGCCTGCCCTGCATGCACTCATGGTGGGGACAGAGGACGACCAATAATCTCCCTGCAAGTACACAGTGCATTTCTTAACTCTGCACTCTATACATAGCGCACTCCATAACTCTGCCCTCTGTACACAGTACACTCCTTAACTCTGCATTCTGTACACAGTACACTCCTTAACTCTGCATTCTGTACACAGTACACTCCTTAACTTTGCACTCTGTACATAGCACACTCCCTAACTCTGCACTCTGTACACAGCACACTCCCTAACTCTGCACTCTGTACACAGCACACTCCCTAACTCTGCACTCTGTACACAGCACACTCCCTAACTCTGCACTCCGTACACAGCACACTCCCTAACTCTGCACTCCGTACACAGCACACTCCCTAACTCTGCACTCCGTACACAGCACACTCCCTAACTCTGCACTCCGTACACAGCACACTCCCTAACTCTGCACTCCGTACACAGCACACTCCCTAACTCTGCACTCTGTACACAGCACACTCCCTAACTCTGCACTCCGTACACAGCACACTCCCTAACTCTGCACTCTGTACATAGCGCACTCCATAACTCTTCACTCTGTACACAGTACACTTCTTAACTCTGCACTCTGTACATAGCGCACTCCATAACTCTTCACTCTGTACACAGTACACTTCTTAACTCTTCACTCTGTACACAGCACACTTCCTAGCTCTGCACTCCGCACTCCATACCTCCTCACTCTGTACACAGAACACTTCCAACTCTGTACATAGTACATTCCTTAACTCTGCACTCTGTACACAGCACACTCCTTAACTCTGAACTCTGTACACAGTACACTTCCTAACTCTGCACTCTGTATGTAACGCACTCCATAACTCTTCACTCTGTACACAGAACACTTCTTAACTCTGCATTCTGTACACAGCACACTTCCTAGCTCTGCACTCCGCACTCCATACCTCCTCACTCTGTACACAGAACACTTCCAACTCTGTACATAGTACATTCCTTAACTCTGCACTCTGTACACAGCACACTTCTTAACTCTGCACTCTGTACACAGTACACTTCTTAACTCTACACTCTGTACTTAGCGCACTCCTGAACCATGCACTCTGTATGTAGCACACTTCTGAAATGAATGCAGCCCTCGATGAAATTGAGTTTGATACCCCTGGTGTATGGAGATTCCCGATTCTAGAACGGATACAGTGTTGGGAAGGGCCATCTAAATTTTCACTTGTAAAAGAGAACTCTTCCAATGGGTCACCAATTCTATGAAAACTGTCAAATATTCCTCTCACTTTCTGCTGTGTTTCCAGGACAGGAAGTGAGGGGAAATCTACCTAATGTAGATACATTGGTGATACGACTCTATATAAACAAGAAAACAGAAAATTGTACACTCACCTTTCCGTAATTTTCCTTTCCTGGTAAATCTTCATGGCAGCATACAATGGGGGCGGAGCCACAGTCCATTGTATGCTGCCATGATGTGCAAGGAAAAAAGTTTTCACCGGGTCCCATTTTGAAACCATTTATTATCTAGCCATCATTCCCCTGACTTCTAGGTTAAGCAAAAACTAATTTCAGAAGAAAAAAAAATTAAAAATGGGTACCCTACACCTTGGTTTCCAGTTTCCTGTAGGCACCAATGACATCACTGGATCATCTAGGGATATCCTAGGATCAGGGCTTTTTTTTGCATTTTGTAGTGCAATTGCTTTGCAGGAATGAGAGACTGACAGATCGCTCCCTCTGTACAGAGCTCTGTGTTGTTTACCAACACAGAGCTCTGGGCTGTGATTACACAAAGCCAATCAGCAGGTCCTGGCTGGGGATCATTGGCTGACAGGCACCCGCTGTGTGAAATCACAGTGGGTGCCGGGCGGGTGGCGCACACATGCGCTCCATAAACCCAGAAGTGGGCAGTTATGTACGGGTACGTTGCTTTGCCTACAGCAGCCACTCACCCGCAGTACATTGCGGGCAGTCGCTAAGTGGGTAAAATGGAAGAAAAGACTGACTCTAACTATTCTTAAAAATTCCCCCTCCTTCTAGCGATCCTGCTTAAAACAAATTTAAAAATGTGTCCACTTACCTATTTTTTATGTCATGTGATCCACCAGCTCTGGCTCCCCTGTGTCAGTGAGCGGTGGCTGCAGGGGAGAGGAGGGAGCACTAGGCCATGGGAGTTTATGGGTGACGTCACCGCATTCACAGCAGTTGTTGAGTGCTCCCTTACCTTACACAGGACACAGGGGAGCCAGAGCTGCTGAATCATATGTCCAGATTAAAAAAAAAGGTAAGTATACAGACATTTTTTTTCGGGGCCTAGTCAAGACTAACACTCCCCGCAGCCTGCGCAGGGGGGGCAGGGGGATGCGGCTGGGGTGTCGTTAGTCTTGCGTAGGGCTGCGCAGGTGACAGGATCAGAGAGCAGACTCACCGGACTCAGCAGCTATATTCAGATTCCCGCCTCCTCCACCCTCCAAGCTGTGCCCACCTCCTCTGCCTCCTACGCTGACCTCATGCACACCTACTTTACCCTCCTCTGCTGTGCCCTCCTCACAGGCTGAGCTGCAGTCGAGCTCCTATCCAGCAGCCATAATGGATTTCCTCCACAGCTGCTGCTTTCTCTGCAGTCAGTCAGCACCCCAGCCCTGTGTAGGGCCCCTCATGTTCCCCGGCCAGGCTAACCAGGAAGTCAGCAGGCCGTGGCTGCGCCCCCAAGGCAGCAGTGGCCCTAGGTGGCTGCCTAGTTCGCCTAGCAGGAGCGCCGCCCTGTTTGCACCCCAAAGCTCAAACAAAGAGCAACAGAGGCAGTGGCTAGAGGTGTACACATGGCATGGCCATGATGCTATGATGTGCAGCCATGGCAGCAAAGCCCTTGTGAACATGTCCTCAATTTTTTAACTTTACTTTTTAGAATTTAAGTATTTGTTTTTTTTAAATATTTATTATTTTTTACGTGCCCTGTTGGGGGTGCTTTGGTGAAATATCAGGGGTCTAAACAGACCCCTGATGTCTCACATTTAAGACTGAGGACATAGATTTATCAGTCCCTTTCCCTGCAGCCTCAGCTGCACAGATGGATGAATAGGAAGAGCTCCCAGGCTTCCTATTCAGTCACAAACTGAAGCATAGTAAACCCAGTCTACTATGGTTTAGTGATAAATGGACACAGGTGTAGTCAGTACCTATCACTCACTGTGCTCATTCAGAAAAAATGGGCAGGAACTGACATATTTACCAGCCCCTTTCCCCACTCTCCACCCTGACACATCCCCCTGTATGCCCACAGCAGCTGCCGACAGGAGAGGAGAGGAGGGAAGCCGGAGGTGCTGCAGTGGAAAGGGACACACAGGGGGCCCAGACAGCAGGGGAGTGGAGGCGCATATGCTAGCTCTGATCCCCCTTCAGTGCAGCCAGAGAGAGGAAGAGGAGGAGAAGCCGACAGCGCTGCAGGGTGAGGAACAAAAGGATCAGTGTCTGCAATAAGGCAGTGCAGCCAGTCCTCCTGCTTCTGAACTGATGGGGACCGGTACAGGAGGGCCAGCTGTAATGCCTTATCAGGGGGCCCTAGTGCACTGGGTGATTAGGGTGTTCCCAGGCACACCCCATGCGCAAGCTTTTGCCTTTACTACTACTGTGTCACGCAATGCTATTTATTATTGTGAGGCACAAACTTGTAGAGGAAAATATTAGCATAGTTGCTGCAAGGAATTTACATTTCACTAATAAAACTTCTAGTAATAACAGAATACATGAGAAAGTTCCATTGACTATTGCCATGACCTGAGACGGAAATATCTCAATGAGAATGGGGGACAGGGATCCATAGAGACTTTAATCTCCATTGTGATCATTAGAGAATCTGTTTCATCATGTACAAAAATAAATAAAGAAATGGGAGATCTTCTGTTTTAGTAAACACCTCATTAATTACCCCTCCGTGGGACTTGTTAAATGAAAAACCATTAATGTTGTGAAATCAGTTGTAAATGCCTTTCGTGGTGCTGATTAATTACCATGAGACTGCGGAGGTGCCACAGACCCATTCCTAAAGGAAATCATTTGCATCAACTAGAGGAACGCTAAAAAATAATAACTGTTGCTTTTTAATTTAATGTAGATATTAAATAATAATTGCATGATAACAGACTATGCATTGTATTCTCTACAAATCCTAGAAATAGGTTGTTTAATTGGTGTTAATATGTAGGGATGGGGTTGAAACATGAGTTCAGCTAGGAAACTGTGCTGTAATTCTAATTGCTAGCTCTTTAGATAATCAACATTTTTCCCTTTTTTTTTTATAAGTGATTTCATTCCCTCTGTTCTTAGCTGCAAAAGGGCTGGGGGGGAGGGGGGAGAAACAGCACTAAGCTTCCCAGTAAAAGGCTGTGCAGGGGGGGGGGGGGGTGGCATAAGGCCAAGTCTAATCATTGGAGAAGAACAGAGTAACCTCTCAACAAAGCCAAAAAAAGTGACCATGCTGTCATCTCGTGCCTAGTGTGGTCGATTTACAATAGGAAAGCAGAAGGACTGGCAAGAACACCAGGGATTTCACATAAAAGAAGTAATACAAAGAGAAGAGGAGACTTTCTCATACAAGTACATGGTACAGCAGCCACACCAGGGGCGTAACTACAGGGATTGCAATTGCAACCGGGCCCCATGCTCCAGGGAGCCTGTGCGGATCCCCTGTACACCTGGATAGGAGGGGCGGCGGGGGCAGCATGTAGAGAAATCACTGTCCTCCTTTTTCCTCCTGTAGCTGCAGGAGGAAAATGGAGGAGATTGGTTCCTCTGTATGCTGCCCACGACACTCCTCCTATCCAGTTCACTTGTGTTCTGCTGTCTCTGGGCCCCTGTTTGCTCCCCTGGTCCCCCTCCCCCCCCCCCCCCGCCAGTGGATGTGTCACAATAGAGGACCAGGAAGGGGTCACGCTACTCCTGATGACGTCATTGTGACGAAACGCGCCGAGAGCGTAACCACGTAATTTCCGCTTGTTGGTCTGTCGGTCTGGAACGCATATCCAGCGGGTGGAACGCACGGCGTTCCGGATACACACCGCTAACGAGGAAGTTGCGGCTCCTATGACAGACGGGTATGGTTTGAACTACTGATAATGTGAGTACCTGATGTTTTATACAAATAAAGGAATCTTTTATTAAGCAATACTTCACTATATGAGGCATTATTCCTTTATACATGTCCTGGGACTATCTTTACTATCCTTGGAATACTGATGCCTGCTTGATGTACATGAGCCCATATTAACACCTCTGAGAAGTGATTGGAGAGGAGGATCATAGCTAAGGTGAACAGGGTTCTGGACCCCTGCTACATGGGAGCGATCCCCAATATCGATAAGCAGTTCACCCCTGCAGGGGTACTTAGCTCTGGTAAGTGCGGGCTTTATTAAGAGGGGAGCATAGGATTCCTCACCCGCACATCCACTCCGAATCACCTCAAGAGAGCACTTTACCAATTCTGTGGACTTTGCAACTATATATACTATCTTTGAACTTTTTTGCACACACACACACATATATATATATATATATATATATATATATATATATATATATATATATATTTATATTTATATTTATATTTATTTATTTTTTGCATTTTTTTTAAATATTTTTATTTTTCATTTTTTACTTATCCAGCAATTATTGCATCACCTATTGATTCTGCACTTTTTATGTTGAGCCACTATTCTGTGGTTTAATCACTCTTTCAGAAATTTCTACCACTATTCGTGGCTGTATATTGCCACTGTCACTTTGACACCTTATGTGTCTTGATCCATTTACACCAATTCTTCACTTTATTATTAATATTGTTTAATTGATCCGTGTCAGATCAATTTTTCACCATCACTCAGCACTTTGAACTTTCTCGATTTTTAATACTAGCATCTTCTAATCTATATTTATTTACCACTTGTCACTTTATTGCACATATTGCTCATGATCTATTTTATGTATATGTGATACATGTGATGTAATTTGCTTAAAGGCTATTTTTATTAGCCTCTTTTATTTATATTGTCACTTTTATTTATATTGTCACTTTATCGCACTTGATATATACATCTTTATATATGTGACATATGTGAGATCATTTGTTTGAGGTCATTTGCACACTATATATGGCTAGAGGATACTAGTTACTGAGATATTGACATCACATATTTTTATATATACCAATTTATTAACACAACACAGGCAGCGCCAATCACTTCACACCCCCTCCTTTACACATGTAATTTACCTAAAGCCTCGTACACACGAGTCGAAATTCGGCCGGGAATTTTCGTCCGACGACCGATCTGCCGATTTTCGGCTTGTTAGTATGATGCTTCCGACAACCGACTCCGACTTTTTGGCCGAAAAAATTCTGGAGTTGCTAAATATTGAACCTTCATTAAATGTAACCATATTGCTACACTTTAGAGGCTCCTCTCTTCTTTTTTATACATGACGCTACTTGTATATCAAGACATCGCTTGTATATCAAGTCAAAATTTATTTTAAAAATTTGCTTGTCTTGCAAAGCGCTCTCAAACCAAGGTTTTACTGTATATATATACATAAAAAGTACAGTAAAACTGCAGGAAAGGGCACTGGGGGGGAAAACTAATGTTATTTTATTTTATTTTGTAATGTATCAGTGTGTTTGTGTGTTTTACTATTTGAATTTGCCGCCGGAGAGACGGAAGCCGGGGCTCACAGCATCGGGAGGAAGATCCGGCTGCCGCACACTGCCGGGATACATCGCTGGATCCCGGGGACAAGGTGGGTTCCCTCTCTTACAGGATCCAGCGATCTCCCTAGCGGTACCCCGACTGTGGCTCGGGGTTACCGCTAATGGCTCTGAAATTTCACCCCGAGCCACACTCGGGAATACCGCTAAGGAGGTTAAGATTTGTTTTACCCTTAGGCACAAAGGGGTTAACCCCTTGGAGCCTAAGCCTTTTTCTGACATTTGTTGCTTACAAGTTAAAATTGGTATTCTTTCCTAGAAAATTACTTAGAACCCCAAACATTATATATATATATATATATATATATATATATATATATATATATATATATATATATATATATATATATATATATATATATATTTTAGCAGAGAGCCTAGACAATAAAATGGCCATCGTTGCAATATTTTATGTTAAAAGGTATTTGCGCAGCGGTCTTTCAAATGCAATTTTTTGGAAAAAATACAATTTCATGGATTAAAAAGAAAAAAAACAGTAAGGCCCCTTTCACACATGCTGTCCGTTTGTCCGTTTTTCATCCATCCATTGACGGATGAAAAACGGACATCAATGCATCTCTATGTAAAAACGGATGACAACTGATGATCATCAGTTAACATCCATTTTCATCCACTTCCGTCAATGTCCGTTTTTTTGAACGGATGAATGCCCTATTTTTCATCCGTCAAAAAAACGGATCGGACGAAAAACGGATGTCAACTGATGACAACGGATGAAAAACTGATGTCAACGGATGACAACGGATGAAAAACTGATGTCAACTGATGACAACGGATGAAAAACGGACGACAACGGATGAAAAACGGATGAAAAACGGATAACAACTGACGAAAAACGGATGAAAAACTGATGACAACTGACGAAAAACGGATGGAAAACGGATAACAACTGACGAAAAACGGATGAAAAACTGATGACAACTGACGAAAAACGGATGAAAAACTGATGAAAAACGGATGAAAAACTGATACATTTGACGTGACTGAACTGATGAACTGAACGGACTGTATGTGTGAAAGGGGCCTAAAGTTATCCCAATGTTTTTGTATGATGTGAAAGATGATGTTACACTGAGTAAATAGATACCTAACATGTCATGCTTTAAAATTGCGCACACTGGAGGAATGGCAACAAACTTCAGTACTTAAAAATCTCCCTTCTTTAAAAAATGTTAACGGTTACCTGTTTAGAGTTAAAGTGGAGTTCCACCCATTTTTGAAACTTTATATCTATGTAATCCCTTTTAAAACGGCTTTTACCAATGGAAACTTTTTTTTTTTTTTGCTAGTAAATACCTTAATTTCTGCTTTATTCCTCCTCTCCTCACTTCCGGGTCCGATCGGCGATGACGTCATTCGGCGATTCGCAGTGTGTGCTGGGATGTATTCTATTCCAGAAATCTCGCAGGAGCTGAGCTGTACTGAGCCGTGCTTGCCCCGCCTCCGCCCCGCCTCCTCTCATTGAGTTGTATTGTATGCCATGTATTCATGCCGTTCTCTGCCCCGCCTCCGCCCCGCCTCCTCTCAGTGAGCGAGGACTGAAATCATTATATCCTTACTGAGCTCACTGAGAGGGGGCGGGGCGGAGGCGGGGCAGAGAATGGCCTGAATACATGGCATACAATACAACTCACAGAGGAGGCGGGGCGGAGGCGGGGCAGAGAACGGCCTTAATACATTGCATACAATACAACTTAATGAGAGGAGGTGGGGCGGAGGCGGGGCAGAGAACGGCCTGAATACATTGCATACAATACAACTCAATGAGAGGAGGCGGGGCAGAGGCGGGGCAGGCACGGCTCAGTACAGCTCAGCTCCTGTGAGATTTCTGGAATAGAATACATCCCAGCACACACTGCGAATCGCCGAATGACGTCATCGCCGATCGGACCCGGAAGTGAGGAGAGGAGGAATAAAGCAGAAATTAAGGAATTTACTAGCAAAAAAAAACGTTTCCATTGGTAAAAGCCGTTTTAAAGCGGATTACATAGATCTATGTATTCCAACCTATTAAAAATGGGTGGAACTCCGCTTTAAGGAGGAGAATTATTGTTCTCACTTTAACAAATAGGGCGATACCTCGCATGTGGTTTGAACACAGTTTTCATATGGGGGCGTGACTTGCATATGAGTTCGCTTCTGCACATGAGCACGGAGGGAAGGGAAATTTTTTTTTTCTTAATTATTTTATTTTTTTCTATTTTTATACTATTCATTAAAAAAAACATTTTTTGGTCACTTTCATTGCTTCCACAAGGTATGTAAACATCCCATGATGTGACAGTAATGGGCAGTGACAGGTGCTCTTTATGAAGGAATCTGGGGTCTAAAAGACCCCAAATCCCTCCTTTGCACTTAAAAGGATTAATAAACGCCATTTTGGCTGTTTTGAATGCTGCAATTTTTTTTAAATCTGGCGCCTTTAAAGCAGTAGTATCCCGCTTTTTGACACTTTTACCTACAGGTAAGCCTATAATAAGGCTTACCTGTAGGTACAAATAATATCTCCTAAACCGGCATGGTTTAGGAGATATTTACAGTGCATGCAGCCGCTCTCGCGAGCGGCGCATGCGCTCTGAAGGTCCGAGGGGACCTTCAATTAACTTGCCGGGAGGTTGCCGGAAAATCACTCCCGCGCGCATGCGCGGGAGTGACGTCATCGCGGCTCCGGCCAATCATCGCGCCGGATGCCGTCTCTTCCGGCCAATCACCGCGCCGGAGCCGCCGAACCCGGAAGAGACGGCGAGGGATCATGGCAGCGCCCGCAGCGATGTCCGGGGGTCCGTGTCGGGGCTTCGTTCTAAGGTAAGTTACACATAATGGGCTAGTATGCGATGCATACTAGCCCATTATGCCTTTGTCTTGCAGGTTTTTTTTTTTTTTTTTTCCAAGGGTTTACAACCGCTTTAAGGCTTTAGTACCCGGAAGTGATGTCATGACATCGCTTCCAGGTTTTTACATCAGAGACCCGATCAGAGCCGAATGCGGCTTTGTTCAGGTCTTCGACCAGCTAGCGGATGTGCAAGGCCCGGGCGAGCCGCGGAAGGCGGCGAGAGAGGAAGGGGATGTCCCCTCCCGTTTTTTGTAATGACAGCCGAGTGGCTGCTCAGCCACATCAGTTGTCATTACAAGAAAGCTGACCGTCGGCTCTAAACAATGGACCAGGGTGACGCCTCTAGCTGCAGGCATCACCCCGGTACAACCCCTTGAAACTGAGGCCACATATTTGCATTCCGACGGCGCTAAGGGGTGAAGCTTCCTTTTGTTTGCAGCATGCCATCATATTGTTTGAAAGTAAAATAAAAATAAATGCAGCAACAGGGTGCGCCTAAACCCCCTCACATTATATCACATTCACCGCATTGACCTATCCCAATAGATAAAATAAAAAAGTTAGGCATACACCATTAAGGGTCCTTTCACATGGGGCATTCCGCCTAGCGGACTCCACTTTGCTCAGCGGGGGATCGATCCGTTGATTCCCGCTGAGCAGGCGGGTGACAGATCCATCTCTGCTCACTGTGCAGAGACCGACCTGTCAGAGTCCCGTTCTCCTCTATGGGGAGATCAGATGAAAACGGACCGCCTGTCCATTTTCATCCGATCCCATCTAATCCGATCCACCAGATCGATGGAAAATAGGGTCACCATCCATCTGGATTTCATGGACAGGATCAGATTGGATAGCAGCGGGTGTCAGTGAACATGTCACCGCTGACATCCGCCACTCCATAGTGGTGAATGGAGCGTCCGATCAGGTCTGCCTGAAAAACTGCCCGGTGGACTCGATCGGAAAGCCTGTGTGAAAGGGGCCTTAGACTCCTTATCCATGTGTAGCACCCTTCTACAGTCAGGTCCATAAATATTGGGACAGTGACACAATTCTAATCTTTTTGGCTCTATACACCACCACAATGGATTTAAAATTAAAGCAAACACAATGTGCTTTAACTGCAGACTTTCAGCTTTAATTTGAGGGTATTTACATCAAAATCAGGTGAACGGTGTAGGAATTACAACAGTTTGTATATGTGCCTCCCACTTTTTAAGGGACCAAAAGTAATGGGACAGATTAATAATCATAAATCAAACTTTCACTTTTTAATACTTGGTTGCAAATCCTTTGCCGTCAATTACAGCCTGAAGTCTGGAACACATAGACATCACCAGACGCTGGGTTTCATCCCTGGTGATGCTCTGCCAGGCCTCTACTGCAACTGTCTTCAGTTCCTGCTTCTTCTTGGGGCATTTTCCCTTCAGTTTTATCTTCAGCAAGTGAAATGCATGCTCAATCAGATTCAGGGCAGGTGATTGACTTGGCCATTGCATAACATTCCACTTCTTTCCCTTAAAAAACTATTTGGTTGCTTTCGCAGTATGCTTTGGGTCATTGTCCATCTGCACTGCGAATCGCCGTCCAATGAGTTCTGAAGCATTTGGCTGAATATGAGCAGATAATATTGCCCGAAACACTTCAGAATTCATCCTGCTGCTTTTGTCAGCAGTCACATCATCAATAAATACAAGAGAACCAGTTCCATAGGATCTATACTGGTATGGACTGGATAATGTGTTAGGATCTATACTGGTATGGACTGGATAATGTGTTAGGATCTATACTGGTATGGACTGGGTAATGTGTTAGGATCTACACTGGTATGGACTGGGTAATGTATTAGGATCTATACTGATATGGACTGGGTAATGTGTTAGGATCTACACTGGTATGGACTGGGTAATGTGTTAGGATCTACACTGGTATGGACTGAGTAATGTGTTAGGATCTATACTGGTATGGACTGGGTAATGTGTTAGGATCTACACTGGTATGGACTGGGTAATGTGTTAGGATCTTCACTGGTATGGACTGAGTAATGTGTTAGGATCTATACTGGTATGGACTGGGTAATGTGTTAGGATCTACACTGGTATGGACTGGGTAATGTGTTAGGATCTACACTGGTATGGACTGGGTAATGTGTTAGGATCTATACTGGTATGGACTGGGTAATGTGTTAGGATCTACACTGGTATGGACTGGGTAATGTGTTAGGATCTACATTGGTATGGACTGAGTAATGTGTTAGGATCTATACTGGTATGGACTGGGTAATGTGTTAGGATCTATACTGGTATGGACTGGGTAATGGGTTAGGATCTATACTGGTATGGACTGGGTAATGTGTTAGGATCTATACTGGTATGGACTGGGTAATGTGTTAGGATCTATACTGATATAGACTGGGTAATGTGTTAGGATCTATACTGGTAAGGACTGGGTAATGTGTTAGGATCTATACTGGTATGGACGGGTTAATGTGTTAGGGTCTATACTGGTATGGACTGGGTAATGTGTTAGGATCTATACTGGTATGGACTGGGTAATGTGTTAGGATCTATACTGGTATGGACTGGGTAATGTGTTAGGATCTATACTGGTATGGACTGGGTAATGTGTTAGGATCTATACTGGTATGGACTGGGTAATGTGTTAGGATCTATACTGGTATGGACTGGGTAATGTGTTAGGATCTACACTGGTATGGACTGGGCAATGTGTTAGGATCTATACTGGTATGGACTGGGTAATGTGTTAGGATCTACACTGGTATGGACTGGGTAATGTGTTAGGATCTATACTGGAATGGACTGGGTAATGTGTTAGGATCTACACTGGTATGGACTGGGTAATGTGTTAGGATCTATACTGGTATGGACTGGGTAATGTGTTAGGATCTACACTGGTATGGACTGGGTAATGTGTTAGGATCTACATTGGTATGGACTGAGTAATGTGTTAAGATCTATACTGGTATGGACTGGGTAATGTGTTAGGATCTATACTGGTATGGACTGGGTAATGGGTTAGGATCTATACTGGTATGGACTGGGTAATGTGTTAGGATCTATACTGGTATGGACTGGGTAATGTGTTAGGATCTATACTGATATAGACTGGGTAATGTGTTAGGATCTATACTGGTAAGGACTGGGTAATGTGTTAGGATCTATACTGGTATGGACGGGTTAATGTGTTAGGGTCTATACTGGTATGGACTGGGTAATGTGTTAGGATCTATACTGGTATGGACTGGGTAATGTGTTAGGATCTATACTGGTATGGACTGGGTAATGTGTTAGGATCTATACTGGTATGGACTGGGTAATGTGTTAGGATCTATACTGGTATGGACTGGGTAATGTGTTAGGATCTACACTGGTATGGACTGGGCAATGTGTTAGGATCTATACTGGTATGGACTGGGTAATGTGTTAGGATCTACACTGGTATGGACTGGGTAATGTGTTAGGATCTATACTGGAATGGACTGGGTAATGTGTTAGGATCTATACTGGTATGGACTGGGTAATGTGTTAGGAAAAAAGGATGCCCCATCGTTTGATGGAAGTGAAAATGATCACCCTACAGAGGGCTGAATTCAAAGACACCCCAAAAATCAAAGTGATGCAGCAGACGAGTCCATCCTTTCCTTTCTAACACATTACGCAGTCCATACCAGTATAGATATCCAGCATGAGATTTTTCCCCACAGTACACAGAACATGGAAATGCAATTATTTTAGTAAATATAAACAGATAAATACCTTTTCTCATCAGCAGTATATAGCAGTCTTGTGACTTGTATCTGTGCTTGATTATTTGTGGGAAAAAAAGAACATAAATTTTATTTGAGTACATCATCGCACAACTGCGCAATTATTAGTTAACCACTTGCGGACGGCCTCCTGTATATTTACTTTGGCACTCAGCCGCTTACAGGCAAAGTGACGTAGACCTACGATGCTAGGTCTGCCGGCGGCGCGCTCCCACCCCCCGCTCGTTCCCTGCTGATCCAGTGCATGTGACTGGCGGCTCTGATGGCCGCCGGCCACTCGCGATCTCCCGCAGGAGAGGGAGAAAGACAGATGGCTGATGTAAACACAGCAAATCGCAAAATAGGGCCTGGTCTTTGAGCAGCCAAATCCTCCAGGGCTAAAGTGGTTAAAGTAATGCAGTGCCTTATCGCAAAAAATAACCTGAGAATGAAGGGGGGTTAACCTTCCCGACCACCACCCGCCTTTTTACTGCAGCAGGGTGGCTCTCCTGCGCAAACCGACGTAGACCTACGTCAGTTGCGCGCGGGAAGCTAGGGGGCGAGCGCGTGCCGCTGGCGGCGCGCTCCCGCCCCCACTCGGCAGCGGGGAAGCTGATGCCTGGGTCAGGAGGCTCCGATTGCCTGACACCTGCGATCGCTCCCCGCTGAGAGAGAAGGACGGTTCTTCTTCCTGGAATGATCATAGAGCCCCTGTGATCCTTCTATATAGGAACACAGGTCTCTATGATCATTTCACAAGCCCCACCCCCTCCCCCCACAGTTAGAAACACTCCCCTAAGCTCACATTTAACCCCTTGATCACCCACAATGTTAACCCCTTCCCTGCCAATGTCATTATTACAGTAACAGTACATATTGTTAGCACTGATTACTGTAGTAATGTCACTGGTCCCCCAAAAAGTGTCAAAAACATCAGTTTGGGGTCCGATCTGTCCGCCGCAATGTCGCAGTCCCGCTAAAAATCACAGATCGCCGCCATTACTAGTAAAAAAAAAAAAGAACACAATAAAAATGACATAAATCTTTCCCGTAGTTAGTAGACGCAATAACTTTTGCGCAAACCAATCAAAATACGCTTATTGCGATTTTTGTTTTCTCGCCTGTCACTGACTTGAGAGCCAATTGCGGCTCGTTCACTGACAAGTCAGTGCGTGTGACCGGTGGACCCGATGTCCGCCTGACACACTACGATTGCTCCGGTGAAGGGAGAAAGGCGGAGCGGCTTATGTAAACAAGCCGCCCGTCATTCTCCCTGGTGTAAAAATGAAGATCAGACGGTTCTACTATGTAGGACCGTTGATCTTTGTTTTTACACCAATAGCCATGTCCCTATACAGTTAGAATCATGCCCCTAGGACACACTTAACCCCTCCCTCTCCAATACAGTTAACCCCTTCCCTGCCAGTGTCATTTTTGCAGTAACAGTGCATATGTATAGCACTGATTACTGCAGTAATGTCACTGGTAACCCCAAAAGTGTCAAAAATGTCAATCAAGGGTCCGATCTGTCCGCCGCAATGTCGCAGTACCGAAAAAAAATCGCAGATCGCCGCCATTACGCGTTAAAAAAAAACACCAAAAATGACAAAAATCTTTCCCTTTGTTAGTAAACGCGATAACTTTTGCGCAAACCAATCAAAATACGCTTTTTGCAATTTTTTTTACCAAACATATGTAGCATAAAACAAATTGGCTGAAAATGTTAAAAAATTTAGATTTTTACATTTTTTTGGGGGGAATTTCATATAAAAAATGTGAAAAATATTGTTATTTTTGCAAAATTGATGCTCTTTTTTTGTTTATAGCACATGATCAATAAATCGCACAGGTGATCAAATACCACCAAAAGAAAGCTCTGTTTGTGGGAAAAAAAGGACGTCAAATTCGTTTAGGTACAGCGTCGCACGACCGCGCAATTGTCCGTTAAAGTCACGCAGTAAAAAATCGCAAAAAAACCCCTGGTCTTTTAGCAGCCAAATCCTCCGGGGCTTAAGTGGTTAAAGTAACGCAGTGCCGAATTGCAAAATATGGCCTGGTCATTAAGGGGGAAAATCTTCCGGTCCAGAAGTGGTTAATATTCTTCAGTATCCAGTTCATTGTATTAATTTAAAATTCTAAGGCCTTTGGGTATCTTTATAATTAAAACAAATTGAGAAATAAAACTAGATTAGTGACTGTTATAAAATCAGTTATAAAAGTAAATCGTCTGCAAACGTCGTGCCACATAATGACATTAAATTCCATTTATTCTGTTAATCCTCTACTATTATAACCCATGTCCCAGCCTGCACGTGCCTTACAATTTACATTCTGACACTGATCTGGGTAATAGTGAAACAGGCAATGACATCACAAAAGAGAGCGAGACAATGTACATAGTAACAATCTCCAAAGAGACGCACACACAGAGGGGGGGCAGGAAAGCACAGACTGCCCAGGGTGATAGGAGGTATCAGACAGAGGAAGAGCACAGGGAGCAAAGAACTGCTAAGAGGTAAGATAAGAAAATTTACAAAACTCTCTAGACAGGTCTAGGTCTGTTGGCATCCAGGAAAGTGATCTTCGCATTCTGTAGAATAATAACTTAAAAATGTATAATATATAATAGCATTTCAAACATATATTAATATACAAAAAAAAAAAAAACACCTATATGTTTGCTGAAACAAAAAAATGAATTCACTAGAAAAAAAAAATATGAAACCAGCGTTAAAAAAACTATACACACGTATTGGAACAAGCTGCCTTCAATAATTCTGTTATTTGTTTGGAAATTTCAATTAAAATTCTTTAATAACAAAAAAAGAAAAAGAAAACTATACGCACAATTATATATTTTTACATAAAAAAAATGCTTTGATCACTTTGAAACAAGATATTCTGTTTGTTTTGCCTACAGGTATCTTTAGGTACAAAAAATATATATTTTTGCAAAAAAAAAAAACATTTGTTCTGCAAAAAAAAATGCATTTTTAAATAAATAGAATAAATTGATTAAAAAAATAATAATACAATTTTTAATGCTTTTATTCACCAGGCTGTCCTTGCATAAAGAATGTAATTCTGTAGTTTAGTTACATATTAAGCTGGAATTGGTCATGTTGGATTATACAGTCGTTAGACTTCACTAGTGATGCTTTGCTGTGCATTCAGTTGTGACCGCTCTTGATGTGCATCCAAAAAGTACTCTGTTATGTCATTTAGTAACATGAAAGTAATACTGTATAGTATATCTACACTCCCATTACCTTAAAGGAAAAGTATACATTTTATGTATTGTTATTATGAATAAATAAAATTATACATTTTTTACAAACGATAGAAAAAAATGAATCAACTCAAATAAAGAAACAACTTTACATTAAAGACTCCATAGAGAAAATACTTTATTAATGTAACGTATCCAATACCAACTTAAGGTACATAAACCATAGAAATCCCACGCACAGAAAAAAACTTGAAAAATGTGCAAGGTGGGCCGCAAGGTTTATGACTGCCTAGGGGCCTCCACGGAGTTTAATCCAGCACTGTTCAAGTTCAGGCTGGACTATAACCCATTTACCACTTAGGGACCCGGACTATTTCTGACACTTGTTGTTTACAAGTTAAAATCAGTATTTTTTGCTAGTAAATTACTTAGAACCCCCAAACATTATATATATTTTTTTAGCAGAGACCCTAGAGAATAAAATGGAGATTTTTGCAATACTTTGCCACACCGTATTTGGGCAGCCTCTTACAAACGCATTTTTCTGGGGAAAAATCCACTTTTTTAAATTAAAAATTAAAAAATAAAAAAACAGTAAAGTTAGCCCAATTTTTTTCTACAATGTGAAAGATTATGCCGAGTTAATAGATACCCGACATGTCATATTTCAAAATTGCGCACGCTCGTGGAATGGTGACAAACATTGGTACCAAAAAATCTCCTTGGCGACATTTTAAAAATTTCTGCAGGTTACCAGTTTAGAGTTATAGAGGAGGTCTAGGGCTCAAATTAATGCTCTCACTCTAACAACCGTGGCAATACCTCACATGTGTGGTTTGAACACTGTTTACATATGTGGGCTTGACTTTCATATGCATTCGCTTCTGCGCGCAAGCTTGAAGGGAGGGGGCGCTTTTTTTATTTTTTTTTTTATTTATTTTACCATTTTTTTTATCACTTTTATTCCTATTACAAGGAATGTACTGTAAACATCCCTTGTAATATAAATAGGCAGGACAGGTCCTCTTTAATGTGAGATCTGGGGTCAAAAAGACCTCAGATCTTACATCTACACTTAAAAGCAAAAAAAATAAAAAATCATTTTTTTTCAGCATGAAAAAAAATAAGCCCTTTACGACCATTGGGAGGAAGCGACATATAATGTTCCTCCTGTCCTCCAAGGCCATAGAGTCGAGTGGGGGCCATCTTGCCCTCAGTCGACTTCCTGCCCAGGACTGCAATGGACCGATTTGTTTTCCCCACTACCGAGGGTTCTGGTAAGCAGGGAAAATGATCAGGAAGCAGCAGGAGGCGGGGGCACCTCTCCCACCGCCCAAAAAAGTGATCCCGCAGCAAATCAGCCTCTGGGACCACTTTTATGTGAAAGAGGACCACCCCCCCCCTCCCCCCTGTAAGAACACAATTGCCAATTTTTTTTCACATAAATACATTTTATTTTATTGTTTTTAAGCTTCACTTTCTTAATTCTCCTTTAGGCGGAACCCGGTCGCCCACTGCTCCTGGAATGTCCACATCAGAAATCCCAGGAAGCAGTTTTCAAGATCTTGCAGAGCCGCAGATATGCTGCAGGTCCCTGGTAGAGACCCACTGCATGTTTACGCATGTGCGGGAACGGGAAATCTGGAGCATTCATGTACATGTCACAGGTCTCTGCCAGGATTATGGGACCTGGCAGAGATCCATGGTGTCTGTGCATATGGTGGATCTCATTTCAAGATGGGGAGCCACAAGGAGAACTATGGCAATATATCTGTTATATAGAATACCTGGCCGTTGGCCCTGGAAGCTGGAAATCACTGAAGTAGACACCATTACTCCACTGATCTCCACATCTCCACTTGCTTCTGGGTCTCCTGACACCGGGGCTTCCGGGTGTGGTGGTGTCTACTTCAGTGATTTCCAGCTTCCAGGGGCATTGGCCTTGTATGGTTTATACATACTTACACTGGTCAAAGTTGGACCAATGCAACTGTGTATAATATAGACATGCCTGGAATTATTATTTCATCTACACTACTGCAAAAATAATAGGCAGGAAAGAAAAATCGCTATAAATTAGGAATGCTTTAAGAAATAGCAGTGTTAACAGTTTAACTATTTCACATTTTGACTTCTCAGTCCAGAGCACCTGCTGCCATTTTTTTGCACCCCAGTTCCTATGTTTTCCTTGTATATTTGAGTCTATTAGCCTTGTTTCCACATTGGAAGGATGGGTTTTTGGCCTCAATTCTTCCATGAAGATCACTTCTGGCCAGACTTCTCCAGACAGTAGATGGGCATACCTGGGTCCTACTGGTTTCTTTTAGCTGTGTGCTGATGGCACTGCTGGACATCTTCTGTTGTTGAAGGGAAGTAAGCACGATGTGTCTTTCATCTGCTGCATTAAGTACCCCTGCCCAATCACTATGTCTTCGATCCTCAACGTTGCCCGTTTCTTTGTGCTTCTTCAAAAGAGCTTGAAGAGCACATCTTCAAACTCCAGTCTGCTTTGAACTCTTTACCTAGGAGAGACCTTGCTGATGCAGTATAACTACCCTTTGTGTTCAGTCTTGCCATGGTGTATGACCTGTGACATGAAACTTTCTTCACCTTAGCAGCAGAATTTGTCTGTTCCTCACCCAGTTTGAAGCCTTCTGCACAACTGTTTCTGTTTCAGTTAATGATTACGTTTCAACCTGTATATGAAATTGATGATCATTAGCACCCACTTG
This sequence comes from Pelophylax lessonae, assembly GCF_965119305.1. Lineage (NCBI taxonomy): Eukaryota > Metazoa > Chordata > Amphibia > Anura > Ranidae > Pelophylax > Pelophylax lessonae. Next base: position 36,900,316 of record NC_138774.1, read on the forward strand.
ATATCACTGATTAAAGAGGTTGTAAACTCAGTTAAATTTTTTTTTTTTACAAGCTGAAAGAGAAACACATAATGAGCTAGTATGCATCGCATACTAGCTCATTATGAAATACTTACCTTAGAACGAGCCCCCGCCGTGCTGTCCGCTCACCTCTATGACGGGCGACATGTCCAGTCGCCCGTCTTCCGGGATCGCGGCATCCGGCCATCTGATTGGCCGGAGCCGCGGTGACGTCACTCCCGCGCACGTGCACCGACAGTCACGGCACGGGTCTCTGAAGAAACGGCACCAGCGGCCGTTCCTTCAGAGCGCATGCGCCAGTGACGTCACTGGCTGCATGTAAGGTAAATATCTCCTAAACGGTACATGTTTAGGAGATATTTACAGTACCTATAGGTAAGTCTTATCATAGGCTTACCTATAGGTAAAAGTGTCAGAGGAGGGTTTACTTCCTCTTTAACCTCCCTAGTGGTATTCCCGAGTGTGGCTTGGGGTTAATATTCAGTGCCAAAAGAGGTAACCCCGAGCCACACTCTGGATTACCCCAAAATGAAACTCACCTTCCCCTGCGATCCCCCACCGTCCTCCTCAGCCTTCCTCTGGCCATCCTTCCGCTGTGTGTTCGGCCGATACCGGCAACTTCTCCGGTTCCCTTCCCTGCGAGCGCCACGTCGCAGGGGGTGGAACCGGCGGGAGATTAAAAAAGAAATGACATGATACAGTGTAATCTGTTAGGATTACAACTTTGTATCATGCCATTTCACCTAGTGGCTTTTCCAGCGCCCTGCCTGTACTTTTTGGGGTACTTTGTGCCTGGAAATTTGATAACGTCCATGGCCTCCAAAATGGGTTCTTTTAGCTCAAAAACGCTTTTTGACAAACTGGAAAACAGCGACGGTAAATCGGTAATATTTGAAGAACTGAGCGATAGCAATTCGTGGGAAAATTCGTCATCAGGTACTAAAAGAGACAACAGCGACAATTCTGCGACTGAGCTCAGCAATGTGAGAACTTGGTGCTCCTATTGACTGCGGTATGGATCAGGCAGCACCCCCAAGATTCCCATTTACTGGAGCATCTGGTATGAAAGTTGACATTGATCATGACAACCCCTTGGCATACCTACGATTATTTCTGACCGATGATGTTATTGAAAAAATAGTTACCGAGGCAAACCGGTACAAAGAGCAACAATTGGCTACGCATCGGAAGTTTGCAAGAAGCAGAAAGTGGGAACCACTGACCAAAGATGACATTTTGAAATTTCTGGGCCTAATAATTCTTCAGGGAGTGGTGGGGAAACCCCTGCAGAAGTGGTATTGGACAACCAATACATTACTTACCACTCCATTCTTTGGCACGGTCATGTCAGAGTACAGATTCTCCCTCATAATAAAATATCTCCACTTCGAAAACAATGAAGACTTTGATGAAATGTATTATTATTACATTACAATTTATGATTTTGTGTTTCAAACTTTCATACCCGGAATGTCTACTAGACTCTTGTTTGGATAGATTTAAAGCGGAGTTCCGGCCTCGGGGGTGCATTTTAGATAAAAATACCCCCGGGACAGTCAGGGCTAGTACATTCCACAAAGGATAGCCTCTGAACTGTCCCGGGTCGCACTTACCTGTAAGAAGAAATACTTACCTTGAAAAGTTCTTCTCCAGCGCTGCCATCTCAGGTGTGGGCAGCTAAAATCAGCGCGTCCTCTTCTGCGGCCTCTTTGGTGACGTCGGAGTCCCACAATGCACTGCTGCGGCCCTGCACGTCACTTCCGGTGCAGGCGCGGCATCCCTGCACAGCTTCTGGGCATGCCCAGAAGCTGTTTAGCAGGGAATGCCGTGCCTGCACCGGAAGTGACGAGCGGGGCCAGTGCAGGCGCATTGACTCCTGGGAGCGATGACGTTCAGCTCCCAGGAGTCATCGCAAACCGGAAGTGACAGCGCGGGCTGCGGCCGCAGAGGTAGGAAGTGGAAGGAAGGTGAGTATATTTTCTTCTATATCAAGGTAAGTGACCAAAAAAAATTAAAAATCGGGAGCATCCATTTCTTTTTCAGGTGGCCCTCAGCAAGCGGATGGCCCAAAATCGATTTTTTTCGATTTTGAGGCCGGAAGTGAGTTATTCCTAAGAATTACAGGCCTAAAATATAAAACAACAGATTTCCATGCATAACAATGTACCGCTTTTATCGTAAAAAAATCAGACCGCCCGGGAGGTTAATCATACACCTGACTCTAATCCTACAAAATCCATAACTTTGTGCATGTGTACAAAGTGTGCAAGTGTAAGAATTGATGGTGCTTTGAAGCCAAAGACTAGGCACAGTGAATATTGGTTTGATTTCGCTTTTTTCTTCTGTTCGCTCACTTTTTCTGCATTTTGTAAACTGTTAAAACTAAACAATTAAAATATATATTTTTGAAAGCGTTTTTACTGTACAGCATTTCATCACATCTGCCTAAAACCTTTGCACATTACTGTATATAACATTTATATTAAAGTATAATAAAAATACAAATGACAGGCTGGAAAATATAAAACCTGAGACAAACTGCATTGTGGAAACAAATTATTGATTTATCTCTAATCACTGCTCAGACCACCGATCATTCTGTGGTTATCAGTTGTTGTGTTTGAGGTGCTGCCAGGTTTCCTGTCTATTAGACATTGTATCACTTTGTGTTCTGTAACGTAATTGCCATTTCCCTGCCTGGCCTTCTGTCTGTAACTATGGCCACAGCATATCAAACTGCAATGTTGTTATACGTTTACTATGTACAGTCTTGTATATAGGCCAACTACTCTTAAAGGAGAAGTCCAGCCTAACACTAAAATCGCTACATCTACAGACATCCACGATCTAACACTATCTAACCCTGTAAAGATTAAATGATCAGTATACATGCCTTTTCTGATGCCAATTATTATTATTATTATTATTATACAGGATTTATATAGCGCCGACAGTTTGCGCAGCGCTTTACAATATGAGAGAAGACAATACAGTTACAATACAGTTCAATACAGGAGGATTTAGAGGGCCCTGCTCGTTAGAGCTTACAATCTAGAAGGGGGGTCAAGTGAAACAAAAGGCAATAGCTGTGGGGGATTAGCTGATGGAGAAAATGGAGGTACAGTTGTCAGGTGTGGGTAGGATAGGCTTCTCTGAAGAGGAGGGTTTTCAGAGATCGTCTAAAAGCTAATAGAGTAGGAGATAATCGGACAGATAAGGGTAAGGAGTTCCATAGGATTGGAGAGGCTCTGGAAAAGTCCTGGAGGCGAGCATGGGAGGAGGTGACGAGGGAGCTAGAGAGCAGGAGGTTTTGAGAGGAACGAAGAGAGCGATTCGGTTGGTATTTTGAGACTAGGCTAGTGATGTAGCTGGGGGCTAAGTTGTGGATTGCTTTGTAAGATGTTGTAAGTATTTTGAATTGAATTCGTTGGGTGAGCGGAAGCCAGTGGAGGGCTTGACAGAGAGGAGCAGCGGACACTGAGCGATTGGTGAGGTGGATGAGCCTGGCGGCAGCATTCATGATGGTTTGAAGGGGAGATAGCCTGTGTAGAGGTAAGCCAACGAGAAGGGAATTGCAGTAGTCGAGGCACGAGATGACACTGTCCCACATAGAAGGCTTTTGACACTGTCCCACATAGAAGACTTATCAATAAACTACAGTCATTGAGCATGGACTCCCATATTGTTGAGTGGATTAGGCAGTGGCTGAGTGACAGACAACAGAGGGTTGTAGTCAATGGAGAACATTCAGAACAAGGTCATGTTACCAGAGGGGTACCTCAGGGATCTGTACTGGGACCAATTTTGTTTAATATCTTCATAAGTGATATTGCAAAAGGCCTCGATGGTAAGGTTTGTCTTTTTGCTGATGACACAAAGATATGTAACAGGGTTGATGTTCCTGGAGGGAAACGCCAAATGGAAAAGGATTTAGGAAAACTAGAAGAATGGTCAGAACTCTGGCAACTGAAATTTAATGTGGATAAGTGCAAGATAATGCACCTGGGGCGTAAAAACCCAAGGGCAGAATATAGAATATTTGACACAGTCCTGACCTCAGTATCTGAGGAAAGGGATTTAGGAGTAATTATTTCAGAAGACTTAAAGGTGGGAAGACAATGTAATAGAGCAGCACGAAATGCCAGCAGAATGCTTGGATGTATAGGGAGAGGTATAAGCAGTAGAAAGAGAGAAGTGCTTATGCCGCTGTACAGAACACTGGTGAGACCTCACTTGGAGTATTGTGCGCAGTACTGGAGGCCATATCTCCAGAAGGATATAGATACTCTAGAGAGAGTTCAGAGAAGAGCTACTAAACTAGTATATGGATTGCAGGAAAAAACTTACCAGGAAAGGTTAAAGGACCTTAACATGTATAGCTTGGAAGAAAGAAGAGACAGAGGGGATATGATAGAAACTTTTAAATACATAAAGGGAATCAACTCGGTAAAGGAGGAGAGCATATTTAAAAGAAGAAAAACTACCACAAGAGGACACAGTTTTAAATTAGAGGGGCAAAGGTTTAAAAGTAATATGAGGAAGTATTACTTTACTGAGAGAGTAGTGGATGCATGGAATAACCTTCCTGCAGAAGTGGTAGCTGCAAATACAGTGAAGGAGTTTAAGCATGCATGGGATAGGCATAAGGCTATCCTTCATATAAGATAGGGCCAGGAACTATTCATAGGATTCAGATATATTGGGCAGACTAGATGGGCCAAATGGTTCTTATCTGCCGACACATTCTATGTTTCTGTGAGATGACCAGGGAGTGAACTAGGAGCTTTGTTGTGTCTTTGGTTAGAAAGGGGCGTATTTTGGAGATGTTGCAGAGGTTAAGGCAGCAGGATTTGGACAGTGATTGGATGTGGGGCTTATCCGATCCGATCCCATGCTGAGCTGTCGGTGGAGGCGGGTGTAGAGGACACATCTGACGATGGAAGCCCCATAGTAAGTCTATGGGTGATGTCACTCCCCATTCATTTCACAGCCGTTGTTGGCCGTGTCCTCTGCAGAGCTTCCACCGCTTGAGATTGATAGGTTATTGTTAGATCGTGGATGTCTATAGATGTAGCAATTTTAGTGTTAGGGTGGACTTCTCCTTTAAAGCCCAATAACTTAAAAAATATCCCTTGCAGTGGGGCTATTATATTCCAGTGTGAAAAAATAAATTTAAAGTCATTTTGTCCCTTTTAATAACTTAAGTTAAGTTTTGCAACCCCCCCCCACTGCAACATTTGGTACTTTTTTTGGGGAGTGGGTACCTTACTTCCTGGTAAGATCGCTGCACGACGCATAGCGATCTGTATCATGTCCGGCCCCTCCTCCTTCCCCCAATGCCTTCTGGGACCCGTGTGTGTCTCAGAAGACGGCGGGAAATTCAGAAAGTGCAGAGCGACTTGTGCATGCGCATTAGGAAACCGACTGAAGCATAAAGCCTTCACTGATGGTTTCCCTTACTTTCAATGCTGGCGCCTGCGCCCGAAAGCCAATGGACGAATCGGCTTGGGATGCCAACGTCGTGGAATCCCTGTACAGGTAAATGTCCTTATAATAAAACTTAGCAGCTACAATATTTGTAGATGCTGACTTTTAATTTTTTTTCCCAGACTAAAACTCTGCTTTAAGGCCTATTGCAGTCGCTCTGCAAAATTAATTACTGCATATTAAGTCTATCTTGGACACAGAGCACTAGTATATACATAATACAGTAAAACCTTGGATTGCGAGCATAATTCGTTCCGGAAGCATGCTTGTAATCCAAAGCACTCTTTTATCAAAGTGAATTTTCCCATAAGAAATAATGGAAACTCAGATGATATGTTCCACAACCATTTATTCATAAGTCTTTCAGTTTATAGTCTATATACAAAGATTATAGCGATGTGATAGGTTGTGTCATCATAAAATGTCCATCCACAAATGGCGCCTCCACAAGGGGATTAGAAGCAAAATCCAGCAGGAGCTACAGAGTATAAAAGAGAAGAGAGGCACCTCTAAGTGTAGCAGTATGGGGACATTTAATGAAGGTTCCAACATTTAGCAACTCACATGGTTGATGATTAAAGAGGCACATCTAAGTATGCAGGCATCCGGGGTAAAGCTGTCCACATAGACCATCTTCTGAACCACTGGCTCTCACCGATGTCAGTCTGCAATTGTGATTGGGAAGACTACCCTGCAGTAGAGTGATTTGAAAGCGAGACTTTGAATTGCTCGTGGAGCGCAGTGTGGAAGGGTGTGATGAAGATGGCAGTGCGGAGGACGGTCTATGTGGACAGCTTTACCCTGGATGCCTGCATACTTAGATGTGCCTGTTTTAATCATCAACCATGTGAGTTGCTAAATATTGAACCTTCATTAAATGTAACCATATTGCTACACTTAGATGCGCCTCTCTTCTCTTTTATACTCAGTTGTGACATGACTCTACTTGTATATCAAGACATCGCTTGTATATCAAGTCAAAGTTTATTTTAAAAATTTGCTTGCCTTGCAAAGCGCTCTCAAACCAAGTTACTCTCAAACCAAGGTTTTACTGTAATAGTATATTACATAGTAAAAACCGTAGCTATGGTATGTAAATGAAGATATTTTGTCCCTTTACTATTTCAGGTGTGTTGACCCCATGGCAGTGACTCCTGTGGGCTCTGCCACCTGGCGAGATGCTTCCTACAAGACGATCCGACTGGCCCACAGTCTACGATTACGTCCTTTTTCTACTCTTCCCTCCACTGAGACCAGCCAAGGAAAAATAAAGCCACAAGATGAAAACACCCAAAGAAAGGAAACTACGGGGCCTCAACCAACACCTCCACCTTTTAATCGGGACCTAATAGTCAGCACATGCAATGCATATGCCTGTGATTACATGAGAGAAACCCGAAGCTCTGTGTTCATCCTCAGACAGGCCTTGTGGGAGACAGATCGCCATATCCAGAGATTGCAGAAAGAGAGAGACATATTGGAACGATCCCATGCCAACACTCGAAGAGATATGTTGACCAATAATGAGACTGTGCAATTACGCAGTACAAGACCAATGACTGAGAGGGTGAGCGAATGCTTTTGCTGATCTCTAGTGTCATCTGCTGCTCAAGAATGGTGCTGCAAACCAGCCAACAGAGACATGCAATCCAATGAGTGTGCCAAAAAAAAACTTCCCAAGTGTCCAAGATAATTTAATTCTCCCCAATTTTCGTGGCAAAACAAACTACTCTTTCATCAGGGCTATAAAACAAGTACAGTGTCATGGTCAGGGGTCAGGTTCAGAGACCAGTAGCTATAGCAGTAGAGAGGCTCCCAGCGACCAGCTGGATAAGGGCAACAGCAGTTTACCCTCGCGGATGAGGTGGGTTCCCAGCGACCAGCTGGTTAAGGGCAACAGCAGTTCACCCTCATGGATGAGGTTGGGCTCCCAGCGACCAGCTGGTTAAGGGCAACAGCAGTTCACCCTCGTGGATGAGGTGGACTCCCAGCGACTTAACTGGATAAGGGCAACAGCAGTTCACCCTCGCGGATGAGGTGGGTTCAACTGAGGAGTGTAAGCACCAATCGGTGTTAACCAGAGCTCTTGATGGTAGAGATGGGGTTTGCTTTGTATTAGTACCAAATCATGGTCCTCAGGATCGCCCCCCAGAAGGTGAGTAAGCCAGGGTCCAGTAGTAGATATAGCAGGTAGGGATCAAGCAGAAGCATAGTTAGTAAAGAAGCCATAGGTCAGTAACAGGTGGTTGCAGGTTGGGATTAAGCAGAAGCGTGGATGAAGAACAAGCCAAAGGTTGGTAACAAGTAGTAGTGAAGCTAACGATGGCAGCAGGAGTGATAAGAGCGAGATATTGAATGGCGACATTACAATGATGTGACAAACACAAAGTGCAAAGGCATGGCTTTAATAGGAAGTTCATGGGAGGAGCATAGTGACCAGAGAGCTGTTCATCATCCTAAGTGGCTCAGCAAGAAGGGACATCACCACACACAGCAGAGTTTACAGGTTCAGACCCAGGCCCTGACATACAAATGCTTCTAGCCCTGATGAATGAGAGTAAGTTTGGCCCCTGAAACGTGTTGGCTCTATTATGCTATGAATCAATTTTATCATGAGATTATCTGACATTTTTTGGTGCTCTCATTGGATTGTATATGTCTGGATTTGTAACTCTGGATCCATTCCCTTTCCCCTGATGGGGGTCTTGTGTTTTGTGGAGTGCTTCCAAACCGGAGCCACTGACTTTTTTAGTGACCCTTTAGTGACCTCCGAATCCAGCACTCTTTTTGTTCTTGTGTTTGAACAGTTAAAGGAAAAACAGTTTACCAGAACTCTTTCAGTCAAATTAAATGTATTTTTTTAAGTGTATTTAAAGCCCAAACTCTTTCTTTCTTTTTTTGGATAGACTGAGAAAAATGTAGAACCTCTATCAGGTTTTATTGTTCTCTGTTCTACCTCTTCATTATTTGTCCTGGTGGCCATTGACCCCAGAACAGAATATTGAGATGTCACCAGTACAGGAATAGAGGGGAAATCTTCCAATAGGAACATTTGTTCTTGTAACAATTGTCTATGGGGGATTTACTTCTCCTTCTGTCTACATGACAAGAAGTGATGGGAAATCTCCCCAATGGAACAGAGATAGTGAAAACTAATAGAGGTTTTTAACTCTTTTCTTACACTATCTAAAATGGAAAACAAAAAAAGTTTTGATTTTATGTAGCACCCTCCTAGATAGGTAAATTTAGTGTTTCTTTTTTGGTTTGTTTCTATTCAGGGAAGCAGATTGGTATTGCTTTGGGCTGTTCTGGGCTTTGCGGGTTTGATTGTTTCCCCCTGTTTTTCTAGAGGATTCCAGAACATAGTGGGTTGGGAGGAAGGAAATTTAGCAGCCTGAATATTTATGTAGCTTCAGCTAATCCCTGGGGAAGGATGGCCAGTAGGTGGCTGGGGTGTGCATAAATAACATGAGTTCTGAGGCAGCCCTGTTCTTCCAGGAGGAGAAGTTCCCAGCCTGAAGGGCTGCTGCCCTTCTAGGCAGCCAAGCTGAAAATCCACCTGTGTTCATCAAGGTTCCAGCTGTAGAAGAGCTGGGGGGGTCTGTTTGCTGAGAATCTCTGAAGCTAAGCGAGAGATTTTACTGAGGATCTGGTCTAGAGAGTTCATGGGAGAAATGTTTGTCTGATATTGGACGGGGGCATCTAAGTATCCAAGGATATTGCAGTACAAAGCTGAATATAAGATCCTGGTGACTGTTGCTGCTCCCTTCCTCAGTAATAGTGCTTGTTTGGCCTGGGATATATCTCTGATGGTGGCTCAGGGCAGTCTTTTCTGGGCCATTACTAAAGGGGACTGTCCTAAGGAGTAGCGCCAAAGTGAAGAATGTCCTGTCATTGATGTTCAGAGTCCAGCCCAACATGCTGTCATTAGCTAATTCTAACATATATCATCTTGTATTTTTTTTTTTTTAGTACCCAGACAAAGTTGACACTCTTCTTCAAGAGGAGAGGAATGGCCTCCTGGACCTAAAGCGACACACAGAACGCCAGCTGCATGAGATCTCAAGACAGCTTAAAGTTAGTCACTGCCCCGGAGGGGGCAAAACATACAAGTCTTCGTCCTAATCTGTTTTGTGCCACTCTTGAAAAACATATGCCAGATTGTTTTGGGATAATACAAAGTGGTTCAGGAACAGAGTAGCACAAGTTGGCAGTTGTTCCTGAAGACATTTAAGCTGGCCATACACTAGTAGAATTCCGAGCGAAAGTTCAAAATAAATTTCTTAGGACATTTGACTTGAGGGATGTTGTTTCAAGGTATTTTTAGGTTTGGTTTTAACATTTGATTTATAGGAGGATATCTGCACCCATTCTCTTATAGGCCCGAAAGACCTTTCTACGCTTATGGGGAGAGTTAAATCCTTGAACGTTATGGGATATTATTTGGAGAGCCATGGTAACCATTGAATTAAGACAAAATCTACCCCGGAGTCCAGATCCAGAGGGCCACTCACTACACACAAACCTGTCGGCAAACTGGAGTCCACCAGTAGCAGAGCGGTTCCCTGAGTATGCAATAATAAACAACAAGGGGGGGGGAGGTTGATGACTGGGTAACTGTAAAACACAAAATATACAAAAACAAAATAGCAATTTTTTGAATAACCTGTAAATCGGGGGTCAGAGGGAAAAAATGCCTCCAAACCAAAAAAAAGACTTGGAGCTGGACCATCAAGTCCAATTCTCTGCAAAAGATCCTGTAGTTTGATGAACACAGGTGGCATGCTGGAGGCATGCCTAATGGCATATATTTCCTCTGGGTGCAGTTAGCGTCAAAGTACTCGGGGGGGACGTCAACAACACACAGTGGTGATAGTATAGAGAAGGGGGACAAACCAGCGGGTGGTACTGTGACGCCAGTCTGACAGGTTTACAAAAAACCCGGTGCTAATGTGCACGCCAAGACCAGGTAAAGAGTAGCTGCATCAGGATACAGGGATAAATGGTCAGGAAAATTAACAGTGCGCCCAGTTCTCCCGCTGATCTATGGGCCTCCGGCTTCATGCCGCTGTCTCCGGCGAGTCCTCCATGGCGAAGGGGTGGCCCAAATAGCTGGGGGGCGAACAGCAGACAGGATTCTCTGCAACTCCTCTACAGCCAACAAGCCCAACTTCACCAGAAGCTCCTTCCCTTACGGTAAACACTATATAAGTGGTGCCATTGTGAGGGATCTATAGCTTAAAGGGGAACCCCCACCTGTAGTGAATCCTGGCCTGCTGAAGAACAGAAGTGACCTCCTTCATCTTATGCCTCTTCTCCAAAGTAGTTGGGGAAATATCTGGGTAGATCTGGACTACTGTGCGATCTAGTTGAATGTGGTGATTAGAAAGGGAGGCTCACAAGATCTCTTCTTTCATCAGGAAATCCTTAAGGCATAGTACTATGTTTCTAGGGGGCTTGTCAGGTGGGGGCTTAGGGCGGAGGGCCCTATGGATTCTGTCACATACAAAGGAGGAAGGAGAAGCCTCTGGGAGCAAGGATAGGAACAGTCTTTGCATGGCATCCGGCAGGTCTGACACAGCCTCTGGGACCCAACGAATCCTTAGATTGTTGCGCCTATTATGGATGTCAAGGTCCTCTTAGTGAGCCTGGAGCTGGACCACTGTCTCAGAGAGAGATTCATGGTCTCTTCTCAGGTCAGAGTAGGCCAGGTGCAACTCGTCATGCTTGGTTTCAAGCAGGTCTGTGCGAGTGCCCAGGGCTGCCAGTTCCTGAGAGAGGACCGCGGTGGACTTGTTCAGTTCCGTCTGGAACTTGTTTGCCATTTTTCAATATATGGCCATAAGGCTGTTGTCCAGATCAGCCTTAGTAAGTTGCACAGCGTGCTCACTGTCTGCAGAGTTTGCAGGAGGGGCCGCAGGGCCAGGGACCTTCGCGCTGGGAGGAAACGCCTCGGCAACATCTTGGGGCATGACCATCTTTTCCTGTACTTGGAGCAGGTAAGTGGTGAGGGACCTTGGAGCAGTCTTTTTCTTCTGGTTCCGAGGTGTTGGCATGTGCTGGACTTTCCCACAGGGGTGCGTGAAATCTCGAGGAGAAAATGTGCTTGTAATGGCCCTGGGGAATCAAAAGAAGCGGTCGGTACCGACGGAGCTCCGACTAGTGACTTCCGTCCAGCTTCGCGCCGCACATGCGCCCCCCAAATTAATTTTACCAAACGAAAACCGCATACATTGTTAGAAATTCATTATTTCAAGAAAAATTTTGTATCCTGCGCTTTTTATCCTTTTAATCTCAGTTTGAAAATGAACATTGATTAGACCCCACTAACTATTAGAAAATTGAATAAATGTTCTTAAAACAAAACAATTTCAAACAATATTCTACTAGCACAGTGGTCTCCAAACTGCAGCCAAAGGGTCGATTGTAGCTCTTTTCTTGCCAATAACCAGACCTTGGGGCACTATTCTCCCCACTGACACCAACAATGGAGCACTCTTTTTCCCACTGATAACACCAATGGGGCATTTTTTCTTCCACTGACACCAACAGTGGGGCATTATTTCTCCCACTGATATGACTATTCCTCAATCTGTCGCCAGCGATTTGGACTGACTATATCAGTGATGGGGCCTTATTCCTCTCATTGATACCAATGATGGGGCCCTATTCCTCCCATTTGACCAAGGATGGGGCCCTATTCCTCCCATTGATACCAACGATGGGACCCTATTCCTCCCATTGATACCAATGTTGAAGCACTATTCTTCCCACTAAAACCAATGATGAGCCATTGGTTATATCCACTGACATCGGGCCATTTTCTAATCCCATTGGGCAAAGTCCGGCCCCCCTAAAGTCTGAAAGACAGTAAACTAACCATTTGTTTGGAAAGATTGTAAACCCCTGTACTAGTGTATGGCCAGCATAGCCTGTGCAAGGTAGGGGGGTTAGTATGTAGCAAAATCGGGAAGTATCTGTTATCACACTAACATGGAGATTCATCAGCATGTTGGAAAATCTCTGTAAATTAATTTGCCAAAAATGCCTCACTTTTCACCGATTTTTCACCAACCATACTGTATATGTTTCAAGCACAACTTGTTCTGTTACTTGTAGTGTGTCATGCAACTTCCTGAGCATCTCTCTGGCCTTGCAGGTGCTATATTCTCACCGACAGAAACTATCAGAGTTTTGCAAAGAAAAGGGCCGAGTATTGGACATTATCAGTGAGAACGCTCGGCCTCAGTTACGTGGACAGAAAACACCAGGGGGCAGCACTCTTCTTGGCCCGGAAAATAAAGGTATTGTGATATCCCTAGAACAGACAACCACCGCCACTGCATTCTGTTAATGTGTTCTCTTTACTTACTACAACCTATATAAGCTATCAAAGGAGAACTCCAGAAAAGCAATTAAATATACAAGTATGTATGTGTGAAATGCTTTACCTGCTGTGAGGCACTGACTGGCAGGGTTGTAGACAGCGTGTATTTGTCACCCATATTTCCCACCTACACATTGTGAGGGGTTTCAGAGTTTATGGCTAATACAGAGAAAACAATCTTTGTCATTTCCCCAGAACTGTAAAAAGTTGTGTTCTGGGTTCTGGAGCCTTTGTAGAGCTTTGCGTGGGAAAATAACAAGGCCTGTGGACATAAGAAAATGAAAAGGTCTGGACAGCCGCACTTCGATGCAACTCACATTTATTGGAATAGATAAAATCCATACAGCACTGTAGAGGTACAGGAACAAAGACAGCTGACGCGTTTCACACCTACACTAGTGCTTAGTCATAGCTACAGTTCACATAGCTGAACCTAAGGTATATATAGATGTAGGGCAGACCTCACTAAATGGCGGAACGCGGTCCAGTACCGGCCCGAGTCACTGTTTCATCCGGACCGGCCGCAGTCCCGCCATTTAGGAGCTTGATCAGCTGCCCTCACTGCTGTCATCCTTATCGAGTTGTTATCGGTGGTAGGAAAGCTCTGCATGGACTGCAGGAGGGGCACATCTGAGGTAGTACATCTCCAGATGGAGGGCGGTAGCTGGCAAGTTAATTAGCAGTCGATTGGTTGCTAGCACCCAATCACAAGCTGGTTACCAGAAAAAGTTCTGCAGCTCCCGTCCTCCTTCCAGAGCTGTCCTGTCGCTGATGTCCCCCACCTGTCTCCTGGGGTCTAGGCGGGGCTGTCCTGCCACCGATGTCCCCCACCTGTCTCCCGGGGTCTAGGCGGGACTGTCCTGCCACCGATGTCCCCCAGCTGTCTCCCAGGGTCCATGGGGAGGTGTCCTGTCGCTGATGCCCCCCTCCTGCCTCCTGGGGTCCATGCGGACCTGTCCTGCTGCCAATGTCCCCCTCTTGCCTCCCGGGTCCATGCGGAGCTGTCCTGCTGCTGATATTCCCCACCCACCATTCAGGTGGAGCTGTCCTGCCGCCTATGTCAGCTCTAGATGCGCCTCCCGCCTTCAGCCCTTTGTAGGTAGGACATCAAAGAGAGCGGTCACTGCTGTGAAGGATATGTGGGAAGCCAAGGATGATGTGAAGGGGTACCAAGGCATGAATCTGGAGGAGGGGGATTTTAAAGGGAGGAGGAGCTGAGAAAAGGAATGTAAAGGGGGGGGGGTGAAGAGAAGACAGGAATGTAAAGGAGGGGGGGTTTGAGGATAGGAATGTAAAGGGTGAGAAAAGGAATGTGAAGGGGGAATGACGACAGGAATGGAAAGGGAGGGGGGCGGAATGTGAAGTAGGAGTGGGTGACATAAAGGGGGGGCTGAGAACAGGAATCTGAAGGAGGAGGGGGTGATATTAATTCTGGCCAGGTCAGAAACCCATGATTCAGCGGGTAAGTAGAGAGTATCTGGAGCAGGGTTTCAGCTTGGAGTGGGGGTCAGGGGGAGGATTGGGAGAGTGGGAGGGGGGAAGCCAAGTCGCTACACCATTGCCATCTGGTTTGTACTTGCCCCCTGCGCCGAAAGTTGCCAGTCTGCCCCTGGAAACATCCCACTCAAAGTTTAGGCCTGCTGGCCTTCTGGTATTTAAACTGAAAATCCAGAACACCTCTCTCTCTTTAAGGCCTGTGGACAGCTGAGATTAATAATGAGGTCTGCCTACCAGGTAAACTGTGGACCTAGGAATGGAGGCTTTATCCCACTCAAAGCTCTACAAATCCTCCGGGGTCCAGGGCACAAAACACAACAGCCACATGTCCACAGGCCTTTAAATAGTAGTGTTTTGAGTCATGGAGCCTGGAGGCTTTGTAGAGCTGTGAGTGGGATGAAGCCTCCATTCCTAGATCCACATTTTACCTGGTAGGCAGACCTCATTACTAGTCTAGGCTATCCAAAGTCCTTTATCTATGTGGGATGACTGGTGCTCAGACATGCCTGATGAAGGGGTCCTGCGTAGCACTTTTTATTTTTGATGTGATCTTCTCTGGAATAAAGTTTTTGCACTGCTTTTGCAAGATCCTTGGTGTTCTGACGAATATGTATCTACTGGTGCTCAGACCTCTCTCTGTGCTGTGGAAGCCTGCTGCTGGGTGAAAAGGCTGAGTACCGACGGAACATTAAAAGGTACAAGAGCTGCCTGCTTGTTTTAGGGAATTCCTTATGGGGGCCCCCTGGCTAGTCAGGAGCTAACCCGAATTTAGTTAGTGGTTTGGATGAGCGGATATTTTGTTTTATACTATGGACTGGCTGTAAAAAGCGCTCCTGCATTGAGACTGTGTTTGTTTATTGCTTTGTTGAATAAAGGTGTAGAACCTGCTTGGTTTGTTCTTGGGCGTCCCTCTCTGGTGCATGGTTTACCACTGCCAATACAAAACTGTAAATCCAGAACTGTCCCCTGTAGTACTAAATTTCTGCCACTAGATGTCCTCATTCTGACATCCAGCATTGCTCAACCCACTTTCTCTGAGCCTAGATTTCCCTGGACCTGCCCTTTAGCCTTTTACTGGGCAATGAAAAGAGGGAAAAAAGCACATTTATGGGCTCATCTCTCTCTGTCACTCTGCTTTCTCCTCCTATCAGCATGCTTCTTGTCTGCACATGAACTGAATGGCACCTTGTGCTGCTTTTTCCTCTCACACTCTAACCCTGCTTTACAGGGGGTAACAAGAGGTAGATACCAGGTCATATTCAGGTATTTACACTGATTATATTTAAAGCAGACATAATATATTAATAGACGTCAGTGTTAATTTTGGCAGCAAATTTCAATTTAGTTTTAGTCTTAGTCTTAGGACTAAAATGGCATTTTAGTTTTAGTCCCATATTAGTCTTCTGCAAGTGTTTTAGTTTTAGTCGTATTTAGTCGACTAAAACTCCAATATATTTTAGTCGACTAAATGTCTTACATTTTAGTCGACTAAAGCTCATTTTAGTCATCTATAATCGAATGGGTGTAGTTCAATTGTAATTTGTAATGCATTATTTAAGCATTTCTCTACAATTTCCAAACTTATTATATACTACTGCTGGTCCTGGAGTGAAAAATCTAATATTCAAAATCTAAATTTTCATTTAGTTTTAGTTGTCTTTTGACTAAAATGCCATTTTAGTTTTAGTCGTATTTTAGTCTTAAGACTAAAATGCCATTTTAGTTTTAGTCGTATTTTAGTCATCTGAATTATGTTAGTCGACGAAAACGTTTTAGTCGGTTTTAGTCGACGAAATTAACACTGATAGACGTAATATAATATAAAAAATAATAATATTAATAATGATTACAAAGCTACATTATTTTGTGCTTTTCTTGTGCTTCTGACTTCAGAATAATTGCAGTGTTTTTTGTATTAGCTGACTTTGATTTGATGATTTTCTTTGATGCTTTTTTTATTTTATTATTTTTTGTTGATTCTTTGATTCTTTTTATTTTTATATATTTTTTTTCCCTTTTCTATTAAGATTGTCAGGCTGCCATGAAAGACACCCGTTCAACGCGTGAAAACTTCCGAAAAACGCAGCCTTCAAACTGGCAGAGACCGTTGGACTGTACAGAATTAAAAGACAGCGTGACACAAGGACTCCGCAATAAGGCAGAGGAGAGCTCCCGCATTCGGGTAACTCCCATACTTATCAACATTATGGTCCCGAATCCTGGGACGCAGTTATCCCCGCTAATGGTCTGTTGTGCATTCACCCACTTTTTGGGTGGAAATTGGCTGAAAGTGTTTCAGAGGCAAGGCACGCCAGCTTCATCAGGCTTTTCTTTTTTCTGTGGGGGGGGGGGGGGATTTGTGCTAGGAGGGATCATTTGTGGCCAGGTAGGATTTTTGCTAAGAGGGGAAATTTGAGGGGTAGAGGATTTATGCTAGGAGGTGTGATTTTTTATTTTTTTTGGGGGGGGGCATTTGTGCTGGGGGGATTTGGAGGATGGGGGGGGGCAAAGATTTGTGCAGGGAGGGAGGATTTTAGCAGGGGGCAGATTTGCACTGGGCAGAGGGGAAATTTATGCTGTGAGCAAAAAAGCAGCAGGCTAGGTTCACACTATGAATCACACAGAGCATTCCTGTGCAATTCATATGAGATTCAGCATGGTGAGATTTTAACCCATTTATTTTGAATGGGTTCAAATCGCACCACATCGCACCAAAGTAGTGCATGCACTACTTTTGGAAATACACTGCAATCAGATCATATGGTACAAAAGTAGCATGCCTCTGTGATCTGTGTTTGGGATCTCATTAACATTGCACTGACAGCTGCTGCAGATTGCAAGGACAATGCAAGTTGAACGCAGTTTGAGAAACATGCATGGATCGTGGGTTTTTCAAGCATCAAATTCTAGTGTGAACTGGGGCTAGAAGGTGTTTTTTTTTTTTCTCTAGTTTTATTTTGTTCCCATTTAAAAAAAATACATTTCTACAGCTATAGCAACTGACGTCTTTCAAGAACAAAAAAAACAGTTTTCATAACTAATAAATAAATGATAATAAAATGTCTTGTTTTAGGAGGATGTGACGCTGGCGTTGGGAAATGTGAGGAACATGATTCAGAGGCAGCAGAGGATGTACCAGGAGATGGAGGGCAGTTATCAGCTGCAGCTGGTATGTATGATGCAGAAATTTAGATCAGTGCGTTCCCTGGTTCCGACTCCGCCCACTCCCGGACACTCCGGGGCGTCATTAGAGGGAGGTAAGGGGCTGCACTCAGGGCCGGATTTACATCTTAGGAGCCTATAGGCAAAGAATTCTGAAGTGCCCCCCCCCCCCTAAAAAAAAAAAAAAAAAACAGTAAGACTGGCTTTTTTTTTCTTGATAAAATATTTTTTTATGTGTAAAGGGTAATGCTGCGGACTTTGATGTGAAAGGGTACTCTGACTACTGCAACTCCCTTCTCATTGGCTTACCTTTAAATAGGTTATCCCTCCTTTAGTCCATCATGAATGCTGCTGCCAGACTCATCCAGTGCTGTTTTTTGGCCTAGGCCAACAAGGCCCAGGCCTAGGGCAGCACTTTGCAGGGGGGCAGCAAAATAGCAGCTTCCGCCTCCATCTGAGACTCTATTGGCCACTGGTTGCTAGAGCCACCTGGCGCCGTGACTCCCTGGCCCTGCCCATAATTCAAAGTGGAGGAGGATTTAACTTCCTCTTCCTCCACGCCTAGAGCTCCCCCCACCCCTCTCTCCCTCTCTCTTCCACTTCCTTCTTCCTCACTCTCCCACCCCCCCTCTTTCTCTCCCACCACACCCCCTCTTTCTCTCTCCCACCCACATCCTCTCTCTCTCCGACCCATACCCTCTCTCTCCTACTCTCCCTCTCTTTCTCTCACCCCCTGTCTCTCTCTCCATTCCCCCCTCTCTCATCCACCCCCTCTTTCTCACTCCCCCCTTCTCTCTCTCATCCTCCCTCTCCCTCTCTCACCACCCTCTTTCTCTCTCTCTTCCACCATGTTCTCTGTCTCTCCCACTGCCCTCTCTCTTTTTCCCACCACCTTCCCTCTCTCTCCCACCACCTTCCCTCTCTCTCTCTCTTTCTCCCACCCTCTTTCTCCCCCTCACCCTCCCTTACCCGCTCCTCTCTCTCTCTCCCACCCCCTCTAACCCTCCCCCCTCTCTAGAGATCTCTGGGCTCCTTGCTGGGACTTAAAGTCCTTCAATTTTGGAGGGAGTCACATCTGTTAAACAGGAAGGGGTGGGGCAAATTTACAAAGGAGGAGGAGGAGGGGCGCCAAGGGTAGCACAAAACCAAAATACACCACTGGACTCATCCACCTTACAAACCACTCAGCGTCTGCTACCCCTCTCTGCCAATCCCTCCTTTGGCCCCCATTCCCCCAGCAAATCAAATTCAAAATACTAACAATAACTTACAAAGCCATCCACAACCTGGCCCCCCAGCTACATCACTAACCTAGTCTCAAAATACCAACCAAATCATCATCTTCATTCCTCGCCCCTCCTGCTCTCTAGCTCCCTCGCCACCTTCTCCCATACTCGCCTCAAGGACTTCTCCCGGGCCTCTCCCGTCCTTTGGAATTCCCTACCCCAACCTATCCGACTATCTCCAGCTCTAGCCATTGTTAGGCGATCCCTGAAAACGTTTCTCTTCAGAAAAGCCTATCCTGCGCCCTTATAACAACTGTTCTTTTTTTTCTTCATCAGCTCATCCCCCCACAGTTATTACCTTTTGCATTACTTGACCCTCCCTCTTAGATTGTAAGCTCTAGTGAGCAGGTCTCTCTGATTCCTCCTGTATTGGATTTAATTGTAACTGTACTGTTGGCGCTATATAAATCCTGTATGATATTTATAATAATAAGGGGGTCTCTGGTCACCAGAGCCCCCCTTACACAAGAGTTCTTCTTACATCAGAGTCCTCAGAGTTCTCCTTTACATCAGAATCTGTATGGCTCCCCCTTGCAGTGCAATGGAAACCTCTGCGGACCCTGATGTAAAGGGGAACTCTGATGTAAGGGGGACACTGTGGACCGCGATATAGCGGGGAACTCTGATGTGAGGTATTCTCTGGTCACTAAAGCCCCCCTTACCCCCTTCCATCACAGTCCGCAGCGTTCCCCTTTACATCAGGGTCTGCAGTGTTTACTCTTAAGGCCCGTACACACGTATCGATTGTCGGCCGAAAAGATTCGGCCGACGACCGATCGGCCGATTTTCGGCTTGTTAGTATGATGCTTCCGACAGCCGACAGCGCATTTTCGGCCGAACAGAATCTGTCGTGCAAGCATTAAAATTTTTGTATGCCGACACCAGAACGGCCGATTGTTCGCCAGTCAGTACAGAATTCGGCCGACAGACAGCAGATTTGCAAGACTGGGCATGCTCAGAAAAGAAAAAACACAGGGAAAGTTAACCATCACATGACATCACTTCTGCAGTCGGTGGACAAAATTTGTGTGCAGTCTTTTGCACTTTTCAGCGGACACGACAGCCCGGGGACAAAAGACGGCCGATCGTTCAGCCGACGATCGGTACGTGTGTACGGGGCTTTACATTAAAGTTTCCATTTACATCAGAGTCCACAGAGGCCCCCTTGAACTGTGGGGGGGGGGGGCTCCCAGTGACCACAGCCCCCCTCACATCTCCGTGGAGGGGGGGATCTGTCACGGGAAATTATCCCCCCTCCCCCCATGTCTGTATTATTATGGAAGAGGGGGGAAGATGTCACCCCATAGAGTGCAATGAGTATGTATTGAATAGGAATGTCCATGGTGGCCAGTAACCTTTAATAATTGGATTAGAAATGTATAATATTGCAGCTTACCAATTCTTAGAAGTGGTGGCTGCATTCATTTTCTTTTTTAGGCTTTCTTTCTTTTATTTTTACCTGGTTGTCTAGCCAGTGAGCCTATTTTTTTCAATAGAATGAGCTGTCCTGAAGCTATAGCAGTTAGAGGAATGAGACAAACCATTTACCACTGGCAGGGGCCCTTACAATGACCAGCTTTTATTTATTTATGTAAAACCTTTATCCCAAAAGGAAATAAACTGTTAATATATAGTGTGAGCTGGAGCTTGGCTTCAGTTTGTTAATGTATCTAAATCTGCTAGTGCATCTAACACTCAACTCCACCCAAGACTGACAATGCTGCTGTCCAAAAGTGCCCCCTGTGCTCCTTCATCCAGAGTGGGGGTGCTATTAGACAGGAGGTGTGTTACTGGCCAGATCACCAGGTGAAAACAGAAGGGAAAAAGTCAATAGAAAGAAAACGAATGCAGCAATCACATCCAATGATTGGTGTTGGGTTTAATACTGCTTTAACCACTTAAGCCCTGGAGGATTTGGCTGCTAAAAGACCAGGGGGTATTTTGCGATTCGGCACTGCGTGACTTTAACGGACAATTGCGCGGTCGTGCAACGCTGTACCTAAACGAATTTGACGTCCTTTTTTTCCCACAAGCAGAGCTTTCTTTTGGTGGTATTTGATCACCTGTGCGATTTTTTGATCATGCGCTATAAACAAAAAAAGAGCGACAATTTTGCAAAAATAACAATATTTTTCACATTTTTTTATATGAAATTCCCCCAAAAAAAAAAAGTAAAAATCAAAATTTTTTAACATTTTCGGCCAACTTGTTTTATGCTACATATGTTTGGTAAAAAAAAAAAAAAATCGCAAAAAGCGTATTTTGATTGGTTTGCGCAAAAGTTATCACGTTTACTAACAAAGGGAAAGATTTTTGTCATTTTTGTTGTTTTTTTTTTAACGCGTAATGGCGGCGATCTGCGATTTTTTTTGCGACATTGGGGTGGACAGATCGGACCCCTGACTGACATTTTTGACACTTTTGGGGTTACCAGTGACAATTCTACAGTAATCAGTGCTATACATATGCACTGTTACTGTAAAATTACACTGGCAGGCATACGTCACTTTGCCTGTGAGGGGCTGACCGCCGCAGTATATCTACTTGCGGCGGTCGGCAAGCGGTTAATCTTTAATTGAACACAGATGCAGTGTTTCCTGGAAAGCACGCGCTTATCTGGATTGGCTGTTTCACTCAGAGTCACATGTCTGGGCCGATGAGTCCATTTTTTAAATACCAAAAAAAATAATTTCCCCCGGGCCCAGGTTGGTGCAGGAAAAGGAGCCGAACACCACCAGGAAAGTAGGACATTGAGTCCCCGTTCACACTAGGTCGGATCCGACTTCGGGGCGACCTGTGAAGTCGCGTGCAGCGCGACTTCGGCGCGACTTGCACGGACTTCATAAAATGAATGTCCATGCAAGTCGCTCTAGGTCGCCCCGAAGTCGTACAGGACCCTTTTTCTAAGTCGGAGCGACTTGTGTCGCTCTTATTAGAACCGGTCCTGTAGCACACAATGGACCGCGACGGTGCGCGACTTGTCAGGCTGACCAAGTCGCCTGACAAGTCATACCAGTGTGAATGGACACTTATGCCCCGTACACACGTGTCGATAGTTGGCCGTAAATATTCGGCCAACGTCCGATCGGCCGATTGTCGGCTTGTTAGTATGATGCTTCCGACAACCGACTGCGACTTTTCGGCCGAACAAAATCAGGTGTGCAGCCTTTAAAATTTTTGTTGGCCGTCACCACAACGGCCGATTGTTCGCCAGTCAGTACAGAATTCGGCCGACAAACAGCAGATGAGCAAGACTGGGCATGCTCAGAGAAGAAAAAACAGGGAAAGTTAACCATCACATGACATCACTTCTGAAGTAGATTTTTGTTGACCGACAAAATTCGTGTGCAGTCTTTTGCACTTTTCAACCGACAGGACAGCACCGGACAAAAGACGGCCGATCGTTCGGCCGACATTTGGTACGTGTGTACGGGGCTTAACACTGCTTTAATCTTTAATTGAACACAGGTGCAGTGTTTCCTGGATAGCACACGCTTAGGCTGGCCATACACTATACAATTTTCTTGTTCAACTTTCCTTTAGATTTACCAAAACTATATAATATAAGTTCAAACCTGAACACTTTCAATTTGTATGTAATCAGGCAGGCCCTTGCACTACATAGTTGAAGGTAAATCTAAAGGAAATTGAATAAGAAAATTGTATGGTGTATGGCCAGCCTTATCTGGATGGGCTGATGAGTCAATTTTTTAAATACCAAACAAAACAATTTCGCCCGGGCACAGGTTGGTCCGGGAAAAGGAGCCGAACATCACCAGGAAAGCATGACATTTAGATATTAGTGGATGAATAAAAGGGTGGGGGTGTAAAGAAAGAACATGGGGCTTTATATTATATAATGAGACATAGGGGGAGATTTACTAAAACTGGAGCAATCTGGTGCAGCTGTGAATGGTAGCCAATCGGCTTCTAACTTCAGCTTGTTCAATTAGGCCCCTTTCACACAGGCGGACCGTTCAGATCCACCTGTCCGTTTTTTTGGCAGATCTGAACGGTCCCCTCATACATCTCTATGGGGGATCGGATGTCAGTGGAGACATGTCCGCTGACACCCGATCCGATCCGTCAAATCTGGACGGATGGAAACCCTATTTTCCATCCGTCCAGCGGATCGGATGGGATTGGATGAGAACGGACCGACGGTCCGTTCCCATTCGATTTCCCCCATAGAGATGCATGGGGACCTGACAGCTCTGTCTTGGCACACAGCGCGGAGACACAGCTGTCCTCCTCCTGCTCAGCGGGGGATCGGCGGCTCGATCCCCCGCTGAGAAAAGCAGAGTCCGTTTGACGGACGGATAGTGTGAAAGAGCCCTTAGGCTTTGACAATAAAACCTGGAAGCTGATAGGTTACCATGCACAGCTTCACCAGATGTTGCACCCTCCAGCTTTAGTAAATCTCCCCCAATGTAGATTCTTTAGTACATCTGTATAATGTTATGTATATGTTTCAGGGTCCAGAATCCAGCTTGGATCTTTCTGTAAGAGAACGTCTAGATCGTCCACTGGTGAGAATCCTGCAGAGACATCCAGGAACCCAACTTCCCGAGAGCACCCTAATCTCCCAGGTACAGCCAAATGTTATCCGTGTATATACACCCAGAAAAACCTGTGTTTCCAATAATTATTGTTTCGGTACCCCCTCGTAAGAGGGGCTACGTGGTTGGCTGAATTTGGCACCAAGAGCACAAGTCCTTTCCCCTGCTCCTGTCCTTCCAGAACACTGTCCCTCCTGCTAGGGCAGTGGTTCTCAACCAGGGTTCCGTGGAACCCTAGGGTTCCTCCAGAGGTTGCTAGGGGTTCCTTGAGCAATGAGCCATTTCTGCCTCTCAGGTAAGTTCCCACTGACACCATTGAACTTTTTAGCTATCTGGAAGAAGGTAATTCTTCCCAGTCTCCCCAAGTGTAAGGAGCATTCATCCCACTGACCATCACACTAAGGCAGGGGTGGCAAACTACATTTAATCGAGGGCCGAATCAACAATGTGATTGCCCTCAAAAGGGCCGGTTGTAGCTGTAAGACTAGATGTTCAGAGCATCACCTACCCTTACATGAGATGTCAGGAGCCTCCCCACCATCAGAAGTTGAATCCTCCACCCTCCCTTACATTACAGTGCACCTCCCTTACCTTGTGCTGCTTCTGGGAAAAAGCTGGAGGCATTGCTGGAAAGCAGAAAGCATAGGGTCTGGAGCTTTCCTGCAGCTGTAGGAGAGGTGCGAGGGCCACAAGAAATGGCCTGGAGGGCCGAATTCGGCCCGCGGGTCTTGTGTTTGACACATGTGCACTAAGGTATCATGAGTTGTAGATATAGTAATTTTTAGCTGGGGTTCCCTGAGACCTGAAAATTATTTAGACGGTTCCTCTGTGTTGAAAAGGTTGAGAAAGGCTGTGCTAGGGGCTGAACCCTCTGTCATCTTGTGGCCCACTCCATGCCAGAGCCCTCCAAATGAACTTTTCCAATCATTGATTTTTACATCCCTAAAGGAAGGAATGTCCATACATATAAGTCGTTTTTCTGCACTTTACTGGTGGTATTCAGGGAATGGCAAAACAGTCCCTTGACAGTACATAGTCAATACATTTAGTGGACAGTCCACAGTAGTCACATGTGAAAGCATATGTCAGGGCGGCACAGTGGTGTAGATGTTAGCACTTTCACCTAGCAGCAAGAGGGTCACTGGTTCGAATCCCAACCACGACACTACCTGCCTGGAGCTTGCATGTTCTCCCTGTGCCTGTGTGGGTTTCCTCCGGGTACTCCGGTTTCCTCCCACACTCCAAAGACATGCTGGTAGGTTAATTGGATCCTGTATAAAATTGGCCCTACTATGTATGTATGAATGTGAGTTAGGGACCTTAGATTGTACGCTCCTTGGGGGCAGGGACTGATGTGAATGTACAATGTATATGTAAAGTGCTGCGTAAATTGACAGCGCTATATAAGTACCTGAAAAAAAAAAATATGTAGCACCTCAGCAGTCATCTCCCTTATAGTCTCTCCTCGGGGTCATTCATACTCACAGGAGTGTGCTCTCTGTAGTCACCTCCTCACTTGGTGCATCTCTCCCAGGAAGCAGCCTCACTCAGTAATCTTACGGCCTGGCCTAAAAGGCCTTTTGCAATCCGCCATAACCCCACCTCCATAAGGGACAGATCCACACCTCCTGCCCCCCTGCCCTGTCCAGGGCCTACGTGTCCTGGCTTCATCCACATGTATTTGGCACCCATGCCCCATGTGTGTCTGACTGTGCTCCTCCCTGCCTGACTTATATATGGGTGCTGACTCTCTGCAGGAGGGTTTTACCTAAAATGGGCCTAACACCTGATTACACTATCCATACCTCCAAACTTTTTGAGATGGGAAGGAGGGACACCTATTAGCAAAAGTATGTAGGCATAGAACACACCCCTGCCTCACCCCCTTAAAGGAGAGTTATACATAAAAATAATTATTAGTTTAACCCACAAGTGCTTTTTTTTTTTTTTTTTTTGCCACTACTATTCCTTTATACTGGCTTTTGAAATTTCCAAAGTCAGAAATTTAAAAATTGGATGAAAGATTTAGCACTGGGAAACACTTAAAGGGGTTGTAAACCCCCCCCCCCCCCCCGTAACAACTTTTGCCTATAGGTAAGCCTATAATAAGGCTTACCTATAGGTACTGTAAATATCTCCTAAACTTGCACAGTTTAGGAGATATTTGCAGATCATGCAGCCAATGACATCATCACCCGTGCTGTTTATTCAGAGCCATCTGCCGAGAACGGCGGCTCCCACGCGCATGCGCGGGAGTGATATCATCGATATCACTCACAGCCAATCAGATGGCCAGATGACGCAAACCAGGAAGAATAAAAATAAACGGTCTGGTAACACTTATAGTGATAACGCCTCCATCCCTAAATAATTTACATGCAGAAAGGGAAGGTTGCTCTGGGACTTTAAATGAGGCGAACACAGGTGACCACTCAATGAAGTAAATTTAATCTCAATTTAATGATTAGTGTAAAGAATTACATCATGTAACATGGTACATTAAACCTTAACCAAGCCAAACAAAGGTTTCCCGAGCAAACTGCTCGCTTCTTCAGAAATGGATGCATCAATTTCGGAAGAAGCGAGCAGTTTGCTCGGGAAACGCGTCAAAGTTATTAAGATGCCTGTTTATAACCATGCAACAATTCAGTTACTAACTTCAAGCATGTACTATATTTGTGCCCATACCTTTGTTTGGCTTGGTTAACGTTTTATGTACCATGTTACATGATGTCATTTTTTACACTAATCATTAAATTGAGATTACATTTGCTTCATTGAGTGGCCACCTGTGTTTGCCTCATTTAAAGTCCCAGGGCAATCTTCCCTTTCCGAACCAGGAAGAAGGATGGCCAAGCATGTTGGCCGTCTCAGTGGGGCGCGGTCGGCAGGGCTTTGTTCTAAGGTAAGTATTTCATAATGAGCTAGTATGCGATGCATACTAGCTCATTATGTCTTTGTCTGACAGTTTTTTTTTTCTGAGGTTTACAATCTCTTTAATGAAAGATAAAAAGGGCATTTTATACACTATATAGATGAGACCAATATGAAGGACAAATGAGGAGGAAAGAAGGAAAGAGGGACATTGTTCCAAATCAGGGACAGTGCATCGCTCCCATCTGCTGTAACCAGACACTATTTTGAGACTGAGCCACCTAGTGGCAAAGTAGCTAACTGCACCCAAGAGTAGTCGGGTCCAGGCAGTGGTTGAATCAGATGGCAGGCAAGAGAGAATAGTCAGGTTGAGAAAATCCAGGTCAGCAACAGAATTTATATTAATACAGTGCTGGAAAGCGCTTCACTTTTTCAACATTTTGTTATGTTAGTTTTATTCCAAAATAGATTAAATTTATTATTTTCCTCAAAATTCTACAAGCAATACCCCATAATGACAGCGTGAAAGAGAAGTTTTTTTGAAATCTTTGAAAACTTATTAAAAATAAAAAATGGAAAAAAAATCCCATGTACAGAAGTATTCACAGCCTTTAAGCCCCGTACACACACACAGATCGTCGTCATACAAACGTCGGCGGACGAAAGATCTGCCGATTGTACGCGTGTTAGTATGGTGCCTCCGACAGCTGTCTGCACACAATCCGCGGACAAGAGTCTTTCTTGCAAACATGAAAATTTTTGTCTGCAGACACCAGAACGGACGATTGTTCGCCTGTCAGTACAGAAATCAGCCGACAGACCGCAGATTTGCAAGACTGGGCATGCTCAGAAAATAAAAAACACAGGGAAAGTTAACCATTACATGACATCACTTCTGCAGTCAGCTGAAGTCTGCGGACAAAATTCTTGTGCTGTCCTTGTGCTGTCTTTGCACTTTTCAACAGACACCGACATCCCGGGGAGAAAAGACGAACGTTTGTATGACGACGATCTGTGTGTGTGTACGGGGCTTTACTCAATACTTTGTTGAAGCACCTTTGGCACCAATTACAGCCTCAATTATTTTTGAGTATGATGCTACAAGATTGGGCAGTTTTTCCCATTCTTTGGGTTCAAGTCTGGGCTCTGGCTGAGTCACTCAAGGACATTCACAGATTTGTCCCATAGCTACTCCTTTGTTATCTTGGCTGTGTGCTTAGGGTCGTTGTTCTGTTGGAAGATGAACCTTCGCCCCCGTCTAAGGTCCAGAGCGCTCTGGAGCAGGTTTTAATCAAGGATGTCTCTGTATATTGCTGCATTCATCTTCCCTTCGATCCTGACTAGTCTCCCAGTTCCTGCTGCTGAAAAACATCCCCACAGCATGATGCTGCCACCACCATGCTTCACTGTAGGGATTGTATTGGCCAGGAGATGAGCAGTGCCTGATTTCCTCCAGATATGACGCTTGTCATTCAGACCCAAGAGTTCAATCTTTGTTTCATCAGACCAGAGAATTTTGTTTCTTTTGGTCTAAGAGTCCTTCAGGTGCCTTTTGGTAAACTCCAGGCGGGCTGTCATGTGCCTTTCACTGAGGAGTGGCTTTAATCTGTCCACTCTACCATACAGGCCTGATTGTTGGACTGCTGCAGAGATGGTTGTTCTTCTGTAAGGTTCTCCACTCTCCACAGAGAAACGCTGGAGCTCTGTCAGAGTGACCATCGGGTTCTTGGTCTCCTCCCTGACTAAGGCCCTTCTCCCCCGATCACTCAGTTTGGCCAGGCGGCCTGCTCTAAGAAGAGTCCTGGTGGTTCCAAACTTCTTCCATTTATGCATGATGGAGTCCACTGTGCTCATTGGGACCTTCAATGCTGCAGAAATGTTTCTGTACCCTTCCCCAGATCTGTGCCTCCATAAAATCCTGTCTTGGAGGTCTACAGACAATTCATTGGACTCCATGGCTTGGATTGTACTCTTGACATGTACAGTTAACTGTGGGACCTTATATAGACAGCTGTGCGCCTTTTCTAAATCATGTCCAATCAACTGCATTTACCACAGGTGGACTCCAATCAAGTTGTAGAAACATCTCAAGGATGATCAGTGGAAACCGGATGCATCTGAGCTCAATGCTGATTGTCATGGCAAAGGCTGTGCATACTTATGTACATGGGATTTTTTCATTTTTTATTTTTAATAAATTAGCAAAGATTTCAAACAAGCTTCTTTCACATTGTCGTTTATGGGGTTTTGTTTGTAGAATTTTGAGAAAAATAATTAATTTTGTCTATTATAGAATAAGGCTGTAACATAACAAAATGTGGGAAAAGCAAAGCGCTTTGAAAAACTTTCCAGATGCACTGTATATTATATTAATATTGCTCTAGATCTTGATCCTACCTCATTTCTGACTGAAAGGGCATCTAGCATCATCTAGTCCTTTCCTATCTCTGGCCTGCCCTTTTATTCCTTGGATTTCAGCACTTTCAATCATGGAGGTTCATTCATGCATAGCTCCCAACTGTCCCTGATCCTGCCACCTGCTTCGACCTCTGCCTGGACCTGACTACTCTCAGGTGCAGTTAGCTACTTTTCCACTAGGTGGCTCAGTCTAAGAATAGTGTCTGGTTACAGCAGATAGTACATAGCTCCCAACCGCCCCTGATTTCAAGGGACTGTCCCTGATTTGGAACAAAATCCCTCTGTCCCTCTTTCCTCCCTATTTGTCCCTTATTTTTGTCTGATCCAAATAGTTATAAAAAAGTTTGAAAAATAAACCCCCACAAGCTGCGCAAAAACACTTCAAAGAAATAAGTGTTCAAATAAATATGTGCCATAAAATACAATATTGCAACAAATAATCAAAAAAAAATAAACACATATAAGGTGGAATTGTGCACAAAATAAATCACATAGAGTCCATTGATCAAATGTGCTAAAGTACTGACAGGTGTAAAGAAAGGAGCTCCTGCTGAATGTTGGACATCACTTAAAGAGGTTGTAAACCTCCGAATTTTTTTTTTGAAAAAAAAAAAACACCTGAAAGACAAACACATAATGAGCTAGTCTGCATCGCATACTAGCTCATTATGAAATACTTACCTTAGAACCTTAGAATGAAGCCCCGAAGTGCCGACCGCTCACCTCTCTCATGGGTGACATGTTCTGTCACCCTTCTTCCGGGTTCCCAGCATCCGGCCATCTGATTGGCTGGAGCCGTGATTACGTCACTCCCGCGCATGCGCGAGGGAGCCGACGGTCACGGCACGGGGCTCTGAAGGAACGGCACCAGCAGCATACTAGCTCATTATGTGTTTTTCTTTCAGGTGTACTAAAAAAAAAAAAAATCTGAGGTTTACAACCACTTTAACCACTTAAGCCTCGGAAGATTTTACCCCCTTCCTGACCAGGGGGTATTTTGCGATTCGGCACTGCGTGACTTTAACGGACAATTGCGCGGTCGTGCGACGCTGTACCTTAACGAATTTGACGTCCTTTTTTTCCCACAAACAGAGCTTTCTTTTGGTGGTATTTGATCACCTGTGCGATTTTTTGATCACGCGCTATAAACAAAAAAAGAGCGTCAATTTTGCAAAAATAACAATATTTTTCACATTTTTTTATATGAAATTCCCCCCCAAAAAAAAGTAAAAATCTAAATTTTTTAAAATTTTCGGCCAATTTGTTTTATGCTACATATGTTTGGTAAAAAAAATCGCAAAAAGCGTATTTTGATTGGTTTGCGCAAAAGTTATTGCGTTTACTAACAAAGGGAAAGATTTTTGTCATTTTTGTTGTTTTTTTTTTTTAACGCGTAATGGCGGCGATCTGCGATTTTTTTTGCGGTACTGCGACATTGGGGCGGACAGATCGGACCCTTGACTGACATTTGTGACACTTTTGGGGTTACCAGTGACATTTCTACAGTAATCAGTGCTATACATATGCACTGTTACTGTAAAAATACACTGGTTGTGAAGGGGTTAACTTTATTTGGGAGGGAGGGGCTGTGTGTATCCCTAGGGGTGTGCTTTCTACTGTGATTGGCTGTGGCTTGAGCTGTAAGGACACTGATCAACGGATCTACATAGTAGATCCGTGTGATCAGTGTTTCTACACCGAGGAGAATGACAGGTGGCTTGTTTACACAAGCTGCCTGACATTCTCCCTCTCCCCCGCCGATAGCCGAGTGACCGGCGGACATCGGGTCCGCTGGTCACACGCGCGGGGGGGTCCGTGACCACGCGGGAGCGGGAGCGCGCCTCCGGGGGCGCGTGCTCGCTCCCTAGACCCTCACAAGCTAGTGACGTAGCCCTACATCACTTTGCCTGTGAGGGGCTGACTGCCGACGTAGATCGGCGTTAGGCAGTCGGCAAGTGGTTAAGGTACGTATCTCCTAAAACGGTAAATGTTTAGGAGATATTTACAGTACCTATAGGTAAGCCTTATCATAGGCTTACCTATAGGTACAACTTGCAGAGGAGGGTTTACTTCCT
The DNA here is from genome assembly GCF_965119305.1 of Pelophylax lessonae. NCBI lineage: Eukaryota > Metazoa > Chordata > Amphibia > Anura > Ranidae > Pelophylax > Pelophylax lessonae. The sequence continues at coordinate 36,931,082 of NC_138774.1, forward strand.
CTTTAAATCCACCACCTGCGTGATCCCTCTCCCATCAGCTGGTAACTCACCCCAACAAGATGCCCCCCATTTGCATGGTCAGGGCTACAAGCGCAATGACAATACACCGTTAAATGTAGGGGTCCTCCTTAAATGATATCTCCTCTCGCATGTACATATAGGGAAAAACAAAGGGGAATCCACTAGTGCAATACAGTTTTAAAATTCCAATTTTTATTGTTAAAACATAGTAGTTGCACTGACATGAACCAAAATCAACAGCGCATGTAAAATACGGGGTTTGGGGTGTTCCCCACGTCCTCACCAACTCCATACTAGTGTGCCACCAAACATGGAGGAACCGCCAACGCTTCACCCGTTCACTTCTCCGGTCTGCCGTGTAGCCACGCCCTAATGTTATGTCATTCCGACTTTGTCAAAGGGGGGGTGACAAAGTCGGAATGACGAAACTTTAGGGTGTGGCTACAGGGCAGACCGGAGAAGTGAACAGGTGAAGCGTTGGCGGTTCCTCCATGTCTGGCACACTAGTATGGAGTTGGTGAGGACGTGGGGAACACCCCAAACCCCATATTTTACATGCGCTGTTAATTTTTTGGCTACAGGGTCTAAAATAAGGAATGCAACGAAAAAGGAAAGGTTTATTTTAAAACTGTAATTAGCGTGTTGGTAAAGGAGTGAGGAATAAACAAAGAATAGCAAAATATAAGCTATGGGGGCACTCAGCAGGGGAAGGGGGAGCAAAGCAAGGTTTCCCCCCAAAAGTGGAGGGTGGGGGCTGCTCTGTGAAAAACCATTGCACAGAGCAGGTAAGTATGACATGTTTCTTATTTTACCCACTTGCCGACCGCGTAACGTACATTTACTGCGGCAGGTCGCCTCTTTTGCGCGAAATCATGCACCAGTATGTCATTTCATGCAATATCCTCTAGGTGGCGTAATCGCCGCTGGAGACCTGATCGCATGCTGATTGGAGAGAGGGGGAGCCAATCAGAGGGTCCGGCGGACCCGATGTCTGCCAGCCACCCACAATCGTTTCCGAGAGAGGCAGAATGGCGGTCTGCCTATGTCAGGGGTGGGGAACCTTTTTTCTGCCAAGGGCCATTTGGGTATTTATAAAACCATTCGGGGGCCGTACAAAATTATCACCTTAAAATTGTGCCTGTTATATTTGGTCAAACATTTAATTACCTCACCCCTAATTTGATGGCTGCAACTGCTTCTCTTTGATGAGGTGTGTGATGTTAGCTGGTATTGATGATGTTGCTACTCGCAACTGGTTTTCCAGGTTTGCGTCGGTCAGTCTGGAGCGCAGTCGACTTTTTTGTGTTGGTAAGTTTTGAAAAGAACTGCTGGCAGGTACAGCTGGCTGGTACTGCTGTGGGTACTACTGGCTCAGGCTGGTACTGCATGCTTGTACTGTGCTGTGAGTACTGCTGGATGGTACTGCTGGCTCAGGCTGATACTGCTGTGGGTACTGCTTGCTGGTATTGCTGTGGGTACTGCTGGCTCAGGCTGGTACTGATGTCTGGTACTGTGCTGTGGGTACTGCTGGCTGGTACTGCAGGCTCAGGCGGGTACTGCTGGCTCAGGCTAGTACTGCTGGCATGTACTGCTGGCTGGTATTGCTGTGGGTACTGCTGGCTTGTACTGTGCTGTAGGTACTGCTGGCTCTGGCTGGTACTGCTGGCTCTGGCTGGTACTGCTGTGGGTACTGCTGGTTCTGGCTGGTACTGCTGTGTGTACTGCTGTGAGTACTGCTGGCTCTGGCTGGTAGTGCTGTGTGTACTGCTGGTACTGCTGTGAGTACTGCTGGCTCTGGCTGGTACTGCTGTGTGTGCTGCTGGCGGGAAATGCTGGCTAGGAGAAGTGTAGCAGCGCCACGCTGGAGGAAGAGGCGATGTTTCCTGTATTGGGCACAGGCAGAGTGCATTTGATATCTATCCGCCTGTGACTCACTCAGACTGTCAGAACGGAGCAGGAATTATACAGGAAGCATCGGCTCTGTTCTGACAGATCAGCTGAGAGACACAGACTCAGCTGCATGGGGGGCCGGACCAGATGACTTCGGGGGCCGCATACGGACCCCGAACCGTAGGTTCCCCACCCCTGGCCTATGTAAACAAGGCAAATAGCCGTTCTGACAGAGGAGAAGATAGAGATCCTGTGTTTCTGCCAAGCAGGAACACAAATCTCTGTCTTCCAACAGTACAAGCACCTCCCCCACACAGTTAGCAAGCACCCCCTAGGAACACATTTAACCCTTTGATCGCCCCTGATGTTAACCCCTTCCCTGCCAGTGTCATTTGTACAGTGACAGTGCAGATTTTTAGCACTGATCATTGTATTAATGTCACTGGTCCCCAAAAAAGTGTTGCGAAATAAATAAAAATTCCAAATTTCAAATTTTGAGCAAACCAATCAATATACGGTTATTGGGACTTTTTGTTACCAAAAATATGTAGCTGAATATATATTGGCCTAAACTGATGAAGAAATTTGATTTTTAATTTTTTTTTTTATTGGATGTTTTATAGCAGAAAGTAAAAAAATATTGTTTTTTTTTTTTTTTTTTTTCTTAAATTGTTACTTTCCTGACAGACTCCATGGCAGCACACGTATGGGTAGGCTCCGCCTCCTCTCCTACCCTATAGGACCCCACTCCCATAAATCTTTGCTCCATACCAGGAGCCGTGTTCCTTTTTCGTCCTCCTCCTGCGAGAAGGAAGTCTTACCTTATAGGACGTCTATCGGTTTCAGGCGAGCTGGTGGCGTGTGGACCTTGTTGATGTCGGATGCCTCCTGTTTTATGTCCAGCAATCTCGATATTTATCGGGTGGACCCGGGCAATATTATTTTAAAATGCTGAAGATGCCGTAAATCCTGAATGAGAGGTGGGCTGCATTGATGGCTAATACGTCCTTGCTATTGAGCGGATAGGCCCTGATGCCCTGTCACACACGCATGAATTCATCCAGGCCTGAGACTGTTCGGTTATCGTCATGGTGGTAAAGTATAAAACTTTCTTTTGGTTTCATTGCATTTCCTGTTTGTGGTCGGTGGAGCGCTCCTGCGTTCCAGATCGTCGCTTAGGCTCCTCCCCCTGCCTCGCTGGACCTTCAATTGGTTGTCCAGGATGAGGCTTGGCCCTGGTATCGTCTGCGCATGCGCGCGCATCGCTCCCGATCTCCTATGACGATATTGCGTCGTTTGGGGCGTGGCTTTGCGGCGCCCGGGAGATTTAAGCAGCTGTCATTCCTGTTTACAATGGGATGTCTGCGGGCGTTGCGGTGGCTTCCCCGTGCTGTTTCTCTGCTCTTCAGCGGTGAGTCATGCTTTGATCCAGGTGCCATTTGGGGTAAAAGGGTTGGTGTGGAGACGAAAGTCAGTACATGTATGCTTACTTTCTTCCTGTGCAGGCTTTTGCTTCTATCTGCAAATGGATGCTTCACCACCCCCCGGTGGCCAGTCCCTGCGCAACAGGTGAGCTAGTTTTCTTAACCCTTACCTGCTTGCGTTGGCTGGTGGAATGGAGCCTAAGTGTGTTTTTCTTTCCCTATTTAGCCCTTTTAGGTCTGACCAACGCCCTATTTCTGGATCAAAGGATCGTTCTCCTTCAGCCCATCGGCATTCTTCATCAAAGTCTGGTCATAGGTCTAGCTCCAGGTCTAAACGACATGAGCACACTTCCGGTTCAGTCGCTCCGCGGCAATCCCGCCATTCTGACCGCAGTTCAGGGAAATCATGCTGGGGCTGTCGAGCCCATATCCCTGAGGATAGATCCCTATGTGATACCTGTTATTCCAGGGTTTTGAGGGAAAAGCAAGACACTGCACAACCAGTGGAGGCTATGGTCAGGCGGATTGTTAAAGAATCCCTTAGAGATTGGGATTCGAGCAGGCTTTCGGGTCACTCTTCAGAGGCTCCTGGTTTCCTCCCAAGGGATGAAGTGGAGCCAGGTACCTCACAACCAAGTCGTCTGTCAGAAGATTCTACAGACAGTGAGGATGATTTGGCAGACCAGAATGTAGGTTTTGAACTTGCTATGGTCCCACCGCTAGTTAAGGCGGTTAAGGAGGCATTAAAATGGGAAGATCCAGCTGAGTCCCCAGCTAAACAGAAGAAATACTTCAAACATCTCAAAAAAGAGCGTTCCCATTTTCCCCTCCTAGGGGAATTGGGAGAAATCATTACAGACGAGTGGCAGGGAGTTTAAAAGAGAAACTCTTTGTCATCTAAGGTCTCCAGAATGTATCCCTTTAAGGATGATAAGGTGAAACATCTAGACTCCGCTCCCACGGTGGATGCGGCCTTGATGAGGTTGGTGAAACACGTAACCTTACCATTGGAAGACTCAGTCTCATTCAAAGACGCTCTTGACAGGCGGATTGACACAGATCTTAAGAAGATTTATCTCTCCGCAGGTATGGCGTGTAAGCCGGCTCTGGCTTTGGCAGCCACATCCAAGGCAATGGAAGCCTGGGTAGACAGCGTGGAGGCTACACTTCAGAGTGTCTCCGAAGAGGTGGCCAGGAGTTCAGCCATTCAGGAGTTGAGACTGGCAACGGCTTTCTTGGGTGAGGCATCCATTGATATAATCCGCTTGGCGGCGCGGGTCATGCTGTCCTCTGTCACGGCCAAACGCGCCTTGTGGTTGCGCCCCTGGTTGGCCGACCCTGCCTCTAAGCAGGCCTGGTGCAAAATTCCCTTTGAGGGTTCCTCCCTCTTTGGTAATAAACTGGACAGTGCTATCACCCGTGCCACTGGTGGTAAATCTGGTTTCCTTCCCCAGGATCGCCGGTTGATAGATCAGAGAAGACCTCAAAACAGACAAAATCCTGATCGTGCCAGAGAGGCCCGTTTTTACAGGCCCGGTCGTGAGTTCAGGAAGAACTGGAAGCGCCCTCAGTCTACAGGGCAGAAGTTCTCCAAAGGAAAATTTTCAGCAAGCCGAGAGGCGACGAAGTCTTTTTGACATCGAACCTGTCCAGACGGTGCGGGTAGGCGCACGCTTGCTTCAGTTTGCGCACGTCTGGGCAGCCTCGATCGAAGATCAATGGGCCGTCAGAACCGTATCACACGGACATGTGTGGATTTTCGACAGAAGCCCCATTCTTCGCTTCATTCCTACGGCCTTACCCCGTTCAGAAGAGAAGAAGTCAACTCTTCTTACATATGTAGAATCCCTGGTTGCCCAGGGTGCGGCAGTGCCTGTCCCAACCGAGGAACGGTTCCAAGGCATCTACTCTCCGCTCTTCATGGTCTTGAAGAAAAGCGGCTCTTGGAGGCCGGTTATAGACCTAACACACCTAAACACCTTCATCAAGAAAGAGAGGTTCAGGATGGAAACACTTTTTACAATTCGGCAAGTGGTACAGCCAGAGGATTGGATGATATCCATAGACTTGAAAGATGCCTACTTTCACGTCCCAGTCGCAGCAGAAATGCAAAAATTTCTCCGATTCGCAGTGGGTCAGGTGCATCTTCAATTTACCTGTCTCCCTTTCGGGCTTACCACATCACCTCGAATCTTTTCCAAAATCTTACTGGCTGTAGTAGCCCTGATCAGAGCAAAAGGGATTCGTCTTTACCATTACTTGGACGACTTGCTCCTTCTGTCAGAACATCAGGATCAAATTCTGCTTCACAGATCTCAAGTAATTTCCACCCTTCAAGAGTTCGGGTGGCTCCTGAATTTGGAAAAAAGTCATCTGGAACCCACGAAGTCGTTGGTCTTCCTAGGGGCCCTCTTCAACACTTCCAGAGGCACTATCTCCCTTCCATTAGAGAAGATTCCGACAATTCGCAACAGGATTCGTCCGGCATTATCAGCCTCTCATCTCCGGGCGTCCCAGTGCATGAAGATAATTGGGACCATGGTTTCCACGGCTCCCATGGTGAAGTGGGCACAGTGGAAGATGAGGCCCTTTCAGATGGGATTCCTCCAACAATGGAATTTCGAGAATCCAGAAGTCCTCATTCGGATAACTACGTCCATGAAGGACAGCTTAACCTGGTGGCTTCAGCGAAAGAATCTTTTAAACTGCCATTCAATCGTTCCAGCGTCCTGGTTGGTCATGACCTCGGACGCCAGCAGGACGGGATGGGGAGCGCATTGCCTGTCGGAGGTGGCCCAGGGCAGATGGGACTTCCCTACATACGGGGTGGTCTCGAATGTGCTGGAGCTTCGGGCAGCGTTCTGTGCTCTCCAGGCCTTTCAGCATCTGGCGACCGATGCCTCGGTCCTCCTAAGACTGGACAATACGACAGCCGTCGCCTACATCAAGAGACAAGGGGGCACCCGCAGTCCGTCTCTTCTGAAAGAAGTGAAACCTATTATGGATTGGGCTCAAAGACATCTGTCCAACTTGTCAGCCGCCTATCTTCCGGGTGACCAGAACGTCCAGGCAGACTTCCTCTCGAGGTCTGCTCTGGACAACAACGAGTGGTCACTCCATCCAGAGACCTTCATATGGGTCATGTCTCTAGGTTACCATCCAGAGGTAGATCTGTTCGCATCTCCAAGCAATGCCAAACTGGAGAGATTCTACACGAGGTGGCGTTATCCCCAGGCCTACGGGGTAGACGCCCTGACGGATCATTGGAATTTTCAAACGGCCTATGCGTTTCCTCCAGTGCCAGTCATCTTCAAGTTTCTTCACAGACTCAGAACAGAGAGAGTGCAGATCATAGCGATTCTTCCCTTCTGGCCAAAGAGACCGTGGTTTCCTCTGTTGCTCCAGCTGAGCTGTCGGGACCCGATACCTCTGCCAGTCAGGCCGGACCTTCTGTCCCAAGGGCCTATTCTTCACCCCTGCCTAGCACAGCTTCATCTCATGGCATGGCTGTTGAGAGGGAAAGATTGAAAGCGCTCGGTTGTCCAAACGAGGCAATCGCTACAATGATGAGTGCCAGAAGACCCGGCACGAACAAGGTCTATGAAAAAATCTGGTCCAAGTTTAAGGATTATGTGGATAGCAGATCTAGCTCTGTCTCTGACCCAGGAATCCAGGATATTTTGGGCTTCCTCCAGTCCGGTCTGGACCTGTCATTGGCAGTAAGCTCCCTTCGGGTCCAAATTTCAGCCATTTCGGCCTTCACTGGGACTGCATGGGCGAAACACTCCCTGGTTCACCAGTTCTTCAGAGGCGCTACTAGGTTAAGACCTCCTAGAAAGCCCAGGTTCCCTAAGTGGGATCTTCCTACGGTCTTGGAGTTTCTTTCCTCACTCACCTTGAATCAGAAGGATCCATTCTTCCTTAAAAACATCTCCATGAAAACAGCCTTTCTGGTGGCTATTACTTCGGCCAAACGGGTTTCTGAACTCGGTGCCTTGGGTTACAAGGAACCATTCCTTACGTTTTTCCCTGATCGGGTAGTATTGGTTCCGATGCTTGGCTCCAATCCGAAAGTAATGTCGGTATTCCATGTCAACCAGGAAATTGTCCTGCCCACGTTCAAATCTCAAGATGAAAATTCTGTCCATCCTTTGGACGTGGGGGAAACTCTTCGGCTATATCTGGAGACTACAGCTCCTTTCCGCCAGTCAGACCATCTTTTTGTCCTCATCTGTGGAAAAAACAAGGGCAAACAAGCTTCCTCAAGATCTATAGCAAGTTGGATAGTTCAGACCATCCAGTGGGCATATAAAGCCAAGGGACTGGCTCCTCCAGAGGTGGTGACAGCTCATTCCACTAGAGGGATCTCTACGTCGTGGGCAGCTTCTCTTCATGTAGCTCCTGACGTGATTTGCAGAGCGGCTTCTTGGTCATCAATTCATACCTTTATGTCGCATTACTGTGTTGAACCGGCTTCTTTATCTTCGGTCAACTTTGGTTTAAAAGTCTTGTCTGTTGACGGTGCAAATTAAACCTTTTTCTGTTAAACCAGCAGTTACCCGCCCGGGTGTGTATGGCTAGTTATTTCCCATACGTGTGCTGCCATGGAGTCTGTCAGGAAAACGGAAAATTTATATCAATACTTACCGTAATTTTCCTTTCCTGATGGACTCCATGGCAGCAGGAGTCCCCTCCCATCTGCTGGAGTAGTTCTAGTTATGGAACACGGCTCCTGGTATGGAGCAAAGATTTATGGGAGTGGGGTCCTATAGGGTAGGAGAGGAGGCGGAGCCTACCCATACGTGTGCTGCCATGGAGTCCATCAGGAAAGGAAAATTACGGTAAGTATTGATATAAATTTTCCGTTTTTTTTGTTTATAGCACAACAAAATAAAAACCGAAGAGGTGATCAAATATCACCAAAAGAAAGCTCTATTTGTGGGGAAAAAAAGGACATCAATTTTATTTGGGTACAGCGTCACACGACCGTGCAATTTTCAATTAAAGTAACGCAGTGCCGAATCGCAAAAAATGGCCTGGTCATTAACCACTTGCCGACTAACCCACGCAGATTTACTGCGGCAGGGTGGCTCGGCTGCCCATAATCATGTAGATCTACGTGATTATGTGCACGCGGCTTTGACGGCGCGCAGGCGTCGCCGGAGTTGCGCTCCCGCTGTGATTAGACACAGTGGGGAGGCAGACTGCAGGAGGAGCGGGTGTGATCACCGCCGGCCTCCCACGACCTTCAGGGAAACTGACAGGAGAGCCGTCTAGAATGTAAACAATGTAAGACGGTTCTCCTGTAAGAGAGGCAGGGAAAGATCTGTGATTCAGCTAAGCTGATCCACAGTTCTCTCTCTGCCTCTGTTCAATCCACCCCCCCCACACAGTTAGAAAGCACATGTAGGGAACACATTTAACCCCTTGATCACCCCCAGTGTTAACCCCTTCCCTGCCAGTGTCATTTATACAGTAACAGTGCATATTATTTAGCACTGATCACTGTATTGGTGTCACTGGCCCCCAAAAAGTGTCACTTAGGGGGAGATTTATTAAAACTGGAGCCAACTGCATGGTAGCCGATCAGCTTCTAACTTCTTGTTCAATTAAGCTTTGACAATAAAACCTGCAAGCTGATTGGTTTCTATGCAGAGCTGCACCAGGTTTTACACGCTGCAGTTTTAGTAAATCTCCACCTTGGTGTCAGATTTATCCGCCGCAATGTCGCAGTCCCGCTAAAAATCGAAGATTGCCGCCATTAAATCTATCCCGTAGTTTGTAAACGCTATAACTGGGCAAACCAATTATTATACGCTTTTTGGGATTTTTTTTTTACCAAAAGTATGTAGCAGAATACAAATTGGCCTAAACTAAGAAAAAAAAAAGGGTTTTTTAAAATTTTTTATTGGGAATGTTTTATAGCATAAAGTAGAAAATATTGGTGTTTTTTCAAATTTGACGCTCTTTTTTTTGTTTAGCGCAAAAACGAAAAACCGCAGAGGTGATCAAATACCACCAAAAAAGCTCTATTTGTGGGAAAAAAGGACATCAATTGTATTTGGGTACGGCATTACACGACCGCGCAATTGTCAGTTAAAGTAACGCAGTGCCAAATCGCAAAAAAATGGCCTGGGCATTAAGGGGGTAAAATCTTCCGGGACTGAAGTGGTTACAGAAAAGAATTTCGATGTAGAATCACTTTATGGCCACCAGATGCCACTGGCTACCATAGGAAATAAGTATGTTCCTTAGCGCCATCTTGTGGCCATAATGCAGAATTTTTTACATTCATACATTTGATTTACATTAAAAATAGCTTAGAAACTATCAATTTTGCAAAAAACTAAATTTACATCCAGTTACGCAATTTTATTTTTATATATATACCCTATATGTGTATAATATTTATAATGTTTTCTCTCCCTCAGGGTTCTGCTTCTCTAGAGAAATCTCTTAGTAAAGCACAGGATAGAATCGGATCTCTGCACGTGGCACAGATGAAGCTGCGAGAAGACCAGGACAACAAGCTGTGGGGGGAACGCATTGACCGGGCCGCCGCCAGACTGCGAGCCAAGAGCGCCAAGGGCCGGAGAGAGAGGCTGTGCCTGTGAGTGGAGAGACGGCCTGAGAGGAAGTCGCATCAACCAACCGCAACAACACTGATTTGCTTTATTAAACGTTATGATTAAAGAGAAAACTCTGCAGAAAACATTTTTGAAGCTTCACATGTTAATTGTGGCTGAACATTTAGATTTTTTTGGCTTAGGTACCCCAAAGTGAGTGTGAAACCCTGATTGTGCAGGTTCAGCTTTATGCTAAAGAATGAAGAATGGGTTGTATGGATGGAGAGAGGAGAGGTATCCTAAATACAGCAATAGTAGAATGGACCCCTAATTATACTGTGCAACACCCCCCCCCCCAAAAAAAATAAATAAATAAAAATACGAGAAATAAAGTAAGGAAACATTAAAGTGATTGTAAACTGTTCCATATACCCAGTGAAGTGACTGGCCTCAGGTGATACACAGAGATGAAACAAATCCTCCTACATACATTGTACCTGTTTATCTGCAGTCTTCTCTTCTCTACATCCATTCAAGGGGTCTAATAGACACTTGGGGGTTGCTTTACTAAAACTGGAGAGTGCAAAATCTGGTGCAGCTGTGCATGGTAGCAGAGGCGTAACTAGAACCTTCAGGGCCCCGGTGCAGGAAACCATGAAGGGCCCCCCCGGACCCCTGGCTGGAGCACTCAGTGGGTTGCAGCACAGTGGGGGACGGGGGACCAGGGGAGAACACAGGGGCCCAGAGACAGCAGAACACAAGTGAACTGGATAGGAGGAGTGGTGGGGGCAGCATAAAGAGGAACCAATCTCCTCAATTTTCCTCCTGCAGCTACAGGAGTAAAAAGGAGGTCCAGGTGTACAGGGGAGCCGCACAGGCCCCCGGGAGCATAGGGCCTGGTTGCAATTGCAACCCCTGTAGTTATGCCCCCACATGGTAGCCAATCAGCTTCTAACTTCAGCTTGATCAATTGAGCTTTGACAATAAGCCCTCGTTCACATTGAACAATTTAAAATTGTGCGACTTCACTTGGACTCGCACGATTTCAAAGCCGCATTTCAGTCCAACTTCAGGGGTGACTTGAAAGGCATCTGTGCAGGTTCATGCACAGATGTCTATTGAAGTCGCCCCCCCAAAGTCGGCAAAAGTAGTGCAGAAACTACTTTTGGAAATTGGCACGGTGCCGCAAAGTCGGCGTCCCACCGATTGTGACGCTCCATTTACCAGCTGTCTAATTGCATGTCCAATCGTGCCAAAATGAGAACGGGGGGCTACAACCTGGAAGCTGATTGGTTTCTATGCAGAGCTGCACCAGATTTTGCACTCTCTTGTTTTGGTAAGGCCCCTTTCACACGGGCGATCCAATCAGGTCCGCCTGTCAGTTTATTTAGGCGGACCTGATCGGATGCTCCATGCACCTCTATGGAGCAGCGGATGTCAGCAGTGACATCTCCGCTGACGCCCCCTGCTCTCCAATCTGATCCTGTCGATGAAATCCAGACAGAGGGAAACCCTATTTTCCCTCCTTCTGGAGGATCGGATGGAAATGGACAGGCGGTCCGTTTTCATCCGATCTCCCCATAGAGGACAGCGGGGATCTGACAGCTCCGTCTCTGCAAAGTAAGCGGAGACGGAGCTGTCATCCGCCTGCTCAGCAGGGATCAGCGGATCGATCTCCGGTAAGCAAAACAGAGTCCGCTGGGTGTCACCTGCCCATGATATCACATAGGGGGCTTGTTAGCCCTCTTTAGATGGAGATAAAGCTCAATTTACATTTTTTTACACTTTTAATTTTTTTTTTTTTTTTTAATTGTTATAAAATAAAATAAAAATAAAAATGCACCCCCATCCACCCATCCAATATGAAATTGTACCTACAGATAAGCCTATAAAATAGCTTACCTGTAGGTACAATGGATATCTCCTAAATGTGGGCTATTCAGGAGATATTCACATTAGCAATAGCTGATGACGTCACTGCACATGCACAGTGAGTACGGAGTGTGCTGCATTCAGGGAGTACGGAGTGTGCTGCATTCAGGGAGTACGGAGTGTGCTGCATTCAGGGAGTACGGAGTGTGCTGCATACAGGGAGTACGGAGTGTGCTGCATTCAGGGAGTACGGATCAGGGAGTACGGAGTGTGCTGCATTCAGGGAGTACGGAGTGTGCTGCATTCAGGGAGTACGGAGTGTGCTGCGGAATGCAGAGCACCATGCCAGCGATGATGATTCCATGCGCATGTCAGAGATTGAGAACCTGGCTGGAAATCAAGAATACGAAAGAAAGACCAGGCAAAGATGGTAGAACTGGCAGCAGTGACAGCATGCCACTGGAGGGCTCAGTGCTGTATTTTGACCTAGGTCAACAAGGCCGAGGCCTAGGGCGGCACTTTGCAGGGGGGCAGCAAAATAGCCATCCCCGCCTCCATCTGAGACTCTATTGGCCACTGGTTGCTAAAGCCGCCTGGCGTCTAGCAACCAGTGGCGTCACAGCTGTGACTCCCTAGCCCTGCCTATAATTCAAAGGGGAGGAGGATTTACCTTCCTCCGCCTCCGCGCCTAGTGCTCGTGGGGCCCAAAGTGTCCCACCAGTCTGGTGACAGCGGGGTGCAGGGCAATGGAGCAAAATTTGCCAATTAGCTGCCGACAGCAGAAGCTGCTGCTGCTGAGCGTCGGCGTTTTCACACACCAAGCAGGCAGCCGGCTGACCCTGGAGGACCGAGAGCCCGGGAGGGAGAAGACCTCCTTTGCCACGGCACCACCCTGACCTGAGCAGCAGCGGGGGGAAGATCCCTGGTTCCTCCCAGAGCCTGGACTCCTCCTCAAACCTCCTCTCCGCTCCCAGCTGGGACATCAACAGGAAGATAGTCTGACCGAGGGCTCAGAGGACACTGGGAGGTAGGTGCATCACACACACCTACCTACAGACAGGGAGGGACTGCAAGCAGGGCTAGGTCTCCCACTCTCTCATCTCTCTCTCTCTTCCCCTCCTTTCGCGCGCCCTCTCTCACTCTCTCTGACTCATCCCCTCCTCTCTCGCGTGCGCTCTCTCTCTCCCACTCCCTCTCACCCCCCTCTCGTGAGATCTCAGGGATTCTTGCTGGAACTTGTAGTCCTTCAATTTTGGAGGGAGTCACATCCATTAAACAGCAAAGGGTGGGGCAAAGTTACATAGGAGGGGAGGGGGCGCCCAATTTTAGTCTTGCCCAGGGCAGCACAAAACCAAAATACACCACTGGGAGGCAGACTAAAATTGGGCGCCCCCCTCCTTCATTTTTAACGGATGTGACTCCCTCCAAAATTGAAGGACTACAAGTCCCTGCATGAACCCCTGAGATCTCGTGAGAGGGAGGGTGAGAGGGGGTGGGGAAGAGAGAGAGGGGGTGGGTGAGGGGGGATGGGAGAGAGAGGGGGATGAGAGAGAGAGAGAGAGAGGGGGTGAGAGAAAGAGAGAGGGGGGTGAGAGAGAGAAAGAGAGAGAGAAGAGGGTGTGAGAGAGAGAGGGGGAATTTGAGAGAGAGGGGGGTGAGAGAGAGAGGGGGATGAGAGAGAAAGAGAGAGGGAATGAGAGAGATAGAGGGGTGAGAGAGAGAGAGAGAGGGGAGGGGTGAGGGCAAGGGTTAGAGAGGGGAGGGGTGAAAGAGAGAGAGAGGGGGGAATGAGAGAGAGAGAGAGACAGAGAGGAGGGGGTGAGAGAGAGAGGAGAGAGAGAGAGGGGGGTGAGTAAGTGAGAGAGAGAGGAGGGGGTGAGAGAGAGAGAGAGAGGGGGTAAGAGAGAAAGAGAGAGGGGGTGAGAGACAGAGGGGGTGAGAGAGAAAGAGGGGGGTAAGAGAGAGAGAGGGGGGTGAGAGAGGCGGCTCTAGCAACCAGTAGCCAATAGAGTCTCAGGTGGGGGGGGGGGGGCGGCTTTTTTACTGCCCCCCTGCAAAGTGCAACCCTAGGCCTGGGCCTTGTTGGCCTAGGCCAAAATACAGCACTGCTGGGAGGGATGTGTTATAAAGGTAAGTCTGTCATAATGTGCTAGTGTGCAGTGCATACCAGCACTATCGGGGGACAAAAAAAACAAAAAGTGCTAGTCTTACCACTACTTTGAAGTGGAAGTAAACTCCACTTTTTAACTTGTACCTACAGGTAACCCTTCTTGCACTGTTTAGGAGATATCCACACCGAATGCACCCGGTGACGTCACCGGCATGTGCACTCTAAAGGGACGGCATAACCGTACATTCAAAGCTCCGTGCCAGGGCCAGGGCCCTGATCAGTGCCCTGATTACCTTTACATGTAATCCCTGTGAGGAGATGCCGCTTATCAGCTCTCCTAACCTAACACTCTGTCAGTGTGAGAGAGGAAAAGCCAATAAATGGCACTTCCTTGTTTACATATGATTGCCTGTGATTGGACACAGCCGATCACATGGGTAGAGAGCCACAGCCGTGGCTCTTTGCTGAGATCGGGGTCGCGCCGTATCCCAGGAACATGGCGCACCCACGATTGCCACGTGTCCCCGGCTTTACTGGGTGCGGTCATATGACGTCGTTCCAGAACGAGAGACACACCTCTCCGCCATCATGTGACGGTGGGCGGGCGGCAAGTGGTTAAGATGTTAAAAAATGTTAGTCATATTTTTCAATTATTATATATTATCTTATATTATATTATCAGCTATTTAACCACTTAAGCCCCGGAGGATTTGGCTGCTCAAAGACCAGGCCCTATTTTGAGATTGGGCACTGCGTGAATTTAACCGACAATTGCGCGGTCGTGCAATGCTTTACCCAAACGAAATGAAATTGACATCCTTTTTTTAACCACAAGCAGAGCTTTCTTTTGGTGGTATTTGATCACCTGTGCGATTTTTATTTTTTGCGCTATAAATAAAAAAAGAGCGACAATTTAAAAAAATATATATTTTTCACGTTTTTTTATATGAAATTCTCAAAAATAAAATTTAAAAATCAAAATTTTTTAACATTTTAGGCCAATTTGTTTTCTGCTACATATTTTTGGTAAAAAAAATTGCAATAAGCGTATTTTGATTGGTTTGCGCAAAAGTTATTGCGTTTACTAAGTGCGGGAAAGATTTATGTCATTTTTATTGTTTTTTTTTACTAATGAATGGCAGCGATCTGCGACTTTTTTGCGGGACTGCGACATTGCGGCGGACAGATCGGACCCCTGACTGACATTTTTGACACTTTTGGGAGTACCAGTGACATTACTACAGTAATCAGTGCTATAAATATGCACTGTTACTGTAAAAATGACACTGGCAGGGAAGGGGTTAATTTTATTGGTGATCAGTAGGTTAATGTATCCCTAGGGGCGTGATTCTAACTGTGGGGGGCGTGGCTTGTGATGTAATCACAGAGACATACAATCCTACATAGCAGGATCGCATAGCCTCTGTGCTTACATCAGGGAGAATGAGATACGGCTGTGTTTACATCAGCCGCCTGCCTTTCTCCCTCTCCTGCGGGAGATCGAAAGTGGCCGGCGGACATCGGAGCCGCCGATCACATGCGCGGGGATGTCCGTGAACGAGCGGGGGCGGGAGCGCACCTCCGGCAGCGCGCGCTCGCCCCCCACAGACTCCTGGGCGAGCGATGTAGGTCTACGTCGGTTTGCCCAGGAGCCGCTGACTGCCGCAGTAAATAGTTGTGCGGTGGTCGGCAAGTGGCTAAAAATAAGTTATTCTCTGATTAGATTATGCAATCTAGTGGGGCGGCGCCCCCTGTGCCCCTTATGGACTGGCTGTCACTATTCAGGCTGCGTGCCCTGTCCTTCCTCCCTCTAAGATTCTAGAAGCCTCTAGAAGACAGGGGGAAGTAACAGAGCAGTCCTAAGTAATCAACCCCTGCACCACTGATCACAGGGGAGCCAACCGAAATCTTCCCAGCAGCCTGTTTTACACTAGTAGGGTGCTACATATATTTTACCACAAAAAATGGGTATTACATTGTGTTTATGAGCAGTGCCGGGACAAGCTCATCCAGCGCCCAGGGCAAGGATGCCAAACTGCCCCCCCCCTTCCCTTAGGGTTAGGGTCAAGGTGCCCCCCCATCCCTGCAATTAACCATTGCACCCAGGGCAACCGTCCCTCCTGCCCACCCTTTGTCTCAGCCTTGTTTATGAGTATTGAAATTCATTTTAGTGTATTTTCTACTGAAAATATTATTTTTATAAACTGCGCAAATATTGTGCAACGGTTTATTCTCCAGGTTCTCAGCTTTTATAAAATTGTTTGGGGGGTTCTACGTCATTTTATTGCATAAAACGCTAAATATTTCATGCATGGATGAAAAAAAACTGCTCTGCTCATGAGGTGGCGAAAGATTCCCCTGCCCCCTATGGATAGTCCCACCCACTGTCCTCATTGATTCCAATGGATTTCCCCCAAAATGGCGAACTTTGAACATAATCAGGGGATTTTCACCTAAGTCTACGGTTCCACCATTGCGACCCCAAAGTCACGCAATTTAGAGTGCGACTTTGAGTGTAGCTTTGATCCAACTTTACACTCTCTGCATCAAAGTCACATCAAAGTAGTGCAGGCACCTTTTTTAAGCGCTTCCCGCAAAACGAGGTACCTGTACGTAACATTGTTGAAGTGGTTGTAGCGGAATGATATGCAGCTGCAGGCTTCACCCCGGTACTGTTTTTTTAGAGCTGACGGTCGGCTTTCAGGTAAAAACAACTAGCGATCGACCGATTATCGCCAAGGCCGATATATAGAGGGCCAATATGCACTTTCCCCGATATATCGGAATTGGCCCCTGGAGGTTACCGATATTGCCGATATTGTTGTGACATCACTGCGTATGTTGCGCCACGCGCCTCCACGCACTGGGACAGCTTTTGCCTTCTTAGGCCGCCTCCCTCAGCCTCGTCTGGAGTCGGGGAGTCTCGGGACAGTGTGAGTGTACAGTGCACACAGTGTGTTTAACACAGCCGCCACATACATACACCCACCCACAGCTGCCTGGTGCCAGCCAGCCACCCACACACCCACAGGCCTATACCAGCCAGGTAGCCACAGGCCCTGCCTGTATCAGCCAGCCACCCACCACACAGGGTGCCAGCCAGTCACCCACCACAGGGTCAGCCAGCCACCCACCAAAGGGTGCCAGCCAGCCACCCACACACCACAGGGTTCAGTAACAGATTTGTGTCGAAAATTGTGTTTATTTTGCAAAACTTTAAATATTCAAAATATCGGCCCACATCGACCAATACCGATATGCAATGGCCAAAATGTCGGTATCGGTATCGGGAATGGAAAACCGATATCGGTCGATCCCTAATAAAAACTGATGCGGCTCAGCAGCCGCTCGGCCCTTATCACAAGGACCGGGAGGCGGGGGGGGGGAGCGTTCCCCCCGCCACCTTCCGCCACTCCGCCTGGGCCTACCCATCTTAATGGGAGACCCGAGCAACCTGCCAGCACGTCCGCTGGCTGGTCGGAATCCCGAACAATGCTGGAATTGGCTTGGATCAAGTCTCCAATGTACTTTGTAGTAACCCGGAAGCGACATTACAACGTCACTTCCGGTTTACTCAGCTGCCAATGGCACCGATTTTGAAAAATTCAAAGTACAGGGAGTGCAGAATTATTAGGCAAATTAGTATTTTTGAGGATTAATTTTATTATTGAACAACAACCATGTTCTCAATGAACCCAAAAAACTCATTAATATCAAAGCTGACTATTTTTGGAAGTAGTTTTTAGTTTGTTTTTAGTTTTAGCTATTTTAGGGGGATATCTGTGTGTGCAGGTGACTATTACTGTGCATAATTATTAGGCAACTTAACAAAAACCAAATATACAGTATACCCATTTCAATTATTTATTTTTACCAGTGAAACCAATATAACATCTCAACATTCACAAATATACATTTCTGACATTCAAAAACAAAACAAAAACAAATCAGTGACCAATATAGCCACCTTTCTTTGCAAGGACACTCAAAAGCCTGCCATCCATGGATTCTGTCAGTGTTTTGATCTGTTCACCATCAACATTGCGTGCAGCAGCAACCACAGCCTCCCAGACACTGTTCAGAGAGGTGTACTGTTTTCCCTCCTTGTAAATCTCACATTTGATGATGGACCACAGTTTCTCAATGGGGTTCAGATCAGGTGAACGAGGCGGCCATGCCATTAGCTTTTCTTCTTTTATACCCTTTCTTGCCAGCCACGCTGTGGAGTACTTGGACGCGTGTGATGGAGCATTGTCCTGCATGAAAATCATGTTTTTCTTGAAGGATGCAGACTTCTTCCTGTACCACTGCTTGAAGAAGGTGTCTTCCAGAAACTGGCAGTAGGACTGGGAGTTGAGCTTGACTCCATCCTCAACCCGAAAAGGCCCCACAAGCTCATCTTTGATGATACCAGCCCAAACCAGTACTCCACCTTGCTGGCGTCTGAGTCGGACTGGAGCTCTCTGCCCTTTACCAATCCAGCCACGGGCCCATCCATCTGGCCCATCAAGACTCACTCTCATTTCATCAGTCCATAAAACCTTTGAAAAATCAGTCTTGAGATATTTCTTGGCCCAGTCTTGACGTTTCAGCTTGTGTGTCTTGTTCAGTGGTGGTCGTGTTTCAGCCTTTCTTACCTTGGCCATGTCTCTGAGTATTGCACACCTTGTGCTTTTGGGCACTCCAGTGATGTTGCAGCTCTGAAATATGGCCAAACTGGTGGCAAGTGGCATCTTGGCAGCTGCACGCTTGACTTTTCTCAGTTCATGGGCTGTTATTTTGCACCTTGTTTTTTCCACACGCTTCTTGCGACCCTGTTGACTATTATGAATGAAATGCTTGATTGTTCGATGATCACGCTTCAGAAGCTTTGCAATTTTAAGAGTGCTGCATCCCTCTGCAAGATATCTCACTATTTTTTACTTTTCTGAGCCTGTCAAGTCCTTCTTTTGACCCATTTTGCCCAAGGAAAGGAAGTTGCCTAATAATTATGCACACCTGATATAGGGTGTTGATGTCATTAGACCACACCCCTTCTCATTACAGAGATGCACATCACCTAATATGCTTAATTGGTAGTAGACTTTCGAGCCTATACAGCTTGGAGTAAGACAACATGCATAAAGAGGATGATGTGGTCAAAATACTCGTTTGCCTAATAATTCTGCACTCCCTGTATTCAAAGACGCAGATTTCGACATTTTAAAGCGGAGTTCCGGGCACAAAAACTATGTTTTTTTTTTGTGCCCGTCCGCTAGTTCAGCCTAACCTGAAAAGAATTTGGATAGTTCGATTTTTTTTTTCTAAAAACTCACCTTGTAATTGACGATCGTAAATGCTCACCTCAGGGTACTTCCTCCCTCGGAGCCGAGGCTCACCCCGTCACTTCCTGTCTTGCGATGATTCCTGGGAGCTAAACGTCATCGCTCCCAGGAATCAATGCGAAGGCACCGGCCCCGCTCGTCACTTCCGGGCGACGCCGCGCCGGAAGTGACGAAAGGGGCCGGTGCGGCACATTCTGGGAGAAGAAGACGCAGAAGAGGATCGCGCCGGCTTCAGCTGCCCACAAGATAGATGGCAACGCTGTGGAAGAAATTTTATAAGTGAGTATTTCTTCTTGCAGGTAAGTGCGAACCGGGACAGATCAGAGGCTATCCATTGTGGAATGTACTAGCCCTGACTGTCCCGGGGGTATGTTCATTAAAAAATGACATCTGTGCCCGGAACTCCGCTTTAAATACTTTGAAACGCAGTGGAGGGGACTCTGGGGTCTTATAGACCCCCGATCCCTCTATAAAGAGTACCTGTCACTGCCTATTACTGTCACAAGGGATGTTTACATTGCTTGTTACAGCAATAAACGTGATCAGATTTTTTTTAAAAGGGACAGTGTAAATAAAAAAAAAAAAAAAAGGATGTTTAAAGCACCCCCCCCCTCACCCCCGTCCCCGCGTGCTAGCGCACCAAAGAAAATGCATATATAAGTTGCGCCCCATGTGTAAACAGTGTTCAAAGCACACATCTGAGATATCGCCGCGATTGTCAGAGTGAGAGCAATAATTCTAGCACAAGACCTCCTCTGTACCTCCAAACTGGTAACCGTTAACATTTTTTTTTTAGAGCGTCGCCTATGGAGATTTTTAGGTAACGTAGTTTGTCGCCATTCCAGGAGTGTGCGCAATTTTAAACCCCAACATGTTAGGTATTTATTTACTCGGTGTGACATCATCTTTTACAATATACAAAAAAATTGGGCAAACTTTACTGTTTCATTTTTTTTTAATTCATCAAAGTTTATTTTTCCCCCAAAAAATTGCATTTGAAAGACTGCTGCGCAACTACCGTGTGACATACAATAAAGCAACAACCGCTATTTTATTCTCCAGAGTCTTTGCTAAAAATATATAATGTTTGGGGGTTCTAAGTAATTTGCTAGCAAAAAATACAGATTTTAACTTGTAAGCAACAAGTGTCAGAAATAGGCCTGGTCTTTAAGTGGTTAAAGTCGCTGATTTTCAAAGTCGCATAGATTGGAATAAGTGCCATTGAAATCGATAGGCTATGATTTGTCATGTGACTTCGGACACATAAAGTCGCATGACAAGTCACAGCCTATTGATTTCAATGGCACGCCTTCTATTCCATGCGACTTTGAGAAGTCGCACTAGTGGAAACATACAGTAAACGTGGGGGTATTTAGAACTGCCAGTCTGGCTTACTCCTAGTAAAAATCTGCCCAGCTTCTCTCCACTCCTCAGCCACCTTCCACTTTACTTTATTTTTGCTTTTAGTCTCATTGTCACATTTCAATAAAGTTGATTCAAACACACCATGCGTCGCCAAGCACACGACTTTGCCAGCACTAACCATGATGCCCACCGCACTTAGAGTACGGCCATGCCCACTTCAAGGATGGAGGGTGCGGAAGTGACGTTTTCTCCCGGCTCCCTGAACAAAGATGGCGACCTATCCGTTCCTCTTATTGGGATGACTGTGTTCTGAGTGTGGGCAAAGCTGGCGGCTGAGGCCTAAGCGGAAGTGTGGGCCCCTGTATAATTGAGCAGGAGACCCCGCCCCGGCCTCTTTCCGCTCTGAGCTCCGACCGGCTAGGACTTAGGCCAGCAGACACGTGAGTGAGAGATGAGGATTCCGGGGCTCCGGGCGGAGCGGGCCGGGTGTAATGTGTGCGGGGGGACCCCGGGAGTGGAGGAGAGGACGGGGGGTGCTCGGGGGACACATGTGGTGATGTGTGCCGGGAATGACACGAGTCCTCTGCTGGATACACATCGCTGAGGCCGGGACAGGCCTGCGTGAGGGGGGGATGGGGTGTACACTCCTCTACAACTACAGATCCACAATAAAGAGAACCTGTCACTGATCACCGGAGTGACTTCCCCTCCTCCATGTGTCCAATCCTCCCCACCATGGAGGGATCTCACTGTGTGTGCTACAATCTGTACAACCAGATCTGTGTCCAATCCTCCCCACCATGGAGGGATCTGTGTGTGCTGCAATCTGTACAACCAGATCTGTGTCCAATCCTCCCCCCCCCCCCCCCCCCCACCATGGAGGGATCTCACTGTGTGCTACAATCTGTACAACCAGATCTGTGTCCAATCCTCCCCACCATAGAGGGATTTGCATTTTTGTGCTACGATCTGTACAACCAGATCATGCAGTCTGTCTTGTTACACACTGTGGGTGATGGGAAAGGTTCTCTTGTTAGTCCCCCCCCCTTCCCAATGCTTCCCCTTTTTATGCCCTTTGTCTATCCCTACTCATTCCCTTCTACCTTCCCTCCTATACCCTTTCCATTCCCTTCCTTTACCTTCCCTCTCATGCCCTTTGCCCATTTCCTTTTTACTTTCCCACCTCTGCCCATTCCCTTCCTTTTCATGCCCTTTCCATTGCCTCTTCCCTGTCATGCCCTCTTCCTCTTCCCTTCCCTCTCATGGGCTCTGCCTCTTCCCTTCCCTTTCATTGCCTCTGCCTCTTCCCTTCCCTTTCATTGCCTCTGCCTCTTCCCTTTCATGGCCTCTGCCTCTTCCCTTTCATGGCCTCTGCCTCTTCCCTTTCATGGCCTCTGCCTCTTCCCTTTCATGGCCTCTGCCTCTTCCCTTTCATGGCCTCTGCCTCTTCCCTTTCATGGCCTCTGCCTCTTCCCTTTCATGGCCTCTGCCTCTTCCCTTTCATGGCCTCTGCCTCTTCCCTCTCATGGCCTCTGCCTCTTCCCTCTCATGGCCTCTGCCTCTTCCCTCTCATGGCCTCTGCCTCTTCCCTCTCATGGCCTCTGCCTCTTCCCTCTCATGGCCTCTGCCTCTTCCCTCTCATGGCCTCTGCCTCTTCCCTCTCATGGCCTCTGCCTCTTCCCTTCCCTCTCATGGCCTCTGCCTCTTCCCTTCCCTCTCATGGCCTCTGCCTCTTCCCTTCCCTCTCATGGCCTCTGCCTCTTCCCTTCCCTCTCATGGCCTCTGCCTCTTCCCTTCCCTCTCATGGCCTCTGCCTCTTCCCTTCCCTCTCATGGCCTCTGCCTCTTCCCTTCCCTCTCATGCCCTTTGCCCATTTCCTTTTTACCTTCCCACCTCTGCCCATTCCCTTCCTTTTCATGCCCTTTCCATCGCCTCTTCCCCTTCCCTCTCGTGCCCTCTTCCCCCCTTCCCTCCCGTTGCCCTCTTCCCCCCTTCCCTCCCGTTGCCCTCTTCCCCCCTTCCCTCCCGTTGCCCTCTTCCCCCCTTCCCTCCCGTTGCCCTCTTCCCCCTTCCCTCCCGTTGCCCTCTTCCCCCTTCCCTCCCGTTGCCCTCTTCCCCCTTCCCTCCCGTTGCCCTCTTCCCCCTTCCCTCCCGTTGCCCTCTTCCCCCTTCCCTCCCGTTGCCCTCTTCCCCCTTCCCTCCCGTTGCCCTCTTCCCCCTTCCCTTCCCCCCTGATTCACCATTGTACCCTCTCCTGCTGTTCTGCTCCTGCATCAGTCACCCCTCCCCATTGATACGATGTTTGGGTTTGGAGTACCAATCCGGTGTGATCTCGGTCACATGCAGTGGGGGAGAGGTCATGTGACCTGTGTAATCCCCGGCACCCTCTGACACGGAGCTTACACAGGGCAAGGACTGCAGAGGAAGGAGTACAAGGTATAGAGAAGAGGGGTCAGGAGAAATGCCGGGTACACACAGCTAGGTGGGTTTTTCTTCAACCCAGCGGACGGAGTGAAAAAAAACTGACGGATGTACTAACACAAGCAATGTTAGTGCAGCGATCTCCCCCACTGTGCCTTTGTGTTCTGACGGACAGCTATACAAACGGACCGAATGTTACTGGCTGTTCTTCAGCCCGTATGTACCCAGCAAATGGAGGAGCTCAGACACCTTCCAGTCCGATCCCTTATGTTATGGTGCCCACCAATCAGAAACAGCCAATAAGGCCTCCACCCCACAGTCGTATGTAAACACGATGATTGGCCGTGCCCAGTGACAGCTTCTTAGGGGGAAGTGTTTGGTGGCCATTGCCAGCACGTTTCCAGCTGTTGGTAGTGAATATAATGGTGGTTTAGGATTTGGTTATCGGTCTTGTTGGAATTTTATGGTTCATCTAACTTTTTATTTTTTCCCTGCAGGATGGCAGACTGGGAATCTGTTCCTGTTGGGGCCGAGACCCCTGAGATTAAACTGTTCGGGAAATGGAGTACCGATGATGTCCAGATCAATGACATCTCACTGCAGGTAGAGGATGATGGCTGGGAATGAATGTTCTGGAAGTGCCATCCATATCAGCCAGATGTCATTTTCTAGCATGATGAATGAATGCCGGCTGATATTTGGTTTGCTCTGGGCCATACCTTGTTCTGTTGTCCTTCTGAATGGAGTTTTGTGGGCCAACTCATCCCCTGGGTTAAAGGGATTGTAAAGTCTCATGGTTTTCACCTTAATGCATTGAAGTAAAAAACCCTCTTTGCTGCCCCCAGAGCCCCCCCCCCCCTTTCTTACCTGAGCCCATCCATTGCAGCGTTGTGCACAAGTCCAGTGGCTCCAGCCGCTGTCTCTGTCCTCTGAGCCCATTGGCTCCCACTGCTGTCAAGCAATTCCAGTTATGCAGGGGGCTGGGCAGAGTCCTGCTATCTATGGATGCAGCAGCGGAACTTTGGAGCATGCCAGCATGGGTGCCCCTATGGAAACGGTCTCTCTGTGGGGGTACCCATTGAAGAGGAGGAGCCAGGAGCGCCGGTGGGGCACCCCAGAAGAGAGAGGTATCAGGTCTGCTCTGTGCAAACCCTTTGCACAGAGCAGGTAAGTATAACTTAAAAAAAAAAAATTGAACCTTTACACAACCCCTTTTATGGGGATATCCAATGGGAATTCAAGGCTAGTCTTCTGATTGTTAGAATCCCACCCATGAGGCTAACTGATGCAGGTTTCGTGGGGGGGGGTTTGCATTGAGGATACAGGGCATAGTATTCGTACTGGACGCTCTGTCCTCAGTGAAGCTCAGTAGCACCGATTCTTATAAAATCCAGGGTTAGTGAGCTTCCTGCCCAATGCTGCACTGGCGTCTGTGCAGCTTCATTGATGCAGAATTTAAATCTGTAGGTTGAAGTGTCTCTGAGCACAGTGTTGCCGGCCACTGATCCTAAATGTAATTGGTGCAGGGGACACTAGGGGAGCTCTGATAAATAAGCCTGCAGGGTCACTGACCTTTGCGGGTGCCCACACACAGATGGTGCTGCCACCTGAGACAGCCCAATCCGTCCCTGGCATGGACCTGTACCTAAGGTTAGGTGTTGTGTTGCTTCTAAAACTGAAATAGCCAGTCTTGTCTCAGCAATAGGCAGTGAGAGGCCCTTTTAATGGAGGGGTCTATTAGACCCCACATGTCTCCTCTGCCCTTAAAACCATCTGATCACACAGAGACAACGTTACCCTTTTAGGGAAAATGATCCTTTCTAAAAATTGTTCAAGTGCATTTTATTTTCTACTTTGATCAGTCTTCATGTATGTTTTACTTTTATACACCTAGATGGGCTGTCTTTGCATCATTTGAAATTTGTTAATAAAAATATATCCAGTCATTAAAATGGTTCTGTTTACATCCGGGGAAACCATAAGTGACAGATGCTCTTCTTTTCTGGTTTCCTATATCATAGAGTGCATTCTGGGGTCACCGGTAGAATGGGAGAGCCCAGAGAGGCATCGGCAGAAGGGGGGGGGGGGGGGGCAATCCTTCCCTCCACCTGTAAAAGCCCTTTAGTGGCTAATTAGCTGCTAGGAGGGCTTTTATATTAGTGTTACTAATCCCACAACCCTAAAAATCAGTCTGTATATGCAGTAAAGCATGCTTGTTATATTCACTGTGGAACCTAAGGGGTCAATCCTCCGCATTTTGTAAAAAGGCTGTTGGATCCTGTCTTCACTGATCCTCCCCTTCTTCCTCTGTTCCCAATCCATCTCCTGATAGAACCGAGCCTTTGGCATTACTCTGCACATACTCATTTTGGTGTGTATTGAGGTTTTTTTTTTTTTTCTTGGGTGGGTGCATGTGATCAGCACAGGGCCAGTTGGTACTGTCCAGACAGAGGATGAGGGGTCCTGCAGGACAATCAGAGCAGATTGAAAACTCCTCCTGCAAGCTTTAACTAGACACTGATAGAAGTCACAAGACTGCTATATACTGCTGATGAGAAAAGGTATTTAGCAGTTTACTAAAATAATTGCATTTCCATGTTCTATGTACTGTGGTAGACCAGATCTAGTGACTGCAGGCTCCTGGGTTCAGTAACACTTTAAAGCCGGTTACCTCCTGAAATAAACAATACCGGGATGATGCTTGTAGTTGCAGGCATCATCCCAGTATAAGCACTTGAAGTCAATTGACATAAGTGTACGTGATTTTGGTGACAAGTGGGTAAGGACACAATACAACTTTGTTGCTGAAAATAACGGAGGAAATCATTTTATGAACTGCTTGCCGACCACCGCAAGTAGATTTACTGCGGCCGTCAGCCCCTGCCAGGCAGAGTGACGTTAATTAACGTCACTAGCCTGGAAGGGTCTGGGGAGCGAGTGCGCGCCCGCGGAGGCGCGCTCCCGCACGGTCACGGACCCCCCCCCACGCGTGTGACTGGCGGACCCGTTGTCCGCCGGTCACTCGGCGATTGGCGGGGGAGAGGGAGAATGTCAGGCAGCTTGTGTAAACAAGCCACCTGTCATTCCCCTCGCTGTAAAGACACTGATCACACGGATCTACTATGTAGATCCGTTGATCAGTGTCCTTACAGCTCAAGCCACAGCCAATCACAGTAGAAAGCACGCCCCTAGGGACACACACAGCCCCTCCCTCCCAAATAAAGTTAACCCCTTCACTACCAGTGTATTTTTACAGTAACAGTGCATATATATATAGCACTGATTACTGTAGAAATGTCACTGGTAACCCCAAAAGTGTCAAAAATGTCAGTCAAGGGTCCGATCTGTCCGCCGCAATGTCGCAAAAAAAATCGCAGATCGCCGCCATTACTGGTTAAAAAAAAAAACAACAAAAATGACAAAAATCTTTCCCTTTGTTAGTAAACGCGATAACTTTTGCGCAAACCAATAAAAGTACGCTTTTTGCGATTTTTTTTTTTTTTTTTTTTTTTTTTTTTTTTTTTTTTTTTTTACCAAACATATGTAGGATAAAACAAATTGGCCGAAAATGTTAAAAAAATTTGATTTTTAATTTTTTTTTTTGGGAATTTCAAAAAAAAATGTGAAAAATATTGTATTTTTGCAAAATTTACGCTCTTTTTTTGTTTATAGCGCAAAAAGTAAAAATCGCACAGGTGATCAAATATCACCAAAAGAAAGCTCTGTTTGTGGGGAAAAAAAGGACATCAAATTCGTTTAGGTACAGCGTCGCACGACCGCGCAATTGTCCGTTAAAGTCACGCAGTGCCGAATCGCAAAATACCCCCTGGTCTTTTAGCAGGAAAATCCTCTGGGGCTTAAGTGGTTAAGGTGATCCAACACCTTCTGTTATGCAACTTATCCGATCACTCTGGACATGTGTGGCAGTGATGTCATTAAAATGATTGACCTGTTTGATATCAGTGTTGCTGCTTTAATACTATGTATATGACCGGTATACTTTATTGTGATCTGTTTGTGTTGCTTTGAACTTACCATGAGCGTTGTTTTCCAGGATTACATTGCCGTTAAGGAGAAGTATGCCAAGTACCTTCCACACAGCGGAGGACGTTACGCCGCCAAGCGCTTCCGTAAGGCCCAGTGCCCCATTGTGGAGCGTCTGACAAACTCCCTCATGATGCACGGCAGGAACAATGGCAAGAAGCTGATGACAGTCAGGATTGTAAAGCACGCCTTTGAGATCATCCACCTGCTGACCGGTGAGGTGAGTGACTTGTCCTCCAGATACCTCCACAGGAGTGCACTGTGACCATGCCGGTAATGGTGCAGAATGTGTTAGCGCTTTGATTACCTTAGATTGTAAGCTCCTTGAGGGCAGGGACTGATGTGAATGTACAATGTATATGTAAAGCGCTGCATAAATTGACAGCGCTATACAAGTACCTGAAATAGAATAGATGATTAAAAGGAAGTAATTGTTCCAGTGCATAAAAACTTTTGATGTATGAATGAGCGTTAACTAAACCTCTCATTTAAAATATTTCAAGCAGCCGTGTCTTTATTGCTGAAGATACATGCAATGTGTCTCTTGCAATAAGACATACATGCCTGCTCATAGTCTTCTATTGAATGTTCCCTTAGCTGCATCTCCAGCACACTACAGCTGTGCAGAATGACTGCCTTTTGTGTGCATGTACGGGATTGTGTTCCTCAACCTGCCAATCAACAGGCACCTGAAAGCAGGGGCGTATCTACCGCGAGGCAAACCAGGTGTTTGCCTTGGTTGACATAGTTCAGGGAGGCGACCGCGCTATAGCCGAATGACTGCTACAGCGTGATCGTCCAGTTCTCAGAGGGCGTCTATAGATGTCCTCCCAGAACCGCGCGCTCTGTGTCCTTCGAACACGGCTCATCACAGATCAGGGTAAAGAGCCAATCACAGCGACTCTTAACCACGTGATCAGCTGTGTTCAATCACAGCGGATTAGGATGTAAGCACACTGACCAGGTATTGGCATTCTCTTCCTCGCGCTGTCAGAGCGTGAGAGAGTAGGTAACCAGCCAGTGTGATGGGGGGCATCTACACTGATCATCCTTGCAATCAGTGCCACCTCATCTCTGACCTATGTCCCACTGGCCCGATCCTCTGCCCCATTGACCACATATGTGGCACTTGGATGAATCAGGTCTGATGAGGAAGCCGCAGCGGTTCACTGAATGGCTGCAATTTCCTCATCAGACACTGAGACCAGAACAGTATACCATGGCAGGGGTGGGAGGTAAACTTTAGTGTTGGCTTGGACAACACAAAACCAAAATGCATCACTGCTCGGAAGTATCACAATGAGTTTTATCTTTTCTCCAGAAATTGAATTGGGCTCCATTCTGCGACTTGTCCAGCCAATTGGGACTGCAAAGTCGCATGACAAGTCGTACTCAATGATTTCCAATGAGTACCGTTCATATCTGTGCGCTACTTCAAGTTGCAACGACTTCAAAGTAGTCCTTGCACTACTTTGGTCCGACTTTGATGGGTTTTGAGGTCATTAGACCTCAAGATAACACAGGCATTGCTTCAAGTCTAGTCAAATTTGCATGACTCTTGGGTCGTGTTAAAGGGGCCTTTGTCAGTTCCCTGCAAACTAGCATTTCCATAATCTATCTCTTCAAAGCTGCAGTAGTTAATCTTAAACCTGCCTTCATTTCATCTCCCCCCCCCCCCCCCACATCTGTATTGTTGCGCCACTGTCAATTATTTTGTTCCAAAGCTTTGTGAAAGAACACATGCCTGGCGTCCCATTGGGCGTGTATGGTCAAGCAACTGATAAGCAGATTGCTGATGTCTGCAGTGGCCAGTGGAGGAGAGCATGCATGTCTAAAAGGAATCCCAGCAATGTGTTCTTGTAAATGCTCTTGAAAGAAGATCTGCGATGGGGTACTGTGACCCAAAATATTTTGATTTAAAAAGTGTTTGCATGTTGACGTGGGGGGACAAGACGGAGGGTATTATGAAATACACTTCAGATTTCAGAAATGTAGTCCCTATGTGCAACAACTTTTGCAGTACCATGCATTTTGGTGGGACAAGATTTAAAAAATCATGCCCACTCCTTTTCTTTTGCTCATTGCCGGACACAGCTCCTGATCTTCTTAACCATTGGGTTATACTGCCCGCTACAGGACACTAGGCAAAAAGTCTGGCTACACCTATGGGCAGTCCCAGGGGGTATACTCCCTCTGCCTGCTATAGGCACTGTTTTTTTTTTTTCTTTTCTGCCTAGTCAGGAGTAAGGACCCTAGTTCCTTGCTGGGATCTCTGGTCCTGACAATTTTTTTTCTTTTTAGAATATACATTTTTCTCCTGTTTTTTTTTTTTTTTCCTGTGAGATCTACAATTAACTGCCAGACTGGGCGACAGGCTGGATAATCTAGATCCAGTTGTCACCCCAGTCAGGCCAGCGAGCGCATGCAGACCTCAGCTCCACGCTAGGTTGGCAGCGGCATAGCGCCACCGAACGCCTCGTGAGGTCGCATACAAATGGGTCGCAGCGTTCTCCTGACTGACAGCCCCCCATTTAGATGAGGGATTCTGTCTGGAGCAGTGCCCGCCTGCTTTAGGGAGTAGCTACCCCCCTCTCCCCCTGGAGGGTTTTGAAGTGGAGGTGGGCCCCTCCTTGGAAAGGTCAGACCCCCCGGGTACCCCTCCTTCCCGTCAGGCACTGCCCTTCATCTGTCCTCCCATCCTACCCCTTTAACCCTCTCCACTTATGCTGGGGCTGTGTGGGTGATCTGGTCCACCTCCTGGAGTGGGGGTAGTCAGATGGTCATCCCTCCAGACTTGCATGCGGGTGCTGCACCATACTCCCCAATAGATGTATTCAGGCAATGATAGTGTACCATACTCGCCAACAATGGATGTAATCATGCACGGATAGTGTACCATACTCACCAACAATAGATGTAATCAGGCACGGATAGTGTACCCTACTCACCAACAATGGATGTAATCAGGCACGGATAGTGTACCATACTCACCAACAATAGATGTAATCAGGCACGGATAGTGTACCCTACTCACCAACAATAGATGTAATCAGGCACGGATAGTGTACCCTACTCACCAACAATAGATGTAATCAGGCACGGATAGTGTACCATACTCACCAACAATAGATGTAATCGGGCACGGATAGTGTACCATACTCACCAACAATAGATGTAATCGGGCACAGATAGTGTACCATACTCACCAACAATAGATGTAATCAGGCACAGATAGTGTACCATACTCACCAACAATAGATGTAATCAGGCACAGATAGTGTACCATACTCACCAACAATAGATGTAATCAGGCACAGATAGTGTACCATACTCACCAACAATAGATGTAATCAGGCACGGATAGTGTACCATACCCCCGATTACAATAGATGTAATCAGGCACGGATAGTGTACCAATGTGTGGTCTCTCCTTCACTCCTCCGCTTATTTCAATACAATCTCCAGGCAACAATATATGGCTCTCAATCAAACAAGTGTTGAATGTGGGTATGTGGTTTCCCCTTTACCACTCCAATATAGTCTTCAGACTCCAGTACGCATATATATCATGTGGGAAAAGATGGGAGAAATCTCCATAATGTGATATGCTTTAAATATTAAAACACCGCATTCTGGACTGGTATCTCCACGGAACCCTGAAGCAGTGGGTTCGGCTTGAGCGCCATTCTGTAGGGTCTCCCCTCGAGTCCTCTCTGTGGAGTCCCTCCCCTGTACCGAAAGAATTGTCTTTTCACCCGACCATCGGCGCCACGTTGGCGGTGGGGAGAAGACTGTGTCATGATGGCCGGCTGGCTACTTACCCATCGCCTCTTCTCCCGGTGATTGATAACCTCGACTTTCTGCCCGGGGTTGATCAGCCGGGTTTCTGATCTTTGAAGGCCACCAGGTGCCATCAGGCCTGACATTTTGTGAGGGCTGGTGCCTGGGTCTCTAGATCTCACCTGAATTCGGGAGTTGCTTTTTCTGCTTTTATCCTTTTGGCAAAAGGTTCAGCTCGCTCACTTCTTGCGGGCCCTGCCATCGGCCCCGTTATTCGCTAGACGGCTCACGTATTTTGAGGATCTGTGTTGTGATTCTTCTCCTCTGCGTCACATGATCTCTTTAGTCTATCATGCCCTGGTTACTCAGGATGAGTCTTTTAGACCCCATTACATAACGCTTTGGGAAAGAGATTTTAATCTAACTTTTTCGTATTATCAGGTTTAAAGAATGATGTTCTTCACGTACAAAACCTCACGATGTTCTCGATATCAAGAGGTGGGGTATAAGTGCCTGACCCGTTGGCATTATACCCCGACCAAACTCCATCGGATGTTTCCGGCTTGTCCGGACACCTGTTGGAGGTATGGGGAGGAGGTGGGGTCCTACTTACATGTGTTCTGGTCCAGCGCTCGTCTCCAATCGTTTTGGGCGTCTGTTCTTCGCATCATCCAAAAGTTTTCTGACCATACCCTTACGCTAGATCCGGCTTTCTTCTCCACCGCCATGACTTTCCGAGGGCGTCCTATCGGAAATCGATATTGCCGCTCTTCACAGCGGCAAAGAGCTGCATCCCCCCACTTTGGAAGCAGACTCAGCCCCCCACGGTGGCTATGTGGCTCCGTAGGGTTACTTGCCTTAATGAAATGGAGGATCTGGTTGCCACCGAGCACGGTACCATGGACAAGTTTGACACGCTGGTTTTACTGGCATGAATTCACATTTACAACGGAATACAAAGACTTAATTGTCTGATGGCATCCGCAGCTGTGGGGTAGGCCTCCCCCCCCCCCCTTAATTCCTTTCTTTCCTTCTTCCCCTCCCGCTACTTCACTCCAATTCTATTCTCTTCTCTCTTTTCTTCTAGCTCCACACCTATCCCCTTTTCTTTCCCCTTTTTCCTCTCCATTCTTTATTTTTGTCTGACCCCGGAGACCGGGATTTCTTTCATCTCTCCTTTGCATACAGATTGGCCTGTCTCCTGAGTTGGCATCCTGCTCTCCCCCATGAGGGACACACACATACTTGACCACTCGATCAATCTGAAGGCCTGGGGCGCTATGGGTGCTCCTTCCCTATTACCGGCCCTGAGATGGATGGGGGGGGAGGTCCTGTCCGTAGGGCTCCTTTGTCTTTGTGACTCATTCTATTTATATCCGAGCTGGTATACCGGTGGTCTATTTCCTCTTCCAGTTCTTTTTTGGATGCTCTGTTTTTGCTCATCGCATCAAATATGGACTCTGCATTGGTTACTCTGTTATTTGACCGCTGTTTACCATTTTATTGTTCCTCGTACTGTTCTGTTATATGCCTTCATGTTGTACTAAATAATTTATAAAAAAATAAATATTAAAACACAATTGCACTTAAATTAGCATACACATGAAGGCATGTGTATCACTCCAAAAGGCTTCTTCGACGTGCGGGGCTGTATAAAATCGTCACTCACTGTCCTCGCATGACGCAAGTTTCACCCCCTTCAACTGGGCGTCTTCAGAAGCTGAATAGAATGCATGATGTACCTTTGCAACCACTTTAATCTCTTTCAGACTGCCGCACGCATATACACTGCGGCAGGGCTGCCTTTCTGGGTGAAATCGCATACCTGTATGTGTTTCCTAGAATCCTGGTCTGGGGTGCGCCAGGGACCCGCTTCAGCTGTGATTGGACACAGCGGGAGCCAATCGGTGGACTGGCAGACTCTGTTCGCCGGCACCTCACAATCGTTCCTGAGAGATGTAGAATGGCGGTCTGCCTATGTAAACACAGCAGTTCACTGTTCTGTGAGAGGGGAATATGGAGATCCTATGTTTCTGCTAAGCAGGAACCCAGATCTGTCTTGCACCTCCTTCCACACAGTTTTAAAGCACTCCCAGGTAAGACATTTAACCCTTTGATTGCCCCTGATAACCCATTCTCTGCTAGTGTTGGTACAGTGACTGCATTTTTTTTTAGTACTGATCACTGTATTGGTGTCACTGGTCCCCAAAAAGTGTCAGATTTGTCTGCCGCAATATCAGTCCCTCTAAAAATTACTGATCGCCACCATTACTAGTCAAAAATAAAATTCCATAACTATCCCATAGTTGTTAAAATTATTAGTTAAAGTAGAATTATTGGGAATTTTTTGTTTACCAAAAAATATGTAGCAGGATACGTTTACAGGATTAAATTTTTGTTCATGGCACAAAAAATAAAAACCGCCATGGTAATCCAATACCACCAAAAAAGCTTGATTTTGTGTCAAAAAAGGACATCAATTTTATTTTGGTACAGCGACGCACAATTGCCAGTTAAAGTAACGCAGTGCTGAATCGCAAAAAATAGCCTGGTCATGAAGGGGGGTAAATCCTTCCGGGCTAAAGAGGTTGTCATATACACATTTCAGTATTCCTTTTTATCACCCTCTTGGTTTTGACTCACTAAAATAAATAGGCTTATTTGGGGAGAAGATGTTTGTAGGAGATCTTGTATACTTACATTTTTTGTTTTTCCTCTGATTTTTAGAACCCCCTGCAAGTGTTGGTGAACGCCATCATTAACAGCGGTCCCCGTGAAGACTCCACCCGTATCGGTAGAGCCGGAACAGTCAGAAGACAGGCTGTGGACGTGTCCCCACTGAGAAGAGTCAATCAGGTGACTGCAGATGAAGTGCTTCTTGATTCCTCCAGCACAATATTTTAAAAGTCTCCTTTAAAATGTGTTACTAAATTGATGTAGGTTTCGGTGTACCTGTCATATGGTACCACAATGGAATTCTATCAAAATCTGGTACAGTGGCATGCCATAGTGATGTATTGGTTCCATTTAAATTTGCTACATGCCCAAAACTTAATAGAGTTTGGGGACAGATCCTCAGTTAATAGATTTAGATCCTTTAGATGGGTGAAGGAGGGCAAATTGGTGGCTGCATTCCAGTGCAGCTAAATGGATCTTCAAAGGGGACAGTTGGCTACGGCCAGTTTGTATATAGCCAGAAATGCTGGCCCTGGAAGCAAACTGTCTCCAGGGAGGATTAGAACTAGGGGTACACCGATCCGACTTTTCTT
Source organism: Pelophylax lessonae (assembly GCF_965119305.1). Lineage (NCBI taxonomy): Eukaryota > Metazoa > Chordata > Amphibia > Anura > Ranidae > Pelophylax > Pelophylax lessonae. Next base: position 36,965,168 of record NC_138774.1, read on the forward strand.
GTCCCGATAACGATATCTGGCTTTGTGTATCTGCCGATACCGATCCGGAACTACACACATACACAATATGCATGCGGCTGCAGTACAGAGCAAAGCCACTGCATTATGTGTATGGCTCCTCCATTCACAGGCGGAGTGTATCTGATATCACTCCGCCTGTGAGCCGGACCTATACAGGAAGTAGCGGCTCCCATCCCATACTACTATCCTATTACTACACCAAGTAAGGGACAGCTGAGCCGGGACTCAGCAAAACCGGATCGGCACGTGGATCGGTTAATTTTACCGATCCCCGGATCCAGCTATTTTGGCAGTATCGGTGCTGATATCCGATCCTAATATCGGATTGGTGCATCCCTAGTTAGAATCCATAATTGCATGTAACTACTCTGGTGAGCAGTTACATGCAAACAACGGTTACACATGCCACTGATTTTTATGCAAAGGCTTAAAAGAAAAAAAAATCGGGTCAGCGATGGTTGTCAATGCTCAAAGCATGCTTTGTGAATGGGCAAGTACTCTTGTCCGGGTAAGATAATGGGGTGCAGCGCCAAAAACGCAATGATATTGAGCAGTCACATAATAGTGAGGTAAGTTCAGGTAAGTCCACTCTGCATGATCAGTGAGAAAGTGAAAAAAATCCCACGCCCAGGAGAGATGACAAATCCAGGGGTCACTCCACCACAGTGCTCAAGATAAGTGAACCGCTTACCAGAATAAATTGACCCTCAGATTAGAGTGTAGTGAGATTTTCTCCCCATATCATCAATAAAACCAGCGATCCACCAGATCCTCTCAAATGGCAGCAGAGCGTGCTAAGATCGGTATTGAGGTATCAAATGGCCAGCCCAACTTTTCCCTTTAATATGCAGGGGGGTTAATCGGCAAACACTGCGGACCTCCAAGGAAGAGAAACTCCAATAGTGTAGTATGTAAAACTTTAATAACCCCAAATGAAACATAGTAACTCACATGTAAGGCAAATTAATCCGAGCATGGATAGGCAAGATGGGCGCGGTGTGTGCGTACTTGCGATGTGACGTGGATGTCGACACGTTTCGTCATCAATAGGACGTTGTGCGGCTATCTAAAGCCCTTGTAAACTGCAAAAGTTATCCCTAAAGTGGTTCTGCAGTACGTCTATGCTAAAATGTTTGAAGACTCCCAATTTGTTGTCTGATTCTGTCTCTAAATCTTGCTCTCTCGTTATCTCAGGCTATCTGGCTCTTGTGCACCGGAGCTCGTGAAGCTGCCTTCAGGAACATTAAGACCATTGCAGAATGCGTCGCTGATGAGCTCATCAATGCAGCAAAGGTAAATGAGGGGTGTATGGAGTGTGAACTGTAGGGTCATGTGACATTAAGAATAACTTGGATGTATACAAAACAGTAGACTAAAGTTTGAAGCTGGGTTAAACGTTGGGGAGTGTAAATACATTGGATGATGATTTGTCTGGCCTGCAAAGAAACTGTACTGAAAAATAGAGGCAGCCATTGGTGAGGCAGGAAATTGCGATCTGTCTGACTTTAGATTAGTTTGTTTAGGACAAAAGTGCAGATCAAAAACATCAGAGCGATTATTTCCATACTTAATCCAGGTCAGTAAAAATGTACAAACCAATGGATCTGCGTGACGGTCAGGGAATGATCATTGCCCGGAGGAGAGGGGTCAGTGGGTGCAGTCTCCTTGCTCCCTCTAAGGCTGCATTCACCTCTGCGTTTTGAAACGCGGGTGGATTTGTCACAATTTTAAGACGCCCAGGTGTGAATGACAAATCTTACAGTACACAATTTAGATGGCATTCATTTGAATTCGAGATTGACTGATTATCGGCAAAAGCTGATAGAACGGAGGCCGATCTGCACTTTCCCCGATATATCGGAATCTGCCACCAAGGTGACCAATATTACTGATATTTTGGGAAAGTGCTGCACCGGAGAGATGCCTGCAGCTAGAGGCATCACCCCGGTACTGGCGTCCATGGCAGACGGTCGGCTGTCATTACAAGGAGCGGGAGGGGATGTCCCCGCCTTCCGCGGCTCGCCCGGGTCTCCCGTCCCACCGGGGGACCCGGGCAACCAGCCTGCACGGCCGCCGCCGATCAGAGCCGCATTCGGGTCTCCATGCAAAAGACCTGGAAGTGATGTCATGAGTGACATCACTTCTGGGTACTGTCTGGCGCCAGATTAAAAAAAAGACAGCATTCAAAACTGCCAAATTTGGCATTTTGAATGCTTTTAAGTGCAGAGGGGTTTGGGGTCTTTTAGACCCCAGATCTCTCCAACAGTACCTGTCAAAAAAAAAAAAAAATTTTTTTTGTATGAAAATATCAGCCAAAATCTGCCGATACCAATATGCATTGGCCAAAATATCGGTATCGGCAACGGAAAACTGATATCGGTCAATCACTAATTTGAATAGCACCTAAAATCATGGTGCAGTCCTGTTGCGCGATAAATTGCGGCAAGCCGCATCACGTGAAGCTTGTCGCACAAAAGAAAATAGTTCAGGGGCTTCTTTTGGGCAACATGATTTACGCGATGCGGTTTGCAGCTTGGCAGAACCGCACCGTGATTTTTAGATGGCGTTTAAATAAATTTCATCTCAAATGTTCGCTCTGCGATTTGTCATTCACACATGGGCGTTTTTAGATCACTGCAAATTTGCCCACAATACAAGGGCCCCATTCACACCAGATGCAGTTTGATGTATTGGTAAATGCATTCCAACTGCATAGTCCAAAATCCAGGTTATCCTATGGGGTATGCAGTGAAAAAAAAATGCACAGCATGCTGCGTTTGTGCATTTGTGGTGCGGAAAGATGCATCACAGTGCCTAATAAAACCCAATGAAAGAAGAAATTGACACCACAGGACAGATGCGGATGAAGGTGCTTCAACTGCATGTAAAAATGCACAGTGTGAATGGTGTGAATGGGCCCTAAAAGTTTGCCAGGCCAAATTTCCTGACACTAAAAGGAATTCGTCACCAAGGCTTCTATCTAGTGAATGTGCATGGTGCAGTAATGGTTGCCTTGCTCATGAGCTAGAGCTGAACTGGAATGAAGCAAGGGGGGGAGAGACTGCTTTGAGAGATGGCGGCCATTCTGACATCTTCTCTTTAGCGACTAAACATGTTTTTTTCTTTATTTACAACAAAGCTGCAGGTTTTCTCCATGTCTGACCTTTTTGGTTTTTTCCTTTCAGGGCTCCTCTAACTCCTACGCCATCAAGAAGAAAGATGAATTGGAGAGAGTTGCCAAGTCCAACCGTTAAGTTATCAAAAGCCTCCTGTTGCACATTTTGCAATAAAATCAAAAATTGTCACCCATTTCTGGTCTTTGTATACTTTGTTCTGGCGTTGGATGTCTTATGTTGCATTGAAGGCTCAGTTCACATTGCTGCGACTTTGAAGCTGACATCTCAGCGTGACTTCGGCACGACTTGCATATGTTGTCTTTAACTGAAGTAAATGCAATTTGTGCCAAAGTCAGACCATAAGTAGTGCAGGAACCTTTTTCTAAGTCGGAGCGACTCAAATTGCTCAGATTAGAATGGTTCCATTGCACTTAATGGGGCACGACTTGACGTGCTTTTAAACTCGAGCACATGTTGTACCAGTGTGAACCGTGACTATCCTATGAGATACAGAAGGAAACTTTGATAAAGATCTTGGTGGGTTGATTGCAACAAGACTCTGCATCCATAGAAGGTGTTGGGGGCGAGGGGTGCGTGTCAAAGAATTTTCAGCATGGTCACTGTCATGCTAACAGATTACTCCCTACGGCCTGAATACATTTTCAGTAGATTGCTTCTGCCTTAGCTTGAAGACCAGGCCTATTCAGACACTTCTCACATATTTAAAAAAAAAATTTTAGAATTTTTGTAAGAACTTACCGTAAAATTATTTCTGTCGCTCATTGACAGACGTAGTCCTCGTTGATTAATAACAATTCGGGTTATACTGCCCTCTACAGGAGTAGGACTAGACAGGAAAGAAAACATTCTGGCCACACCCTAGGGGCAGTCCCAGAGGGTATATCCTCTCTCTCTCTCTCTCTCTCTGCTACAGCAAATCAGTTTTTTTCTGTCTAGTTAGGAGTAAGGACCTAGATGCCTTGCTAGGATCTTCGGTCCTGGCAGGAATTTTTCTTAGAAAGATTTTTTTTTTTTAGACAGCTTTTTTCTCCAGTGTTCCTGTGAGATCTTCAAGCAAGAAAGCTGTAACTGGGCGACGGGCGGGATTTTGAGATCCAGTGGTCACCCCAGTTCAGCCTACGAGCGTGTGCAGGCCATAGCTCCGCGCTGGGTCGGCCGCGACATAGTCCCACTAGGACGGGGACTGACCCTGCGAGTTAAACGTCTCGCCTGAACGCCAATGACCAACAGTCACGGCGTCCATATTGGTCGACAGCCCCCCCCCCCCACCCCGGTGGAGAGGGGTTCTGTCAGGAGTGGCGCCCGCCTGGTTCCGGTATGGTGAGTAGTATGTTCCCCCTCCCCCCCTGTCGGGTTTGTGGTGGACGCGGGCCCCTCTCTGGAATGGTTGGATGGGTCTCCCCTCTATCCTATAACAGGTCACAGATCCCCCAATTTGAGTGATTTTTGTGAACAAAAACCAGGAGGCTTGGTTTGGGAGCTGACTAAGGTCATTCCAAAACTGTAAGGGTGACTGAAGTCAGTGGCAGTACATAAGGGGCATTACTATTGAAGTAAAAGGTATCCTACCTGTCAGAGGTGTACACAGGCCTATGCCTGAGTCACTGCAGTCCAGATCGCCATTCCTCCAGCAAAGGGTCACTTCGGAAGGACAGAGGGCTGCCTCCCGACGGCCCACGGACCGCATGCGGCCCGCCAGGGTCCTGTACCGCCGGCCAGGCTTATCACCAGTCAGGGTGAAGGTTGTGGGGCCGAGAAACTCCCGCAGGCCGCCAGGCCGAACATAAACATCCCGCAGGCCGCTGCTACCCGCCGCTATCCTATACAGGCCGCCGCCATTTTCTTGCAGATCGTACGAGGCCGCCATATTGGCGTAGCCTCGTGTCTCCAGCATGGGGGCGGCCATGTTTGAGGTGACCAAACACCTCAAGGAGCTATGGGGAGGCGCCGGAAGGCGTGTAAAGGGGCGGAGCCGCCTCCTTTTTCCCGGCGTAGGCTCGTGTCTCCAGCATGGGGGCGGCCATGTTTGAGGTGACCAAAACACCTCGAGGAGCTAAGGGAAGGCGTGCAAAGGGGCGGAGCCGCCTCCTTTTACCTGGGAAAGCCAGCCAAAGACTTCCTGTCTGTAATAGACAGTGCTGGAACAAGTTGTATTGAAACTCTGTGCATCAAGTGGTGAGCCTTGGGGTCTCTCTCGCTCTGTAGGGGTCCCTAAGCAGGTAACACTGAGGGGCGCTGGGGGTCTAAGAAAAAAAAAAGTTTTTTATTTTTTTTTGGCCAATTAATTTTTTTCCGGCAAGTGTCTGGAATAATCATGGACCCTGCCACACAGGTACCCCCACCTGTTTGCCTCGAGGTGGCCGCAGGACCCTCCAGTTCAGAGTATGGATGCACTCACAGCAGTTTTGGAGTCTTTGGTGTCTCGGGTGGCCTGTCGGGGACGGGGGTCAAAAAAGCGACCCCCGCCTATCCCTATGTCATCTGATACTTCAGATTCTGAGATGGTCATTGCAGCTGCAGGTCCCTCTGTAGGGGCTGTTGTCTCAGGTAAAGTTCCCTCAGACAGTGAGGAGGACGTTCCTGCCTCCGCCATAGCACAAGAAGAAGCATTGGTGGACGCACTAGTTGTGGCGGTCCGGGAAACCTTAAGGTTTTACCGGCAGAAGCAACTGAGATGGAAATTCCCTTTGGTACTAGTAAACCTACCAAGACGGCGAAGGTTTTTCCCTTACCCAAATGTTTTGGTAATAAAATTAAAGAGGAATGGGGATCATTCAAAACGTATCTTTACTGTTTCCAAGCGCATTTCTAGACGCTATCCGTTTGAGGAATCCCTCATTAAGAAATGGACGGTACCACCAGTGGTGGATCCACCCATTTCCAGACTGAATAAAGCCACTGTTATCCTGTTGGAGGACGCTCCGTCCTTTAAGGATCCGGTGGATTGGAAGATGGAAGCGGAGTCCCGCACTATTTTTTCCCTGATAGGGTCAGCCTTTAGACCAGTGATTGTCATTGGTTTAGTTTCACAGACATTTACGGAATGGGCAAGATTGGTACGCCATGACCTAAAGGGGAAAGGTATCCCCCAGGCAGCATCTGATTTGATGGAACAAATTATACAAGGACTGCAGTTCGTCTGTGACGCAGCCCTGGATGCCACCCCCTTGTTAGGGCATGCATCTATGTCAGCGGTAATCCTCAGACGTGTGCTGTAGTTAAAGTGCTGGTCAGCGGACCTAGGTTCCAAAAAAGCCTTGGCGAATCTCCCCTTTCAGGGGAATCGCCTATTTGGGGCCACCCTAGATGAGATCATTAAGGATGTCACTGGGGGCAAGAGCACTTTTCTGCCGCAGGCTGCTAAAGGACCTCGTAACAAGCGTGGACCTTTCTTTGCCTCTCATAAAGGGTCCGTTTGCTCCGCTGGGGCGAGCGGGAAAGGCAAAGCCCCTCTAGGAGGGTTCAAGAGGCGCTGGTCGGGCAAACAAAAGGCCGACTCAGCCAAATCTGAAGTTAAGGCTAATACAGCCTGAAGGTGCGCCCCCACCTGGCTTAGGGGTGGGGGGACGTCTTCACCGGTGTTCAGATCTAGGGCTTTCCTGAATCCCGGACTAAGGGGTTCAGGAGATCATACGATCAGGATACAAGATCGAGTGTCGATCACTGCTACCGGTGCGATTCTTCCCTTCCAACATTTAGGTGCTACAGGGAGCGGTAGTTACCGTTCCCTGAACAGATCATTTTCCTTACCTTTTCCAAAGATTAATTTCAGTTCCCTACAGGAATCGGATCCGGTTGCGCAAACAGACCAAGGAGCCTCTAGTCTGGTGACTTCGGTCTCTAATGCTCAACCAGGAGAAATCGTCACTCCTGATAAGAATCAAGTTTCTGATAAATGTGTGGGAACAGAGAGCGATCAGACTTTGTCGGATTGCCTGGACCAAGCAGCTCTAGGGCAGCCTGGTTCGGATCCAGTCAGACAAGATCAGGGTGATGACTTGGGTCGATCACCAAGGATTTCACCATCTGTGTCTTCATCAGAGCATCCCGGAGGTGGATCTGTTGGCATATCGGCTCAACAGGAAGGTGCGGAGGTTGGTAACGCGCGCCCGCGATCCTCTAGCGGACGCAGCAGATGCGCTGAACGGCCTATAAAGGCAGTATCAGCTACTATACGTCTTCCCCCCCCTCTCAAGTTGCTGCTGAGATTTCTCCGCAGGATAGAGATAGAGGGAACTCCAGTTATCCTGGAAATTCGAGGCTAGCCTCGTCAGGCCGACTTGGACATGCTAGTCGCGAACGCTCCTTGGAGACCTCCTCTCAGGGAGGATCTGCGGTCTCAAGGACCGATCTTCCATCATGCTTTACAGTCGCTGGTTTTAATGGCCTGGCCTTTGAGACCCAGGTACTGAAGGGCAGAGGGTTGTCGGCTTCAGTTATTCCTACTCTAATTAAAGCAAGGAAAGCGACTTCCAGCAAAGTCTATTATCGCACATGGAAGACTTATATTGCGTGGTGTGAATCTTTGGGATTTCCCCCACGTACCTATTCGGTGACCCGAATCTTGGCTTTTCTGCAAAAGGGGGTTGAGCAGAAACTATCCTTGAGCACCATCAAGGGTCAGGTTTCAGCATTAGCAATCTTCTTTCAGAAGCCTTTGGCTACTCATTCCTTGGTGCGGAATTTCATCCAGGGGGTGCGGCACTTGGCTCCGCCAATCCGCGCGCCCTTACCACCTTGGGATCTTAATTTGGTTTTGTCGGTTCTGCAGAAACCTCCCTTTGAAAATATCAGGGAGATTCCCTTGCTTACATTATCTCAGAAGGTGGCCTTCTTGGTGGCTATCACTTCTGCACGCAGGGTGTCAGAACTGGCTGCATTATCATGCCATTCCCCATATCTAGTGGTTCATAGGGATAAGGTAGTTCTTCATCCGAAGCCATCCTTTCTTCCTAAGGTGGTTTCAGACTTTCATCTGAATGAAGATATTGTGCTACCTTCCTTGTGTCCTCAGCCCAATCATCCTTGGGAATATGCGTTGCATTCCTTGGATGTGGTTCGGGCAATCAGGGTATACCTGAAGGCTACGGAAACGTTCCGTAAGACGGATTCACTTTTTGTGATCACTGATGGCCCCAGAAAGGGGTTGCCTGCATCTGCCGCGACTATCTCCAAATGGATTAGACAGACGGTGGTACAGGCTTATTCTATTAAGGGTCGGAATCCTCCGTTCCCTGTTAAGGCGCACTCCACTCGAGCGCTCAGTACTTCCTGGGCCTACCGCCATCAGGCGTCAGTGGTCCAGATGTGCAAGGCGGCCACCTGGTCGTTGGTGCATACCTTTACAAAATTTTATAAAGTTGATGTGATGGCATCGGCGGATGCCTCATTTGGCCGCAAGGTTTTGCAGGCCGCAATTTGAGGAGACCGGTGGTCTACCTTGAGGGTTTTTTTCCGTTGGAATTTCAGTTGAGTCTCATCGTTTGATTGATGAGCCTTTAAAACTTCTAGTTGGCACCAGTTGGGCCTTCTAGATTGGATTTTGATTTCCATTTTCCCACCCCTCATTTGTGGTACTGCTTTGGGACGTCCCGAGTTGTTAATCAACGAGGACTACGTCTGTCAATGAGCGACAGAGAAAAATGGATTTTTGTAAAATCGATTTTTGTAAAATCCTTTTCTCTTAAGCTCATTGACAGACGTAGTACCCGCCCCTCTGTTTTTGAGTTGGGTTAAATTCTCAAAACACTGCTTTGTGACATAACTTATTTGCTGTAGCAGAGAGAGAGAGGATATACCCTCTGGGACTGCCCCTAGGGTGTGGCCAGAATGTTTTCTTTCCTGCCTAGTCCTACTCCTGTAGAGGGCAGTATAACCCGAGTTATTAATCAACGAGGACTACGTCTGTCAATGAGCTTAAAGCGGTTGTAAACCCTAAAACATAAAAAAAAAAACCTGCAAGACAAAGGCATAATGAGCTAGTATGCATCGCATACTAGCCCATTATGTATTACCTTAGAACGAAGCCCCGACACGGACCCCCGGACATCGCTGCGGGCGCTGCCATGATCCCTCGCCGTGTCTTCCGGGTTCGGCATGCGCGCGGGAGTGATTTTTCCGGCAAGTTAATTGAAGGTCCCCGGACCTTCAGAGCGCATGCGCCGCTCGCGCGAGCATGCACTGTAAATATCTCCTAAACCGTGCCGGTTTAGGAGATATTATTTGTACCTGCAGGTAAGCCTTATTATAGGCTTACCTGTAGGTTAAAGTGCCAAAAAGCGGGATACTACCACTTTAAGAGAAAAGGATTTTACGGTAAGATTTTACAAAAATCCATTTTTTCTGAGTCCTCTGACAGTCGCCGCCGATCCATATAAGCCTTCACTATTGGGTAATGGCGCCCTCTGCAGGAGTAAGCTAGGCAGTTAGAAATGTTAATACAAGACTTTTCTATACTTGGACACACCTCTAGGGGGCCGTCCCCAGCCATTATCCCTGATCCAGTCACAACTGGTCCTCAGTTTGTAGCAAGCAGTACCGGAAGGAAATAATCCCCAGATCCAAAAAAACAGAGGGGTGGGGGCGGTGACTGTCAGAGGACTCAGGGAAAAAATTTTTATGGTAAGTTCTTACAAAAATTCTATTTTCTCTTACGCCCTCTGACAGTCGCTGCCCATCTATATTAGCCTTCACTATTGGGACGTCCCAAAGCAGTGCAGGTGTGAGGGGTGGGAAGACGCAACCAACAGTAAAGGCAACGAAAAAACACCCCAAGGAAGAGACAGGAAAAAATATGTCTCTGCAAACAACCGCTGCACCTCAAATCTTTGCGGCCAAAGGAAGCATCCGAGGATGCCAAAACATCAATTCTGTAGAATTGTGTGAAGAGTGCACAGACGACCAGGTTGCCGCTTTGCACACCTGAGCTAGAGCAGCCTGATGGCGAAAAGCCCAAGAGACGCTGACGGCTCCAGTAGAAAAGGCCCTTATAGGGAAAGGAGGAACCTGACCCTTGATGGAATAGGCCTGAACAAAAAAAATATTAGTCTGATCCATGGAGAAATGGTATCCGCGGACGTGGCCGAGCCCTTCCGAGGTCCCTCAGGAAGAACAAACAGGGATATGGACTGCCGAACAGATTCCACGGCAGCCAGGAAAACCCTGACTGTCCGGACCACATCCAAGGAATGCAAAGCCATCTCTTGGAGATGGATACTTTAACCACTTTCCAAACATGATATAGCCGAATGACCGCTCCAGAGCAGCCGGCTAGTTCTGGGACGCAGTCAAATGATGGTAACCCGTATTCTTGCCCACTGCGGGGCGCATGCGGCGCCCTTTGTGATTGCAGTGTCCATTGGACACTGCTAATCAGAATGGCTCTTTACACCAATCAACTGCTCTTTACCACTTGATCAGCTGTGTCCAATTACGGATGTAAACAGAAGTCGGTTATCGGCACTCTTTTCTTCACTCTGACAGCGTGAGGAAGGGAGAAGAGAGCCGATAACTGGATTCTCTAAAAGGCACTTGTACATTCATAATCATGGCACTGATTATCAGTGCAATCCCGCCAGTGCTGCCTATCTGTGCTCATTATTTTTATTTTACACTTTTTATAAAAATTGTGTGTTTTGTTTGTTTTTTACATAATGTGTGATGGCAGTGACAAGTCCAGTGATTCTCAACTCGGGACCCACCAACAGGCCAGATTTTAAGTATTAGCTTGGGGAGATGCAGACTAGAATACTGCAATCACTGAGCAGCAAATGAGATCCCCTGTGATGTAATTTAGTTATCTTGCAAACCTGGCCTGTTGGTGGGTCCTGAGGACCGGAGTTGAGAACCACTGGACAAGTCCTCTTTAAGGAGAGTTCTGGGATCTGTTATACCCTAGATCTCTCCTCTGTTCTTAAAAGCATTTGATCATACCAAGATTGGTTGGATGCAAAGATTTCCCAAGCCAACAATGGCTTTCTTTACATCTGATGACTAAATATTCTCTTCCGGTTTCTGTGGTTTGCCCATAGAGATGATTGGGGATGTTCAGTCCTCAGTCAACTGGAGGAACCACCAGCTTCAGTCCCAGGCTCCAGGAGAGCCAAATAAGGTGGAGGGTGGGGTCTGACAAATTCCGATGCCTGTAAAAGTGATGCAGCAGCTAATTAATCGCTAGGATCACTTTTACAATAAAACCATCGCTGGCTGAAAAAAAACACCATACAGGGATGATGCCTGCAGCTGTTGCCATCATCCTGGTATAACCGCTTAAATCTTGCGACATACATGAACATTACCCGGTCTTAAAGTGTTGGCAGAATAAAAACAATGGTTTTATCCTTTTAACCACATGACCTCTGAAAGATTTCTCCTCTTCATGACTAGCAGTGTTAATCTCGTCAACGAAAACATTTTCGTCAGTGGTATTTTTACAGTGACAGAAACTAAAAGTACACCACATTTTCATCCCTTGACGAAAACTATGATGAAAATCTATTTCCGTTTAGTTTTCAAATGGAAATGAAATGAAAATGTGAGGCAGGGGCGTTTACCCTCATGAACTTCCCATTTCCACAGAGCTCCGCCTTCTTCCGCTCCCAGCAAGCGAGTCGAGTCTGTAACGTGCAGCACTGTGCATCCAGCATTATCAGCCTCAGATGACCGTCCAGAGCAGCACTGCGCAGCCTCCTGATGAGTCTCAGTCACAACAATGACGACCATCCAGAGCAGAGTCCCGTCACTGTGTTCATTACAATTACAGGCCTGAGGCCTCCCCTCAGACCACC